>NC_050100.1:7500000-8125000 GCF_902167145.1 Zea mays
AGGACGAGGTCTCCCACTGCAAAGGATCGTCGTCGCACGGCCTTGTCGTGATAGCGTCTCAGAGTCTGCTGGTATCGTGATGATTGAATTACTGTGTTCAATCGTTCTTCTTCGAGTACATCAATATCCTCCAGCCTAGTAGCTGAAAGGGAATTAGGCTTTCACCTAGTTCCCAAATAATTTTGGTGGTTGAATTTCCCAACGCAAATCTTTGGACTAACTAGTTTGCCCAAGTGTATAGATTATACAGGTGTTAAAGGTTCACATTCAGTCAATAAAAAGACCAAGTGTTGGATTCAACAAAGGAGCAATGAGGCAACCGAGGGCACCTCTGGCTGGAGGCACCGAACTGTCCGGTGTGCACCGGACAGTGTCCGGTGCGCCCAGAGGACATCAACTCAAACTCTTCGCCCTCGGGAATTCTTGGAAGCCGGCGCGCTATGATTCACCGGACTGTCCGGTGTGCACCGGACATGTCCGGTGCTCCAAGGAAGCGCGGTCTCCAGAACTCGCCAGCCTCGGGTTCGCGCGGCAGCCGCTCCGCTAAAATTCACCGGACTGTCCGGTGTGCACCGGACTGTCCGGTGTGCCAGCGGAGCAACGGCTCCCTGCGGCGCCAACGGCTCCCTGCGGTGCATTTAATGCGCGCGCAGCGCGCGCAGACGTCAGGCACGCCCATACCGGTGCACCGGACATCAAACAGTACATGTCCGGTGTGCACCGGACACCCAGGCGGGCCCACAAGTCAGAAGCTCCAACGGCTAGAATCCAACGGCAGTGATGACGTGGCAGGGGGCACCGGACTGTCCGGTGTGCACCAGACTGTCCGGTGCGCCATCGAACAGACAGGTTCCCAACGGCCACATTTGGTGGTTGGGGCTATAAATACCCCAACCACCCCACCATTCATTGCATCCAAGTTTTCCACTTCCCAACCACTTACAAGAGCTAGGCATTCAATTCTAGACACATATAAAGAGATCAAATCCTCTCCAATTCATCACAAAGCCCTAGTGACTAGAGAGAGTGATTTGCCGTGTTCATTTGAGCTCTTGCGCTTGGATTGCTTCTTTTCTTTCTCACTTGTTCTTGAGATCAAAACTCCATTGTAATCAAGGCAAGAGGCACCAATTGTGTGGTGGCCCTTGCGGGGAAGTTTTGTTCCCGGCTTTGATTTGAGAAGAGAAGCTCACTCGATCCGTGGATCGTTTGAGAGAGGGAAGGGTTGAAAGAGACCCGGCCTTTGTGGCCTCCTCAACGGGGAGTAGGTTTGCAAGAACCGAACCTCGGTAAAACAAATCTCCGTGTCTCACTTGCTTATTCGCTTGGGATTTGTTTTGCGCCCTCTCTTGCGGACTCGTTCCTTATTACTAACGCTAACCCCGGCTTGTAGTTGTGTTTATATTTGTGAATTTCAGTTTCGCCCTATTCACCCCCCCTCTAGGCGACTATCAATTGGTATCAGAGCCCGGTGCTTCATTAGAGCCTAACCGCTCGAAGTGATGTCGGGAGATCACGCCAAGAAGGAGATGGAGACCGGCGAAAAGCCCACTACAAGCCACGGGAGCACTTCATCGGAAGAGTCCCGCACCAAGAGGAAGGAGAAGAAGAAGGACTCCTCCAAACGTAAGGAGAAAAAGGCTTCCTCTTCTCACCACCAAGAGAAGAAGGAAAAATCTTCTTCCCACAAGCCGCATCGGAAAGGCGACAAGCATAAGAGGATGAGGAAGGTGGTCTACTACGAGACCGACACTTCATCAACATCCACCTCCGACTCCGATGCGCCCTCCGTCACTTCTAAGCGCCAAGAGCGCAAGAAGTATAGTAAGATCCCCCTACGCTACCCTCGCATTTCCAAACATACACCTTTACTTTCCGTCCCATTAGGCAAACCACCAACTTTTGATGGTGAAGATTACGCTAGGTGGAGCGATTTAATGCGATTTCATCTAACCTCGCTCCACAAAGGTATATGGGATGTTGTTGAGTTTGGTGTACAGGTACCGTCGATAGGGGATGAAAACTATGATGAGGATGAGGTGGCCCAAATCGAGCACTTCAACTCTCAAGCAACAACAATACTCCTCGCCTCTCTAAGTAGAGAGGAGTATAACAAAGTACAAGGGTTGAAGAGCGCCAAGGAGATTTGGGATTTACTCAAGACCGCGCATGAAGGTGATGAGCTCACCAAGATCACCAAGCGAGAAACGATTGAGGGGGAGCTCGGTCGGTTCCGGCTTCGCAAAGGGGAGGAGCCACAACACATGTACAATCGGCTCAAGACCTTGGTGAACCAAGCACGCAACCTCGGGAGCGTAAAATGGGATGACCACGAGGTGGTTAAGGTTATTCTAAGATCACTTATTTTCCTTAACCCTACTCAAGTTCAATTAATTCGTGGTAATCCTAGATATACTAAAATGACCCCCGAGGAAGTTATCGGGAATTTTGTAAGTTTTGAGTGCATGATCGAAGGTTCGAGGAAGATCAACGAGCTTGATGATGCCACCACATCCGAAGCTCAACCCGTTGCATTCAAGGCAACGGAGGAAAAGAAGGAGGAGGCTACACCAAGTCGACAACCAATCGACGCCTCCAAGCTCGACAATGAGGAAATGGCGCTCGTCATCAAGAGCTTCCGCCAAATCCTCAAACAAAGGAGGGGGAAAGACTACAAGTCCCGCTCCAAGAAGGTTTGCTACAAGTGTGGTAAGCCCGGTCATTTTATTGCTAAATGTCCTATATCTAGTGACAGTGACCGAGGTGACGACAAGAAGGGGAGGCGAAAGGAGAAGAAGAGGT
Source organism: Zea mays (assembly GCF_902167145.1). Lineage (NCBI taxonomy): Eukaryota > Viridiplantae > Streptophyta > Magnoliopsida > Poales > Poaceae > Zea > Zea mays. The sequence continues at coordinate 7,502,803 of NC_050100.1, forward strand.
ATTACAAGAAGAAGGGCGGCGATGCCCATGTTTGTCGCGAGTGGGACTCCGACGAGAGCTCAAGCGACTCCTCCGACGACGAGGACGCCGCCAACATCGCCGTCACCAAGGGACTCCTCTTCCCCAACGTCGGCCACAAGTGCCTCATGGCAAAGGACGGCAAAAAGAAGGTTAAATCTAAATCCTCCACTAAATATGAATCCTCTAGTGATGACAATGCTAGTGATGAGGAAGATAATTTGCGTTCCCTTTTTGCCAACCTTAACATAGCTCAAAAAGAAAAATTAAATGAATTGGTTAGTGCTATTCATGAAAAGGATGACCTTTTGGATTCCCAAGAGGATTGTCTAATTAAAGAAAACAAAAAACATGTTAAGGTTAAAAAGGCTTATGCTCTAGAAGTAGAAAAATGTGAAAAATTATCTAGTGAGCTAAGCACTTGCCGTGAGATGATTGACAACCTTAGGAATGAAAATGCTATTTTAAATGCTAAGGTTGATTCACATGTTTGTAATGTTTCAATTCCCAATCTTAGAAATGATAATGTTGATTTGCTTGCTAAGATTGATGAATTGAATGTATCTCTTGCTAGCCTTAGAGTAGAAAATGAAAAGTTGATTACTAAGGCTAAAGAACTAGATGTTTGCAATGTTACAATTTCTGACCTTAGAACTAAAAATGATATGTTGCATGCTAAGGTTGTAGAATTAAAATCTTGCAAACCCTCTACATCTATTGTTGAGCATGTATCTACTTGTACTAGATGTAGAAATGTTGATATTGATGCTATTCATGATCATATGGCTTTGATTAAACAACAAAATGATCATATAGCAAAACTAGATGCTAAAATTGCCGAGCACAACTTAGAAAATGAGAAATTTAAATTTGCTCGTAGCATGCTTTATAATGGGAGACGCCCGGGCATTAAGGATGGCATTGGCTTCCAAAGGGGAGACAATGTCAAAATTAGTGCCCCTCCTAAGAGATTGTCCAACTTTGTTAAGGGCAAAGCTCCCATGCCTCAGGATAACGAGGGTTACATTTTATACCCTGCCGGCTATCCTGAGAGCAAAATTAGGAAGATTCATTCTAGGAAGTCTCACTCTGGCCCTAATCATGCTTTTATGTATAAGGGTGAGACATCTAGTTCTAGGCAACCAACCCATGCTAAGTTGCCTAAGAAGAAAATTCCTAATGCATCAAATGATCATGCCATTTCATTTAAAACTTTTGATGCCTCTTATGTGCTTACTAGCAAATCCGGCAAGGTAGTTGCCAAATTTGTTGGGGGCAAACACAAGGGCTCCAAGACTTGTGTTTGGGTACCCAAAGTTCTTGTTTCTAATGCCAAAGGACCCAAAACAGTTTGGGTACCTAAAGTCAAGAACTAAAATTGTTTTGTAGGTTTATGCATCTGGGGGCTCAAGTTGGATACTCGACAGCGGGTGCACAAACCACATGACAGGGGAGAAAAGAATGTTCTCCTCATATGAGAAAAACCAAGATCCCCAACGAGCTATCACATTCGGAGATGGAAATCAAGGTTTGGTCAAAGGATTGGGTAAAATTGCTATATCTCCTGACCATTCTATTTCCAATGTTTTTCTTGTAGATTCTTTAGATTACAACTTGCTTTCTGTTTCCCAATTGTGTCAAATGGGCTACAACTGTCTTTTTACTGATGTAGGTGTCACTGTCTTTAGAAGAAGTGATGATTCAATAGCATTTAAGGGTGTGTTAGAGGGTCAGCTATACTTAGTAGATTTTGATAGAGCTGAACTCGACACATGCTTAATTGCTAAGACTAACATGGGTTGGCTCTGGCACCGCCGACTAGCCCATGTTGGGATGAAGAATCTTCATAAGCTTCTAAAGGGAGAGCACATTTTAGGATTAACGAATGTTCATTTTGAGAAAGACAGGATTTGTAGCGCATGCCAAGCAGGGAAGCAAGTTGGGAATCATCATCCACACAAGAACATAATGACGACTGACAGGCCACTGGAGCTCCTACACATGGATCTATTCGGCCCGATCGCTTACATAAGCATCGGCGGGAGTAAGTACTGTCTAGTTATTGTGGATGATTATTCTCGCTTCACTTGGGTATTCTTTTTACAGGAAAAATCTCAAACCCAAGAGACCTTAAAGGGATTCTTGAGACGGGCTCAAAATGAGTTTGACTTAAGGATCAAGAAAATAAGAAGCGACAACGGGACGGAGTTCAAGAACTCTCAAATTGAAGGCTTCCTTGAGGAGGAGGGCATCAAGCATGAGTTCTCTTCTCCCTACACGCCACAACAAAATGGTGTAGTGGAGAGGAAGAATAGAACTCTATTGGACATGGCAAGGACCATGCTTGATGAATACAAAACTTCGGATCGGTTTTGGGCCGAGGCGGTCAACACCGCCTGCTTCGCCATCAACCGATTGTATCTACACCGAATCCTCAAGAAGACATCATATGAACTCCTCACCGGTAAAAAGCCTAACATTTCATATTTTAGAGTTTTTGGTAGCAAATGCTTTATTCTTGTTAAAAGAGGTAGAAAATCTAAATTTGCTCCTAAAACTGTAGAAGGTTTTTTACTTGGTTATGACTCAAACACAAGGGCATATAGGGTCTTTAACAAGTCCACTGGACTAGTTGAAGTCTCATGTGACGTTGTGTTTGATGAAACTAACGGCTCTCAAGTAGAGCAAGTTGATCTTGATGAGATAGGTGATGAAGAGGCTCCATGCATCGCATTAAGGAACATGTCCATTGGGGATGTGTGTCCTAAGGAATCCGAAGAGCCTCCAAATGCACAAGATCAACCGTCCTCCTCCACGCAAGCATCTCCACCAACTCAAAATGAGGATGAAGCTCAAGTTGATGAAGGACAAAATCAAGAAGATGAGCCACCTCAAGATAATGGCAATGATCAAGGGGGAGATACAAATGATCAAGATAAGGAGGATGAGGAAGAACCAAGGCCGCCACACCCAAGAGTCCACCAAGCAATCCAACGAGATCACCCCGTCGACACCATCCTCGGCGACATTCATAAGGGGGTAACTACTCGATCTCGGGTTGCACATTTTTGTGAGCATTACTCTTTTGTTTCCTCTATTGAGCCACACAGGGTGGAGGAAGCACTTCAAGATTCGGATTGGGTGATGGCGATGCAAGAGGAGCTCAACAACTTCACTAGAAATGAGGTATGGCATTTAGTTCCACGTCCTAACCAAAATGTTGTAGGAACCAAATGGGTCTTCCGCAACAAGCAAGATGAGCATGGTGTGGTGACAAGGAACAAAGCACGACTTGTGGCCAAGGGATACTCCCAAGTCGAAGGTTTGGATTTCGGTGAAACCTATGCACCTGTAGCTAGGCTTGAGTCAATTCGCATATTATTGGCCTATGCTACTTACCATGGCTTTAAGCTTTATCAAATGGACGTGAAAAGTGCCTTCCTCAATGGACCAATCAAGGAAGAGGTCTATGTTGAGCAACCTCCCGGCTTTGAAGACAGTGAGTATCCTGACCATGTCTATAGGCTCTCTAAGGCGCTTTATGGGCTCAAGCAAGCCCCAAGAGCATGGTATGAATGCCTAAGAGATTTCCTTATTGCTAATGGCTTCAAAGTCGGTAAAGCCGATCCTACACTCTTTACTAAAACTCTTGAAAATGACTTATTTGTATGCCAAATTTATGTTGATGATATCATATTTGGGTCTACTAACGAGTCTACCTGTGAAGAGTTTAGTAGGATTATGACACAGAAATTCGAGATGTCTATGATGGGGGAGTTGAAGTATTTTCTAGGATTTCAAGTGAAGCAACTCCAAGAGGGCACCTTCATCAGCCAAACGAAGTACACTCAAGACATCCTAAGCAAGTTTGGAATGAAGGATGCCAAGCCCATCAAAACACCCATGGGAACAAATGGGCATCTCGACCTCGACACGGGAGGTAAGTCCGTGGATCAAAAGGTATACCGGTCGATGATAGGATCATTACTCTATTTATGTGCATCTCGACCGGACATTATGCTTTCCGTTTGCATGTGTGCAAGATTTCAATCCGACCCTAAGGAATCCCACCTTACGGCCGTAAAACGGATCTTGAGATATTTGGCTTATACACCTAAGTTTGGGCTTTGGTACCCTCGGGGATCCACTTTTGATTTGATTGGTTATTCGGATGCCGATTGGGCGGGGTGCAAAATTAATAGGAAGAGCACATCGGGGACTTGTCAGTTCTTGGGAAGATCCTTGGTGTCTTGGGCTTCAAAGAAGCAAAATTCGGTCGCTCTTTCCACCGCCGAAGCCGAGTACATTGCTGTAGGTCATTGTTGCGCGCAATTGCTTTGGATGAGGCAAACCCTGCGGGACTATGGTTACAAATTAACCAAAGTCCCTTTGCTATGTGATAATGAGAGTGCAATCAAAATGGCCGACAATCCCGTCGAGCATAGCCGCACTAAGCACATAGCCATTCGGTATCATTTTCTTAGGGATCACCAACAAAAGGGGGATATCGAGATTTCTTACATTAATACTAAAGATCAATTAGCCGATATCTTTACCAAGCCACTTGATGAACAATCTTTTACCAGACTTAGGCATGAGCTCAATATTCTTGATTCTAGAAATTTCTTTTGCTAGCTTGCACACATAGCTCATTTGAATACCTTTGATCATATCTCTTTTATATGCTATGACTAATGTGTTTTCAAGTCTATTTCAAACCAAGTCATAGGTATATTGAAAGGGAATTGGAGTCTTCGGCGAAGACAAAGGCTTCCACTCCGTAACTCATCCTTCGCTATCACTCCAACCATCTCTCTACTCTTTGGGGGAGAAATGAGCATCAAAGAAAAGGACTTCGTCTTTGGTATAATCTCAACTCATTTACTTATGACCAAAGGGGAAGAAATTACTTCGAGGGCTCTAATGATTCCGTTTTTGGCGATTCATGCCAAAAAGGGGGAGAAATGAGCCCAAAGCAAAAGGACCGCACCACCACCAATTTCAAAAACTTAGTGTTTTCCAAAAGTATTTATCAATTGGTATCCTATTGTGTTCAAAAGGGAAGAAAGTAGTATTTTTAAAATATATATCAAAACCCTCTTGATCACTAAGAGGTGGATCTCCTTTAGGGGGAGTTTTGTTAAGTCAAAGGAAAAGCATTTAAAACGAGGGGAGAAAATTTCAAATCTTGAAAAAGCTTTGCAAACTCTTATTCATTTACCTTTGACTATTTGCAAAAGATCTTTGAAATGGATTTACAAAAGGATTTGCAAAAACAAAACATGTGGTGCAAACGTGGTCCAAAATGCTAAATAAGAAAGAAACATTCCATGCATATCTTGTAAGTAGTTTTTATTGGCTCAATTCCAAGCAACCTTTACACTTACATTATGCAAACTAGTTCAATTATGCTCTTCTATATTTGCTTTGGTTTGTGTTGGCATCAATCACCAAAAAGGGGGAGATTGAAAGGGAATTAGGCTTTCACCTAGTTCCCAAATAATTTTGGTGGTTGAATTGCCCAACGCAAATCTTTGGACTAACTAGTTTGCCCAAGTGTATAGATTATACAGGTGTTAAAGGTTCACATTCAGTCAATAAAAAGACCAAGTGTTGGATTCAACAAAGGAGCAATGAGGCAACCGAGGGCACCTCTGGCTGGAGGCACCGGACTGTCCGGTGTGCACCGGACAGTGTCCGGTGCGCCCAGAGGACATCAACTCAAACTCTTCGCCCTCGGGAATTCTCGGAAGCCGGCGCGCTATGATTCACCGGACTGTCCGGTGTGCACCGGACATGTCCGGTGCTCCAAGGAAGCGCGGTCTCCAGAACTCGCCAGCCTCGGGTTCGCGCGACAGCCGCTCCGCTAAAATTCACCGGACTGTCCGGTGTGCACCGGACTGTCCGGTGTGCCAGCGGAGCAACGGCTCCCTGCGGCGCCAACGGCTCCCTGCGGTGCATTTAATGCGCGCGCAGCGCGCGCAGACGTCAGGCACGCCCATACCGGTGCACCGGACATCAAACAGTACATGTCCGGTGTGCACCGGACACCCAGGCGGGCCCACAAGTCAGAAGCTCCAACGGCTAGAATCCAACGGCAGTGATGACGTGGCAGGGGGCACCGGACTGTCCGGTGTGCACCGGACTGTCCGGTGCGCCATCGAACAGACAGGTTCCCAACGGCCACATTTGGTGGTTGGGGCTATAAATACCCCAACCACCCCACCATTCATTGCATCCAAGTTTTCCACTTCCCAACCACTTACAAGAGCTAGGCATTCAATTCTAGACACATATAAAGAGATCAAATCCTCTCCAATTCATCACAAAGCCCTAGTGACTAGAGAGAGTGATTTGCCGTGTTCATTTGAGCTCTTGCGCTTGGATTGCTTCTTTTCTTTCTCACTTGTTCTTGAGATCAAAACTCCATTGTAATCAAGGCAAGAGGCACCAATTGTGTGGTGGCCCTTGCGGGGAAGTTTTGTTCCCGGCTTTGATTTGAGAAGAGAAGCTCACTCGATCCGTGGATCGTTTGAGAGAGGGAAGGGTTGAAAGAGACCCGGCCTTTGTGGCCTCCTCAACGGGGAGTAGGTTTGCAAGAACCGAACCTCGGTAAAACAAATCTCCGTGTCTCACTTGCTTATTCGCTTGGGATTTGTTTTGCGCCCTCTCTTGCGGACTCGTTCCTTATTACTAACGCTAACCCCGGCTTGTAATTGTGTTTATATTTGTGAATTTCAGTTTCGCCCTATTCACCCCCCCCCCCTCTAGGCGACTATCAGTAGCTTCGGCTTCTGCTATGCTTTCAAAGACCAACCTTGGCGCCCCAAACTTGAGATCAGCGGGTAATACTGCCTCTGACCCATAGACCATGAAGAAAGGAGTGTTTCCATGCAAAGCTCGGCTAGGTTGAGTTCTTAGGCTCCAAACGACGTAGGGCAATTCCCTTATTCATTTTCCTGCGAACTTTTCATTTTTATCGAAGACCTTTTTCCTGAGTGCCTCCAATATCATCCCGTTAGCTCGTTCAACCTGCCCGTTGGCTCTTGGGTGTGCTACCGAAGCATACTTGATCTGAATACTCTTTTGCTCGCAGAAATCGAAGAACTCTGAACTTGTGAAGTTGGATCCTAGGTCAGTTATTATACTATTCGGTATTCCGAATCTGAATATTATGTCTTGTATGAATTCCACGGCCTTGGCTGAGGTTAAAGAAGCGATGGGTTTGAATTCTATCCATTTAGTGAATTTGTCGATTGCTACCAGTACATGAGTGTATCCTCCTTGAGCTTTCTTGAAAGGTCCAATCATATCCAGTCCCCAGCATGCGAATGGCCAAGTTACTGGTATGGTCTGCAGTTGCTGTGATGGTAGATGTTGTTGCTTTGACAAGTACTGGCAAGCTTCGCACTTCTGAACTAACTCGGCCGCATCACTTTTCGCTGTTGGCCAATAGAATCCCAACCTGAAGACCTTCCCGACTAGTGTCTTGGATGCTGCGCGTATTCCACATTGCCCAGCATGGACCTCATCTAGAAGTTGCTTCCCCGTAGATGAGAGAATGCATTTCATGAGGACACCCGATGCACCTCTTCTGTATAGTGTCTCCCCAATGAGTGTGTAGTGAGCTGATTGTCTAGCGATGCGCTCGGGTGCGTTTTTGTCATCTGGTTCCTCTTCATTCTTTATATATTTGATGATCGGCCTTCTCCAGTCATCAGAATCTGACTCTGGTTGGTTCACGATATTACATTCTTCTGCCTGGTCCATTGAGATGCTCGGATGCGGTATTTCTTGTACGAAGATTCCAGGTGGGGCCTGAGTTCGACTGGATCCTAACTTGGACAATACATCAGTTGTCGTGTTTCGATCTCTTTCTACATGATGAAATTCCAGACCTTCGAATTTATCTTCTAGTTTCCGGACGGCAATACAGTACTTTCCCATTGAATCGCTCGAACAGTCCCATTCTTTGTTTATCTGGCTTATGACTACCAAGGAATCTCCGTATACCATCAGTCTCTTGATGCCTAGTGATATAGCAATGTTCAGTCCATGAATCAGAGCTTCATATTCGGCTGCGTTGTTGGAGGCTGGAAATAGCAACTGGAGGGCATATTTGAGGTGCTCGCCTCCGGGTGCGGTAAAGAGAATTCCCGCGCCTGCTCCCTGCAGTTTCAACGAGCCATCAAAATACATTTGCCATACTTCTGTAGTTTCTGGGTTGTCTGGTGCTTGTTGTTCAGTCCATTCTGATACGAAGTCAACCAATGCTTGAGTTTTGATGGCAGTGCGAGGTCGAAATTCGATGCCATGAGATCCCAGTTCGCAGGCCCACTTGGCTATTCGGCCAATGGCTTCCTTGTTGTGAAGAATATCCCCTATCGGAAAACCAGTGACTACTATGACTTTGTGGTCGTCAAAGTAGTGACGTAGCTTGCGGGCAGTTAGAAGTACTGCATATAATAGCTTCTGAACTTGAGGATACTTTTTCTTTGAGGGACCTAGAACTTCACTGATGAAATAAACAGGATGTTGCACTGGGTAGGCATGTCCTTCTTCTGTTCGCTCGACTACCAACATGGTGCTTACCACGTGAGTCGTGCAAGAGATATATAGCAGCAAATCTTCAGCCGGTTGAGTCGACGTGGCTCGCCGTGGCGGCTTCAGCACTGGTGGTGTCATCAAGAATTTTTTCAGTGCATCTAGGGCTTCCTGTGCTTCTGAAGTCCACTGAAACTTATCCACTTTCTTGAGTAGCTGGTAAAATGGTAAGCCTTTTTCTCCCAGCCTGGATATGAATCTGCTCAGGGCTGCCATACATTCGGTAAGTCTCTGAACTTTCTTTTGTGATCGTGGTGCCTCCATTTTCATGATAGCTTCAATCTTATCCGGATTAGCTACAATTCCCCGGTGGCTGACAATAAATCCGAGTAGCTTTCCTGCCGGTACCCCAAAGACACATTTTTCGGGATTAAGCTTCCATCGATATCGCCATAGACTGTTGAAAACCAGCTGTAAATCCTCGATGAAATTTTCTGAGTTCTCCGTTTTGATTACCACATCATCTACATAGGCTTCCACACGCTTGCCCCAGTGATCAGCTAAGCATGTTTGAATGGCTCTCTGATAAGTCGCTCCAGCGTTTTTGAGGCCGAACGGCATGGAGGTATAGCAGAAAGCACCGAACGGAGTGATGAACGCTGTTTTTTCCTCGTCTTCTTTTGCCAGGCTAATCTGATGATTTCCGGAGTAGCAATCCAGGAAAGATAGCATAGAACATCCAGCGGTGGAATCTACCACCTAATCTATCCTAGGAAGCCCGAAGGGATCCTTTGGACAGTGTTTGTTGAGATCCGTGTAGTCGACGCACATGCGCCAATCCACTTTATTCTTTTTGAGTACAAGGACTGGGTTGGCTAACCACTCGGGATGTAACACCTCTCTGATAAAGCCAGCCGCGACCAAGCGGGCTAGCTCAGCGCGAATGGCCTCTCTCTTGTCGGGCGTCAAGTGACGTAGTTTTTGCCGAATCGGCCTCGCCTGGGGATAGACATTCAGTTTGTGCTCGGCCAGTTCTCTTGGGACTCTCGGCATATCCACAGGTTGCCATGCGAATACGTCTCGGTTATCTTGTAGAAACTGGACGAGCGCACCTTCCTATTTGTCATCCAGGCTGGAGCTGATGATGGTAGTCTTGCGTTCATCAGCGAACCCCAGGTTGATCCTCTTGGTTTCTTCGTGAAAGGGAATTAGGCTTACACCTAGTTCCTATATAATTTTGGTGGTTGAATTGCCCAACACAAATCTTTGGACTAACTAGTTTGCCCAAGTGTATAGATTATACAGGTGTAAAAGGTTCACACTCAGCCAATAAAAAGACCAAGTTTTGGATTCAACAAAGGAGCAAAGGGGCAACCGAAGGCACCCCTGGTCTGGCGCACCGGACTGTCCGGTGTGCCACCGGACATGTCCGGTGCACCAGGGGGACTCAGACTCAAACTCGCCACCTTCGGGAATTTCCAGAGGCGACTCGGCTATAATTCACCGGACTGTCCGGTGTACACCGGACAGTGTCCGGTGCGCCAAGGGAGGTCGGCCTCAGGAACTCGCCAGCTTCGGGAAACTCCAACGGCTAGTCCACTATAATTCACCGGACTGTCCGGTGTGCACCGGACTGTCCGGTGCGACTCTGGAGCAACGGCTATCTCCGCGCCAACGGCTCTCTGCCGCGCATTTAATGCGCGCTCTGCGCGCGCAGATGGCAGGCGTGCCCATACTGGCACACCGGACAAGGAACAGTAGATGTCCGGTGTGCACCGGACACCCAGGCGGGCCCACAAGTCAGAAGCTCCAACGGTCAGAATCCAACGGCAGTGATGACGTGGCAGGGGGCACCGGACTGTCCGGTGTGCACCAGACTGTCCGGTGCGCCATCGAACAGACAGCCTCCCAACGGCCACTTTTGGTGGTTGGGGCTATAAATACCCCAACCACCCCACCATTCATTGTATCCAAGTTTTCCAGCTTCCAACCACTATACAAGAGCTAGCATTCATTGCAAAGCACACCAAAAGAGATCAAATCCTCTCCCAACTCCACACAAAGCATTAGTGACTAGAGAGAGTGATTTGTAGTGTTCATTTGAGCTCTTGCGCTTGGATCGCTTCTTTTCTTTCTTGATTCTTTCTTGTGATCAAACACTCACTTGTAATTGAGGCAAGAGGCACCAATTGTGTGGTGGCCCTTGCGGGAAGTTTTGTTCCCGGCTTTGATTTGAGAAGAGAAGCTCACTCGGTCCGAGGGACCGTTTGAGAGAGGGAAGGGTTGAAAGAGACCCGGACTTTGTGGCCTCCTCAACGGGGAGTAGGTTTGAGAGAACCGAACCTCGGTAAAACAAATCCGTGTGTCACACTTCATTATTTGCTCGCGATTTGTTTTGCGCCCTCTCTCGCGGACTCGTTTATATTTCTAACGCTAACCCGGCTTGTAGTTGTGTTTATATTTGTAAATTTCAGTTTCGCCCTATTCACCCCCCCTCTAGGCGACTATCAATTGGTATCGGAGCCCGGTGCTTCATTAGAGCCTAACCGCTCGAAGTGATGTCGGGAGATCACGCCAAGAAGGAGATGGAGACCGGCGAAAAGCCCACTACAAGCCACGGGAGCACTTCATCGGAAGAGTCCCGCACCAAGAGGAAGGAGAAGAAGAAGGACTCCTCCAAACGGAAGGAGAAAAGGTCTTCCTCTTCTCACCACAAAGAGAAGAGGGAAAAATCTTCTTCCCACAAGCCGCATCGGAAAGGCGACAAGCACAAGAGGATGAGGAAGGTGGTCTACTACGAGACCGACACTTCATCAACATCTACCTCCGACTCCGATGCGCCGTCCGTAACTTCTAAGCGCCAAGAGCGCAAGAAGTTTAGTAAGATCCCCCTACACTACCCTCGTACATCTAGACATACTCCATTACTTTCTGTTCCATTAGGCAAACCGCCAACTTTTAATGGCGAAGATTATGCAATGTGGAGTGATTTAATGAAATTCCATCTAACCTCACTCCACAAAAGTATATGGAATGTTGTTGAGTTTGGAGCACAGGTACCATCCGTAGGGGATGAAGACTACGATACGGACGAAGTGGCCCAAATCGAGCACTTCAACTCCCAAGCCACAACCATACTCCTCGCCTCTCTAAGCAAGGAGGAATACAACAAAGTGCAAGGGTTGAAGAATGCAAAAGAGATTTGGGACCTACTCAAGACGGCGCACGAGGGTGATGAACTCACCAAGATCACCAAGCGGGAAACGATCGAGGGGGAGCTCGGTCGTTTTCGTCTTCGCCAAGGGGAAGAGCCACAAGACATGTACAACCGGCTCAAAACCTTGGTGAACCAAGTGCGCAACCTCGGGAGCATAAAGTGGGACGACCACGAGGTGGTTAAGGTTATTCTAAGATCTCTCATTTTCCTTAACCCCACTCAAGTTCAATTAATTCGTGGCAATCCTAGATACACTAAAATGACCCCCGAGGAAGTTATCGGGAATTTTGTGAGCTTTGAATGCATGATCAAAGGCTCCAAGAAAATCAACGAGCTTGACGAACCCTCCACGTCCGAAGCACAACCAGTGGCATTTAAGGCGACGGAGGAGAGGAAGGAGGAGTCTACACCAAGTAGACAACCAATCGACGCCTCCAAGCTTGACAATGAGGAAATGGCGCTCGTCATCAAGAGCTTCCGTCAAATCCTCAAGCAAAGGAGGGGGAAAGACCACAAGTCCCGCTCCAAGAAAGTTTGCTACAAGTGTGGTAAGCCCGGTCATTTCATTGCTAAATGTCCCATATCTAGTGACAGTGACCGAGGCGACGACAAGAAGGGGAGAAGAAAGGAGAAGAAGAGGTACTACAAGAAGAAGGGCGGCGATGCCCATGTTTGTCGGGAGTGGGATTCCGACGAAAGCTCAAGCGACTCCTCCGACGACGAGGACGCCGCCAACATCGCCGTCACCAAGGGACTCCTCTTCCCCAACGTCAGCCACAAGTGCCTCATGGCAAAGGACGGCAAACGGAAGAAGGTTAAATCCAACTCCTCCACTAAATATGGATCTTCTAGTGATGATAATGCTAGTGATGAGGAGGATAATTTGCGTTCCCTTTTTGCCAACCTTAACATAGCTCAAAAGGAAAAATTAAATGAATTGGTTAGTGCTATTCATGAAAAGGATGACCTTTTGGATTCCCAAGAGGATTGTCTAATTAAAGAAAACAAGAAACATGTTAAGGTTAAAAAGGCTTATGCTCTTGAAATTGAGAAATGTGAAAAGTTATCTAATGAGCTAAGCACTTGCCGTGAGATGATTGACAACCTTAGGAATGAAAATGCTAGTTTAAATACTAAGGTTGATTCTCATGTTTGTAATGTTTCAATTCCCAATCCTAGAAATAATAATGATGATATGCTCGCTAGGATTGAAGAATTAAACATTTCTCTTGCTAGCCTTAAAATTGAAAATGAAAAATTGCTTGCTAAGGCTAAAGATCTTGATATTTGCAATGCTACAATTTCCGACCTTAGAACTAAAAATGACATGTTACAAGCTAAGGTTGTAGAATTAAAATCTTGCAAACCCTCTACATCTATCGTTGAGCATGTATCTATTTGCACTAGATGTAGAGATGTTAACATTAATGCTATTCATGATCATATGGCTTTAATTAAACAACAAAACGATCATATAGCAAAACTAGATGCTAAAATTGCCGAACATAACTTGAAAAATGAAAAATTTAAATTTGCTAGAAGTATACTCTATAATGGGAGACGCCCGGGCATTAAGGATGGCATTGGCTTCCAAAGGGGAGACAATGTCAAACTTAGTGCCCCTCCTAAAAGATTGTCCAATTTTGTTAAGGGCAAGGCTCCCATGCCTCAAGATAACGAGGGTTACATTTTATACCCTGCCGGCTATCCTGAGAGCAAAATTAGGAAAATTCATTCTAGGAAGTCTCACTCTGGCCCTAATCATGCTTTTATGTATAAGGGTGAGACATCTAGCTCTAGGCAACCAACCTGTGCTAAGTTGCCTAAGAAGAAAACTCCAAATGCATCAAATGAACATAGCATTTCATTTAAGACTTTTGATGCATCCTATGTTTTAACTAACAAATCCGGCAAGGTCGTTGCCAAGTTTGTTGGGGGCAAACACAAGGGGTCAAAAACTTGTGTTTGGGTTCCCAAAGTTCTTGTTTCTAATGCCAAAGGACCCAAAACAGTTTGGGTACCTAAAGTCAAGAACTAAATTTGTTTTGTAGGTTTATGCATCCGGGGGCTCAAGTTGGATACTCGACAGCGGGTGCACAAACCACATGACAGGGGAGAAGAAGATGTTCTCCTCATATGAGAAAAACCAAGATCCCCAACGAGCTATCACATTCGGGGATGGAAATCAAGGTTTGGTCAAAGGATTAGGTAAAATTGCTATATCTCCTGACCATTCTATTTCCAACGTTTTTCTTGTAGATTCTTTAGATTACAATTTGCTTTCTGTTTCTCAATTATGTCAAATGGGCTACAACTGTCTATTCACTGATGTAGGTGTCACTGTCTTTAGAAGAAGTGATGATTCAATAGCATTTAAGGGAGTGTTAGAGGGTCAGCTATACTTGGTAGATTTTGATAGAGCTGAACTCGACACTTGCTTAATTGCTAAGACTAACTTGGGTTGGCTCTGGCACCGCCGACTAGCCCATGTTGGAATGAAGAATCTTCATAAGCTTCTAAAGGGAGAACACATTTTAGGATTAACAAATGTTCATTTTGAGAAAGACAGGATTTGTAGCGCGTGTCAGGCAGGGAAGCAAGTTGGAGCTCATCATCCACACAAGAACATCATGACGACCGACAGGCCACTGGAGCTCCTACACATGGATCTATTCGGCCCGATTGCTTACATAAGCATCGGCGGGAGTAAGTATTGTCTTGTAATAGTGGATGATTATTCTCGCTTCACTTGGGTATTCTTTTTATAGGAAAAATCTCAAACCCAAGAGACCTTAAAAGGATTCTTGAGACGAGCTCAAAATGAGTTTGGCTTAAGGATCAAGAAAATAAGAAGCGACAACGGGACGGAGTTCAAGAACTCTCAAATCGAAGGCTTCCTTGAGGAGGAGGGCATCAAGCATGAGTTCTCTTCTCCCTACACCCCACAACAAAATGGTGTAGTGGAGAGAAAGAATCGAACTCTATTGGACATGGCAAGAACCATGCTTGATGAATACAAGACTTCAGATCGGTTTTGGGCCGAGGCGGTCAACACCGCTTGCTACGCCATCAACCGGTTGTATCTACACCGAATCCTCAAGAAGACATCCTATGAACTCCTAACCGGTAAAAAGCCAAATATTTCATATTTTAGAGTTTTTGGTAGCAAATGCTTTATTCTTGTTAAGAGAAGTAGAAAATCTAAATTTGCTCCTAAAACTGTAGAAGGTTTTTTACTAGGATATGACTCAAACACAAGGGCATATAGAGTCTTTAACAAATCCTCAGGACTTGTTGAAGTTTCTTGTGACGTTGTGTTTGACGAGACTAATGGCTCTCAAGTAGAGCAAGTTGATCTTGATGAAATAGGTGAAGAACAGGCACCATGCATAGCGCTAAGGAACATGTCCATTGGGGATGTGTGTCCTAAGGAATCCAAAGAGCCGCCACATGCACAAGATCAACCATCCTCCTCCACGCTAGCATCTCCACCGACTCAAAATGAGGATGAAGCTCAAGTTGATGATATAGAAGATCAAGCAAATGAGCCACCTCAAGATAACGGCAATGATCAAGGGGGAGATGTAAATGATCAAGCCAAGGAGGATGAAGAGCAAAGGCCGCCACACCCAAGAGTCCACCAAGCAATCCAACGAGATCACCCCGTCGACACCATCCTCGGCGACATTCATAAGGGGGTAACTACTCGATCTCGGGTTGCACATTTTTGTGAGCATTACTCTTTTGTTTCCTCTATTGAGCCACACAGGGTGGAGGAAGCACTTCAAGATTCGGATTGGGTGATGGCGATGCAAGAGGAGCTCAACAACTTCACAAGGAATGAGGTATGGCATTTGGTTCCACGTCCTAACCAAAATGTTGTAGGAACCAAATGGGTCTTCCGCAACAAGCAAGATGAGCATGGTGTGGTGACAAGGAACAAAGCACGACTTGTGGCCAAGGGATATTCCCAAGTCGAAGGTTTGGATTTCGGTGAAACCTATGCACCCGTAGCTAGGCTTGAGTCAATTCGCATATTATTGGCCTATGCTACTTACCATGGCTTTAAGCTTTATCAAATGGACGTGAAAAGTGCCTTCCTCAACGGACCAATCAAGGAAGAGGTCTATGTTGAGCAACCTCCCGGCTTTGAAGACAGTAAGTACCCTAACCATGTCTATAGGCTCTCTAAGGCGCTTTATGGGCTCAAGCAAGCCCCAAGAGCATGGTATGAATGCCTAAGAGATTTCCTTATTTCTAATGGCTTCAAAGTCGGCAAGGTCGATCCTACTTTATTCACTAAAACTCTTGACAATGATTTGTTTGTATGCCAAATTTATGTTGATGATATAATATTTGGGTCTACTAACGAATCTACATGTGAAGAATTTAGTAGGATCATGACAAAGAAATTCGAGATGTCTATGATGGGGGAGTTGAAATATTTCTTAGGATTTCAAGTCAAGCAACTCCAAGAGGGCACTTTCATTAGCCAAACAAAGTACACTCAAAACATCCTAAGCAAGTTTGGAATGAAGGATGCCAAGCCCATCAAAACACCCATGGGAACAAATGGGCATCTCGACCTCGACACGGGAGGTAAGTCCGTGGATCAAAAGGTATACCGGTCGATGATAGGATCATTACTCTATTTATGTGCATCTCGACCGGACATTATGCTTTCCGTTTGCATGTGTGCAAGATTCCAATCCGACCCTAAGGAATCCCACCTTACGGTCGTAAAACGAATCTTGAGATATTTGGCTTATACACCTAAGTTTGGGCTTTGGTACCCTCGGGGATCCACATTTGATTTGATTGGTTATTCGGATGCCGATTGGGCGGGGTGTAAGATTAACAGGAAGAGCACATCAGGGACTTGCCAGTTCTTGGGGAGATCCTTGGTGTCTTGGGCTTCAAAGAAACAAAATTCGGTCGCTCTTTCTACCGCCGAAGCCGAGTACATTGCCGCAGGCAATTGTTGCGCGCAACTACTTTGGATGAGGCAAACCCTGCGGGACTACGGTTACAAATTAACCAAAGTCCCTTTGCTATGTGACAATGAGAGTGCAATTAAAATGGCCGACAATCCCGTCGAGCATAGCCGCACCAAGCACATAGCCATTCGGTATCATTTTCTTAGGGATCACCAACAAAAGGGAGATATCGAGATTTCTTACATTAATACTAAAGATCAATTAGCCGATATCTTTACCAAGCCACTTGATGAACAATCTTTTACCAGACTTAGGCATGAGCTCAATATTCTTGATTCTAGAAATTTCTTTTGCTAGCTTGCACACATAGCTCATAAATGTACCTTTGATCATGTCTCTTTCGTATGCTATGACTAATGTGTTTTCAAGTCTATTTCAAACCAAGT
Source organism: Zea mays (assembly GCF_902167145.1). Lineage (NCBI taxonomy): Eukaryota > Viridiplantae > Streptophyta > Magnoliopsida > Poales > Poaceae > Zea > Zea mays. The sequence continues at coordinate 7,519,965 of NC_050100.1, forward strand.
CATAGGTGTATTGAAAGGAAATTGGAGTCTTCGGCGAAGACAAAAGGCTTCCACTCCGTAACTCATCCTTCGCCGTCGCTCCAAGCCACTCTCCATCTTTGGGGGAGCGAGCAAAAGGACTTCATCTTTGGTATAATCTTAACTCATTTGTTTATGACCAAAGGGGAAGAAATTATTTCATGGGCTCTAATGATTCCGTTTTTTGGCGATTCATGCCAAAGGGGGAGAAAGTATGAGCCCAAAGCAAAAGGACCGCACCACCACCAATTTCAAAAACTTAATTTTTCAAAGAGTATTTTCAATTGGTATTCTATTATGTTCAAGAAGGGGGAGAAAGTAGTATTTCAAAAATGATATATCAAAACCCTCTTGAACACTAAGAGGTGGATCTAAATTTAGGGGGAGTTTTGTTAAGTCAAAGGAAAAGCATTTGAAACAGGGGGAGAAAATTTCAAATCTTGAAAATGCTTTGCAAACTCTTATTCATTAACCTTTGACTATTTGCAAAAGATCTTTGAAATAGATTTACAAAAGAATTTGCAAAAACAAAACATGAGGTGCAAAAGTGGTCCAAAATGTTAAAAATGAAAGAAACAATCCATGCATATCTTGTAAGTATTTATATTGGCTCAATTCCAAGCAACCTTTGCACTCATATTATGCAAACTAGTTCAATTACGCACTTCTATATTTGCTTTCGTTTGTGTTGGCATCAATCACCAAAAAGGGGGAGATTGAAAGGGAATTAGGCTTACACCTAGTTCCTATATAATTTTGGTGGTTGAATTGCCCAACACAAATCTTTGGACTAACTAGTTTGCCCAAGTGTATAGATTATACAGGTGTAAAAGGTTCACACTCAGCCAATAAAAAGACCAAGTTTTGGATTCAACAAAGGAGCAAAGGGGCAACCGAAGGCACCCCTGGTCTGGCGCACCGGACTGTCCGGTGTGCCACCGGACATGTCCGGTGCACCAGGGGGACTCAGACTCAAACTCGCCACCTTCGGGAATTTCCAGAGGCGACTCGGCTATAATTCACCGGACTGTCCGGTGTACACCGGACAGTGTCCGGTGCGCCAAGGGAGGTCGGCCTCAGGAACTCGCCAGCTTCGGGAAACTCCAACGGCTAGTCCACTATAATTCACCGGACTGTCCGGTGTGCACCGGACTGTCCGGTGCGACTCCGGAGCAACGGCTATCTCTGCGCCAACGGCTCTCTGCCGCGCATTTAATGCGCGCTCTGCGCGCGCAGATGGCAGGCGTGCCCATACTGGCACACCGGACAAGGAACAGTAGATGTCCGGTGTGCACCGGACACCCAGGCGGGCCCACAAGTCAGAAGCTCCAACGGTCAGAATCCAACGGCAGTGATGACGTGGCAGGGGGCACCGGACTGTCCGGTGTGCACCGGACTGTCCGGTGCGCCATCGAACAGACAGCCTCCCAACGGCCACTTTTGGTGGTTGGGGCTATAAATACCCCAACCACCCCACCATTCATTGTATCCAAGTTTTCCAGCTTCCAACCACTATACAAGAGCTAGCATTCATTGCAAAGCACACCAAAAGAGATCAAATCCTCTCCCAACTCCACACAAAGCATTAGTGACTAGAGAGAGTGATTTGTAGTGTTCATTTGAGCTCTTGCGCTTGGATCGCTTCTTTTCTTTCTTGATTCTTTCTTGTGATCAAACACTCACTTGTAATTGAGGCAAGAGGCACCAATTGTGTGGTGGCCCTTGCGGGAAGTTTTGTTCCCGGCTTTGATTTGAGAAGAGAAGCTCACTCGGTCCGAGGGACCGTTTGAGAGAGGGAAGGGTTGAAAGAGACCCGGCCTTTGTGGCCTCCTCAACGGGGAGTAGGTTTGAGAGAACCGAACCTCGGTAAAACAAATCCGTGTGTCACACTTCATTATTTGCTCGCGATTTGTTTTGCGCCCTCTCTCGCGGACTCGTTTATATTTCTAACGCTAACCCGGCTTGTAGTTGTGTTTATATTTGTAAATTTCAGTTTCGCCCTATTCACCCCCCCTCTAGGCGACTATCACTTCGGTCGGCCGCATAGAGGTCACGGTTTGAGCTTCATTTGCAGGTGCTGCAAGGTCTTCCTCAGGCTTAGAGTTTGCCTGCGTTGAAGAAGTTGCCGACGGTTTGGTGGTGAGGGCCGCCTGGATGGCCACACGAAAACACTCTGCGGCGCCTTGGAAGTTAGCGCGCACAGTTATGATTCCTTGTGGTCCTGGCATCTTCAATATCATGTACGTGTAATGCGGAATGGCCATGAATTTTGCCAATCCCGGCCTCCCGATGATGGTGTTGTACCCGCAGTCAAAGTTCGCCACTTCAAACCTCAAGAACTCGGTTCTGTAGTTCTCTGGAGTTCCGAAGGTGACGGGCATGTAGATGTGGCCCAGTGGGTATTCCCCTTCAGTCGGCACGATGCCGAAGAAAGGAGTGTCTGACTCGTGGAGCTCTTTGAGGTGAACCCCCAAGCCTTGGAGTGTCCGGGGGAAGGTGACGTTGATGCTGCTCCCCCCATCAATTAATACCTTCTTCACCCTGCTCTCTTGGATCACCGGATCGACGAGGAGCGGGTATTTGCCTGGGTGGTCGAAGTTGAGCCATTGATCTGCCCGAGTGAAGGTGATCGGGTGCTCCGACCATCGGTACGGAGCGAGAGGACCGGTGGTCGCCACCAATATCTGGCGATCGTTGAGCTTTTGTTGTCTTCTGTTCTCCTGCGATCCGTGTCCGCCGAAGATGACGTTGACTTCTTCGTCAACGCGCGGGAAGGCTCCACCTCTTCCCTCCTCCTGTTGCTGGGGTTGTCGCGGTTCCCCTGGTCCTCCTCGCGGCGGAGGAGGAGGTAGAGGTTGGAAGGGTCGGCCGTGTCCGACGGAGTGCTTGAAGTCTCTGCAGTTCCGAAGGGTGTGGCGCATGTCCTTGTGGTACAGGCACTGAGCGTCGAGGATGTCGTCCAGTGTACGTTCGCCTCCGCGAGGTCCTCCTCGGGCGCGAGAGGCAGGTGGTCCGGCGGCATGCACTTCTTCGCGAGGCCTCTTCTCCCAGCGTTTGTTGGGTTGCTGGTTCGTGTCGCGTCGTGGCGCTGTCGGTGCAGGTTTCGCTCCCCCGATGAGGTCCTGAGCTCGCTCGTCGGTGGTGATGTAGAGGTCGGCTTCCTGGAACAGCTGCTCGGAGGTAGTCGGCGCCTTCTGCAATATGGCTCGGACGAAGGCCGAGTCGTTGGATCCTCTGTAGAAGTCTTCGATCATGGCCGCCTCCATGACCTCAGGGATACGATTTCTCATGGTCTGGAACCTTTTGAGGTACGACCGGAGAGTTTCGTCCCCCCGGCGCTTGATAGATTTGAGGTCCCATGGTTGCGCTGGTTTATCGGAGAGGGACTGAAAGTTGGCGGTGAAGCGTCGACTGAAGTCGCTCCAGTCGTCGATGCAGCGTCGGGGTAGGTGTCGCAGCCATTGTAGCGCGTCTTGCCCGAGGACGATGGGTAAGTATGTTGTCATCATGTCCTCGGACGCCCCGGCAGCTCGAGCAGCGGTGGTGTAGATGGCCAGCCAGCCTCCTGGATCCTGCTTAGGTTCATATTTGTCGACATTTGATACCTTGAAGTTAGGGGGCCATTGAATGGCCCTAAGGCGTGGAGTAAGGGCAGACACCCCACACGTGTCTTCTTGTCGACGGGGATGATGTCTGTCCCGGGGAGGGGAGTAGTTGTTGTGGTCCCTCGACTGTCCCCGGGTAGTACCGCCAGTCGAGGCCATTGCCGACTCAGTTCTGGTGGCCTGACTCCGAGCTGGGATGCCATGATCCCTGTCGTACTCCTCCCAGCGGCGGATCTCGTTCTCATGTCGTCGTTCACGCGAAGCGTTGATGGAGCTTCGCGCGTCCCCGCGGCTGTTGATGGCGTGTCGTAGGTCGTTCGGCGGGTGAGCGAGAGGTAGAAGATGGTTGGCTGCTTGGGTGAACAGTCGTCGATAGCCCTCGGCGTCGGGAGTCCGAGGGAGTCCATCAGCTATCCGAGCTAGTACCCCTCCGACTTCACTCGGCGTGTTCATGGCTCGGGCGAAGTTGGGATTCAGGTTGCGCCCGAAGAGTGGATTTTCCTGACGTTGCCTTGCCTCCTGCTCGGCTTGTTCCTGTGCTCGTCGGCGATCACGCCGCCGGGAGTTCCTTCGTTCTCTGAAGACGCGTTCCTCCGGAGTTTCTCCTATCTCTGAGACCTCGTCTCGTGAGACAGGCTGCTCTGGATCCCACTCTCCGGCCTCGTGATGTCGCCAGATATTTCGGCGCCGGTTTCTCTGTCGATGGGATTCCCGCTGAGGTGGTTCTTCTCCGGGCGCGGTCGGTTCGTCGTCGGAGACGGGGGGCGACTCCACTCTCCCGACGAAAAGAACGTCGGGGTAGAACGGTGCGGCTGTCGTGGCGATCTTCTTTTCGTTCTCCTTCGAGGACGGAGGCACGGAAAGAACAACTTGCTTCCTCCCGGTTTTGTTTGTTTCTTTCTTCCTTGCGATTTGTGTCCATTCTTTCGTCGGGGAAGTAGACAGTGGAGTTCTCTAGGTCAGCGGGCCCTCGGCCCCTGGCTTGTTGGGGGCGATCTTTTTTCGGAGCGCTGGAGGTTGCGCTTTTTCCTTCCTTACTCCGATATTCTCGGAGTTTGTTGGAGGAGACTTCTTCCTTGGCGGATCTGCGATGCGATGTAGAGTTCCTTCTTCATCTGCTACGGATGAGATTGTTCCAAAGCAGAACATAGATCCGGGGCGGAGGGTGATCTTGCGGTGGAAGGTGACGGCCATTGAGCTAGCTTAGATCGGCGAAACACCCCCTACCTGGCGCGCCAGCTGTCGGTGTTTTGGGTCCGACCGCACACCTGGGATTGCCCCTCAAGGTGTTTTTAGGAGTAGGACGGTGTCGCCGACTGTAGCTAAATGGTTCGTGCCGGATGCACGAGGAACAATGGACAATGTTTACAGGTTCGCGCCGCTTTGAGATGCGTAACACCCTACGTCCTGGTGAGTATGCTTTATGTAGTAGATTACAAGGAAGCTTTCTAAAGCTAGAGCGTAGAGAGTTGGAGTGGATGGCTGAGCGGTGAGATCGATCGTTCTGAAGGGGTGCCCCCTAGGCCTTATATATTCGACCGTGGGACAATACATGCAGATATGATAACAATGCGCACCTAAGAGATAGTGAACTGATCGAGTCTATCTTACTATAATTCTGCCGACTTATCTTCGCCTGGTTCCATTGTACGGGGCTCCAGCGCAGAAAAATCGGGTCTCTGTTGTGGTTGCTTGCTCAACGTTGTTGGGGCCATCCAGGCTCGCGCCGATCCGGCCTTATGTCGATCTGCTTCACTGGTCGTTCTTCCCCAGGCCCACGAAGGGATGACCTTACGATTTATTGGGCCCTTGGGCCTTTCGTGAGGTCTTTTATCCTTCCAGTGGACCCGGGGGATATCTGTCCCCCACAGTCTTCGACCGATCCGATGAAGATTTTGGGAGCGAGATTTTTAAGGTCGAAGACCCTGTGGTGAAGGACGCCGGGGGGGCCCTCTTCGACCGGATGTGGGGCCCCCACGGTTGGGAGGCGGTTAGGGACCGGGCTGACCGGGCGAGGGATCAGGTAAAGTTTGTGTTTTGTTTTGTGTTGTGGAATGTGGGTGTACGTTGGTGTACTGAATCAGTGTGCTGGGCTGCAGATGGCGCGTGCTGAATCGGTGTACGTTGGTGTACTGAATCGGTTTAGGGTTTAGGGTTTAGGGTTTAGGGTTTAGCGTCTGAACAGCGCGCTGCCCGAAGCGGAGGCTGACCCGGTGATGGCCGAGGCTGAGGTCTGCCCAGCACCGCTCCCGGAGACCGGTGAAGGTTCCCACACTGCCCCTGCGTCTACTGTGGCTGGTGGAGGCTCGCCGGCAGCCACCATACCGATGGCGGAGGATCCCCCGAAGGCGGCGACGGAGCCAGCGGCGGAAGATCCCGTCGCGGCTGCTGGGTCTTCGCAGGTGGCTTAGTGTGTATGGGGTAGTTAGGGAATTTTGTCTATGTTACTAAACCTTGGTTGTTGCGCAGGTTCAGGATTTTGGGCCTGCGCACGCAACCGGTACTGCTAATTTTGTGGTGGCTTCGACCGTGGTCGCCGGAAATGAATCGGATGGGTCTACGTCTAAGTTTTCTGCGTTTGACGACTCTGGGAGTTCGGTTTTGTGGACGGAAGAGTCTTCGGATGAAGGCTTAGATTATTTTGCGGCCTTGGATGTGGCTGAGGCGGAGGCTTCTCCGCGTGTTACGGATGCTGAAATTTTGCCTGGTCCGAGTGTTGGGTGTAGGCGGCGAAGGGCAGTGGCGAAGCGTAGAGTGAGCGGGTTTGATGATGGTCGGTTTCGTGTGGGCAGGGCTGGTAGGCAGGAATTGTTGTCCTCGCCGGTTGGGGCGAGTATGGGTGAGGGGGAGTTGCGAAGGCTTTTTGAGGCTGAGGAGCTGAGGATAATGCTATTTAACTATAGGGAGATGGGGATCATTCCGAAGGTTGAGCCTATGTAAGGTGTGATGCCCTCGCTGTACGCGTGTAACTGTAGTTTGTATGATAAGGTTGACTGCCTTCGCGCATCTGGGTGTGTTCGTAAGGTGTTGCGCACCCGGTCTGGTACATTATTGTGTCGGTCCGGTTGCGCTTGTAGACTTTCGGACTGATGTAATGCGCCTTCGATTTTTACACTCGTTATGCTAGTCCGGCTGCACCCTTAGGCAACTTTTGCATGGGTAGTATTTTGGAGAAGATTTGGATTTTGCGCACTTGCTGTGCTAGTCCGGCTGCACCCTTAGGCGACTTTTGCGCGGATTGTCTTTTGGAGAAGACTTCGATTTACGCACTTGTTGTGCTAGTCCGGCTGCACCCTTAGGCGACTTTTGCACGAATAGTCTTTTTGAGAAGACTTCGAATTTACGCACTTGTTGTGCTAGTCCGGCTGCACCCTTAGGCGACTTTTGCACGGATAGTCTTTTTGAGAAGACTTCGAATTTACGCACTTGTTGTGCTAGTCCGGCTGCACCCTTGGGCGACTTTTGCACGGATAATCTTTTTGAGAAGACTTCGAATTTACGCACTTGTTGTGCTAGTCCGGCTGCACCCTTAGGCGACTTTTGCGTGGACTGTCGCACGCGAGGGTAGCCATCGCTGCCCCTCACGGTGACTTTTGTGTCGGTCGAATGTCGAAGACCGTTGATGCGGTCTTTTTTGACGTAGTTTTTGCGGGGCATTTTTCGCGTGTATATTACATGGCTCCGCCTCGTTAAAAACCTCACCCCCCGGGAGGAAAAGAGTGTGGGCCGGCTTAAAACTGTTCTACAGATTACAAGGGCGAAGTGGCCCTGAGGAGCTAAACAAAAAATTTGCGAAGATTATCAATGTTCCAAGAATGTTCTAAGTCTTCGCCGGATGGCGTTGTGAGCCTGTACACGCTAGGGGACGCCTTCGTCTTGACAATGGAAGGGCCCTCCCAATTCGGCTCCAACTTGCCCCGGGACTCTGTCCGAGCTGTCCGGACAAGTACGAGGTCTCCTTCGTTGAACTCCCTCGGGATGACTGTGTGGTCGCACCATGCTTTAGTCTGAGCTTGGTATTTGTTTAGAGCCTATAGGGCGAAGACGCGGTCTCCGTCGATGAGGTCCTTCGAAGTAGGCTCGTCTATGTCGGGGACGGCCGACGCAACTATCCGAGGTGACCCATGTTTTATTTCTTGCGGTGTCATAGCCTTCGATCCGTATAGAAGGCGGAAAGGGGTGAACCCAGTCGCCCTGCACTCAGTTGTGTTCAGCGCCCAGACCACTTCGGGTAACAGGTCGGGCCACTTGCCTTTTTTGTCGTCAGGAGCATTTTCTTGACGGCTGTGAAAATTTTTCCGTTGGCGCGTTCCACGACTCCGTTGGATTGGAGGTGGTACACTGAGGCGAAGGCAAGCTTGGTGCCGATGGAGAAGCAGAAATCCTTGAAGTCTTGGCTATCAAATTGCTTGTCGTTATCGACTGTGAGTTCGGACGGGACTCCGAAGCGGCAAACAATAATTTGCTAGAAGAATTTCTGGGCTGTCTTCGATGTTATAGTGGATACTGCCCTCGCCTCAATCCATTTGGTGAAATACTCAACGGTGACGAAGGTGAACTTGAGGTTCCCCTGAGCCGTGGGCAGGGGCCCGACAATGTCCAGGCCCCAGCGCTAAAGAGGCCACGTGTGGGCGATTAGCTTCGTGAATTGCGAAGGGCGTCCCGAGCATGGAGAAAATTTCTGACAGGCTTCGCAGGACCTTGTGACCCAATTTGCGGCGCAAATCATGGCGGGCCAGTAAAAACCTTGACGAATCACCTTTGCCGCCAGGGCCCTAGGCCCTACGTGAGAGCCGCAAGTCCCGCTGTGGACCTCGCGCAGAATTTGGACGCCTTCAGTCTCGGTGACGCACTTAAGCATCGGTTGGCTGACCCCCTTCTTGTAAAGTTGGCCTTCGATCAACGTGAACTCCTGGCTTCGGTGTTTGAGGCGCTTGGCCTCGTTGATGTCGGTTGGATGGTAGTATCCCTGCAGGAACAGGGTTATTGGTGCCCGCCAGTCTTCGGTCATGATGAGGTTGACTATGCGGTGGCCCTCGCTGTCATTGGTTATTTGGAGCCCCTCTGGGTTGGGGACGGCTGGCGTGCCGATGACGTGGTAGAACACGTCGGAGGGTAGGGCCTTGCCCCTGGCGGCTGCCTTGGCCAATGCATCGGCCTCCTCATTCTTGGCTCGGTCCACGTGTTGCAACGTAAAACCCTTGAATTGTCTTTCGAGGCTGTGGATGGCCGTGAGGTACTGCATGAGTGCGAGGTCCTTCGCTGCATAGTCTTTCTCGACCTGGCCGACGACTACCTTGGAGTCTGTTCTGATGATGCAGGTGGTGACACCGAGTGCCCTTAGCCTGCGAAGGCCGAGGATGACAGCCTCGTATTCTGCTATGTTGTTGGTGCACCTATCAGACTCCAAAGCAAAGCTGAGGCGCGCTGTGTATCTGTGCTTGATCCCGGTGGGCGAAGTAATGACTGCAGCGGCGTCTGCCCCCGCATGGCACCATGCGCCGTCGCAATGGATTGTCCACACTTTTTCTGTGGTCGGGTCCGGCTGTGTCATTGGCCCAGTCCAATCGAAGACGAAGTCTGCTAGGACTTGTGATTTGATGGCTGTCCTGGGTTCAAATGTGATGTGGTAGCCGGAGAGTTCGGCTGCCCACTTGGCAATCCGTACTGATGCCTCTGGGTTTCTGAACAATTCGCTGAGTCCTCTATCTGAGGTGACCCAGACCTTGAATGCCTCGAAATAATGGTGCAATTTGCGCGAGGCCATCACGACTGCATAGGCGATCTTTTCTAGTTCCGTCATATTACATTTTGATGTTGTGAGTACTTCAGAGACGTAATAAACTGGACATTGCCTAGTCGTGCGCTCTTTGGTCTGCTCTTGAACCAGTGCTGCGCTGACCGCATGTGGCGAAGCCGCGACATAGAGCAATAGGGGTAGCGAAGTGTCGGGGCTTGTAAGAATCGCCAATTCTGACAAGTACTGTTTTAGTGAAGCGAAGGCCGCCGCCTGCTCTGGCCCCCATGCGAAGTCTTTTGCGCCGCGGAGTGTTTTGAGGAAAGGGAGGCTCCGCTCCGCGGACTTGGAGATTAATCTGTTGAGGGCGGCCAACCTGCCTGTCAGTCGTTGCACCTCTCTGGCTGACTGCGGGGGCGTCATATTGATGATAGCCTGGATTTTGGTTGGATTGGCCTCAAATCCGCGGTGTGATACCAGGTAGCCCAAGATTTTCCCCTGATGGGCTCCAAAGACGCACTTTTCGGGGTTGAGGCGAAGTCGTGCGGTCCGCATGTTCGCGAATGTTTCGGCGAGGTCGGCCAGGTGGTCTTCCTTGCTTCTGCTGGCAACGACGATGTTGTCCACATATGTGAATATATTTCTGCCGACCTGGCTCTCGAGCACCGTTTTGGTGAGTCGAGAGAAAGTGGACCCGGCATTCTTAAGTCCCTCCGGCATTCTAATGAAACAATACGTGCCGAAGGGTGTTATGAAGCTGGTGCTTGCCTTGTCCTCCTCCTTCATATATATTTGGTGGTGGCCGGAGAAGCAGTCAAGGAGTGACATGACTTTGCACCCGGCCACGCTATCGGCGATTTTGTCGATCCGAGGCAGCGGGAAATTGTCCTTGGGGCAGGCCTTGTTAAGACTGGTGAAGTCTATGCACATCCGCCATTTGCCGCTCTTCTTCTGCACCATCACTACATTGGCGAGCCATGTGGGGTAGGCGATTGGCTCGATGAATTTGGCTTCGAGCAGGCGATGCACCTCGGCCTTGGCGGCTTCTGTCTTCTCGTCAGACATCTTGCGCAGCTGTTGTTTCTTCGGCCTCACCGAAGGGTCGATTCCTAAGTCGTGCTCGATGATGGAGCGACTGACTCCGACCAGGTCGAGGGCGGACCAGGCGAAGACGTCTTTATTCTTGGATAGACAGCAGAGGAGCCTCTCCTCATCGTGCGAAGTGAGGTCTTCGCTGATGGTAACCATCTGCTGGGGCGTTGCCTGGTCGAGGGGGACAGTCTTGGTCCCGTCGTTGCTCTGCAGCTATGCTTTTTCATGCTCTTTGGCGGTTGGATTGGCAGACCCGGGGACTTCGCGTTGGGCCGTGAGGCAGTGTACGTTTCTTTGTCCGGGGACGAAGTCTCTTTCTATGTTACGCGCAACCTGCTGGTTGCCGTAAACTGTGATGGCGCCTTGCAGACCTAGGATCTTCATGCACAGGTAAAGTCCGTGGATAGCTGCCTCAAACTTGTTGATGGAGCCCCGGCCCATTATGGCGTTGTACGGGTACACCATGTCGACGATGTTGAACGTGACTTGCTCACTTCGGGCATTGGGTGCTACACCGAAGGAGAGGGGCAACTCTATTTTGCCGACGGGAAAGGTGCCCTTGCCGCCGAAGCCGTATAGGGGGTTGTCCGAGGGCTTGAGCAGGCTGTGGCTTATGCCCATGCGATCGAAGGCATGGAGCAAAATGATGTCCGCCTGGCTGCCATTGTCGACCAAGACTTTGTGCAAGTCCCAGCCTGCCACGCTGCAGTTGATGACCATGGCATCGATGTGGGGGCGCTGCGCAGATCGACGTCTTGGGCGTCGAAGGTCAATGGCACGTGGGACCACTTTGTCTGCACGACTAGGCCGGTGACGGCGACGTGGTTGATGCTGTGGTAATGGTCCCTCTTTTGCCGCTTTGTGTCGAAGTCGGCGCTGGACCCCCTAGTAATCATATGAATGACTCTGCGATACGGTTGATCGGCGAAGTCCTCTTGCTTTAGGGCTTGGGGTGGTTGGGGTGGTGGATGTTTTGCGGTTGATGGTGTGGGGGTGGGGGTGGGGGAGGTATGATTTGTACCTCCTGGTGGTGTTGGTATGCGTGGTGCGGTGGAGGTGGAGCGGGGCCGTGGTTGTATGGCTGAGGGGGTTGCTGATATGCGTGCGCGACAATTCTAGGGTTGTCGGCTAGTTGTGCCCGTGCCATTCTGTCTCTGGTGGCCTTCGTCTCTGGGCAGTCCCTTGTGGGATGCGCGCAGTCTTCGCCGTGGAACAGGCAGTAAAATCTGCGTGGCTGCTGCGCACGCCCCCATCCTCGACCGCGAGTTCCATTTCCTCGGCCCTGGGGGGATACTCCTGGCGGCGAGGGGCCTCACCACCGAGGGCCTGGTTGGCGATGTTGTGCACCTGCTGCTGATTGCGGCCGTCCCGGCCGGAGTCTGTCTGCGAGGGCCTTGTCCAAGTGCGGCTGGACTGCGGAGGGTCTTTGGGCTTCCTCTGAGATTCGACTTTGCGCTGGTGGAGCTCTTCGGATCTAGCATATTTCTCAAACAGCTGATACAGCTCCTGGAGGTTCCTGGGCGGGTCCCTGATGCAGTGGCTGTAGAGGACGCCGGCCCGAAGGCCATTGATGGCGTAGTGGATGGCGATCTGGTCATCGACCGAAGCCAGTTGTGACTTGAGGGTCAGGAACTTGCGGTAATACTCCCGCAGAGTCTCTCGTTCCAGCTGCTTGCAGAGTGAGAGTTCAGCCAAGGCGTCGGTGTCTGGGCGGTACCCTTGGAAGTTGAGCAAGAATTTGTCCCGGAGACTTCTCCAGGAGTCGATGGACAATGGGGGCAACCTGGTGTACCAGGTGAGGGCTGGGCCTTCGAGGGCAATGATGAATGACTTGGCCATCGTGGCGTCGTCTCCTCCGGATGATGCAACGGCGACTTGATAGCTCATGATGTATTGTGCTGGATCAGTGCTGCCGTTGTACTTGGGATAGGTCCCTGCCCTGAAGTTGGCGGGCCATGGTGTCACTTGCAGGTGAGGTGCCAGGGGACTTCGCTCGTCAAGGTAGTTGACGCCTTGGAAAGCCGTGGCGTGAGGGATGGTGTGTCCGCGCTGAGGGATGAATAGGTCTTCGATTTGTGCGCGCTGTTGGAGGGGTGGGCCATGTTGCAGGCCGAGTTGGCCTTCGCTCTATATAAGCGCGATCTCTTGTTCAAGCTCTTGTGCCTTCTACTCTTCGTCGTGTATCATCTATCGCACCTTGGCTTGTGCAGACACACGTTGGCGCTTGGCCTCGAGGATCTCTTTTTGCTTTTGGAGGTTGCGGTTCTTGATGCGCAGGGCGCGCAGCTGTAGCTGCTCTTCGGCCGAAACGCCGATGACTTCGTCGTCCTCGGTGGCGTCCGTGCCCTCTGGTGGAGCGAAGCCTGGGGGAGGCTGCTGTGGTCCCCGGAGCTGCAGGTGCGGAGGCTGCCTTCGGTAGTGGGTTGTTCATTGCGCTGCTTCTTGCTATTTGCGTCGTCTTCGCAGGGCACTTGGAGAGTGTTGTCGACAAGGGCCTTGCCCTTTTTCTCGGCCAGCAGTGCCGCCTTCGCAGCTTCGTCAGCCTTCGATGAGGTTCTCTTGGGTGCCATCGCGGGTGGTGTTTTCGTAGCACGAACGGTGGGCGCCAAATGTTGGAACTTGCTCTCCTACTGTAACACCCTGAATTTGAGGGTATAAAATTTCTTTTCTAATATCCACCAAATTCAGGTGTTACTCTCTCAGTTCTTCGCTTTCCTTTCTCTTTTCCCTAAAAATGGAGAATCATTTTGTTTTATATTAGCGTAAACCTAGTGGAATGAGCCCTAGAGGCACTTTGGTTGTTGCATTCATGCCGTTGCATGGTGTTTCTAAGTGCAAAATGTGTTTGAAACATGTTAACATATCTTATAGAAGCGCTCGGTAAATTTTCATATTTTTCGGAATATTTTTCTATTTTCCGGAAACCAAAATCTATTTATTTGTGGAACTTAAAAATGTTTTTAGAAATTCTAATTATGTTTTTTGAGTTCATTAGGTCCCAAAACATTTATAGGAATTTTTCTGGAATTTTTGAAAGTATCTATAATATTTTGAGCACAAAATATGGATTTCTAGGCTTTTTCGAATTTTAAAAATAGTAAAATCCGAATTTTAACTGAATTTTTATCTCGTCCAAACCCTAGGTATATATACATGTCAGGCTTCATCTCATCGAGCCCGTTCCAGAACACCAAACGTTTCCCCCAAATCCAATCCCTAGCTCCCGGTATTGCTCGCCGAAGTTCGGGGCGGTTCCAACTCCGGCGACAACTTCGACGAGCAATTACTCTCAATCCGTGCATCGTCTGCCGAATCCGAGGGTACCGCTGCGTTCTTCTCGTCGAGGGCTTCGTCGCAGCGCGTTCGGTTCGTCGATTGGATCCCCGAATCTCCGGCAATCGACGGATTTCCTCTCGGCTCCGGCGAGGGTCTTCTTCCCCGGTGAGAAACCTCCATTGTTGCACCTAGGGTTTCTTCGTTTCTTCGTTTTCCCGTCCGTGCAGAGCCTCTCCCACTCTCCCCTCACCTTCCCCGGTGGCGGCGCCCCTCCCCCCTCCGTTTCCCCTCCTCGACGGCGCCCCTTTCTCCCTCTCCGGCGGCGGCGGCGATGGCCGGCGGTGGCGCCCGCGTTCCCGTGCTCCCGCGCCCGCGCCACCCCTTCCCGGCGGCGGTGGCCGCGTTCCTCGCGCCCCGTGCGGCCGCGCCCACCCCCGGCCGGCCCAACCCCGACCTCCCCTGCGCAGCCCCCTCCCCTTCCTCTCCTCTCTCTTCCATGGGTGGGAGGAAGAAGATGAAGAGAAGAAGAAGATGGCAGTTCTGTAAATTAGGACGCGCGAATTACAGTATGGTTTAAAACATTCATAACTTTTGCGTTTTAAATCCGATTCGATCCATTCAAGTTGCGTTAGATTCGTATTAAAATAATCTTAATTTAGAAATATTTATCCTAATTTTTCCATATTTTATTTAATTTAGTTAGACATTTGTTTAATCAGTGGCTACTAGAACGACATTTTAATTTAAAAATCTAATTTAGGAATTCGATTTGTGCATTTATAATTAGTCACCAATATGATTAACCTTAACTGAAATATTAGTTATTAATAATTATTTAGTTTAATCACGTTGTTTAATTATTAGTTTCGCATATCGGTCCGCGTGTGTCGCGGTGCTGTTTCGCGCACGTCGTCGCGTGTCGTTCGCGAGTGTTGCGCGTGTTGTTCGCACGCGTTGTCGTGTGCCGTTCGCGTGTGTCGCGCGCCTTGCCGCGTGCCGTTCGCGCGTATCACGCGTTGTCCGCGCGCTAAGTCGTTTGTGTCCACGCGTTGCGCACATCGTGTTTGCACGTCGTGCGTCCTTAATTCGTATCGCTTAGAATCGCTCATATTCATTAAGTTACTTGCTTAACTGTCAACTATTAAAATAGTAAGTTAGTCAAAACTAAGTAGTAGTATTAATTTATATTTGATTAATATCAATTAATATAATTATGTTGAATTAGATGTTCTAATTAGTACTTGTTTAACGTAAACGTACTAACCCCTCGACCATAGCTTCGTCTATCATGGTTCTTTTTCTCGCGTAACCGTAGAAGCGCTCTCTATTTTATATTGCTCGCTTTTATAACATTTTATCTTGTATGGTGTAATGTTCTTATGCATATATATGTTTGTTTGCTTGTGTCTGTTTGTCTTCGCTTCGCGTTGCGATTGGATCGCGATTCGTTTCCGAACTTCGAGGAATCGACGGTCAAGCTTCGGCGACCAAGTGATCTAGCTCTTTGGGTTCCACGAAGTTGAAGACTCTGAGCATCTGTTTGGTGAAGGCAAGTGTCCTCAGTCCCATTATGTCCCATTTACCTTATAATTCACTGTCCCGCATTACTTAATTGAAACCTAAGGATTTACTAGCTTTCTATTTACCTTGTCCTTGATTTACCTTTTGGGTTACTATGGTTAGCCACATGCTAGCGCTTTACTTTAATCAATGAACATGATGAGATACAATGATGATACTATGGTTTTATTCTGGATATGATGATATACTTATGGCATTTAAGGGGACTCGAGCGGTTTCTCGAGTGCCTCTCCGTAAGGACCTGTTCGTTGAGAGACCACCCGGGATAACAGTGCAACCATGAGGGTGAAATGGGGCGCCCTTAGCTAAATAATTAGAGGAACTAGAGGTGTAGTTGCTTCGCCGTCGTGCCGTCAATGGGGTCCAGGCACAGTGCTTGCTCTGCCGAGACTGGGTGCCGAAGTTCTTTCGTTTTGCTTTTGTTAGTCACCCTCCTGCGGGGAGAGGTACTGTGTTTATCAAACTGGAGAAACCTAACGGGCGGCTATGACCTCTAGGGAATCTTTGTAAAAGCTACGTAGTGATACCCTGCCGGACCACCTAGGAAGTGATCAATGGGGAGTCATGATCCCCGGGCAAAACGGGAATCACGGCTCATGGGTAAAGTGTGCGACCTCTGCAGAGGGTAATGAAACTGATATATCAGCCGTGCTCACGGTTAAGAGCGGCCTTGGGATCCTCTTTGATTAGAGATACAGATGGTTCGAGATACAATGGTTCTTTTATTATTTCGATTCGATGATGATAATGAGGTTTCCTCGATGAGGAAATGGTTCACGGGTTGGTTATATGATAAAACTTGGCTTCCACTAATAATAAATACCTGACCAACTAAAAGCAATGTGCTTTGACCTTAACCCCACATAAAGCTAGTCCACTTCAGCCAAACAGGACATTTGCTGAGTACGTTGATGTGTACTCACCCTTGCTTTCACAAAACACCAGGTTGCCTTTGGTGCAATCTATGCTCAGGTAAAGAAGAAGGCGTCGAGGCGGATCTCCAGGAGTTCTAGGACTTCGATGACTTCGAGGATTAGGCTAGCGACCTCCCCCAGTCAGCTGCCTGTGGTGGGTTGTTTACGTTGGCTACGTTTCGATTCTGTGTACTTTGATTTATATTATGTAAATGGCTCTAGTCTGTAATATTATTACTTATTCTTTATTGTAATTCGAAGCATTGTGCTATGATGAGTCATTTATGTAATCGCTGTGTACGTGAATTACTGATCCTGGCACGTACATGGTTCGCATTCGGTTTACCTTCAAAACCGGGTGTGACACCTACGCAAGTTGATCCAACGGGGGAGTGAAACCGATGTAAACGGGGCTACAACTTGAGATGGCAATAGCTCTGTTAACCTAGCCCCTCAAGGGCACTGTGCGGGGGTATTTATAGGTGCCTGAGTGCCCAGCGTCAAGGATTAAGGACGCATGTGCCCTCAGGAGCCTAGGTTCTCCCCGGAATATTCCCATTAAAGAAGGGTTACAGACTGTAATAATAGAAAAACCTTTACAATTTAGGCTCGTAATGCGCAATAACAGCGCGGGGCCCGTTATGACGGGCCAGATTGTACGTGGGCTCTCACGTTGGGCGACCCCGCGGGACGGAGCGGCCTCGCCATGGGTCTTCGTCCTTTAGTCGCGTCGGACGAAGGGTGCAGTCCGTCAGTCGTCGTCTCCGTTGGTGCAGCGAGACTGGCGAAGGCATCGAGCGGAGGGTAGCGTCTACGCCTTCGCCCCAACAGTATCCTTTTTGGAGATTTATGACAAAGGGGGAGAAATTTTGCATTAAAGCTTACCTTTAGTCTTATGTAACTAAGTGTTAGAAGACTTTTAAGAAGGGGAGATATAATTAACAAAAGGGGGAATCATAAGAAAAACATAAGATGTAGAAAATTGATGAGTGCATACTATGTCATGAGCATCACGTTTATTTCATGACACACTACACCTCATGAATAGTATGATATAAGTTGTCTCCATACTTTGACTCAAATATGTGCTTTTGGCATTTGAGTACAAAAGTGTTATTTTCTGAAATGCACATATTTAGGGGGAGGAAACTATATCATAGGATTCAAAATCTTATTTATCAAATCTTATGTAAGCTTTAAATGTGTTGTCATCAATCACCAAAAAGGGGGAGATTGAAAGTGCATTCATCCCTTTTGTGAGTTTTGGTGATTTGGATAACAACACATTTAAAGGTCTAACGAGTTTGCTAAGTGTTGAACAGGAAATTCAGTATGATGAACATACTTGAATAGTGTATAATGATCAGTGAATGAAGGTTCAACACGAGGTTAAATAACCAATGAGACAATGCAAATGGATATTATATGATCTCTATATTGGTTTGAATATATGGATAAGACCCAAGAAATCACTACATACATATGATCAAAATAGAGGATGAAGTGATAAATAGGATAGGTCAAGCCAAAGTGAATAAGATATGAGGAATCGTGAATTGGCTTGACCATATTACTATTAGTCCATATATGCTTCTATGAGAATCAAACTAGAGCTTGATTGATCTTAACGGTTATATTTAGAAGACATTCAAGCAAGGTTCACAATATTGAAGAAATGATTCTCTCAATGGATGCTCAATATGATGTGACTCAAGAATGGCTTGATAGGGTGAAGATAGCAAGGAAAGGGCTTCGAGGAACTAAGCGAAGGTGAAGGCCAAGCGACGGCTTGTGGACCGAGGTGCCATGGCTAAGGTGAAGAAGGGAGTACTTGCACTAAGTCGATGAACTAATTAGCTATGAAGAGTTATAACATGTTGATGCATCAGTACAGTGACTTAAAGCCATGATTTGAACTCACATATGGTGATATGGTACAAGTCACATGGTTTGATTTATGTTTGCTTCAAAAGGTGAGACAAAGATGTTTGTGATCCTTATGAAGCAACGCCATGGAGAAATCACACATGAGACACCAATGACTCAAGGAGTTTACTTAATTATATTTTATTTAACTTGAGTATAGGAATCGTCGTACTATAAAGAGGGATCCAAAAAGAAGGTAGGTGTTTGCCAAAGCTCAAGCCTCTATATTCAAAAGCTATTTTTTGAAAACCAAAAATCTCTTTAAAATTCTATGGTTGACCGTGGTTAGGTTTGAGAAACCTAGAGTGTTCTTGTTGAAAAGCAGCTGAACTTCTTAAACTGCAGCTGAGCTTCTTCAGCTGCAGCTGAGCTGAACTTCAGCTGAGTTGAGCTTTCTCAGCTCCAGCTGAACTTCAACTTCAACCGGGGTCCAGGGCAAGTTCAACCGGGGTCCAGAGAGGTTCAACCGGTGTCCAAGGAAAGTTCAGCCGGGGTATTTTCCCCGAACCTCACTGGTCAAAACCAGTTGAACCGGTCCTAGGGGAGGTTCAACCGACGTTAGGGTCACCTGACCGGTCTGTCCTCCTGACTGGCAGACTGACTGCCAGTCTGAACCCCAGGCGGTTGAACCGGCCCTAGGGGCGGTTCAACCGGTGTCAGGACCTGTTTTTGCAGTCTGACTTGCAGTCTGCCAGTCTGACTGGTAGACTGTCTATCAGCCTGCCCCAGGCGGTTGAACCGGTCTTAGGGGCGGTTCAACCGGTCTTGGTCAACTTGACCAGTCTGCAGGTCAGTCTGACAGTCTGACTGGCAGACAGTCTGTCTGACCTGCCAGGGGCGGTTCAACCGCCCTAGGGGGCGGTTCAACCGGTCTCAGACAGAAAAATCTGCCCAACGGCTAGTTTTGAGCTCCACCTATATATACTCACTCCTACCTCTCTCCCCACACATAAGAGAGCACGACCCAAACTCCATTTCTAACTTGAAGAACACCTCCCACTCTCTCTCACACATCTCTTGCCTCTCCCATTTCAAATCTTTGGAGAGAAATCTTTGAGTGAGTTTGAGAGCTGCGGTTTTTGTGCTTCATCTCCAAATCTCTCTTGCTCCTCTTCATTCGAGCTTTGGTACTACATCGAGTTCTTTGTGGATTCATTACTCTTGGAGCTTCTAGCTCCTAGACGACTAGGTGTCTCTTGTGAGTCTCCAAATCTTGTGGAAGACCATAAGAAAGTTTGTATTACCCGCTCGTTTGAGCAAAGATTATTGTGTGGGCTTGACCTTTGTGGTCGGCAAAGGGAGGATTAGGGTTGAAAGAGACCTGGCTCTTTGTGGGCGCCTCAACGAGGAAGTAGGGCACCTTGGTGGTGTGACCGAACCTCGGGATAAATCTTGTGTCTCTTGTGTTCTTGCTCATTGTGTTTGTTTGTGTTCTTCGTTCTCTCACCATTGCGTGGAAGATTTGTTCATATCTTTTTGGTGTGTGGATTTTGAGAAGTGCCCTTCTTAGATCTACTACTTTGAACCCTGTGGATCATTTAGAACATCTCATTTCCAAAGTTAACTGGGTGAATTTCGAGATCAATTCAATTTTATATCTCATTCTTTAGTTGAGCTTGTTCAAACCAGTTGCACCGGTTTTGACACTGGACGGTTTTACCTAGTTTGTTCTAGTTTTTGTTGAAAAAGTTTTAACTTGCCTATTCACCCCCCCCCCCTCTAGGCAACTTTCACTCCCGCCGATGCTTATGTAAGCGATCGGGCCGAATAGGTCCATGTGGAGGAGCTCGAGTGGCCTGTCAGTCGTTAAGATGTTCTTATGTGGATGATGAACACCAACTTGCTTCCCTGCTTGGCATGCGCTACAGATCCTGTCTTTCTCAAAATGCACATTTGTTAGTCCCAAAATGTGCTCTCCCTTTAGGAGCTTGTGAAGATTCTTCATTCCAACATGGGCTAGTCGACGATGCCAGAGCCAACCCATGTTAGTCTTAGCAATTAAGCAAGTATCGAGTTTAGCTCTATTGAAATCAACTAAGTATAGCTGACCCTCTAATACTCCCTTAAAAGCTACTGAATCATCACTTCTTCTAAAGACAATAACACCAGTATCCGTAAAAAGACAGTTGTAGCCCATTTTACATAATTGGGAAACAGAAAGCAAGTTGTAATCTAAAGAATCTACAAGAAAAACATTGGAAATAGAATGGTCAGGTGATATAGCAATTTTACCCAATCCTTTGACCAAACCTTGATTTCCATCCCTGAATGTGATAGCTCGTTGGGGATCTTGGTTTTTCTCGTTGGAGGAGAACATCTTCTTCTCCCCTGTCATGTGGTTTGTGCACCCGCTATCGATGATCCAACTTGAGCCATCGGATGCATAAACCTTCAAAACAAATTTAGTTCTTGATTTTAGGTACCCAAACAGTTTTGGGTCCTTTGACATTAGATACAAGAACTTTGGGTACCCAAACACAAGTCTTTGATCCCTTGTGTTTGTCCCCAACATACTTGGCAACTACTTTGCCGGATTTGTTAGTCAAAACATAAGATGCATCAAAAGTTTTAAATGAAATGCTAGGTTCATTTGATGCACTAGGGGTTTTCTTCTTAGGCAATTTAGCATGGGTTGATTGCCTAGAACTAGATGTCTCACTCTTATACATAAAAGCATGATTAGGACCAGAGTGAGACTTCCTAGAATGAATTCTCCTAATCTTATGCTCGGGATAACCGGCAGCGTACAAAATGTAGCCCTCGTTATCCTGAGGCATGGGAGCCTTGCCCTTAACAAAGTTAGATAATCTTTTAGGGGAGGCATTAAGTTTGACATTGTCTCCCTTTTGGAAGCCAATGCCATCCTTGATGTCAGGGCATCTCCCATTATAAAGCATACTACGAGCAAATTTAATTTTTTCATTATCTAGCTCATGCTCGGCAATTTTAGCATCTAATTTTGCTATATGATCATTTTGTTGTTTAATTAAAGCTATGTGATCATGAATAGCATCAATGTCAACATCTCTACATCTAGTGCAAATGAAGACATGCTCAACGGCAGATGTAGAGGGTTTGCAAGAATTTAATTCAACAATCTTAGCATGTAATATGGCATTTTCATCTCTAAGATTGGAAATGGAAGTATTGCAAACATTTAATTCATTAACCTTAGCAATTAATTTTTCATTTTCACTTCTAAGGCTAGCAAGAGAGACATTTAATTTTTCAATCTTAGCAATAGAAATAGCATGATCATTTCTAAGATTGGCATATGAATCATTACAAACATTAGCATCAACCTTAGCAATTAATCTAGTGTTCTCATTCCTAAGGTTGGCAATCAAATCACAGCAAGTGCTTAGCTCACTAGTTAATTTTTCACATTTTTCCATCTCTAGAACATAAGCATTCTAAACCTTAACATGCTTCTTATTTTCCTTAATTAGGAAGTCGTCTTGGCTATCCAAGAGTTCATCCTTATCATGAATGGTGCTAATCAATTTATTTAACTTCTCTTTTTGTTGCATGTTAAGATTGGCAAAAAGAGTAAACAAATCATACTCATCATCACTAGAATTAGCCTCATCACTAGAGGTGGCATATTTAGTGGAGGATTTAGATTTAACCTTCTTCTTTTTGCCGTCCTTTGCCATGAGGCACTTGTGGCCGACGTTGGGGAAGAGAAGTCCCTTGTTGACGACGTCCTCATCGGAGGAGGAGTCGGTGGAGCTCTCGTCGGAGTCCCACTCCCGGCAAACATGGGCATCGCCACCCTTCTTGTAGTACTTCTTCTTTTCTTTTCTTCTCTCCTTCTTGTCGTCGCCCCTGTCACTGTCACTAGAAATAGGACATTTTGCTATAAAGTGACCGGGCTTACCACACTTGTAGCAAACCTTCTTGGAGTGGGGCTTATAGTCCTTCCCCCTCCTTTGCTTGAGGATTTGTCGAAAGCTTTTGATGATTAAAGACATCTCCTCATTGTCGAGCTTTGAGGCGTCGATGGGGAGCCTACTTGATGTAGACTCTTCCTTTTTCTCCTCCGTTGCCTTGAATGCGACGGGTTGTGCCTCGGGCGTGGAGGAGGCGCCTTGCTCGATGATTTTCTTTGAGCCTTTAATCATTAGCTTAAAGCTCACAAACTTTCCTATAACCTCCTCGGGAGACATTAGCGTGTATCTAGGATCACCTTGAATTAATTGAACTTGCGTAGGGTTAAGAAAAACGAGGGATCTAAGAATAACCTTGACCATCTCATGGTCATCCCATTTGGTGCTCCCGAGGTTGCGCACTTGGTTCACCAAGGTCTTCAAGCGGTTGTACATGGCTTGCGGATCCTCTCCTTGGTGAAGCATGAAGCGACCGAGCTCCCCCTCGATCGTCTCCCGCTTGGTGATCTTGGTCACCTCGTCTCCTTCGTGCGCGGTCTTAAGCACGTCCCAAATTTCCTTTGCGCTCTTCAACCCTTGCACCTTATTATACTCCTCTCAACTTAGAGAGGCGAGGAGTATAATAGTGGCTTGGGAGTTGAAGTGGTGAATTTGGGCCACTTCATCCGAATCATAGTCTTCATCCCCTACGGATGGTACCTGTACACCAAACTCAACAACGTTCCAAATGCTTGTGTGGAGTGAGGTTAGATGATGCCTCATTTTGTCACTCCACATATTATAATCTTCACCGTCAAAAACCGGTGGTTTGCCTAGTGGAACGGAAAATAAAGGGGTACGCTTTGAAATATGAGGGTAGCGTAGGGGAATCTTACTATACTTCTTGCGCTAATGGCGCTTAGAAGTTATGGACGGCGCGTCGGAGCCGGAGGTGGATGGCGATGAAGAATCGGTCTCATAGTAGACCACTTTCCTCATCTTATTCTTTTTGTCGCCACTCCGATGCGACTTTTGTGAGGAGGAAGCCTTATCCTTCCCCTTGTTGCGGGACTCTCCCGATGGAGCCTTCCCGTGGCTTGTAGCGGGCTTGTCGCCGGTCACCATCTCTTTCTTGGCGTGATCTCCTGACATCACTTCGAGCGGTTAAGCTCTAATGAAGCACCGGGCTCCGATACCAATTGAAAGTCACCTAGAGGGGGTGAATAGGGCGAATCTGAAATTTATAAACTTAAGCACAACTACAAGTCGGGTTAGCGTTAGAAATATAAGCGAGTCCGAGAGAGAGGGTGAAAAACAAATCGCAAACAAATAAGGAGTGAGACACAAGGATTTGTTTTACCGAGGTTCGGTTCTTGCAAACCTACTCCCCGTTGAGGTGGTCACAAAGACCGGGTCTCTTTCAACCCTTTCCCTCTCTCAAACGGTCACTTAGACCGAGTGAGCTTCTCTTCTCAATCACACGGGACACTAAGGTAGTGTTTGGTTGAAGAGCCAAGTAGAACGGAGCCGTTCTGTCCCAGTTTTGTTGCTGTTTGGTTACAAAGGAACTAGAACGGAATGACTCCAATTAGGGAATATTCTCCTCAGATCCGGAACCATTCCGCTCCAAAAAATCAACCGGACGGAGCCGCTCCGTTCCCATCCCGCTCTCACAGTCACGCTCCGTTCCGTTCACTCTGCAACCAAACAAAAAACAGAGCCGCTCCGTTCCAGATTACCAAACACAGAACAGAGCGGCTCCGTTTCTAGAATCAGGGATGGAACGACTCCGTTCTACTTGGCTCCTCAACCAAACACTACCTAAGTCCCCGCAAGAACCACCACACAATTGGTGTCTCTTGCCTTGGTTACAATTGAGTGTTCACAAGAAAGAATGAGAAAGAAAAGAAGCAATCCAAGCGGAAGAGCTCAAATGAACACAAATGTCACTCTCTCTAGTCACTATTTGATTTGGAGTGATTCCAAACTTGGGAGAGGATTTGATCTCTTTGGTTGTGTCTAGAATTGAATGCTATAGCTCTTGTAAGGTGTTGGAAGGTAGAAAACTTGGATGCAATGAATGGTGGGGTGGTTGGGGTATTTATAGCCCCAACCACCAAACTAGCCGTTTGGTGGAGGCTGCTGTCGACGGGCACACCGGACACTGTCCGATGCGCCAGCTACGTCACCCGGCCGTTAGGGTTCGACCGTTGGAGCTCTGACAGGTGGGGTCTTCTGGCTGTCCGGTGGTGCACCGGACAAGTACTATAGACTGTCCTGTGCGCCTTCTGATGCTGCTCTGACTCTGACGCGCACTGTAGCGCATTGAATGCGGTTTCAGTCGACCGTTGGCGCTGAAGTAGCCGTTGCTCCGCTGGCACACCGGACAGTCCGGTGCGCCACCGGACACTGTTCGGTGCCTCACCGGACAGTCTGGTGAATTATAGTGGAGCGCCCTCTGATTTTCCCGAAAGTGATGAGTTTGGAGCTGAGTTCCCTGGTACACCGGACACTGTCCGATGGTGCATCAGACACTGTCCGGTGGCACATCGGACAGTCCAGTGTGCCAGACCAGGGCACACTTCGGTTGTCTTTTGCTCTCTTTGTTTGAACCCTTTCTTGGTCATTTTATTGGTCTATTGTGAACCTTTGGCACCTGTAAAACTTATAATCTAGAGCAAACTAGTTAGTCCAATTATTTGTATTGGGCAATTCAACCACCAAAATCAATTAGGAAAAGGTGTAAGCCTATTTCCCTTTCACGACCCATTTAGCACAAAAAAGTGGGCCGAAAAGCGGACTAAGCGGGCCGGTAAGCAGATTTTAGTGAAAAAAAGCGGGCTTAACGTGCTTAGAGGTAAACGGGCCGTGCCGGGCTAACCCACCGTGCCTAGTTTCCTGTTCGAGCCCGGCCTGGTTATTCGTGCCGGGCCGCCCGGGCCCGCATAGAACAGGGTCGTGCCGGGCTCGGACCGAGCCCAAACAGCGGGCTTCGTGTCGGGCTCGCGGGCCTCGTGCTTTTTGGCCATCTATATGTAGGGTTAGATAGGCTGGTCCGAAACACGAAAAAAACATGGTCTAGACATGACCCAAGAAAATTTAGTGTCGGGCCGGTCTGACACGATACATTGGGCCAAGGACACGGCCCACGTACGGGCATGACTCGTTTAAGTCAGACACTAAATGGCCCATACAGAGACACACAAAAAGGCTTATGTATTCATTAAAACCACATTTAATTCACACTTCCATTTACTTAAAGAGCGTGAAGCTGGAGTTGATACTAGTTAGATGTTTCTTTTGCAGCTTTGAATTAGAGGATGTGATTTAATTTTAATTATGTTATGAACATTGAATAATGAATGAAACTTATGAACTCGTGGTTGTACTCCTTTTCCCTTCTAGGAAAAGGACTTTTTAGCGAGGTAGTCATTACACAGCTCTAGTAATTTAATATAAACATTAAATTTTTTTGTTCAAATTTGTTGGTCTTATTTTTTTTATAATTTTGATGTTAAATATGGTTTGAATTGAGGGCTTTGATGTGAGTTTCGGGCTAGAAACTAAGTTTCGGACCAGAAATTGAATTTTGGGACCCTTGAAATGAGACTAGCAAGCAACTACGTGTCGGGTAGTGTCAAGTCAAAATTCAAACATGTAAGATCGTGCCTGGTCAGGTGGCTCGAATGTATACCTATACTGATGAAGTATTGTCACCTCTTCCCTACTGCTAATTAAGAATAGAGTGTAGGCGCCTGGCGCGGCCATGCCCCCGCCTCCGTCTCCCACGCGCGATGCCCCAATGGCTCCACACCGATGGAAAGCGAGGAGGCCAACGCCGAGGCACACGGCCCACACGCCCACCTCCATCGCCCACCGCACCGTCTCCATCTCGACCTCCTGCTCCTCCTACTCTGCGTCCCCGACCACCTCCCACCCATCGTCGTCGCACTCACAGCGGCACCAGCCGCAGAGGCCCGTGGTGGCGTCCTCCTCTGGTATCCCCTCCAGTCGGGTGGCTCCGCACCGCATCCGCCCCGGCCTCGGCCGGCCGCGCGGGCCCTGTCCCGCATCAGCACGCCACCCTTCGCGAGCACCACCACCTCCGCCACACACACCTCCGGCGAGGGTAGTGCTCGACGGCACTCCACGTGCCACCCCCTCGCGCCGCGCGGAGAAGACACCCTTCGCCGCGACCTCCTCCCCGGTGGCGGCGAGCACCACGAACCGCGCGACCTCGGCGGCGGCGACGCGGTCGGCGCTCGCGTACGCGTTGGCGGCGACCCGGCGGAGAGTGACCTTGGCGGGCGCGGCTGGCAGGAGCGCGCGGCCGTTTAGCCCCAGCGCCGCGTCCCCGATGGCTGGGTGGTAGGCCAGCGTGAGCTCCACGGGCGTCATGGTGGAGCAGGAGGAGAGGCAGAGGTAGAAAGCGCAGATGTCGAGGCGCCGGGACGGGGGCGGGCGGAGGAAGCCGCCCTCTATTGCCGTGGCGCGGCATATCACAGAAACCGATCGCTGAGTGTGGGCGCAATGTAGTGAGTGGGACTCAGCCAAAAGTTGAGCCAGCCACCGGTACACATACAACACACCTCGAATACCTAACCCACCCTCTGGTCTTGTTCCCGTCGCCCGGTTGCTGCTTGGCGCCGCCGGCTCTAGAGCTCGGAACCGCCGGCGGCTCTGGAGCTCGGAGCCGCCGCCGCCTTGTGCGTGGCCGCGACAGCCACCCTCGACGCCGCCGTCGACCTCACCAGATTCTTCACCTGGGGAGGAGGCTCCGTCGACTTCCTCTTCAGCCTCGCCTCGCGCTCGGCCGGCAGGCTCCTCTTCCTCCCACCGTTGTTATTGTTCTCTTGCTCGCCGCCGTCGATGGATGCGTTCCTCGCCTCGCCTTTCCTCTTCCTCTCGTTGCAAGCCGCTTCAGGGGCCTCAGGAGTGTTCTTAGCGTGATCCAGCTTCTTGTTCAGGGAGTTTGAGATCCTCAGGATGTGGTTCTCCTTCTCGCTCATCACCTTCGTGTTTGCAGGAGTCGCAACGACGACGCGGGACTCCACTGCCGTCATGTTTGTGTCCTGCTCCTTCGCCTGCTTTCAAGTTCTCTTAGCTGACATGTGGAGGCGCCAAGCTCCGGGTTATTCAAGATTTCTTAAATAAATGCAGTACAAATTGAGGCAGCTGTGAGAAAGAAGGCTACCTTAATCTGAAGCATTGACTCGGTTCTATGAGTCTCCAACAGCTCATGTCCTACTACTAATTAAGAATGCAGTGTGAGAGCGGCCATGCCTCCGCCTCCCGCGCGTGATGCCCCAACGGTCTCACACCGACGCAGAGCTCGTCCACCGTGCACCGCCGCGTCGCCGTGATTGCCGCTATATCCCCGCAGGACTGCAGGAGGAGAGAGTGACATGCGAAATATGGTCTGGCTCTGGCTCTGGCCATACAGCAGCCGAGCCAACCACCCAGCAGAGGTCGCAAACGCATCAATGGTTTGCTCTGCAGCGTGGCGAGCGATCGCAGGCACATGCAGTAGTAGTCGAAAAGAGGGACGACAGGTTTGGCTCGAATCGGAAGACCAGTTGGCACGCAACTGCAGTTTTCATTTCGTTTAAAAAAGACGCCAAATATCATATGCTGCCTTTTAGATTTGGAATGGACAAGTACCACGCAGTTCGTGGTGGCCAACTGGCCATGGCCAATGCACGATCCACACTGCCGACCACCGGGATTCGCTGCTCAAAGGTGTAGTACTTATCCATTCAAGGACTGCGCAGACGGATTGGAGCCACACCTATCAACACTAATATTTTGTTGAATATTTTATATGTCGTTGCAACGTACGGGCATCTAACTAGTAGAGAAAATATGTTTTGTTACACTAGTAGTTATTGGCTTATCTCTCGCCTATTCCAGAAGTAGTGATGGGCGGCTCTCATTAAATGTCAGTTTTGCTCGTCAACATGATGTGTATGTACACACGATCGTATATTCATACACATCACGGTTTCTGAGTATATATATATATATATATATATATATATATATATATATATATATATATATATATATATATATATATATATATATATATATATATATATATATATATATATATATATATATATATATATATATATATATATTACACATTTAGAATATGAATGTATTTGTTTACACTAAATTGGTTGCATTCAAGGCAATCTGTACATTACAATACACGTGACCATCACACGTAAAGGTCCAACTAATACCTCAGCGACATTCTTATGGCTGGGAGTACAATACATAGTGCTTGGCGTGGGTCGTGATTTCGACTATATCACTATACATATAACCATCTATCATGTGATTATGGCCCTGTTTGGCACAGCTTATTTTCAGCTTCTTCACAAATTTAAGCTGAAGTCCTGCCAAACAGTCAGCTTCTGCAGCAGCTTATCAGTTCAGCTGCTTCTCAAAATGAACTAAAAGCAGCCAACAAGCAGAAGCTGCTTCTTACCAGCTTATCAGATAAGCTGCTTTTTCAACAAGCAGCAGTTGTCCCAAACAGGGCCTATATACAATCTTATAATAAGTATTATCTCCATTCTCGAATATTTATCGTTCGCTTGTTTAAAAATGGAGGAGTCAAATATATATGCCATGCACGAGCACGCTTGTCTTGGATGACGTAACAGCATCATGCGTACTGTATGCTGTGCGATGGTTACGTTGGTGGACGCGATCGGCGCTCTAGACGGGGTAGGACGGCAGCTTGGCGAGACCGCAGACGCCCTCCCCGCGGACGCCGCGGCGGATCCGGACGTATCCGCCCTCGCCCCACGACGCGCCCCAGGAGTTCTTCATCAGCCAGTACCTTGTGCCGTC
This sequence comes from Zea mays, assembly GCF_902167145.1. NCBI lineage: Eukaryota > Viridiplantae > Streptophyta > Magnoliopsida > Poales > Poaceae > Zea > Zea mays. Next base: position 7,548,847 of record NC_050100.1, read on the forward strand.
GTTCGCCGTGCCGTACCCGACGGCCGTGATGGCGTGGTTGAGGTCCGTGCCGCAGGCCCCGCCCAGCACGCCGCTGTCGTAGAAGCGGAACGCCATGTCCTCGCCGTTGATGGCCACGGACACGGGCTGGTTGGCCACGGCGGCCGCGAGCGCGGCCTCGTTGTTGCGCGGCACGTCCTCGTGGCCCCGGATGGACGCGGCCCGCGCGGCGGCGGCGGACGAGCGGCAGGGCCCGTCCCGGCCCTGGTACGGGTAGCCCGACTCCGAGGCCAGCCCGCCGCGGCGCGCGACGAACTGGAAGGCGTTGTCCATGAGGCCGCCGTCGCAGCCCTGGTCCACGCCGCTGACGTCACAGTCCACCAGCTCCTGCTCCGACAGCGACACCAGCCGCCCCGTCCGGATCTTGTTCAGCCCTTCCACCGCCGCCACCGCCGAGAACGCCCAGCAGCAGCCTGCGTGCGTGTGTGTTGACGTGTTGTGCATGGCTACGTTGGATTAATTGCCTAAAAATACTGGGAACCTTTTAACTTAATTGGTCCTTCATTCAGAAAAAAGGTAGCTAGATGGAGACGTATCCACGGCCACGCACGGTAGGTTTTGATCGTTCACTATTCAGAATGCATGCATCGTGCATGTGCGCAGGTGGTGTTTCCGTGTTTGCATGGTCGTTCTCGTTCGTAGGTACGTACCGCACGCTCCCTGGTCCTTGACGCCGGTGACGGCACCCATGGCCCGCCAGTCCACGCTCTGCGCCGCGTCCGCCAGGCTGAAGTTCTCGTACCTGAACCGGCCGGCGCCCGCGGACGGCGCCGGGCGCGGCCGGAGCCCGGTCCTGGCCGCGCGGAACTCCTCGACGGTGAGGTCGGCGAACCTGTTGGTCGCCAGCCGGTGGCTGTGCGTCCCTGCGGCGTTGAACGAGTCGATCAGCTCCGCGTTGGCCCGGAACACCTCCAGCCGCCGCGCCTTCTCGGCCTCATCCTTGTACGCGCGCCCGTGCTCCGCCATCCACTTCTCGTGCCGCGACGCCATCGCGGCGGCGGCCGCCGCGAGCGCGCGGGGAGCGGCGGCGGTGCACAGTACGGCGCTGCCCACGACGAGGACGGCGAGGAGGAACCGTGACGCGGACATATTTTTTTGGGGGGGTATGCTAGTGTATTTAGCTATGTAGTTAGTGTGTCTTGTGTGTGCAATGCTAGTGTGTCGTCGTCTTTAGCTCATGTCATGTGACCTAGCTAGCTTAGCTGGTGCTTGGCCAAACCCTGCAATGCAGGAAGGGGTTTATATAGCAGTACGTTCAGGAGGTAGCCGGAAAGGACCCAAAAGGATTTAAGTTAGGCATGGTTAACTGTGACTCCATTGTCAGTGTTAGCAGGAGGGGAGAGAGTTAGCCTAACAAATTATATATCCATGGATCAGGAGAAAAGAGGCGTCAAGTAAGCTCCCACCATGGACGATTATTATCACAGCCATCGTATTCAGGGCACTCGTTCTCTTGAAAAGGATCCAAAATTCATAAGCATATATGCATGTAGGACATAATTCTGATGTAGCTGGTGGTGGACACGCCGTTTTTTCTTTTATCTTTCAACGAGTGAGACTGGCGAGGACATGGAGTCCACACTTGCGCTGCTGGCCAGGGCTAGCTCTGCTCTGCTGGTTGAAACGAAACACTTGGGGTTGGACTGGTGACGTGAGCGAGCGGCTCTCCTTGACCGAGACGTACGTGACCGTGAGTGGTTTGCTGGATTCCTATTTCCTACGGCAGCCTCGGAATCTCTTGGCTGGCTAGCTTGCAGTCACTGGGTCTCTTATCCTCGCAGAGATTGGGATCGGACATTTCGTGGATGCAAATTAAAATGCCTAGCTAGGTGTCGCTTGCCGCTTGGTATTTAGTGATATATATATATATATATATATATATATATATATATATATATATATATATATATATATATATATATATATATATAACGACAAATAAAAAGAAATGGAGAGAGTATCACTAAATACTACGCATGACATAATCCCATACGACGCATGATTGCACCCCAACGAACGAGCTTTCTACTTGCAGCTGACAGGATCCACGTCGCCGTCGGCGTCGCGGTATCTTCCGTTTGTACACGCAACGCAAGGCATGATGACCAATAACCAGCTCGACGCGCGGGAGCTGAATCCGAGCGAGAATCGTCAACACATATAGGGCCCGGGCCGGCCGCCTCCCCGGTGTCCATTACCGGTCCTCCCAGTCCCAGATGAGATTCCGGTTGGGTTCCTGTCACTGCCTAGCTACCTTGCTTTGTGTCACTCATCAATCATCATCACTCACTCTCTCAACAGTCCCCATGATACCGACCCAACTCACCCGTACCGTAAATGCTTCCGTTTAAGATAAGAACCATACTACCTTTCTTTCATTTTGATGACGATATCATTAGGGCATGTACAGTGGGTGTTTTAAGTTGTGTCTTACAGTGTGTCTAGGGGGGTGAATGTAAAAAAACTCAAGACACGTATCTTGACGAAGACACAGTGTCTTAGCTCTATGTTCGAGACAGGAGACTAGCTGATTGGTCACTTTAATTTATTGAATGCTCTGATTGGTACAATAAATATCGTAAGACACATGTTTTAGACATGACCACTGTATTATGTTGTGTTTTAGTTGTATCTTATACTTGGAGTACTGTGCAGCAGTATCTGGGTTGTACATGCCCTTAGTCAATTAGCAGTCCGAGCCCAGTCATTATTTGGAGACTAGTTCATACATTTTCTGGGTGCAACAAGTTTGTGAAAAACGACGGCGCTCCATCCTATGCTCTAGTAAAATCTCATTGGGGGGGGTCCCGTCGGTCCCCGGAGCAGAGCAGCCGCACGAGCTGACGCGTCATGCCTCCAGAACCGGTCTTTGTCAGCTGGATAGGTGCCTCGGTCCGAGCGCTCGCTGGCCGCCGGCTGCTCCTTCCATTGTGTGCAGTGCAGGACGTTCCGATTCCGACGTCAGAGGTCAGATCAAACGTGGAGCTTTCTGCGTCGTGACATCAGCTCCTCCTTTTCTTTTCTTTTCTCTCTCCCATTCGTGCTGAACGACGACGGCTGCTGCTGGAAGCAACACAAGATAGAATATGGATAGAAAAAGCAGTGGACGAGGACGAGGCCACCCCCGGTCTTGGGAATGTTGCCATGCCGCCATTACTGAGGCTGTGTGCAGCGGCGTCCGCCAGACCGCTCCCTCCTCTCAATCTGGCGGCTGCAGAAGTCCTCTACGACCGCAACGACATCCTCTAAAAGGTTCCCCACGCAGCAGATGTAAACAGCAACACGCTGCAGTGAGCATGAGTTCGCCGTCCCCCTTCAACTGTGCATTTGTACGGTTGTTTTTTTAATAGGTGAAGAAAAAATGGTAATAAATGATGAATAAGATTGGATAATGATATTTTATAGTTATAGTGGGGTATAGGGGGAGAATATAGAGGAAACCGCTGCGGAAGATGAAAAAATAGGGGATGAAATGTTGATGATGTGACGCAAAAAAGTGATATAGAGGGAGAAATTTAGAGGAAACCGCTGCGGACAGTCTGACGAGAGCACTTCGACCGGCGAGACCACCATGGTGAGTGAGCCGAGCCGGGGCCGCAAACTGAGAGTGGCAATGGCGATGGTTTGTGAAAGCTCAAATATTACTCATAACAGCAGTAGAGGTGGGTAATTTAATTTATTATATAGATCCAATTGCTATTATCGGTGACGATGATTAGAGTCTACCAAATTAAAAGTTTCTGGTTATTATGAGAACTTTTTTAGTAGTTTTTTTCTAGCACGTCTACCAAATTAAACTTAACATACTTTAACGACCTATATTATTATGCTAGAATTATATATGTATTAGATAGAGGAGAGTGTTTGCTATGCTAGCACCTCTAGGTAGTGATGTGTCCTAGGCTTGATAGGAAGACTCTTGGCGTGCTCTGGCGGGAAAATAACGCTACTTTTGTTATCTTTTATGCTGACAAACAGTGTTGCTTTCTGATACCACAAAAGTGAGCCATATATATATATATATATGCTTCTCTTTTCTTTTATATATGATGCACCTAATCAGTTCAGTTTTAAACTAACTAGGTCATATATAAAATAACTGCAGGCTGAAACAAAATAACTAAGGGGATCATAACGCTACTTACTACTACCATTACCTGTTTTAGTTTTACGCCATCCTGAACCATCGTACTGCACTATCAATTAAGTACCAACAAAAACTTTACATCCGTTCAAGCCGCCTGCTCCAGGAATGGGCGAGAGCAGTAGTTGGAAGCAGCTGTGACATATAAATATATAATAATCAGATGAGTTTCACGGTGGCACGTTGCTTGTGAGGATGAGATGGTGATAGATCAACTTGATGGTTGTTCATTTTACTCCTCAAATTACTAAATATTGGGGACTAAAAGGTAATACATCAGATTTCCTCTCTTCTTTGGTCCTTTTTTTTTGTAATTTAAGGACTAAAAAAGAGAGACTAAAGTTTAGCCTCATAGAACCAAACATGCCCTCATTCTAATCCACAAATCAAATAAAAAAAGTGAGGAATGTCCTCAAACCAAACACATCCATGATATGTCTCGAGATATAACTATAATCAAACCAAACACATCCTTGGGGCCTATTTGGAAACTCTGTTTCTTAAAACCACAGTTTATAATACTACAGTTTATTGTATATCATGACATACATATGGTATATTTTATATCAGTCTAATCCAACATTCGTTTAGAAACACAGTATTTCAGTTATAGTGTAGAAGAGAAGACGTAGTTATGTACAAACAAAAAGTATTAGTAAAACCATGGTTTAAAATACATAGTTTTTAGATATGCTCCCAAATATCTTTTAGTCTAAAATAACATGTTATGCTCAAATACCACGATATTATCTTAGGATTAAGGAAATATTATGTTATGTTCTGAAACAGATCCTTAGTGTTTGCACATGATATGTCTCCGGATATAACTATAATCAGACAAAAAAAGATTGTACTCTATGACACATCCTGGACGGATACAAGAATGTCCAATCTTATAAATGCATGCCTTGTTTGATTTTCTGGGGAATGTACTCATGCGATAAAAAGGAAATGGAATTTGCGGATAGTGCCTCAATCTCAAACTTGACACCCTTTTGCAGCATTGCTTCCAACTCTGACCTGTCAAATTAGAGAATACATGTGAAATTCAGGGAGAAAATGTAAAAAATAACTCAGAATTCTTGATAGGAAATGATGCGTTTAATATCTTAAAATATAAAGTGCTTCAAACTATTGTGCCTTTACTGGTAAAAACAGGAAGCTATACAGTCATTGAAGCTAAAGATCTGGTGCTGAAGAAACTCAAACTCCAGCAACTAAATCATAAGAATGATGACTGTACAAATCAGATTCCACGAAAGCTCTAGTAAAACTCCATGCACTAATAGACCTCGATCTTGACCTGGAGATCACAATGATATCATGGAGGATATAATTGTAATACACCTAGTAAAACTCCAAAGCTGGTTCATTACTTCATTACCTCCATTCTGGGGCTTCCCTGTGTAAATAGCACCTAGCAAGAATGCCTTCAGCTTTCCTCCTATCTGCGCAGCAGAACACATGATTTCACAGGTTGGCATTTGACATACAACAAGAAACTAAGGAACATCTTCCAAAAAAAAGTATGTATGCCACTTGAATCACTACAGTTTATTCACCTTCAGGTGACAAACGAAGTAGGCAGCAGTCTGGAAGGCAATATTCTTCAAAATCAGATGTGAAAACTCCAAGCCACCGTATATCAGGGACACGCAACAAGTTTGCATCATGTGCCAATTGCTTGAAGAATGAAATTACGCAAGTAGCAGAGGTTGGTAAGTTAACACAAGTAAATATGTCATAATCTTGGGTTTCAAAGAGCAAAAAGAAATATTTTGGTCATGCTTGTGATAAGATGAGCAAAACGAGCATAATCATGTTTATTTTGAGGGGAAAAATGAACTGCTCTAATACACAGCCTTATTGCTAACGGGACTTCATAAAGTAATAGAACTTTCAAATGCAAAGAGGCCAGACAAGCTGTTGATTTAGGACGAAAGGTGCAGTATATGATCATGTCCATGGATTCGTTACCTGCAATTTTAACCTGTGAATCTGCTAAGGAAGTTAAGTTCATAGACAATAGATATAGATGAGCATAGCAGCATCAGATAAATCATGCCTACCAAGGAACCAAATTTATAGGTAGCCAGAATGTCGAAACCATAAGGATCTGAGTCCACTAAGCAATAAGCAGGCAGATGCAGCAGTTCAACAAGGTACCGCAGGAATCTAGGATGGAAAAAGAATGTAAAATTGGGATAGCGGTTGAGAAATATGCAAGAGGAACTTAATGAATAAAGAGCACATGCCTTCTTGTTGGAATATCTGGATAGCCTCTTCCCTGGGTTGACAATGCAATATCATGAAACTAGAGAAAAAATTATGAAAATTGATAACATCGGGTGAGAGTTGTTACTTACTGTAATAACAATGCAGCGATTTCTTTCACAGAACTTGTCATTGGCCAAACGCTGGAACACTGCAAAGGGACTACTGAAGCATATTGTACAAAGAGCGGAAATTATTAAATGCAAAAAAAAAAAGACCTGTCTCCTTCTCAACCACAAGTATGTAGTGGGCAACACTAACAACATCTGCAAGAGAAGAAAGAATAAGACAACTTCAGCTCACTATAATGCAATTCAGGGTATCAAGGGAGGAAATCAAAAGCTTTGCTATAGAGGTGTACTGGTGTAGGCACGTCTAAATCCGAGTTGTTAAACAACCATATAATATCTCAATTACAAAATTTGACTGGAAAAGATAAAAGGTACTCCCGATGTTTCAAATAATTCTTCACTTTAGCATTGTCCTAAGTCAAACTTCTCTAACTTTGATCAAGTTTTAGAACAATATATTATCACCTAGAAGTTCAATAAATGCATTATCAAAAGAGGACATATCTGGTGCATATGGTGCACATATTAAATCACCACCACTTATTTTATATCTAACGTCTTTAGTTGATCATTCAATTTACAAATAATACCTTCCATCACTACACACCACCACGTTGGAGGGTGTCCTTAGCAAAATATACCAAACAACTAGAGACGTTAGATCTAAATTGAGTGGTGATGATTTAATATGTGCACCATGTGCACCAATCTTTCATGTGCACCGGATATCTTCTCTTATCAAAACATATAACTAAAGTGAAGTTAGAGAGGTTTGATTTGGGACAAAGCTAGAGTGAAGTAGTAAACTATAACTTGGAAGAGGGGGAGTAGTTATTTAATTCAGAATGTAAGATTATGAATTTCTTTTAAAAAAAGAAACAAAAAATTGAAGATCTATGGTACCATTTAAGAGCAAAAAATGATCAGTGACTTTTTGCCCAGTGTGCTTCAAAACATCAAGGAAAGAGTTGATTTTTCACTACCCCCTCCCTTCTACACATTTCACAAAAGCACAAAGGGGTTGTGTTCCTAAAGTTGATGGAAAAACCTTTGATTGCCTCAATGTCAACAGGAATGGAGAAAGCCTGAATATACAGAAGGTAAAGCAAACAAATTAAATGAAATCTTATCAATAGACCAGTTAGCAAAATTAGGGGGCAGAGAACATAAAAGCTTACAGCATTGACGCTTGTTATACAATACACTTTCTTTTCGCCCTCCATAAATCTTATCCAGCCCATCACCAAACTAGGATAATGAAGGGAATAGACATGTGCACACAATTAAACAACTGAATAAATAACAAATAGTTCTATGAATATAACATCGCAAACCTAGCAAAAACAATGCAAGTAACAGCAAGTGTAATACGGAAATCATATAGAATTTCCAAATTCCTATAGTGAATTTAGTTAACACTTATGCTATATTGATTTTTTATTCAGATAAACCAAAGAGAACTCTTCATGAATTCAGACATGTTCTGTATCAAAAAAAATATATCTCAAAGTTGTGAACTGACACTGGGAAGAACAACAGATCCATCATGGCATCATTTCTTCCTCCTCTTCATATGCATAAACCTATACGGCTAAGACTACATTGAAAGAACGGTATCCCAGGTTCCCAACCCCACTAGCTCATCAAACACATCCAAATCATCTTTCTTTATATAATGGTGAGAAGCACACAGGATGATTAAGGAACAAAAAAAAACGGGTTTATTTAAGTTATAAAAAAATGAAGCGTTGTAAAATAATAGAAGAATAACAAACGGACATATCTTCAGAGCTTCAACTCTATGACAGTTCATACCCTTTCACTACAGGAACCTGCAGAGAGCCAAGGGAGCACAGTATTCAGTCAGATAAAAGGTTATGAAATTAAGACAGTATGTAATAGTCATGGTGCTGCATATTAGTGAAGGAGCAAATATCGTTGATGGCACAAGTCCTTTCTACAATACACAATGGAAGCTTCAGGGAAGACAGCAGACTAGTGGCACCTATGGACCTACCACGTTGAGATTGTGCCGGCTGCACTTGAAGAGTATGCAGATATCGTTGATGGCACGGTCAACAACTGCTACTTCTGCAGGGAGCCAAGATATGTGCAAATTCTAGTAATCCCGTATAATGGAATGAGGAGCAAACATTGCACCTACTGAGCACAGACCTACGAAGATGGAGGGGTACATGTAGTAGATGTCCCTCTTGGAGCAGTGCTTGTTCTGCTGCAGGAGCTGCTGCACCACGAACAGCACCCTCAGGAGCACATCTACGCATGAACAACGCATCAGAAAGTAATTAGTGTGATCACATAAATGCAAAGATTTAGATGTATTCGTACTGAGGCGGGAGGTGTGGTAGTCCTTGTGGAGCAGAGAGAGGACGTCCGTGCCGACGGGGATGTCGTAGCTGCAGGCACTGCAATCACGCACGAGCGCGCGCCCAGGGTCTACGGATGTCACACATTTGGGTGAAAATTGTTCGAGGGATGTGACGGTGAATTGGTCGGGAAGGAGATGATCCCGGGAGCGGGCGCGGAAGCTAAACCATGGGGACGGGGACGCAGAGTCGGCGGAGGAGCAATAGTTCCGGTACCGGTGGAGCACTATAGACGGGGAGCGGCCGGCGGCAACCTCTTCGACGATCCAGCGCACAAGCCCTGCACCATCCCCAACCGCGCGTCAGCTCCAGACGCTACAGGAGAGAGGGAAGATTTAAGGGCAGGCGATCGAGGAGATGAGTAACAAAACCTTTGATCCTGCGGAGGAGGAGCGCCGCTTCCTCCAGCCTCCGCCGCAACTGCTGCTCGTCGCCTTCGAGCGGCGCCGCTCGTCGCCTCTTATCCCTCCCCGCCATGGCGCTAGTTTTTTATTTTGATTTTTTCGAAGCCGCCATGGAGCTAATCAGCTAATCGATCGCGAAGAAACAGAATTAGGCTTAGTGGGCTCCGTTGGACTGCGTGGGCCTTCAAGAGCCCAACAACGAAGCCACCCTTCTCAAGAGGCGTAAATTGCCCTCAAGAAGAGAATACATAGACAAAGCATGGAGCCCATTCTTTATTCTCTGAATAAATTATCACTTTATCAGTATATATAGTCCTCTCAAGACAAAAAATTAACAAGAGACTAAGCACATATCTACTAAGATATAATTACTAGGATTAGGATTCCTCTTCTCCTATACTAGAAGTCCGTATGTTTTTCAGAATATCAGTCACTTGGCCAGAGGTACACCCTACACCCGAGAATTTGACACGGCCGAACCGTCACTGCAGTTCCAGGAGCATCAGTGTCAGAATTTACTTGGCGAAGGCTTGGACCGCTTGCTGCTGAGCTGGGCGACCGGGAACTCTATCAGGATGATGAACGAAGAGGTGTCGGCTTCTCGTAGGTACTGCAACGTGCCGCTCATCGTTTTCACCAGCTTCTGGCTTATGTACAGGCCGAGACCCTCCCTGGACACCCCTGGGTTGTGCTGGAACATCTCCTGTATCAGGGCCTCTGGAACGCCTGGAGCTGGATGGACAATCCTGCACATTGAGTCAATCAGTTACACAGCTCCCATCACCACCAATACTCGCATTCGCCACATTGCAGTGTATATAGAATGGCAGGGATAGCGCCAATTTTACACAGGGATCATTTCCATTGTTTCAAACTGCAAAGTGTAACTACATGCCTGAAGTGACATGTATCACTGCATCTTGGCTGGTGCAGTGACCAGGATAGATTCGACTCCTCGTGGGAGCGAATTTTAAGCTGAGTAAGCAGAGGTCTAAGGACCGGTCCCGGTCGTTCTCACATGGGCTATAATATCACTTTGTATGGATGTGACAGGGGTTCAGGGTTTTCTTGACCTACGTGAGAAGGTCGAATTTTTTTTAGGAGTTAAGATGTTCAGAAGTGAATTTGCTAGCATTAGGTCTTATCTGTTCCTTGTCAACATACAATCCTTTTCGTGGATTATAACTAACACAATTAGGAGCACTGCGAAAGTTATTTACAAGAGACAAATGTTGGAGTTGTGCTGAGTTAATAGAAACTAGATGTACAATTTAGTAGTTCACTTATTTGTCAAATCATCCTTTCAGTTCAAGAACAGCTATCGAAAGACCAAGATGAGAGTGCCGTATTACCTGAATTCCAAATGAGCAATCTGCATGCCAGACCCAATGTTTTCCTTCTTGGGAATGACCTGGAGCACGATATGTCCTTCAGCTGGTTGTGTGAATTGAAGGGCGCAAGCCAGATAATCTGCTAGGACCTGCTGAAGCCTTATATTGTCCCCGTAAATGTACATGTGTGACACTTCCACAGGCCAATCACGTTCAATAGAAATACGTTTTTCCTTGCCCAAAGGAATGCCTTGCATCAGGACCGTATTCAGAGCTTCCTCAAGGTTGAACTCTACTGTGTTCGTCTCCATATAGCTGTAACAGCAAGAATTTGTTTACCAATAGTTTAAAAAAATTGCCATGCATGTATAACTGAACTGGTCAGCCTTTTCATATGTATACATCTTTAGCACTACAAAGCATTAGTACAATGAACAAAAAATTCATGTCTGAGCAATTCTAATCATGTGAATATGAAAGCAAGTATATATCTTTATGTATAGTGTATGCTGTTTATAGATCCCTTCTAGAACTGCCACAAAAACGACACAAATAATTAAATCAACATTGCTACAGATGATTCGGACAATACAGAACTTACCACTGTTCAATGCTTTCAAGATCAGTGTCATGTAAAATCTTTTTCAGCTGGTCCTGACACAGAACATTAGATGAAACAAGTTGCCGCTGATCCTCTGTCAATTCGGAAGGCTTCAATAAGTTATAAGTAAATTGCATGCCATTGAGTGGGTTCCTTAATTCTTGACGAATGTAAGTTAATTCTTTAAAGCTGTTTGTAGCAGCTTGTTCAGACATTTTCTGGACCTCAAGAGCATGCTGAAGCTCTGGGCTAGCCACATGCAGAAAGCAAAGAGCGCCAGTGATTTTACCCTCAGCATTTGTTCTCTTGTTCACTGTCAGCAAGGATTCAATATACTTCCCACCTGTGCCGAAGAAACCAAACAGGAGCTTCTCTGGATCCTGACCAGAAATCACTGCATTCATCAGTATGCTAAGTTTCGTTAGAGTAGCATGATCTTTCACCCTACAGCCATAATCATGGAGCGTGAAGACCTCCCCAATTAACAACTTATTTATCGCGTCTTCCCTCTTCATACCAGTAATCTTCTGCATAGCTTTATTCCACTCTAAGCAGGAACCAAGATCATTGATCATAAATATGGGAGGGATGAGCTCACTGGGGTTCTTTATTATGGCAACATAGTCTCCTTGTATCCTAGTATACTTATCCATAATCATCTTCTGCCTGGTCAAATCTTGTGCTACAAAGCAAACTCCAATGACTTTCTCTGAAAGATCCCGACTACAGCAGGAGTTAATCATCAAGATAACTGGACCACAACACTCCTGTTCATGGAATGTTTTAAGCTTGATTTCCAGATTTTGCTCTTCAATTCCTGAAACACAAGGAGACACTAAGCTGTCATAGAAAAAAATGGACACGTTCAGATTAAGCTGGGAACCACAAAAAGATCGACTGAAAGCATAGTGACAAACCTTGTAAAGCTGAGTCCAAAATCTGCTTAACCACTTCAACAGAATCAGCAACAACAAGATCTATCAGAGGCCTCCCTATGGCTTCCATTACAGGTAACCCTGTTAGTTCTGCAGCTTTTTTGTTCCATCCATTTATGTTACCGGCAATGTCAACAGCCAAGACAGGGGCAGTTGCTGTCTCAATTAAGCGGACCATCTCGTTTGTAACTGTTCTTAGTTCAAGTAGCCCCTGTAACTTCTTCATATCATCAGATGGAGCTTTTACAATGGACCTGATGTTGTTTCTGTTGGCATCTTCACCTTGCAGGGAGTCACGTAATATTAACTGCAAAGAATGGATAGCATCCATTTCAACATCCTCCCAGGGAACACTTCTCCATTTAACCACCTCCAAGAAGGCCTTGAATGAAGATCGTGGATGCATCTTCCTGCCATTGTCATCTGCGTCAAACGGTTCATGCTTAGCCCCACTCCACTTGATCTCCTTTGTTGTGTGTGATCGGAACCAGAAGATAAAATTTTTGGAAGAGATCTTAATGGCCACCATGCCACACACGACTTCACGGAGTGCAGCAGCACCAGGATAACCCGCTTCCACTAAGCTGTCAGTACTCAGCCCAGTTGAACCATCATGGTTCTCCTGCAGCCATGTGGCAATGCTCTTAATCTCTGACTCGGACGGTGTTGATCCGAGCACCAAAACCTGGTTCTGATAATACAATGCAGCTCCATCGCACTTTACTAGATCCATCACATTAGGTGACTGGGTAAATATCCCAACAAGAGCATCCCGCAGGAGCATATCACAAAGAAGGGTTTGCGTTCTGAGGATGTGCCTCTCCTTTGCCTGAGCAGCCAGTTCCACCTCCTTGCTGAGCTGTATGCCAAATACTTGCAAGAGAAACTCGCAAGCGTACCTTAGCGGGAAAGGGACAAACCTCGGGCTTGTATGATGGCAGACGACCAGCCCCCACAGCTTCCTGCCTTTCGGTTGTTGGTCACTGTCGGTATCCCCATCTTCCTCCTCATCGTCGTTTATAGTGACTGACATCACAAGCGATGCAACAGAACCCATGTTTGCCATGTACTGTGCATGGCAACCATGGGAAGCCCTGAGGGTAGAACCACAGAGGCTGACGGGCTGTGCAAGGCTGCCATCCTGAATGATCAGCACTGGAGTGGCAGAGAAATCACATATCATCCGCATTTTGTTCTTCATAAACAGAAACCTGGACGCCTGCGGGATGTCGGTGGCTGGGTAGTGCAGGCCAAGATACGGCTCCAGATCGGACCTCCTGCACTCAGAAATGACCTCACCGTGCTCATCCTCATGGAACTTGTACGCCATGACCCGGTCATAGCCCGTGAGCTCGCTCACCTCACGGACAAGCACATCGCACAGCAACGACAGGTTCCCGCTGGGCAGCGACTGCAGCCTGGAGATGGCCTTGGCGGCGAGCTTGTACGACTTAAGCGCGCCCGCGGCCGTGACTGGCACGTCTGCTGGGTTGAACGGCTCAAGGTCGATGACAAGGCCGACGTCGATCCGGTGCAATATGGCGTAGAAGGGCTTCCCCGACGTCCTGGCGTGCACGAGGATGGGGTTGAGCAGGTTGACCTCCCCGAAGGTGGCGGCCTTGTGAAGCGCGACGGAGCTCTGCGAGCGGAAGAGCGTGCGCACGTCGGCGCCGATGGTGAGCGCGTCCCGCTGGTCGATGGTTGGGACCGCGTGTGGCGTGAGGTCGAGCATCTCCGGCGCGTTCTCGCTGTAGGCGAGCAGCGCGAAGGTGTCCGGGTGGACGGCGAGCAGGCAGCCGAAGGGCTGGATGTAGCGGCCCCGCTGCATGTTCTGGAGGTAGGTGGAGACGGTGCTCGTGCTGGCCGACGGGCGGTTGGCGGCGCCCACCGAGGATGAGTAGTCGAAGTGGCGCTGGGAGCCCTCGAAATCGGCGTGCAGCTGCGCGTCCACGGGCGTCTGCGCCACCACCCGCGCGCTGTGCTTGGACCGCGCAGAGCTGCTCCGGGAGCACGTCCCACGGTTGTTCGACGGCGACGACATTTCCGCTTCGCCCTACTCCAAGATCCCTCCTCCTCTTTCCCCGCCACCGAACTAGCCGCAGCGCAGCAGCAGCAGCAAGGTTTGCTGGACCGAACGGGCGGAGGAATCGGCGGGAATCATGGGCGCGCCAGCGGGGGCATACGCCAAAAGCGAGGGGAGGCTTTGCTCGGGAGAAGGACGTGATGAGGGAGGTGATTGGATTCCGCCGCGGATAAGCACTGAGGAAGAAGAGGGAATTTCAGCGAGCGGCCTGCGCGCGGGCGAGGCAGCGGCAGCGGCAGCGACGATACTCTTGGGCGTTGCCCTGCTCTTGAGGAGGGGGAACACGAAAGAAACCGAAGGGAGCAACTGCAATGCGGCGTGCGCGAATGACTACCGTCCCTGGGCCTGGGAAGAAGACGCCGGCGCATGTAGTCAAGGGGCGCGAATCAGGGGGTGTTTGGTTTATAGGGACTAAACTTTAGTCCCTCCACTTAATTCCATTTTAGTTCATAAATTGTTAAATAGGGAAACTAAAATAGAGTTTTAGTTTCTATATTTAGTAATTTAGGGACTAAAATGGAATTAAGGGGAGGGACTAAAGTTTAGTCCATACAAACCAAACACCCCTTTAGAACTGTTGAAACATTCGGTCGGATCATGTTAGATCTTTTTTATTGTTTTCGTTACACATGGATTGAATCAGATTAAAAATGTTAAAAATGACTTATTTCAAATTTAAACTTACCTAATTCTAATTAATCTACATGGATTGAATGTGAACCAAACAATCGCTAGATGTGGGGTCGTTTTGTATGGCTCACGCCTGATCCATAAATAGTGTCGAGGTCCGAACGTGTTGTACCGTGTACATATTGCACGAGTCAGTTCAGGTGTTTTGAGTTTAATTGGATTTTTTATCTATGAGTTAGGTTTTTTGGATTATGTCGTGTTTTGAGTTAAAAAATATGATTCATACATAGCCATGGATTTGTGTATCTCGTATCCATCCGTTGTATTAGTCAAATCAGTTTTTTTTGGACAAATCAGATCAGATTTAGTCGAGTGTCCATGCTTAGACCCTAGATCCTAAACTCTAATTAGGTGTGGGTATTTTAAAAATGTAACTTGAACCCGAACCCGAATATACTGAATTGTTGGTCTATTTGGTTTTTTCGGGTTCGGTTCCTGTATGTGTTATATTTTAAGGTATGTATTCAGGTTCGGTTCCTAACCTTCCAAACCCGAATAGACCGAATAACCCGAAATATAAAATACTCTTAATATGTGATGATATTATTATATGATTTATAAACTTATTAGCTAAAAATTATGATATCACATATATATATACTATTTTTTTTATAATCACTTGTTGTAATAATAATACTTCAATTAATTATCTATTGTGTATATTTTAACAAAAGATACTAGTCTCTCTACTATTCGGATCTATTCGATCAACCAAAATTGTGAGTCTTTTCAAGTTCGATTACTAAAATTATTTTAAAAATTTCGGTTCTCATTTTTTAGAACCTGAATAAAACGAATCGAATTAATTAACCTAATAGACCGAATGCATGTCTGCAGCGGCGGAGCGCTCGGTATGGCCGCGCCATACCTTGCCTCAGGCCCTCAATCCACTTGTATTATTCAACACTGTTTTGTAATCTTGCCAAGTTGCTCGCGCGACACGTTGTCACAGCCCGCTTCTTCGTCTCAGCAGTCGCCGTTCTAGCTCCCCTCTCCAATTCTGCTCGCAGCCTGCTTCTTCGCTCACGGCTCGTCCGTTTAGCGCAGCGCTCCGCCCTCTCCAATCTCTAGCTCCCGTGCGGTCGGCGACCAGTCTTGGGTTGCAGCCCTCCTCAACGTCCTCGCGCTCACGCGTCGCGTCCGTGCACCGGTGCGGCAGCCCTCCCCGCTTCCCCCTCTCCAACAGACAACAATTCAGCCCCCTGCCCTCCTGCCATACCTTATTTCTTGGTTGCGCTCCGCCACTGCATGTCTGGCTATCTTCATCGTAGCCTAATATAATTAGGGGGTATTTGTTTGGAATTACAATCCATCTAGATTATATAATGCAATAAATTTTAAACCAACACTTAGCTTAAAATTTATTAAATTATATAATCTAGACGAATTATAATCTCAAACAAATATCCTTTACTCGGATTTAGGATGGAATCGTGTAACTATCGTACGATCAAAAAAGGATATAGAATATTATTATTGAGGAACGACTGTTGCCACCCCGTTCCTTGCCGACAGATCGAGTGGCAAGATTTCAAGTGCCAACGAACACATTGTTCGATAACCTTCCGCCGCGTGAAATGAAAGACACCATTATTAAGCAAATTGTAAATCCTATACCTACCCACCAAGCTCTGAGTAGCTGTGTGTGATCGACGGAGGCGAGCAAGTTCCTGCGACTTTTTCGCGTCGGACGTGTGTGTGCCTCTCTTCTGCAAACCACGGCTGACAGGCCATTGGCCAGCAGAAGCTCGAGCTTATCCCAGCCGACGGTTAGAGTTTGGTCCGAAGCCGGTTAAAAGCGGCTCGTCCGAAGATTTAAACATAAATTTTCGTTTTTAAAATCACTCTATCACATATTAAACTAATTCAAACAACAACAAACTAAATGTGGCGTGGCTTCGTTCCACCGTACTCCAGCTAGCTTGCTCGTTGATTCTCCTCGCCCACAGTGGTCGGGCGCGTGATTGGATCGAATGCTTATGGTACGACGACATGACGTCTCGCCTTTGAATGTGGGAGCTACTCATTTCAAAAGCCCCCCCGGACACGGCACCCATCGAGTGCTTTGATTTCAGATTCGAGAGGCCTTTGGGCTCTCCTTTGTCGTAGAATCTTCTTGTCTTTGGCCCGGAGCCGTGGTTGCTCTGGGACACATGACACCCTCGGCGGGTAATGCAAAAGGAGGAAAAAAAGGAAGATTCACCAGGAAAAGAAAAGAAAGAAGAAAAAGAGTGAATGGGAGAAAGGAAATTCGCACCGGTGGATATTGTGAAACCAGGCGATTAGGGTTAGGTGAGAGCGCAATCCGATCTTGCCTGACAGTCTGGGAGGAAGCGCAAGTGCAGCAAAAGCCACGGACGAGCAAAAGTTAAACGACCAGCAACCCTGTCAGGCAAAACGGCATAGGAGTTGAGTTGAGCTGGGAGGAGCCGTCCAAATCGGCAGCAGGACCGTCCGGCTTTGCCCTTGGCCCACTTTCTAGTACTGGGCCACAGCCCACGGGATATGCATGCGGGCAAGCAAAGCCAGAGAAGAGAAAGCGATGGCGGCCCTGAGCCAATGGGCTCAGAGCTCGTACTGGGTGTGGGTGGGTGGTGGGCTGGTGGCATGGGCAGGCAGGGAGCAGGGACCATCTGAATCCCTACAGCGTACGTACAGTACACACACATGCTGCTTGCTTTCTTCCACTTCTCCGGGTTACTACTAGTAGGTGGGAAAAGTTCAACGGGAAGCAGGCAGGGTCCAGGGAGAATAACAAACAACAAAACTCTGGAATTGTGCATGATCGCGTAGGTCAGGTCAGGATCAGAGGGCTGCCACGGAAGGTAGAGGACGAAGGATATGATGATCCCAAGCAGTGCTCCACACGTAAGCACCACTGGTTGAAGAGGAGGCCTCTGTTGCAGGACAGTCATGACGAGTATATACAATACGGCAAGCTGTCTGGTTTTGGTTTCGTGCCGTCGCTTGGTTTTACGGTATCGCTGAACTGTATAGATCTCAATATCTCATGATGATATGAAATACTGTACTAGCTAGCATCGCGTTTTGTAATCCAAAGAGTTGCCTGTGCTTGGCAGGACGTCAACACGCTGCGCGCCTGGGAGAGTTCAGATTCACACGTGGACTGGTTTAGGGCAACTCAATCAGCTATCAAAAGAAAATTATTTAACGAAAAGTCAGGCAAACAATGTAGATACGTCAGATCCAGCTCCGTCAAAATGGGGTCCCTACCATGCTAGAAAAGAAGGTAGAGGAGGTGCAGTCTTGGATCTTCAGCTTCAAGAGTATTGATGGAGGGGGAAGCGACATAGTAGTGATTTGAAGTATTAGAAAAACTATGTTAGAGGTTCCTCAACTCTTTCTGGAGTGTTTCAGAGTGTTCTCCACTTAGCTGGTGGTTCATCTCTGCTGGAGGAAAAATTCTGGAGGTTTTTTCTTTTTGGAGAAGTTCATGGCTCCTGTGTGCTGTCTGTATTTCTTCTAGCTGATTGGTTCACTGTTTGCATCCTGGCTTTGCTAGTCTATAGGTTCATTTAGGCTGGTGGTTTGGTTGTCTGATGATTGTAAACTGGTATCCCAGTATGTGTTTGAACATTGTTATATGCTTTCTTAAAAGCAGAGTAAAATCTCGTTTCAAAAAAAAATGGGGTCCCTACCCTACAAACGAAGCGTGGACAAGAGCATAATAGTACGGCGCGGTCCAGAGGCAAGTCCAAACGGCAGAGCGGGGAACAAAGCGAGCGAGCGCCCACCGGTGCGGCCAGCAACTGCAGGTGGCCCGTCCAAATCAGACGTGGACGGAGGCGAACAAAGCACGACGCCGCGGACGCGCGGATCCGCATCGGCCCCTCCTCCGCACTGCACTCCTGCTGCCGCCGTGTCGGTCACGCGCCGGCCCACATCTATCTCGCTCTCGCTGTGTTTGTTCGCACCATCTGACGCCTCGCCTCGCCTCGCCTCGCCTTCACAGTCTTCGCTAGTGCAGCCGTTACGCACGGCACACGCGTGTCCTTCTCACGTTCCCCCGGGTTAGGGCCTGTTTGTTTACCCCCAGATTATATAATCTGGATTAAATAATCCTAAGAGGCAAACAAACAGTCCAGCTTATTTGGCTAGATTATATAATCTAACCCCTTGGATTATGATAATCCATAAGCAAGTGAGGAGGTGCTTATTTCAGATTATTTTTTCCCACTTCCCCACTACCCTTTCAAGTTTCCTAGAAATTACCCACCATTACCATTATAATCCACCGAATCGTTTTTGCGCCTAGTACTAGTCAATTTGGGGATGAAGAAGGTGACATGAATGCCTTCCGTGATAATATTGCTAATGCAATATTTGTCAATGTCAATTGATTTTTTTTTTCATATATGAGTTTCAACCTAGTACAAATATAGAGGGCATTCTTGTCTTTCTCATACAAAAGAATCATATTAACAACTCAAATAATCTGGGTAAACAAACAGGACTACCGAGATTATATAATCCAGATTATATAATCCAGATTATATAATCCTCCAAAAATAATCCAGATTATATAATCCATGGGGGTAAACAAACAGGCCCTTAGCCTAGCCTAGCAACGCCCGCCCAGTCATGCACCCCTTCAACATCGTCTTCCTCCTATCTTTACATGATCTAAACAGAAATGGCCACGTCACATCGCTCGTCCCCACAGATGGAAATGGAAGCGAGATAACGAAAGTGGAGGTCGTCGAAAGCGTCGATAAAAAGGACCCCCCCCCCGTTTTTTCACCACCTCTTGGCGCAACATAAAGAAAGGGAGGCTGCTGCGCAAAATTGACATTTCTGCTGCCACCAACACGCCAACTCTCTCACTCTCGCCTTGTCTTTTTTTTTTTCTTCTTCTTTATACACGGAAAACCAACATCATCATCGCTTATTTTATTCTCTCACTTTGCCTAACATATATGTACTACTATATGATACTCCGTACTTAATTGAAGCACAACATAACACGCAAGCTAAGGAGACGGTACAGGTACGGACGTACGTACGGTATACATGATGCTGTGTATATATATATAATATGAGTGTGTGTGTGTGTATGATGAATCTGTACGGCGATTATACGGGAGGCACGGCACGGCACGGCATGACGAGATGACTGACACTGGTGTGGTGGGTTGTGGGCGCGTAACGGGACAATGAATCACATGATGGCGCAGGCGTAGGAGGGGTCCTCATCGCAGACGATCCGGTAGCCGCCGCCGCCGCCGCAGGGGTACGGCTGGGGCACGTACTGCGGCATCGGGGGCGGCGCCGGGGCCTCGGGGGCCTTGCCGCAGGAGCAGCAGTGGCAGCCGCCGTGCCCGTGGTGGCAGCAGCAGTCGGACGGCCACGCCGGGTACGGGTACGGGCACGGGTACGGCCACGGGTAGGGGACCTCCACCACCTTGGGCGGCGGCGCCGGCGCCGGGGCGGGCTTTGGCTCCTCCTTCGGTGCTGGTGGCGGGGGCTTCTCCTTCGGTGGCGGCTCGACCTTCGCCGGCGGCGGCGGGGCCGGCTCCTCCTTCTTCTTCGGCGGCGGCGGGGCGGGTTCCTCCTTCTTGGGCTTCTCCGGCGGCGGCGGCGGCGGCTCCACGATCTCGATCTGCTTGATGATCTTGCACGCCTTGCAGCACAGCTTGTCGGCGAGCTTGTCCGGGTCGAAGGGCCCCGTCACCTTCACCTTGTTGCTCTTCTCGTCCAAGTCGATGTCGTCGATGCAGAACTCACCCTTCTCTGGCCGCGGCGCGGACCCACGGTGCGCACAGCAACGACGGAACCGCGGCGGCATCCATATCGTCCCAAGAAAGAAAGAAAGAAAGAAACACCCACCGCTCAGTCAGTATCAGTTGCCATCAACGGAACCAGCGCGACACCACCAGTCCACAGGTGGAGGAAGGCAAGGCAGTACGAACAGAGCGGAGCTGCAAGCGCAAACACACCTTGGATCCTGTTGAGCACCTTCTCGATCTTGGCACGGCAGCGGCTGCATTCCAGGTCCACCGAGACGATGATGGTCGGCATCTGCACTGCACAGCTCCCTGGTCACGACCAAATTCTTTGCTCTCGTGTTGCTACTAGCGCTACACAGAAAGAGACGCAGACAGACAGACAGATGCATATCCCAACAAATTCACGCACGCACCCACACAGACGAGGACAGCCACCTGTGTGATTGCAACTGGTTTTATGTCTACCAGCACGCAACAAGAAAAGAATCAAGGAGAGCAGAGAAGAAGCAGAGTGGGGCGGTTTGAAGCGTAGAACACACACACTCCACCCAGAACAATTAAACGAACTCATCAACAGGGGGATAAGAGGTTTGGCCGAAGATCAAATCGTCAGCACGTAATCTTTAAGCAATAAAATCCCTAGAACCCTCATCTCTGTCAAAGAGTAAAGAGCGAGAAAGACAGGGAGTGAGCGGAACACCTTGAATCAGCTGGCCGGGCGGCAGCAATGGCAGCCCGGGAGGAGGAGGGGGAGGACCTGTGAGCTGTGAGTGGTGTGAAGAAGAGGGAGGACGGGGAGGGGAGGACGCTGTGGCGTGAATGCGCAGGCAGCGCAGCTATATAAGCAAGCACCAACGCCTGACTGCTTCTCACGTCATCTGATGACTTATCTCGTCGGTCCGGCACAGTCAACAGACTCTGGAGAAGCCGTGGCGATGACAAACGCTGGGGAAGAACGAAGAGCAACTAGAGAATGAACAACAGATACACACGGTTCGTTTCGTGACGCTGATGGTGCAGCCGCGGTTCGCAGTTGCAGGGCTGGTCCACCCCGCGCACGACGCTTGGACCGTGGCGCCCGCCGTGCCATGCCTACAGGTCTGTAGTAGGTCACACACGGCCGCGCTCTCCCGCGCTGCGTTAACATGACCTGTTTTTTTTAGTCGTTTGCGTCTTTGCGAGTGGCGGCACGTTGCGATGGAATGGGAAACTCGTGATCCCGTTCGGGACCACAGCGACGTTCAATGAGACGAGAACAGAAACCCGTCACACGCACGCCGCATATCGGCAACCGTTCCACCACCAACTGTTGTATGCTCTGGTCTGGTGGCATCTAGATACAAATATACAGTACAACAGAACCTCGGCCAGCCCCATCAAAGAAACTGCTCCTGCCTGCTGCTGAGGGCTGTGTGTGTGTGTGTGTGAAATATAGCTCATGACCCTGTGCAGCTGCGTGCCTTCGGTCGAAAGGAAGAACGGGCCAGCGACAAAGGCGGCGCGTGAGATCAACATAACAGCAAAGGCTTGGGGTTTCCCGGGCCAAGTGGTCACCGTCCTTTTCCTCGGTGGTTACGCTACAAGGCTGTGTCCACTTGAATATCGTCTTAAAAAAATATTTTTTTATCATTTACAGTATCGTCTAAAAGATTTATCAGTTCTTTATATTTTTTTTTATCTTCAACAACATCCTCTAAAACCCTACGGCCCACCTCAAAGTGTCTGACCGTTGGATGGCTCTGTGTCATATCAAATATTTAAATACTCGTGTGAGGTATTAAATATAGTCTAATTACTACAACATCCATGTGTTGCAACGATTATATTTGATGAGTGCCTTTAGCAATCTCTCAAGGCAAAGAGACTGTACATGAGAATGAACTACTCAACTCTTTGCTAAAGTGTACAGGATAATGATTGATTCTGATTGCACGGGAAATGTTCACAACAAACTTAGGTCTATTTCAATTGGAAGGAAGCTTGGTCGGCTTTTCGAGGACTTGCGTGATTGGTTACAAGTCCAGAGAAGAAGCATACGCAGCTTTTAATAGGACCCTTTGCAAAAAAGAAAGTAATGTCTACTACTTATTAAGATAACAAAAGTAGACTGTCATTCCGTCTTCTGTCATTTTCATTCCTTTATCTGTCTTTTTCATTCTCCTCTCCCCGCACAGTCCATTCTCATGTTCTGTCATCATTTCCTATTCTGTCATTTTCATTCCTAGTTCTGCATTTCTCATCCCCTCACCGTAAAGCTCATTCTCATTCCCATGTACATCACATGCCTAGCTAAAATTAAATTTAAAAAAAAAACACAAATGACCACTGCTGTCGGAGAGGAAATTCTCTGGCCGGGTGACGGAATGCACCTGCCCTAAATCCTAAGATGAGGAGGGGGGCCTAAGCATTTTGCCTGTTGCTAGATGGACGATGAACACAAGAACACGCAAGGGTTTAGAGTGGTTCGAGCCGCCGGAGCGTAATACCCTACTCCACTATGTGCTGTATTGAGCTTGAGAGCTTGTATGAACTTGTGAGTCTGAGAGTCTAAGTGAGTGAGTGTGAGCCTGAATGAGCATATCCCCCTTGTAACGTAGTGTGCCCTCCCTTTTATAGTTCAAGGGGGCACATATAAGGATACTGAGCCCCGACATGTGGGTCAGGGACAAATGGAAGGAAGAAACTACTGCCTGCAACGCCAAGGTGATCTCTGAGCGCCATAATATCCGTAGTGCAACCAATATTGATATCTTGCGGCAGCGTCCTTGGTAACGCACGAGTCATGATGAGTGCAGCGCATGCAGTAGCACAGGCATACTGCCTGCCAACGGAATAGACAGGCATGCCGCATGCTAGCGGAATGGACAAGTCTCATTAAATGCTGAGGCGGCACACTGCTTGCTAGTTGAATAGACAGGTCGCCGTTTGTGAGCAGAGTGGGCAGGCCTCATTAAATGCCGAGGCGGCACATCGCTTGTCAGGCAGCACGCCTTATCCGCAATAAATGCAGGGACCGCGCAACCCGGAGGCCTTACGTCAGGCTCCGCCCGCTGGCTTACGTCACGCGCTGTAGGCCACGTGTCAGCATCGGGTCTCCGCCTGGGCGGGGAGCAGTAGCGTTATGCGGACAGGTCCGCACCAGGCTGGGCCCGGACACGTGTCGGCACCAGACCCCTGCCTGAGCAAGGCCTGGGTATTCTCTGTCCCAGAGTCTCGGGACCCGGTTGTGGGCAGCCCGGATCCCCATAGAGGGGTCCGGGACCCGTCCCGGGGGTCTGGGTCGCGCCCGTGGGGGTCCCGGACCCTACCCGAAGGTCCGGTCTACATGTACAGGGGTTAGGCACTTTCCCATGGGGTCCGGACCCACT
Source organism: Zea mays (assembly GCF_902167145.1). NCBI lineage: Eukaryota > Viridiplantae > Streptophyta > Magnoliopsida > Poales > Poaceae > Zea > Zea mays. The sequence goes on from NC_050100.1 coordinate 7,572,921, forward strand.
GTTGATATTTTGGAGTATATCGTCTTCCCTGGCCACGTGGCGGCTCCGGACCCGCCCACGAGGTGGGGTCGAGCGTTGTTAACCACGTGACTAGAGGTAGCCTCCGCGGGTATAGCGTCTTCATACTGTAGCAAGGGGTACCCCTGTTTTAGGGTATCGACAGTGGCCCCCGGGCCCACCTCAGGGGAGGATGCGAGCTTGCAGGTGGGGCCAAAACTTGTACCTTGCGTCAGCATGGCACGACCGGTGACTGGGGCGCCACCTCAGCGCGCGCCGCATTAACTCGGCGCTCACGCACTGTCAGTCTGCCATCGGTCACATTATCTGTCGCGTCTGTCCTCGCGGCTGACTGATGCGTGGCCCCCACACATGGCAGTTTCGTCGGACCGCGCGCGAGGCGCCTTGTTGCCGCTGCCTTGATTTAAAAATTCACCTTCTCTGTCTTCTACGACGGCCCTGAGGGGGCGCAGTACTGGCGTGAGCGGTGGTTCGACTTCTCTACACCCAGGAACCGTCATCCAAGGAGTATGACTCGTGGGCCCGGGCCCGTGTCAGAGACTGGGCCGCTGCTTTCGTCATCGATGCTGGAGATTGACATTGAGAGGTTCGTCCGTGACAATACCTTCGCAGAGATTTGGGAGGGTAGGGCAAAGGACATGGAGGCCTCGCTGGTTGAGTACCAGGACTGTGTTTTCCAAGTCAATTTGAAGGAGGAAGAGATCAAGGTGCGTAATGAGTCCTTGCAGTACCAAGCCAGGGACTCGGATGAACTTCAGTCGAAGCTTAAACCAAACGATGCGGGAGCTGGGTGAGCTTCCGCAAGACGGGAGATGCTTAACTGCTTGCAGTCTGGATGAACCCATGCTACTCATTGTTGAAAAGGTGGCAACAGACCTTGAATTCGCCCGTCAATGAGGCTAAACAGCTTTTGCTTCTCAACAACCAAGCTAATCTGTGAACCTGCGCAGCTAGTTTCAGGTTCCTTCAAGCTAGTCTAGTCTGCCTTGGCTTCACCTGTTCAGATCCGTCGTAGCATGGCATCAGAGATGGGATGGTGCTACATTGCTTCCTCAGATGGAAACTATATCTGAAGCCAAATGTTCTGATTCCTTTCCTGTGGGCCACCTATATATCTTCTAGTGGTCTTGCACTCTTGCCAAGTCGTCAACAAGTCCTGTAGGCTACTATTTCGGATCCGATTTCTCCTATGGTGTACACTTAAGATGGAGGACAGAAACTAATTCGACCTAGGATTGACCATTTGGCCTGCTTCTGTAACTCTCTAGACCGATAGCAACCAGTGGGTGGACTTGTATCATAACTTAATCTGAGCCAGGGTGTATCTCTCTGACGCTAGTAGTGCGAAAACGCCGCACTCCAGTTTCTTGTAGAAAGTTTCGACCTGATCTTGACCTTTACCTGCTGGGTGAATAATAGTGACAACGCTAAGTGTTATGCTGTAAACAACGTGAAGGTTATGCCGCCTTCGTCGTGGTGGTTTGTTTCTTGTTTTTATTCGACTGGTTTTTCTGTTTGTGTGGTATGGATCCTCTGGAAGCTTCTTCAGTCTTGTCCCGTTGCTTATTTGCTTTTTAACCTTTCTTTCGTTACCGTGGAGTTTAAAATAGGGATAGAAAATCTGATGATCTTAGCCTAATATTTAGATTACAAATATAATTAAATTTTAGATCCGAAGGTAATTGTTTATATGATGGATTATTAAATCAAAACATCTGATTATAAGGGGTTATAGATGCTGAAAGTCAAGCTTATACTCTATTGGTTATCCATCTTACCAAATATAAAGAATAAATAGAAAATTATCACTTTAACCAATTATAATCAATCATCATAATTCATAAGACAAACACTGGTTATTTTAATGTGTAGTTTTTATTATAATAATTTATATATAACTTAAATTATAACACTCAAGTTGTGATCAAACAGCTCCTGATTTAATCGGCAGCCGAAGAAGCGAAAAAACAGCAATGTCTAAGGTTATTTTCAGTAGCTTACCTATAATGTCTCCTATCTCATCCCACATTTTAAATTTGCACTCTTTGGAACAGTTTTTTTACACGAACATATGCATACATATACATGATCTAACAACCTAACTAGCATGTTACCATCCAAACCAGCAAACTGGCGCAGCATCGTTCATCCACACCCAAATCCTAGAAAACCACGAGTGCATAAGGTATGTTTGGATCCATTAGGTGCTATTAGTTACTTTAGTCCAAGCAGTAAAATAGTTGTTAGTTGAATATTTAGACCATGTTTGGTTTCTTTAGTCTAGTGACTAAAGTTTAGTCCATAACCTGTTTGATTCTAGAGACTAAAATTAGTAATAATATACTTAAGGGCATGTACAGTGGTGTTTAATGTGGAGGCTCTTAAGGTGTTTAAGGGGGTTATTTGCAAAAAAATATTAGAGCCGTCTCTCCGCGAAGAGACGTCTCTGGCTCGTAAACCAAGTAGCAACAGACGCCTCACTTCCCACTGTACGAATTTGTCGTCTGTTCTATCGATCTGATGCTATACAAATACATTTAATTCTGTATTTATTAATAGACTACGTTTGTAGACACTCCATTGTACAATACAGTCTCTTAGTTGTCTCCTGTGCTTAGAGAACCGTTTTGGTGTCTCTCCACTGTACATGCCCTAATGACTCATGAGAAAACTGAAATGTCCTTTAACATTCTTCTTTCATTAGTATAATTGAATTAAATGAGGGGTAAGTGTGTAATTAATATGATTTAGTCCCTTTTAGCCACATTTTAAAAGACTAAAACAGTTTAGTTTTTATTTTAGTCTTACCGTTTGTTAATTTAGAACTAAATGCGACTAAAATGGAGGACTAATCTTTAATCACTCCATCCAAACGGGGTCTTAGCTAATGATTAGCTAAACTTTTTATGTAGAACTATTTAGATCTAATTATCTAAAGAATGAAATATTATCAGGTAACTACCGACTCCTTAGCCGGAGCCAGCGCGCAGCCGACTCCGTCCGCGGTAGGCAATCGACGGCGTCCTCGGCTCGGTGTCCCCGTCGCGTCCCGCGTTCCGACGTCACAAACCCGCCGTGTTTCGACAAAATTGCGCAAAATCTTTCGTGAGTTTGCAGTCTCGCGGCGGCGGTCGCCATCCGGAGAACGGGAGCGATAAATACGTCACGGGTGGAAGAAAATTGAGGATTTTTTTTTCTTCCTCTCCTTCCTGACGCGGAGCGGCCGCAGCCGCGCCCGCGAGCAGGAAAAGGAAGCCGACGCCACGCACGCCATCGCCGCCTCTATCCCCTCATCCTCGTCCTCGCTTTGCTCTACCCCATCTCTCCATCTGAGGCCTGAGGGGAGCACAGAGCAGGGTATCTTCCTTTCAAGATTCTTGGCTCGGTGTTAACGCACGCAGCCGGCGGCACCTGACCGGGGCGCGCCAAGGACGGGACTCTAAGATAGAAAGAATCATCGGCAGCGGTCTCGCGATCGGGAGGGGAGCAGGGCGCATGCGCGAGCACCGGCACTGCAAGGACGAGCATGAGCCCCAGCCGGGGTGCGGGGAGGGGGCGGGGCAGGCGGCGGCGAACTGCGCGGCGGTGTGCTGCTGCTTCCCGCTGGCGCTGCTCGACGTCCTGCTGCTCGTCACCGTCCGGCTCCCCACGGGCGTCATGCGGCGGGTGAGGAGGAGGCGCCGCCACCGCGGCCCTACAGGAGCCGGAGCCGGAGCCAACAGGAAGAGGCCGGCCTCCGCGGGGGCGGCGCCCGCGCCGCCGTCGGGAAGCAGCGCCAAGGCGATGATCGGCGCGACTCTAGTCACCGAGAAGGAAGAGAAGGCGCGCGGCGAGGCGGAGTCGTCGGCGGCGACGGCTGAGCTGGAGCGCGAGATCATGGACTCCCACTTCTACGGCGCCGGCTTCTGGCGCAGCGTCTCCTCCAGCTCCAGCTCCTCGTCCATGCGCTGCCAATAGCAAAACTGCCAACGATCACTCGGCCTGTTCTTGGAGTTCCCGCCCCGCCGTTCTTGGTGATGTTGTGCCAGACTGCCAGTCAGTGCAGCATGCATGGCAACAGGAGCAGCCTTGGGTATCGTACAAGCGACCGTGCACTTGCGCTGGATCGACACTTTTTACGGAAGCGAAACTGGCCCTTGTGGTCTTGTGGATTAGATTATTCTACTGCCAGCCATTGTCTTGCATGGGCCACGCCGGCAGCTGCTGCTTAGGAAGGTGAAGCCAAAGGGATCGGTGATTGTGCTTAGGTTTTTCATATTTCGTCCCTGTGGGAGCTGCAAATGCTGAAACTTCAAACTTGTGCTCAAACGATCCATTAGTATTACTGGCTTGGAGATCGGTCGACAACAAATGAACAGACAGATCACTGTTCATGATCCATTGGTACTTGGATGCTTTATACAGCTCCAGGTTGCTCTAGAACCAAATTATTGGGACCACAGATCCTCTCAAAGAAGCGTACATGGACTCCGTATCTTAAAACAACAATGTTTCCAATCAACCTGACGCGGCTGAGGATGTATTTGGTTTGAGGTCAAAATGAGATAGGACGAGTGTTGTCTTGATTTTTTAGATCACGTCGCCACCAAAAACTACTCCGGTGTTAACATCGTCCTTATGTAACTCTCATTCAAACACTATAAAAACTATGGTCAGTCTCTCTCATCCCACTATATACATCCAACCAAATACACCCTAACCACTCACCCTAACCACTCATCGTGAGATCAAAGACAGCGATGAACGGCATCAGGACGGACCCTATCCAGAGCTTCCCGTCCTTCTCCTGACCTCTCCCTTGGTGTCCTCCAAGATATCAAGCACCTGACCCTCTGGGCTGTACTTGATGATCACCGCGTGGAGCTTGCCACCGATCTGCATCAGGTAGTGGTACTTGGCGGGGATCGGGAGGCTGAGCAAGAACTTCCTTAGCTTGACATGGCGGCTCATTAGCCGAGCATACAGGCTTCTCCGGCAGTGGATCGCCACCCAGAACTCGCCCTTCTCGTTCGTCTGGGAATCCAGGCAAGATAGCGAAAAGATCCACAGTGCCAGCCTTCTCACCTTTCAACCAGTATCTGCTCAACCTGTCTCAGAAGAGCACAAATAGTAAATACTGAGTGCCTGATATTGTAAAGCTGAAATAAGAAAGCTTAAACCAGATGCAAGACAGAGAATGCACACCTGCCACGCGATCCTTCGTAGAAAACGAAGAACGAACCGTCCTTGCTCATGGACACACCATTGGGAAATTGGAGGTTACGATGCAGTACTGTTGTTTCCTTTGTCTGTGGGTTAAACTTCAAGAGTCTCCCAGAGGGATCCCCAGAGAAAACTAACTGCATGAAATTCCTGAAAACGAATGATTACTGATAAGCTATCTAGGTCTTGCAAGATCCAAGGTGACTTGGATCTAGCAAACTTGTTTGGAAATTGAGAAGACAGTAAGTTTTCCCAACATAACAGTGAAAAACAGAGTAATATCTAAGTCATTGTAGTCAGTAAACCACTATACAACTAAGGGGGTGTTTGGTTGCTCCTGCTAAAGTTTAGCCCGGGTCACATCAAGCGTTTGACTTTTAAATAGGAGTATGGAATATAGACCCAACCAACTGGACTAGATTCGTCTCGTCTTTTAATCTTCGGCTGACAAATTAGTTTTATAATTCGACTAGATTTAATACCCGGAACGGAGGTTCAAACATTCGATGGGACAGTGGCTAAATTTTAGCGGGGTGTAACCAAACACCCTCTAAGTAGTGGAGAACCTTATATGACACTAGAATAAGTTACATCAGAGTAGGGTTGTAGCCCTCAAAGAAAGAATTGGTCCATTTTAGGTTTTTATATTGTCCATCTTCAGTTTCTTCAATGTTCTGTAGGAAAGTATGTACTCCCTAATGTGAAACATGCTACGCTGAAGAGATCTGACAGACCATAGTGTAATGACTATTTTTTATATAAAAAGATACACGTAAGAGGTGAGTATCTTTTATAGCATATAAATAAGGAAACTTTTTAATTGTAAACAACCAACCGCTTTATGCAAACCGTGTAAACAATTATAATAATTTTTCAAAACAAACCTCCCACCATGCAATCAGCTTTCAAAATGGCCTTCTAGCAATCTATCTCCCCTGGTATATTTTTAAATCGGTTTTTTAAGAAGAGATATATGATCGTTTTGAAAGTTGATGTATGGTGATAGGGTTTTATCTTCAACCAAACCAACAAACAGAAAACAAAGGTGAAGGCCAAGCATTCCTTTAGAGACAAGAATTTGGCTGCGAGATGAATTATAATAATCGATGTTTGGGGTTGGTACAATGGCATAAATAGAGCGCCCAAATGGTACATACACGATGATACATAAAACTCAGGCACCTATACATATACTACAATAAGGCACTACCCTGCAACAGTACACAGCAATAGCAGAAAAGAAATTCAAATTCATGCTACACATTCTCGTCGGGGCAATAATTTTACAGCTTGGCGGGAATGCCTTACTGTGCTACTGACAGCTGATATGAATTTCAGCTAACTATGGCCGATTCGATTTAGTATGGTTCCACCACCTTCAGCCCTGATTCAGACACGCTGCGAAGGGCCAGACCAAGATTTGTTTCCTTCGGCATGTCACAGCAGGCAAGCTCAAAAGCGTAAGCTAGACGGTTGGGGCCTCCTCATGGTTGCCCAGTTTTTTAGATACCATATCATAAACACTATCTACTTTGGTAGGATCGACCTTAAATAAGACGTGGGCGTCTTCCTTCTTTAGGACGCTACCCTTGAATATCTCCTGCATCAGCACCTCCTGCATTCTCAGGTAATGGCTGGGTAGCAATCTGTTCTGACAGCATAGAAGCTTTTCCTGAAATAGAAAAGGATTGCCATGCCTTAGTGTAAAAGGCACAAAAGGTATGAAGAAGGTTACATTACTAATATGCCCAAAATGAGAGCACGAGTCAACAGACAGGGTACTTGGATTTGAAATGCACTTACGCTAGCACTTAATAGCTCTGCCCCAGGAAGACCAACTATATCCCAGTCATCCCACTGCTTAACACTTGTAGGTCCTGTTGTCTTAGGAGAATCCAAGCCAGCACCACCTTTCTTTGGATCCAAATTCCCATCGGACTCAATTTTCATAGGTCGATTCATCTTTTGTACTGATTTATTATTTGCATTAAGTTGACTGCTATCCTTAGCTTTTTGCGCATTCAGCTCGTATTCTTTTTTCCTCTTTTGCTCTATGTGTATCTTTGCTTCAGCCAGTGTGCGGCATCCAGCAGAACGGCATTCCTGAAATTCAACACAATATATGTAAACAGTGACATTTCTATGTTCCCACCAGAATATATTGATACTTCTAGGACCTTACGGAGAAGAGACATACAGCCTGGTTCGTTTCTACATAAGTTCAGTACATAACTTACTAAAATGAAGGATAGGTAATACAAGATAAAAAAAACAGATAATTGGTTGTGCCAATGGTTAGGTGAGTTACCAAGGTGGAGCAACTGGGAATAGAAGAGATGGACAGATGAAATTAAAAACATCTCCAAGAGTCTTTCTAAAATTTACTCTCTAAATCATCATTTGAGTAAAATGATGGTTACTCAAATGACTCTTCACAAGATGATTTAGAGAGTAAATTTTGGAAAGACTCCTGGAGATGCACTTAAGTCTCTTTGAGTTGCTCTAAGATTCTGAATGCTCCAGATGTAATCATTCCATAATCCATTCCGGCATTCCCTAATTAATATTAAAGAGCGGAAGATTTCTTCGTCCTTTGTCACTAGCAATCGTCCGATGGAGATCCGACGGACCAGATTGTCTCCTGATCCATACAAGTTAGACTAGCGTATCCAAGCACAATGTAGAGTCCAATTCCAAATTGGTTTACGGAGCATTTCCATAGTCAGTCACTCTCTCACGTGCCCGTACAAGTTAGATCAAGCCCAATCTCAAAACAAATTAAATGTATAACATGATCATTAATAAATCTATAATCTCGCGCAACCATAGAGTTAGGGCAGCTATGCAACAAGTTATGAAAGGCGAAGTACGGAGTTCGATTCTCAAACAAATTAAAATGCATGAAATGATAGGTGAATAATATCTGAGCCACAAATAGTCCAGGTAACTTATGTAACAAGCTCAACGTTCCATTGCAATACACGGATATGTTTGCTAGTAAGAAGAATAGATTAATATAGTTGATTTTGTAAGAGAGCGAATGAGCAAACATAACACCTGGAGTTCTTGAATTCTCCTCCGAATTTTTCGCTCCTCAATAACACTCCTAACGAGGGCTTCATGTTCCTCCTTAGAAAGAAAACGCATGAAGACTTTATAGCGATGGTAAAGTTCCCTGTCTTCACTCGTAAGATCCTTCTCCAAGGGATTAGGGAACAACAAATTTCTTTCCAATATGAACTCCTTTCTTCTTTTTCTTTCATCAAGCCTACAAAGGAAACAGTAGCTTTGCACTATTAAACATTATTTATTATACTAATAAATGAAATCAATATATACTTTAACTCGCAACTAAAACACCGTTAACATAAATTTCATATTTAACATGAAAAATCACCTCAATGTGAACTATAGCAGAGAAATGAAATGAACATAGGACAATAGTAGGATCAATCCACTAAAAGTTGCTATGAACAAAAAAAATGCTTCACTCCTAACAAACCTGGAGAGGTAAATACGCAGCACACGGAGTTTCAGTTCACGATCAGTTTCCGAATCAGTTTCTTTAAATTCCATCTCAGCAAGAGCTTGTTCGGCATCATTATCGTATTCTGGGTCAAACTCATGTCTCTTTGCATTGTATCCACTCAGTTCAGTCAACGAAGGGCCTTCATCTGCAGAATATCTGGGCTTCTTCACACCAACACTTCTATCTACATGAACATCTGGCACATGCAAATTAAATATGTCAAGATCCATCAGTTGATTTGTGCAGTAATGTGACTTTAAAGCAAACAAAAGGGATATACATATTGCACCATTTCATACCATGTCGTAACGTGAGACTATCACCATTTCATTTCTTAATAGAACTCAAATTACAGAAAAAGACGTTCTTGAGAAAGCATATCTCTGAAGTTAAAAAAATAAGAGAGCATTCTAAGAATTTGCCAGAGTCTGATTGCTGAGTGAACATATAATGATATAAAAATTAGAAAATAACAGTGTTGCTTTCATCGATGATTGTACCTTCGACTTTTGATACAGTAGCGCCATCCTTAATATGTCCCACATTTGAAGCTTTTTTATTTGCACCTACAGCATGTCAACGAGAATTAGCACAATATGAATACATGGCAGCATCTCTTGACATAAACTAAAGATGCACTGTTTCAGGATTGGGTTGGTCTAGCTAATTATTTCATTCCCAATACATACCAACAGCCATGTGTGAAGGTGATCGACCTGCTGGACCTTCTCCAAGTGCATCTTCCACCCTATGCAAAATAAGTAGCTGGTAAAAAACCTCTTTGAATTTTGGCATATCCATAGATGTTCAGATAAATATTGGCATACTTGACCCTGGAGGGAGAAAATTGAGATTCAACCTTAGGAGTGAGTTCTCCAGGTAACAGCAAAGTCCCTATATACATGAATAAAGAAGAAAGGTCAAATACCAAAACAACCCAATATAGTAAGATTTTATCATTCTTCTTTTCTTCACTGAATAGTACAGGGTAGCAGTACAAACTAGAAAGCACCTAGCATTCCCATAATTGGATTCATAACCAAGCTACTAACATAAAAAATTATAGCAGCAATACTATTTGAATTTTTTATCTGACTACAAGGTTGTTCGTCTGCGCAAATCCTCGTGTTCATCTCTGTGCAGTGTGGATGTAGAGTTGTAGACCTCAACCAACTATAATTTGGATGCCTATTTCTTTTTATTTACAATGAAACCTAGTTCCTTCTAGTTTAATCAAGATGTTTCTCCTTAAACCCAATACAGTTGAACGGGCTACAGGTAAGGCGCACAATTATATCTGGCACATAATTATTCCCATTAAACCCAAAATCCAAAAAAATAAGGTTGTTTATGGATAAGAGATCAACACAAGATGTTTCTCCTTTAAAAAAATTACACGCGCTTGAAAGTGTAGGAAGGAGAGATTGTGCATAATGTGTTGGATGTATTGCATTGAGCCTCTAGGGAGAATATATAGGAGTACATGACTTGGAGGGCAAGGAAGCTATCCTAGAGATAAGAAAGGTTATTCTAGATACAAGGAAGATTATCCCGGGATTACAACCAATCCTAAACCAACCATATCAGGAGTTGCCTAATATACTCTAACATGCCTAATATACTCTAACAGAAAGTAACTGCTGCCACTAGCTGCATAGATACTTCACTAACAAACATTCTATATAAGAATAAGACCAAATACACTAATGCTCCGTTCGGATGTCGATATTGGAGAGGATGGAATTGAATTGAGTTGAATACCAAATCATGCATGGTATTGAAATGAGATGTAATTCCAATTCTATTGTTTGAGTTTGGAATTGTGCGGTCTAATTCCACGCAATACCGAGGGTTGAGGCTTTGTATTGGGAGAAGGGGTTTCTAGTTATAGTTCAATTCCAGGGAATTGGGCCTCTGATTCCAAATCTCAATTCCACATGCAACCAAACAACAGAATTTAGGAAAGTTGATACCAATTCCCAATTTTGTGCTCCAATATCTACATCCAAATGAGGTGTAAAGAAGATAGTTAGTTATAAGATCTTCACAAATTCCATTCTGGTACCATCGCTCCAAAACAATATATCCAAAGTAGAAGTCAAGTGCTTTTGCAAAGCCACTAGAATGGCATACACAAATCCAAAAGTTGAAGATGTGAAGATTTCAGACAGTAAATGACCAAACACATTAAATTGACACCAAAAACCAAATATCTACATACAATTCCACAAAATAGCTACATCCTTACAGAGCTAACTAAGGAAAGCTCTAGCTGATCCGAACAACCCAGCTAATAGCAGACTGAACTATCCAACCACCCAGCTTATAAAAAGCTATTAGTTGGCTCCACCCACCTAATGCAGCTAACTATTAGCTAGGAGTGTCCAAACATGAACCGAGTCACATGACCTATGACCAACTATCACATACTAAAATAGGTCTGCATGCATGAACAAAAAACAAGAACTGGACAGTAAGCAAATCTCCCAAGTCTTCAAATGATTAACAAGTGTACAATTGTTTCCATCACCTAAAAAACTAAAAATCACGACTTACCTTTTTTACTCTCACCCTGTACTTTAGCCATAGCTAGAAGTTCCTTCCTATTCTTGCCATTAACATGAGACATATCCTACAACCATGAAGCAGTATTGACTTAAGAAGTGACAACTCATTTATTGCATTTATAAACAGGTACAAAAATTAGTTACCGGGAGGGGATAACAAGGTGAGTTCATGTATGCTGATGTGTAATGATCAATACACTGTAACTTAGACTTGGTACCAACATGCTCTGCAACTTCAAGCCAGTTTCCCAGACCATACATTTCAATTCCCTTGGATCATGAAAGGCAACAATTAAACACAATGCCCAGAAAGTAAATATACCAAATAAACACAATGTTACCTCAAGGAGGAGAATTTCTTCATCTGCATTCCAATCCGGGCAAATAAGTGGGAAAGACAAGTTGTCCTGTTGCAAAATATGACTCAAACATTAATGCACTTTGGATAAGCAATGATCAAAGAACAAGATAATTTCGGTAAGCAATGTTGGAAGGTTGAGTTTACATGGGTTAAGAAATAATAAGCATCAGTGCATTTTAGCAGAGCATGGACAAAAGGCTAAGGGTTTGTGCAGATTATTAAGAATTTAATTCTTGGATGCTGCATTTTCTCTGGTTTTGACTAATAGCGATCAGCTTTTGGTTTTAATTGGTCACAGCTCTCAGTTCACCAGCTCCAAATGTTCCATTAAGTAATTAATCACTAAATATGCAGCTAGCGTGCCCTCATAACCTAAGTGGTTATGAATTACAATTTAGTTGTTGCACTAGGAGATCAAATAATAACAGAACTACTGAAATTTTGTGGAGTGCTGCTCAAAACGTCACGTGAAGCAAAGACAACAGACAATCCTGTGCACCAACCATGACTTTGTAAGGATGGTTGCTGCGGTGCGGGGTGACTTCAGCGCCGACAGAGAAACACTCCACGCAAAGGTCGAAGTCAGGGCACTTGGAGCACTTGATCCGTATCTTCCCGGAGATGTCCTTGTTGCAGTAGTTGCAGTGATAGAGCGCCTTCTTGCCCCCTCCCTCTCCAGCTCCCCCGATGGAGGCTGAAATGGAGTCCGTCGCATCCCCGCCCGACGAGACTCTCCTCCGCTTCGACCTGCAACCAGCACCGTCAGCTCAACACTCCGAGCGCGCGTGTAGCAAAACAAAATGGCAAAGCAGACAGAGAGAACATGCCCGGACCTGTGCCCGGTGTCGTCGTCGCCGGAACTCAGCACCCCTCGCGACCGCCCCATCGTGCGCCCAAACCCTAACGCAAACCCTCGAAACCCTAAACCTAGCGAGCGCACGGTTCGCTAAATCGCAGGTGCTATTCGCATCGAACAGACTTGGGGGCGGATTTGGAGGTATGATCGCAACGGCGTACGGCAGATTGGGATTGGGGATTTTTTAGAGATCTGGGTCCGGGTTCTGATTGGGGTTGAGGTGTCGTGGAGACGACGACGAGAGAAAGGAGGAGGCGGAGGTCAGAGCATCAGAGGTGGACTCAGCCACTCGGGTCCACTCGGGTCTAGGACAAGGCGGTGCAGGACAGGAACCTTTTTCTCATTAGATGCACACATCAATGGAGTCAGTGATGCTTCGGTCTTGTGTAGGGTAGCTAGCTGTGTACTTCTACTGCATGAGATACATTGCATTAAGTGCATAAGTTTTAACAGCATCTCCAAAAGAGTAGCTAAATAACTCGTCAAGCCAAATTTTAGATACTCAATATCAAAATAAATCTTTAACAGACTAGCTATCTGACTCGCAAGCTATCTGGCTCTCTAAATTGGCTCTCTCACTAGGTAAATTTGGCTAGCCACCTGACTAGCAAAACTAGATAGATAATCTGTTAGACTAAGATGCAGATATAAAGTGTAATGTTTATGAAAACGTAAATAGATAGTCAAATAGAGAGCAAAAAAAATGAAAAGTCATTTGGAGATGCTGGAATACAGGGAGTGCTCGCACAATCTCTCCAAGTTTTAAAGAAATATGCTCTTTCACATGTAGTACTTACAACAAAAGTAAAAGCAACGGACGTACATGCACGGGTTGTTGAAGTGTAGTATTGTATCAACTGGCCACGGACGGATACAACTCCATGTATCTTTGGCATCGTTGATGTCACCTCATTGACATGGAAGACTCAGAAGCAATCTCCAACGTTCGCTGCATTATTACTTGATGCAATGCAACAACTCCATCACCTCATCTTCGGCCATGTTGAATCCAGATTGGATCATGACATCTCAACAACGCTTTACCCAAATCAAATAAAACGAGGGTGTGATGAGTATGAGCAGGTAGTAGAGAAATTCAAAGTATGAGTTGCATGAATGAGTTCAGATTCTCCATTTTAGAGGGGTTGAAAATTTTCAAATTCAAATTTCATGAATGCAATTGGCAGTTGGACCATACAGGTTCTAACGCGGTCGGTACGGACCTTGTCGTTCAATCGGTTACCCGACGACCGCGCACTCGCACCGACGGATGTTGGAGCCGCCATCGTGATTCGTGAGAGAACGGAGAACATGAGAAGCCAAATCTCGTCCGCACAAGTCCAAAGAGCTCAGAACATACAAGACTCGATGCCATACAGCGCCGAACAAAATAATAACAAGGAACAATTGGATCTATACCATTAAAAGATCCAAACTTTAGATATATAACATGGACCTCACATGTTATTGACTCATGTGGACCCACATGTAAGTGAGATAGTAATGATATGGATCTAAAGTGATGATCTTTTAATGGTATGGATCTAAATTTCCCAAATAACAAACGTGTCCTCAATGCCTGAATCCCCATAGACCGACGCCCAAAGAGTTCTTTATTTTTTTTACTAGTCTACGAAATTTCAAAATTTGAGTATCCATAGACGAAACGTCAACACGACAAAAAAATACAAGCGGTCCATTACACCTGTTTCCATAATTTCGCAAACCAAAACCAACGTACACTTCACAAATCACATGCTACCTGCATCGATCGGCAAATGACACGTCATGCATATGCTACATATCACATTGCCATATGGTCCATATGCAGCTATGGTCATGTTCTAATCTCGCGAGATAAACTTTAGCAGCTTTTTTAGCTACTTTTAGTCATTTGTAATCTAAACAGGAGAGCTAATGGTGGTAATCGAAGCTAAACTTTAGCACTTCAATTCATATAGCTAAAGTTTAGCAGGAAGCTAAAGTTTATCTCTAAGATTGAAATGGGGCCTAAGACAGGCCGTGATCCAAATTTCTTTGTGAACAATTTTGAGAATAAGAAGAAAAAGAATTTGCACGCACATTCACCTATCGATGACATAGCAGAGCCAAACTGGCATTCCATTCCAAATAGCTGGGCAAGCTAGAGCATAACACAAAAAAAGCACAAACCAAAGGTTTCATTCACTGACAGATCACGAGCACCGGTATCGACGGACCATAAAAAGTCCACATGCTTATAAATATTTCACCTAGTAGAAGCTGGAGGCTACCTTCACTGGCAAGCTGATGACGATGGTGAACTCAAAACAGGTTCTGATTGATTTTGTCTTGATCGGATCTGTATACTCGTCGCTTGTTGCTGCTTCCTGAGGCGGCCGGCTTGTGATGGTCAGAGCTCTTTGACATTGGCCTGCCAAAAGAACCATAAGAGCGGTCTGCTCTTTCCTTGCCGCTGCTGCGACGAGAACCGCTAGATTCCTGGCAGGCGCAGGATGCACATGGCAAAAACGTTATTTCAAGTCTCTTTGGGCTTGAGGCCAACAAATGACAGGATCACAGGAGAAAGGATTAACCTTTGTGAACTGGGAGGAAGACGACTGGAATTGTGCGGATACATCAGATCTGCTCTTGGCAATGCACGGGGTCAAGCAAGGATTAAGATCCTTGCTGAACATTTCGTCTGGGCTACCGTAGTTCGGCGTCTCAGCTTCCCCAATGCTGCACTCCTGTTTTAGACAGCCAATAGCAAGAATAGATTATCAATGAAGAATAGACAGCAAATAACACTATGATAAGTTTGAACTAACAAGGTAACAAGATACTGAAAAATGTTCCAAGTTGCACTGTGCAAATGATGTTGTATCACATTAAGAATAAAAAAAACAAAGTATGTCATGCCGACATGCCTTGCAGGTAAGTAAGAACAGTAGCTAGAGAAGGCTAAACAAGCGGAGTACATCTATCATATCATCATTAGAACTAGGCCGATGATAGTTTCTTATTATGCAGTTGCCA
Source organism: Zea mays (assembly GCF_902167145.1). Lineage (NCBI taxonomy): Eukaryota > Viridiplantae > Streptophyta > Magnoliopsida > Poales > Poaceae > Zea > Zea mays. The sequence goes on from NC_050100.1 coordinate 7,588,472, forward strand.
GTGCTAGCTAATTTGCGAAGCAACCATTTTCCAGTTTGCTTCCGCGGTACTCCCCTTGTAATACATAAAACGAATTAACACAAAACAGGTACAAGCAATTAGATAGAAGAGAAAGAATGTTTTTTGTACAACAACAACCCAAATAGCTTGTCTTGCCAAGAAATGCAAAATGCAAGTTTAAAAAACTATAAATAAAGCAGTGAACTGATTCCCCAACTTATTATGCTCAACCTACATGAGTAATCATCCTCAAAACAGAAGGCATATTGCTATTTGCTAGCAGATAAGGATAAAACATGGGATTTAACTCAAGGTGCAATTTCAAAGACAGAAGGCATATTGCTATTTGCTAGTAATGGATAGCCAGGTCTTAACTCAAGATGTAATTTTGGAAACAGGTATATCAACATGCCAATCGTGTCGCTGTGAGAGTGAGATGGTGGAGTAATCGAACACACCAGAGAGAAAGCGGTCTCCTCGTTAAACCCAGGCGTCCTAGGGGAAGAGAAGTATCCATCCTCGTCAAAGCACGACCTTGCCGAGTGCTTCTCGGCCTTAACCTGCACAGAGTGAAACATCAGGCGGCGGAGCATCAGAGATCAACAGCCGAGGCGCAAAAGCAAATAACACGCGGCGAGATCGTGACAGGGGAAGAACGAACCTGGGCGACCTCCTGCGCGAGGCACTGGATCTGGTCGGTGAGCGTGGAAATCTCGTGTCGGAGGCGGCGGTCGGGCTCTGGCTCCGGCTCCACGTCCGGGAACAGGACGGCGTCTTTGAGCGTCCTGATCTCCTCCCGCTGCCGCAGGCATAGGTCCTTGAGCCGCTCCACCTCCCGGTCCTTGTTCTCGAGCTGCAGGCGGAGCGCGGCGATCTCGTCCTCCTGCGCCCTGGTCTGCGCCAGGAGCTCCCGCTCGCTGCGCAGCACCATGCCGAGCGTCCGCGTGTTGGCGTTGTTGCCGCTGTTCTTGACTTCCATCAGGGCCTTCGTCTTCCTGGGCGCCGCCGCCTCGGTGGACGAGGCTTTCTGGAACAACTTCCGCGACAGCCCCGGCAGCTTCCCGCCACCGTTGTTCTTCGCTGCTGCTGCTGCTGCGGCGGCGGCGGCAGGGGGAACCGGGAGCTGGTTCTTGGAGGAAGGCGGCTTCTTGTCCATGGAGATGAGCCGCCGTAGCACGGAGCCTAGGTTGCCGTGGGCTTGCGGCTTGGCGCCCAGTAGATCGCGGCCGGATCTCCCCGCGACCACCAGGGCGCGGCTGCTGCCGTGCGCTGCTCCCGGGGTCGCGGCGGCCGCGGAAGGCGCCGCGCGGCGCGGCGAAGGGGACGGGGAGTCGTAGGCCGCGTAGCGCGACGCCGCGGACGCCTTCTTCATCTCTGCCTGCGAAACCGTGGAGGCCGGAGGCGGAGCCGCGGAGGAGAGAGCTAGGGAACAGGGAGCGACCGGCGGCGTTCGAAATTCGAATGGTTCCGCCTCCTTCCGTGGCCTGCCGACGTGTCAGTGCTAGTGTGGTACTAGCGCGGCCTGCGCGACCGCGATCTCGTCGCGTTTCCGCCTCGGTGAGGTGTTGCCTACGGAGTACGGACACGGGAGTGACGGATGCCTTTTGTTTCGCAAAGGCTACAGCCTGCCACTCGTGTCAGCGGCGCCCTTTCTGCTGGACCTGCACCGCTGCACGCCGGGCAGGGCCGTCGGCGCCCCGAGAGGCAAAGGGGAATTCAAACCAGACCCAGCGCCAAACGCGCGAGCTTCTCGTCCTTTGAATTCCTCGTACTTTTACCCTGTCTTCCTCCGGCCCGAGTGGCGTCTTGGGCTCTTAGCCGCTGCTGCTAGATTTGGGAACAGGCCGAATCGCCGAGAACGCACTTCTGTGGGCTGGTCTTTGAGGTTTTGTACTAGATATACGCGTCCTAAAAGTTTTTAGGCCTGTTTAGTTCTATATCTAAGTTGCTAAAAATTACTACGCATTTTATGCCACACTTACCTAAATTATCTAAGGTTAAACGCTCAAATTCTGCACAATAGTTTGTCATGTTCAAGTAAACCTTGCCACACTTTTATAAGTCATTGACAAGTGGGATCTACGTAGCAGAAGAAAAATCTTGTCACAGCTGTGGCTCTAAACCAAACACATGTCTAACTTGGTCAAACTTGGCTAACCTTAGACGTGACAAAATATGGCAAGTGAGGCAACAAACCAAACTGTATCTTTGCTAAAAAAAACTATTTTTGATGATACTAGGGAAGAGGGGGAGTCCTAACTGTTGGGGGCCTTCGGCTTACGAAGGTCCTCAAAAACATGATTTAACAGTATTTCTGGAGTATAATGTGTGAACAGGTATCTTCGGACTCGAGTCGGTATCACAGTAGGAGAAGCCCAAAATAATACGAAGGTTGATACAGCGCCGAAGATGTGAGCGGAAAAGCTTCGGCGTAGTAGCAGAAAATGAAACCGACTTAAAGATGAAAAGGTCATTCAGACCTCGGTGGATTACTATAGAATTATTACCAAATGTAAAGAGCATGAATGTAATTTTGTATGGGTTGTGTCCCGTGCCTATAAATAGGTGAACAGTATCCCCGTACTCTTCACGCTGATTTGGCATTTGCTTTTACGTCGCACCTGTACTTTCATCTCCTTCCAAGCTGTAAGTACATTTGTAATTCGATGTCATTTCTGTTTCTTCATAATAATAATAATGCAAAAAGTAAGTTGGCAATAATATATAATTGTCTATGTTAACCTTCATATTCCTTATGATTTATTCTTCGTCATCGTATGCTGTAGTTATGAAGGTACGTCCTTCATAACCTTCGTCCGAAAATCATTATATCCTAAGGGAAATAATGCTTCGAAGGACGAAGGATCTTACCGATTAACATTTTCTGTGTTGCCTTGTTCTTAACTCATAGCATTTGAGAATAAGTCCCCAACATTGGCGCCCACCTCCGGTGAACTCATTTCCACTCTTAGAGTTTTTGAACACCTTCGGCGATCATAAACCTTCGCTATGGCGCCGAAGAAAGCTTCAGCATCTGGGGCTGCAGCTCTGCAACCGCTGGACCACAATCAGGAGACTGTCTCCCTTCGGGAGGCCCGAAGCCAGAAAAGGAAGGTTGTTAGCCCGACACCGCCAGAGGATGAGATAGACCAAGAAATCAGAGACATGGAGATGCTTCATCAACAGGTGCAGAGGAAGAAGGAAAAGATGGCCAGGCTAGCTGAACTGCAAAGGCAGATAGACGAAGCCTCTGAAGAAGTCCGTCATCTTACTCAGGATGAGCAACACCGAAGGCCTCAGCACCAAGACCTTCATCAGGAGGGTTTCCTCAACGAAGATGACTGATATGACAATTTCCATCATGGGAATTTTGTTTTTGATGATGCTTCTCCTCTGTCCGCTGAGCTGCAGGCTACACTTTGGCCTCCGTCCTACAAGTCGCCTCAGCTTCCCATATTCGATGGCCACTCAGACCCGAAGCAGTTTTTGATGAGCTACGAAGCAACAGTATCTTCGTATGGTGGCAATGCTGTAGTCATGGCCAAATCTTTTGTTATGGCTGTCAGGAGTGTTGCTCAAACCTGGTATTCCTCCCTTCGACCAGGAACGATCACTTCATGGCAAAAGCTGAAGGACTTGTTGTTAACCAGCTTCCAAGGGTTTCAGACGAAGCCGGTCACTGCTCAAGCTCTATTCCAGTGCACCCAGGATCACGAAGAATACCTTCAGGCGTACGTCCGGAGGTTCTTGCGTTTGAGGGCACAGGCACCAACAGTGCCCAACGAAATTGTCATTGAGGCCATGATCAAGGGGCTTCGGCCAGGACCTTCAGCTCAATACTTTGCTAGGAAGCCTCCTCAAACTTTGGAGAAGTTGCTCCAGAAGATGGACGAGTATATTCGGGCCGATAATGATTTTCGTCAAAGAAGGGAGGAGGCTTTCAGGTTTTCTGAAATGACCAGGGGCTTCGGAGGAAGATTCTATCCGAGGCACGTTAGGTCAATCCATAACTCTGCTCAAAATGATGATAAGGGGAGCCAGCAGCAAAGGCCACAATGCTCCTCACAAGCTTCGGGGCAACAGCAAGGCTCCTTCCGACCACCAGCTCCAAGAGGCAGAGGCGCCATGGGCTTCGGCGGAAGATTTGGAGATCAACCAAGAAGAATTTTTTGCTTGTTCTGTGGTGAGAACAAGGGCCATACCACCAGGATGTGCCATGTTACCATCCAGAAGCAAAAGGAAATAGCCGAAGCTGCGGCACAACAGGCTCAGCCGAAGCAGGTCATGCACACTGCTTCGTATCATTCGCCTTACATCCCAGAATATGTAGGCAACCACCCTGCAGTTTTTGTTGCTTCGGCGAGTCAACCTCAAGCTTCCTGGCAACAGCCTCCGCCCCCACCACCGCTACAACAAGGCCAACAGTCAGAAGGGAGCCAATATGCTCCACACCAAAGGGACTTCAGAGAACAGTCCGAAGCTCGCACAGTCAACAGCACTGTGCCAGAGTCGAAGCACATCTATTGACAAATATCCTACCTTGATATTAGTCTTTTTCATTCAGTTTTATTTTCTTTGTAATAAAGGACATTTTTCAAATTTCATGTAATAGTTTCATTGTTTGCCACAAGGAAAATATATTTTTTTTCACAGGCTTAAGTCATTGAAGCTTAAAGTTTTAGGATAACAAGGATAACCTTTGAATTATCAAAAAATTCTTCGAAGCAACAAAAAGTCGTTCTAAGGAACGCAGAGTAAGTTTGCTGAAGTCACAAAAAGCCGTTCTAAAGGGAGCGCAGTGTAAGTTCTCTGCTCCAAAGTCGTTCCAAAGGGAATGCAGAGCTTACAGCGAAAAGTCAACGCTGATACCGCCTAAGTAAAAGACAAAGCGCGAAAAGTCAACGCGAATACCGCTGAAAGTAAAAGGCGAAGAAGCTCCTAAGGGAGGCTTACAGCGAAAAATAAACGCTGATTCCGCTGAAGTAAAAGGCGAAGAAGCTCCTAAGGGAGGCTTATGGCAAAAAGTGAACGCTGATTCAAAAAGATTATGTGTTTTATCGCAGGGATGTGCGTGTGTCTTCGGAATAAATACCATCTTACATAGCATAACATCATTACATCATTTCGCATAACATAAGCATCATACATCATGCTGCATATGGCACAAGAAGGGGACACAATATTGATCTTCAGAAGAATGTTTTTTTTAAAAAAAGGAGAAAATCATGCTAAGTCGTAAGCAGATACACTATTGATCTTCGGAAGTGTAGCTTCGGAAAATATCTTCACGAAGCTTGGATATCATTCATCAGAGCACTACGGATATTGTTGTGATAAATAAAAATTCTTCTTCACGAAGCATGAAAAGAAGGGAAGGTGTTTTTTCGTCAACGACTCAAAAACGGTACGTATGTAAAATTTCATGCATCGTAAAGAATTGAACAATAAAAACAGGTATATTATATTTAGGGCTACAAGATGTTACACATGTTACATTTCAGAAGTTTTTACAATAGTACTTAATCTTCTCTCAGAACAACTTCCGCAGCTTCGTTCAGAAGCCGATCAACAACTTCATCCATGATAGCTTCAGCCATCTTTTTAATTTCGTCATCTCCTTTCGGGTGAGGGCCCGGAGACGCTTTAGTAGGATCTGAATGAGGACAAGATACGACTACATTGCTATTACAAATTATGAACGAAGTGTAAAACCAAAAATTACAACAGAATAAAAACCATTAGTTAATACCTATTTGCCCTTTGGGCTCTGCGCTTTTTTCAGCAGCCTCAGCTACTTCTCTAGCATCGTGAATACCCTTTTCGCTTTTTTGGACAATTTCTCGGGCCATTTCTCGGCCACCATTATCCCAGACATCGGTGAAAAATTTTCCACCAACCATGCTAGCTTCGGCTGAAGGATCTCTTGCATCTTCGAAGGACAAGGTAGCTTCGGATTGCGCTAAAATCTTTACATGCTCACAGCCCTTTTTCTCCAAAATGGTGGCAATTCCCCTGGCACCCGAGAAAGCACATATGTCTCCGCGGCTATTTAAAATTTCCTCGAAGGCCTCAGCTTCGTGAGTAATCCATTCGATGGGACCTTCGGGGTTGCCTCTTGTAAAGTTCTCTTCGCTCGAGAACGCGCCGACACTGGCGAAGCTAGCTTTCAACTTCTTGGCACACTCTATAGATTTGTTATAGCATCTTTTCTTGGATGAACGAAGCTCTTCAACAGTTTCCTCTAAATGATTTGCCCATTGGTCGCTAAGTTCTCGCTTCGTTTCTTCAAGTATGCGTTCCTCTTTGGCTTTGGCCAGTTGTTTTCGAAGATCTTCAATTTCACGCTTCTGAGCCTCAGCTTGACCTTTAAAAGTAGCTTCGTCTTCTTTTATTCTATTTATCAATGAATGTAATATTTTATCTTTTTCGAGACCTTCGTTCCTCAGTTCAATTACTTCGGAACGAAGGTTGCTCAGGGCTATAGCGCACCCTTCGTCTTCGGCATCTTTTTGGGCCCTGATGTCACACCCGGATTTCAGGGGCACCAAGACCCGGGCGCGAACATAATCACCAGGTGTGCTGGGACCAAGTCTCACACATATGATGAATCATGGCACAGGATTGAATGTCACATCTTTACTATATAACAGGAGTTCTATACAAAATAAATAAATAATTACAATATAAGGAGACAACGGTCCAGCAACCCAAAGTTGACTGGGAGACGACGGCCTAGACCTCTCACGAACACATCACAACATCCTCCAAGCGCCTCATCCTGGGGGTACCTGTTCTTGACCTGTGGGGGGGGGGGTGAGACAGCAAGAGTGAGCTCACATACGTTCATCGCTCAACAAGTTGTGGGGAATAATGTGAATGGACTCGCCAAAGGTGGGAGTTCATGTGAAGTGTAAGGCTTACCAAAGAGGATGGTTAGAGCTGAGCATTGCTTTTAAAGTTGGTCAGCATTTTATTAGCAATTACTAAGTATAAGTAAATACCAACCCAATTAAGCAGTAGAACAAAAGTAACAACCTCACCTGCGATGCAATGCATATGACAAATTGAGTTTAAGTTCCATAATTTAATCATGTGAGTGTCCGAGCTACTCATGACCGTGAGCACGGCTAGTATACCAGTTTTACACTCTGCAGAGGTTGCGCATCTTTACCCACAAGTCATGTTACCCATCTGCCAAGGGATCGCGACTTCCCATACACCTCTACCGAGGAGGCGAGGCAGGGTAACACTACGAGGCCTTTACAAAGTTCCACTAGCTTCAGAAAACCCGCTACAGTTTATAGGAAGCTCCAATGCAGGAATCCCTTGCAGGACCGCCATCGCAGCAAAATCCTCCCGAGGGCCTCCCTACACTGACCACTCCCCTACTGCCCTTGCCCCTTTCGGGTAAGGTAGTCTTCCACTAGCTTTCCTAATTAATCAGCCAAGGGCGTCCCATTAAACCCTTGTGGTAGCACTGTTTTCCCGGGTGGTTCTCCATGTTCCAATTAACATAATGATCTTATCATGAACAGTAAATAGCAACTGATAACAAAAGTATGAATAATATGTATCTCAATGCCCAAATCCACATATAGCACTAGCAAGTACTACCCAGAAAGTTTAGTGGTAAACAAGGCATAAAGATAGACAAACTAGGGTAACCTATTAGGTCCCATCAAATTAACCTATGCAGATCATTATAATTAATTAGAACATGAGTGGGTAAAAGAAGTGATCAAGGGCACAACTTGCCTGTGACTTGAGATTCCAGGTACCAACTTGCTCTTCAGATGACACGTGACCTCGCTACTAGTCGTAGTAATACTAACAAACAGTATATAGACAAGATTAACATTACACCAAACATAAGTACAAACTGAATAATAATGATCTACGTGTCATAACGAGATCGTGGGACCGAGAACTGCTAAATTCGGGGTTACAGTTATGAAGTTATGGTTTTCCGAAGATCCACGTGGTTAAATATATCATAGACTAAGTGCAACATTTTAATCTATATTTCATGACAAAACAAAGTTACCACATGATAATAAATATTGTTGTGGGACTAATGCAACTAGAATGGATCTAAATGGAGTTACGGTTATTGTGTCATGAATCTCTGAGTTATTTAATGCTTGGTGTAGACTAATTCAAGTGAACAATTTTAATCTAAGTTTCATAGCTAGACAGTGTTACTAGTTGATAGAAAATATTAAAACAAACTTATTGCAACTGGAATGACTCAATTTGGAGTTAAAATGAATTTAATATGAATTATACAAGTTTCGGGAATTATTTTTGTATTAAAAATCAATTTCCAGAATTAATTCTCTAATTTTACTACTCTCTGGACTGCGCGCGGAATAGACAGAAGCCCAGGGGCTAGATTGCAAACGTCCCAAGACTCATATTCTCCCCGCACTGGACGGCGGGCTGATTTGAGAAAAGCCGAGGGGGTCTTTAGAATAAATGCCGAGGCGAAAGGGTACCGATGAACCCCAGCCGATGGATCAAACCTGCACGATCCAGATTAGATCACGCCCGGGACAAACCGGTAAGTGACATGAACCATCGGATCAAGGATCTACGACCTATATTTTATGAAGTCTGATCCGCCATCTACCCTTAGATCTAATCTCGACGGTCCATCTTTTAAACACCTGCGCCCCACACGCATCCGTCTGATCAATACCAAGCGGCCAGGATCAATTCTAGCAGGTAGAATACGTCCACCAATCTGGGCCGTCTATTACTCGAACAACGGTTGGGAGCCTTTCTTCCTTACATGCACGACGGAGCCGCACGACCAACGCGGCGGCTCACCAGGCCCACACGGTGGCGCCATTGTCAGACTGCCGTTCTCCGATCCCGGGCCCGAAACTCTGATATGAGGTAAGCTAAGCGCAGATAAAACATAGGGGAATTAGATGAGGGCTCCATACCAGTTGCTACGCTGCGTCGTGCCCTGCCCACGGTACAGATGGCTCCGCGGTTCCGGTGAGCAATCACCACCGTGATTCGTGTAGTTGTTCACCACGGCCACAGTCGATGGCGGATCCACGGCGGCGGTGAGCTCCGATGAGAAATTCCCCTAGGTTCGGTCCATCAGTCCGCCCCGCAGATTCCCCATCGACGGACATGCCAGAGCTTTCTCCTCCCGCTTTCCATCTCTGCTCGCTATGGTTTCTCCTTCGGCACAGGGGTACATGGCGACCCATATATGCGACGGAGGGGGCAAGTCCGAGCTTGGCCGACCCGCGAGAGACGCGAAGCTTTAGGCTAGTTTGTTACAGGCTCGAATTTGCGGAGGAGAGGTCCGCACCGGCCTCCACGCGGGGTTCTGTTGCGCCTGGACGAAGAAGCTGACACGGGGGCCCCGCCAGTCGGCGACCCGGTTCATCAAACTGTGAGTCCCACCAACCCAGGCCCACCTGCCAGTGAGCACAAGGGTGCGCGGAGCGACTGCCCACAGGGCCCAGCTGTCGGCACGCCGCGCACCATCGGAATTGGGCCGCACGGATCAAAAGAAGAGCTGGGCCGAATGGGTGGCTGCCGGCCCATTTTGAAATAGTTATGTTTTTTTCTTTTTATTTCCCTTTTTCATTTCTTCCCCTTTTTCATTTCTAGAATTCAAATTGGAATTCAAATTTACTGTGAATTTATATTTATTTTAAATGTACCAGTTGAGCCCAAATAAGGAGATCAAACTATTTTCTTTATCCTTGTTTAGTATTCCTTCTTTTCTTAATTCTAGAATTTCTTTCAAATCTTAAATTCCCATTTGGGTATTAATATATTGTTTTTTTTCACATTATTATATGTTGTCACAAAATGCACACAGAATAAAATCGAGCATGATGCATAATTTGGTAGTATATATTTTTATTAATTGTTTTTGGGCATGATGTTCACATAAGATGATGCATAAAGATCAAACTCACATAAAGAGAAATTGTTTCTCTATTGGTATTATTTCTAGCAAATTACAAAGTGGGTGTTACACCTGAGGGCATTGCTAAGTATAAGGCCCTGCAAAGAAAAATGTGTGTGCATCAATAGATTTAAGCAAACGAAAAATTTTGGTCTCAAGAAAAAATACAAAGATCTCATTTCTTGCACCTTTAAGCTATTGTATGCCAGGCTGTCGGCCAGTTCGTTTTTCGACAGCACCGAGAGCCCGTCTTCTAGTGTTGAGAATCCGAAGCTCTTGCTCATCTCTCGACAGACAGAAATCTCCTTGCTGTCAGGGAGACAATACAAAAAGTCTTCTTCTCCACTACCGTTGAATATTAATGCCCCCTTTGGATACTTCAGTTTTTGGGCATAAAGCTGGGCCTCTTGCTTTTCTTTTTCTAATAATTTTTTCCCCGAAGCATGACGAACAATATAATCAAGGACTTTGGGGATGCTTCGGGGGCAATAGCACTGATTTCTTCAACAAGAATTGGCTCCGTTATTTTTTCTTCCTCGATTTCCAAGGATTTTACTTTCGTGGGCTCTGAGGGCCTAGCTTCAGTTTCAGTTTCTTGCTTTGGAGCCTTAGTATCAGAAATTTCAGTTTTCGCTTCGGAAGTTGCAACCGTCTTCTTCGGAGTTGTGCTTGAAGACTTAATTGTTTCCAGAACATCTAACACATTGACCATTCTCTTTCTTTTCGGAGTCACCGCTGGCCCCTTTTGGATTTTTGTTGTCTCAACATTTGCTGAAGGACTTAAAACTTCTGATATTTTTGATCCTTCAGCTGATCCTTTTGCTTCTTCCATTTTTTCTGACGATGGCGCTTCGGCCATCTCTTTGTTTTCTGATAACAAAATCTTTGGTTCTTCCAATTCTGTTTTTGTTGGCGCTTCGGCTATTTCTGCGACTTCTGACAGCAAGGTTGGCTTGATTGGCTTTTCAGCTTCGGTGGCCGAAGAGGTCTCTCCGGCGAACTCAGGCACCGAGGCTGGTTCAATATAGCGTGGCCGATGTGTGAGGACTTTTATCCTTTTTCTTTTCGGTGCTGGCTCACTAGGAGCAGTTGCAGCTTCTTCTTTCGCAGAGGTTGTGTTTTTTCTTTTATGCCCTCGAATGGGATAACGATAGTCAGGGTAGACGAACCCAATTGCGTCAAACACCCGGTTCAGTCTTTTCTTTTTTCGGCCTCCGAAGGCTACTGACAATGCAGTATCTTCGGCCTTCGAATAAGCCCCAAGCAGTTCATCACTTAAATTTTCAATACTTTTTAGCCAGTCATCATCTGGCTCAACGAATTTATCTCTGAACTTGAAAGTATACTTCAGCCTGATAAGTCCACCTTCGTCAGCCTCCTTTATGGTTTCTTGCGACATTTCCCATTTTTCCGCGAGCGGCCATACTCTAAAGGCAATATGCTCTTGTACCAAATCTCTCGTTCCAATAAAAGAACAAATAACACCGAAGGCTCTCTGGCATTCTTCGGCAGCTTCATTCATTTCAACCTTCGGCCTCCGCATGCCGAAACTTTGCCAAATGGGGCGCATAATTATACCTTTGATATCTTCTCGTACTTTCAGGCCATTCTTCACATAAAACCATTCTGTCATCCAGTCGCCGGGCCATCTCTTCCGAAAGGTTGGCACGGGACAGCTTGACCCAGACCGAGAAACAAAACTGTAGCAGCCAAAATTATTGTGATATTGTTCCTTACCCCAAGGTTTTGTCTCGTATAATAATTCGTGTATATTGCAGAAACTTTTCGCATCAGGTTCCAGACCTTGGCTTCTCACGGCCCACACGAAGATATTCAGCCTTATGATTGCTTCGGGGGTAAGTTGGTGAAGATAGACTTCGAATATTTTCAGCACCTCTACGACAAAGTTGCTCAGGGGAAATCTAAGTCCAGCTTTCAAAAAGCTTCGGTACACTACGACTTCATTTTCTTCAGGGTTCGGACAAGTCTTTTCTCCTTCGTCGGCCCTCACAACGGACAAGTCCCGGAAATACCTTCCTCTCATGTTGACAAGATGATTTTCTTTGATACTTGATTTGCCGAAAACCGCATGGCTTGGTTGCCAAGGGCGATCTTCGGAGTCTTCACCACCACTATCCACATCATAACTGTCGCTGTCATCAGTATCTTCAGACAAACCTTCTAAAATCTCTTTGGTGATTTTTTCTGTATTGGTCTTCGACATTGCTATAAGAAACCCCAGATTCTTCTCTTCAGAGAGACTTAGCTTCATCTCGGCAGCAGCCTTCTTATCTTCAGACATCTTCGGAAACACTAAAAAACTGTTTTCAAATGCCGAAGCTTCAAAACTTAAAAAGCTAAGCAAATCTTGGTGCGCAAGAGCTAAAAATTGAGTGAGCAAGAACAAATGGCAAGAGAGCGTGCCAAATGAGCTTGCGGTATGCTCTTATTTATACGCCCAGTGCGTTGAAAATTGAAAGACCCCGCCTGTCAGTGAATGTTGCTATTCTAGCAAAGGGAAGGTGTTTTTTCGGACCTTCGGCTTAAAGCCTTCGTCCATGTCACAATCTAAATTTATTATTTTAACAAATTAATATTGCGAGGGGCTACTGTTGGGGGCCTTCGGCTTACGAAGGTCCTCAAAAACATGATTTAACAGTATTTCTGGAGTATAATGTGTGAACAGGTATCTTCGGACTCGAGTCGGTATCACAGTAGGAGAAGCCCAAAATAATACGAAGGTTGATACAGCGCCGAAGATGTGAGCGGAAAAGCTTCGGCGTAGTAGCAGAAAATGAAACCGACTTAAAGATGAAAAGGCCATTCAGACCTCGGTGGATTACTATAGAATTATTACCAAATGTAAAGGGCATGAATGTAATTCTGTATGGGTTGTGTCCCGTGCCTATAAATAGGTGAACAGTATCTCCGTACGGTTCACGCTGATTTGGCATTTGCTTTTACGTCGCACCTGTACTTTCATCTCCTTCCAAGCTGTAAGTACATTTGTAATTCGATGTCATTTCTGTTTCTTCATAGTAATAATGCAAAAAGTAAGTTGGCAATAATATATAATTGTCTATGTTAACCTTCATATTCCTTATGATTTATTCTTCGTCATCGTATGCTGTAGTTATGAAGGTACGTCCTTCATAACCTTCGTCCGAAAATCATTATATCCTAAGGGAAATAATGCTTCGAAGGACAAAGGATCTTACCGATTAACATTTTCTGTGTTGCCTTGTTCTTAACTCATAGCATTTGAGAACAAGTCCCCAACACTAACTATCTACAACCTTCATGCATGGTTGTGCCAAAAGAAAAATATTTTTCCCAATCGTCCTTATTTTTGGACCTATATAAGTTGGAGTATATATGGAGTCTTTAATAGATGGCATGAGAATAGTGTGGGAAGAGGATGTGTCCATGTGGGATGAGTTTTGCAAAAATCAATGCACGCTAAGAACATTATTTATTTTTGTTAACATCAATGATTAGCCCACTCTCTTTTCATTGCTGAGCCAATTCAATGGATATGTTGGCTATATAGTATGCATATACTAAACCTCTCACGTGGTTCTTGTCACATCTAACAAGCTAGTGTTGCACGAGGCACAAACGTTTCTTACCGAGAGGACACATGTACCACTTAGGAATAATGGATAAGTACTTCGACAATATGGACGAAGTAAATTATATTGCTCCATTAGGGTAACAATATAGGTATAAGATAGTTCAAAGTAGTCAACAACATCAGCTTGGTTTAGGGGAAGGATACCAAGTATATAAAGAAAAGGAAAGGTTGTGAAGCCATCAAAAGGGGATACGTTCAAGAAGATGCCAATTTTCTTAGAATTTTTGTCATACTAAAAATAGCTCGGCATACGACACAAGATTCATGGTATGCATGTTCAGAAGATAGTGTTTGATAGCATATTTGGCATGTTGCTTGATATAAAAGAGAGACAAATGAAGGACTATTTCATGTATGGACATGGTAAAATTAGATATCAGAATAGAACTTCATCCTTGAATAGACCACTGAAAGGGAAATGTGCCCTTGGGCCATTTCTAAGTGTTTTGGTGATTTAGTGTCCAACACAAGTGCCTAAGTGTAAAAAGGTGGACAAAGTACAAATCAAGGATAAAGGTATGTTTCTCAGACTTAGTACATTGTTTTATGGACTAATGTATTGTGTCTAAGTGCTGGAAACAGGAAAAATCCAATTGGAAATGTCTTGGCTCGAGCAGCCAAGAATCTGCTGAGTCTGGGAGCACCGGACTGTCCGGTGGTGCACCGGACAGTGTCCGGTGCGCCAGGCTGGCTCGAGCGAACTGGCCGCTCTCGGGAATTCACCGGCGACGTACGGCTAAAATTCACCGGACTGTCCGGTGTGCACCGGACTGTCCGGTGAGCCAACGGTCGGCCGGGCCAACGGTCGGCCGCGCAATCTGCGCGGGACACGTGGCTGAGCCAACGGCTAGAAGATGGCACCGGACTGTCCGGTGTGCACCAGACATGTCCGGTGCGCCAACGGCTCCAAGTTTGCCAACGGTCGGCTTCGCTGTTTAAGGAAGGAAATCGGGCACCGGACAGTGTCCGGTGTGCACCGGACTGTCCGGTGCCCCCGACGACAGAAGGCAAGAATGGCTTTCCAGATTTGTGCTCAACGGCTCCTAGCTGCCTTGGGGCTATAAAAGGGACCCCTAGGCGCATGGAGGAGAACACCAAGCATCCTTTGAGCATCATTGATCACTCACACTTCATTCTTGCGCACTTGTTCGACATTCTAGTGATTTGAGCTCCGTTCTAGTGTGCTAGTCTCTTGAGCTCAAGTCTGGGTTTTGCGTGTGCGTATTTGCTGTGATCTTTGTGTCGTGTGTGAGTTGCTAATCCCTCCCTTGCTCTGTGATTCTTCGTGAACATCTTTTGTAAGGGCGAGAGGCTCCAAGCTGTGGAGATTCCTCGCAAGTGGGATTAAGAAAAGCAAAGCAACACCGTGGTATTCAAGTTGGTCTTTGGACCGCTTGAGAGGGGTTGATTGCAACCCTCGTCCGTTGGGACGCCACAACGTGGAGTAGGCAAGCGTTGGTCTTGGCCGAACCACGGGATTACCATTGTGCCATCTCTGTGATTGATATCTCTTGGTTATTGTGTTGTGTTGAGATCCTTCTCTAGCCACTTGGCAAATTACTGTGCTAACAATTAATCAAGTTTTGTGGCTTAAGTTTTTGAAGTGTTACAGGATCACCTATTCACCCCCCCTCTAGGTGCTCTCAATTGGTATCAGAGCCGTTCTCTTCAAGAAAGGGACTAACCGCCCGAAGAGATGGATCCTAAAGGCAAGGGGATGGTGATCAACGACAAGGAGGAGTCCTTCGTCAACGAGCCCAATGATGACAGGCCCACCGACTCAGGCTCGGGCCACAAAAGAAAAGACGGGAGGAAGAAGAAGACAAGGCGCATCAAGGAAATTGTCTACTACGACAACGACAAATCTTCCTCCTCCCAAAAGGACGACGACTACGATAGACGAAAGACGGTTAACTCAAACTTTTCTTTCGATTATTCGCGCATCCCGCATAGTTCAAATGCTCAATTGCTCCCCATTCCACTTGGCAAGCCCCCTCACTTTGATGGAGAGGACTACGGATTTTGGAGCCACAAAATGCGTACTCACCTGTTTTCTCTCCATCCAAGCATTTGGGAGATTGTGGAAAGTGGAATGAAATTTGATAGCTCGGATAGCCCTGTGTTTATTAATGAACAGATTCATAAAAATGCACAAGCTACTACTGTGTTGCTAGCCTGTTTGTGCAGGGACGAGTATCACAAGGTGAGCGGCTTGGACAATGCCAAGCAGATCTGGGACACCCTCAAGATCTCTCATGAGGGAAACGACGTCACCTTGCTCACCAAAATGGAGTTGGTGGAGGGCGAGCTTGGACGGTTCACGATGATAAGGGGCGAGGAGCCGACACAAACATACAACCGGCTCAAGACCCTTATCAACAAAATAAGGAGCTACGGGAGCACGCGATAGACGGACCACGACGTCGTCCGCCTAATGCTAAGGTCATTTACCGTTCTTGATCCTCATTTGGTGAACAATATTCGTGAAAATCCCAGGTACACCAAGATGTCGCCCGAAGAAGTTCTTGGGAAATTCGTTAGCGGGCGAATGATGATCAAGGAGGCGAGGTACGTGGACGACGCCTTGAATGGTCCGATCAACGAGCCGCAACCCCTTGCTCTCAAGGCAACACGAAGCAAGGAGGAGCTACCTAGCAAGGTGGCACAGATTGAGGTGGCCGGACTTAATGATGAATAGATGGCTCTCATCATCAAAAGATTCAAGACGGTGCTTAAAGGTCGCAAGGGACAACCAAGCAAGACCAAAGCCAAGGGGAAGCGCTCATGCTTCAAATGCGGTAAGCTTAGTCATTTTATTGCTAACTGTCCCGACAATGATAGTGATCAGGATCAAGGGAACAAGAGGGAGAAAAAGAAGAACTATAAGAAGGCAAAGGGCGAGGCTCATCTTGGCAAGGAGTGGGATTCGGACTGCTTTTCGTCCGACTCCGACAATGAAGGACTCGCCGCCACCGCCTTCAACAAGTCATCCCTCTTCCCCAACGAGCGTCACACTTGCCTCATGGCAAGGGAGAAGAAAGTAAGCACTCATAATACTAGTACTTATGCTTCTTCAAGTGAGGATGAGTCTAGTGATGATGATGAGATAGATTACTCATGCTTATTCAAGGGATTAGATAGAACCAAGGTAGACAAAATTAATGAATTGATTGATGCCTTGAATGATAGGAATATACTTTTAGAAAAGCAAGAGGATTTGTTGTATGAAGAGCATGATAAATTTGTAGAAGCTCAGAAATCTCTTGCTCTAGAAATTAAGAGGAATGAAATGCTCTCTAGTGAATTATCTTCTTGTCATGAAACTATAGCTAAGTTAAAAAGTTTTAATGATGATTTAAATGCTAAACTAGAAGTAGCTAGTAAATCTAATTCTTGTGTAGAAATTGTTGAAACTTGTAATAGGTGTAAAGATTTTGACATTGATGCTTGTAGTGATCATTTAGTTTCAATTTCCAAATTAAATGAAGAATTAGCTAGTCTTAATGCTCAACTTAAGACTAGCAAGAATGAATTTGACAAGCTAAAATTAACAAGGGATGCCTACACGATTGGTAGACACCCCTCAATTAAGGATGGACTTGGCTACAAGAGAGAAGCCAAGAACTTGACAAGCCATAAGGCTCCCATCTCCGCCAAGGAGAAAGGGAAGGCCCCTATGGCTAGTAGTGTGCAAAAGAACCATGCCTTTATGTACCATGATAGGAGACAATCTAGAAATGCTTATAGGAGTTGTAATGCATATAATGTCTTTGATTCTCATGCCATGTTTGCTTCTAGTTCTTCTTATGTGCATGATAGAAATGTTGGTAGGAGAAATGTTGTCATAATATGACTAGGAGAAATATTGTTAATGTTCCTAGGAAAGTAAATGAACCTTCTACAATATATCATGTTTTAAATGCTTCTTTTGCTATTTGTAGAAAGGATAGGAAGATAGTTGCTAGAAAATTAGGGGCAAGATGCAAGGGAGACAAAACTTGCATTTGGGTCCCTAAGGATATTTGTGCTAACCTTGTAGGACCCAACATGAGTTGGGTACCTAAGACCCAAGCCTAAATTTGCCTTGCAGGTTTATGCATCCGGGGGTTCAAGCTGGATTACTGACAGCGGATGCACAAACCATATGACGGGGGAGAAGAAGATGTTCACCTCCTGTCGGGGACCATAATTAGGGGTACCCTCAAGGCGCCTAATTCTCAGCTGGTAACCCCCATCAGCATAAAGCTGCAAAGGCCTGATGGGCACGATTAAGTCAGGGATCAGTCCACACGAGTGACTCGATCACGCTTCACCCGAGCCTAGCCTCGGCCAAAGGCAGCCGACCTCGAGAGACTTCCGTCTCGCCCGAGGCCCCCTTTTTATGGCGGACGCATCACCGGCTCGCCCAAGGCCTTGGCTTCGCTCAGAAGCAACCTTGACTAAATCACCACACCAACTAACCAAATTGCAGGGGCATTTAACGCAAAGGTGGCCTGACACATCTATCCTGACACGCGCCCCCGGCAGAGCCGAGGTGACCGCCGTCACTCCACCGCTCCACTGGCCAGTCTGACAGAAGGACAGCGCCGCCTGCGCCACTCCGACTGCAGTGCCACTCGACAGAGTGAGTCTGACAGGCAATCAGGCCTTGCCAAAGGCGCCACGGCGAACTCCGCTCCGCCCGACCCCAGGGCTCGGACTCGGGCTAAGACCCGGAAGACGGCGAACTCCGCTCCGCCCGACCCCAGGGCTCGGACTCGGGCTAAGACCCGGAAGACGGCGAACTCCGCTCCGCCCGACCCCAGGGCTCGGACTCGGGCTAAGACCCGGAAGACGGCGAACTCCGCTCTGCCCGACCCCAGGGCTCGGACTCGGGCTAAGACCCGGAAGACGGCGAACTCCGCTCCGCCCGACCCCAGGGCTCGGACTCGGGCTAAGACCCGGAAGACGGCGAACTCCGCTCCGCCCGACCCCAGGGCTCGGACTCGGGCTAAGACCCGGAAGACGGCGAACTCCGCTCCGCCCGACCCCAGGGCTCGGACTCGGGCTAAGACCCGGAAGACGACGAAACTCCGCCTCGCCCGACCCCAGGGCTCGGACTCCGCCCTGGCCTCGGCCGAACGACTTCCGCCTCGCCCGACCCCTTGGCTCGGGCTCGGCCACGGCAACAGAAGGCAGACTCAACCTCGGCTTCGGAGGAAACCCCACGTCGCCCTGCCTAGGGCACAGACCGCCACGTCAACAGGAGGCGCCATCATCATCCTACCCCGAATCGACTCGGGTCACGGAGAACAAGACCGGCGTCTCATCCGGCCAGCTCCGCCAGAGGGGCAATGATGGTGCTCCACAAGCTCCATGACGACGGCGGCCCCCAGCTCTCTTACGGAAGCCGGACGACGTCAGCAGGGACTCGACCGCTCCAACAGCTGTCCCTCCATCAGGCTCCGCCGCACCTCCGACAGCCACGACATCACACCAGCAGGGTGCCCAGATCTCTCCGGCTACCACATTGGCATGTACCTAGGGCGCTAGCTCTCCCTCTGCTAGACACGTAGCACTCTGCTACACCACCCCATTGTACACCTGGATCCTCTCCTTACGACTATAAAAGGAAGGACCAGGGCCTTCTCAGAGAAGGTTGGCCGCGCGGGACCGAGGACGGGACAGGCGCTCTCTTGGGGCCGCTCGCTTCCCTCACCCGCGTGGACGCTTGTAACCCCCCTACTGCAAGCGCACCTGACCTGGGCGCGGGACGAACACGAAGGCCGCGGGACTTCCACCTCTCTCACGCTCGGCTCCGGCCACCTCGCCTCTCCCCCCTTCGCGCTCGCCCACGCGCTCGACCCATCTGGGCTGGGGCAAGCAGCACACTCACTCGTCGGCTTAGGGACCCCCTGTCTCGAAACGCCGACAGTTGGCGCACCAGGTAGGGGCCTGCTGCGTGCTGACGAACAGCTCCCCGTCAAGCTCCAGATGGGCAGTCTCCAGCGACCTCTCCGGCCCGGGACGGTGCTTCGTTTCGGGACTCTCGAGTTCATGTCCTTCGACGACAGCTACGACATGACACTTCTTCCACCGCCGCGCGACTACGACAATGGCGGCCGACAACCCGCCCGCCGGCGGCGGAATCGACGACGTCTTCCCCGCGTGGTGGAAGAGCAATATTCGGGCTCGCTCCGTTCTCTCCCCCGCCAACGGAGGAGGAGGCGGAGCCGTCAAGGCCAGACGGGAGGCCGCGCTTCGTCGGCCGTCGAGCGAATCGACGCCCCCGATGCCCCGACGGAAGGCACGCCGGACGTCGACCTCGCGTTCGAGACGGAGGCGAGCGCCGTCCCCCCGCGGCACGCTGACCTTGAGCAAGAAGACGACGCCGGCGCGCTCGCGGAAAGCCTGCAGGACGTCGCCCTCGAACCAGAGATGACGGCGCAACCAGTCCCCGATGTGACTACGTCGCTCCTCGTCGACCAAAAGGTAACGACTAACTCCCATCTTGCGTCATTTCGACTCGGCCTCAACCCGCCAAACGACCTCGTTTTGGCGGGCGCTCTCATTGAGGCGAGTGCAACCCCACTGAGGTTCTGTATGCGGTCGCCTTGGGACCGACTGACGGACGTCTCGACCTACGGGCCCTCTGGGTCCGAGGAAGATGACGATCCCAGCATCGGTTGGGATTTCTCCGGACTTGGCAACCCCAGTGCCGTGCGGGACTTCATGACCGCATGTGACTACTGTCTATCCGACTGTTCCGATGGAAGCCGCAGCCTTGGCGACGAGAGCTGCGGCCCAAGTCGCGAATGTTTCCACATCGAGCTAGGGGATCCCACCGAAGGCAACCATCTTGGCATGCCGGAGGATGGTGACCTCCCCAGGCCGGTGCCTCGCGCCGACATCCCACGGGAGCTAGCTGTGGTCCCCGCTCCGGCGGGGGGTTACGACCCACAACTCGAGCAAGTCCGCGAGGCGCAGGCCAGGCTCAACGAGGGAACAGGAGCGCTTGAGCCGATCCGTCGGGACGTCGTACAGGCATGGGTGGGCCAACCCCTGGCCGGAGAAATACGTCATCTGCCCCAAGGTCTCCAGCACCGCGTCGCCAACGATGTCAGGATCAGGCCGCCGCCCGCATCCAGCGGGGTCGGTCAGAACCTGGCAACCGCAGCGATGCTCATCCGCGCGATGCCGGAGCCGTCAACCACCGAGGGTCGGCGAATCCAGGGAGAACTCAAGAATCTCCTGGAAGGCGCTGCGGCCCGGCGGGCCGAGAGCACTGCATCCCGGAGACAAGGATATCCCTCGGAACCTCATGCCGCGACTTCCCGATTCATGCGGGAAGCCTCGGTCTACACCGGGCGCACGCGCAACACCGCGCCTGCGGCCCCGGGCCACCTCGGCAACGAGCACCATCGACGCGACCGTCGGGCTCACCTCGACGAAAGGGTGCGCCGAGGCTACCACCCCAGGCGTGGGGAGCGCTACGACAGCGGGGAGGATCGGAGTCCCTCGCCCGAACCACCCGGCCCGCAGGCCTTCAGTCGGGCCATCCGACGGGCGCCATTCCCGACCCGGTTCCGACCCCCGACTACTATCACAAAGTACTCAGGGGAAACGAGACCGGAACTGTGGCTCGCGGACTACCGCCTTGCCTGCCAACTGGGTGGAACGGACGACGACAACCTCATCATCCGCAACCTCCCCCTGTTCCTCTCCGACACTGTTCGCGCCTGGTTGGAGCACCTGCCTCCGGGGCAGATTTCCAACTGGGACGACTTGGTCCAAGCCTTCGCTGGCAATTTCCAGGGCACATACGTGCGCCCCGGGAATTCCTGGGACCTTCGAAGCTGCCGGCAACAGCCGGGGGAGTCGCTCCGGGACTACATCCGGCGATTCTCGAAGCAGCGCACCGAGCTGCCCAACATCACCGACTCGGATGTCATCGGCGCGTTCCTCGCCGGCACCACTTGCCGCGACCTGGTGAGCAAGCTGGGTCGCAAAACCCCCACCAGGGCGAGCGAGCTGATGGACATCGCCACCAAGTTCGCCTCCGGCCAGGAGGCGGTCGAGGCTATCTTCCGAAAGGACAAGCAGCCCCAGGGCCGCCCATCGGAAGAAGCTCCCGAGGCGTCTGCTCCGCGCGGCGCCAAGAAGAAAGGCAAGAAGAAGTCGCAATCGAAACGCGACGCCGCCGACGTGGACCTTGTCGCCGCCGCCGAGTATAAGAACCCTCGGAAGCCCCCCGGAGGTGCAAACCTCTTCGACAAGATGCTCAAGGAGCCGTGCCCCTACCATCAGGGGCCCGTCAAGCACACCCTCGAGGAGTGCGTTATGCTTCAGCGTCATTTCCACAGGGCCGGGCCACCCGCCGAGGGTGGCAGGGCCCACGACGCCGACAAGAACGAAGATCACCCAGCAGGGGGGTTCCCCGAGGTCCGCGACTGCTTCATGATCTATGGAGGGCATGCGGCGAATACCTCGGCTCGGCACCGCAAGCAAGAGCGCCGGGAGGTCTGCTCGGTGAAGGTGGCGGCGCCAGTCTACCTAGACTGGTCCGACAAGCCCATCACTTTCGACCGGGCCGACCACCCCGACCATGTGCCGAGCCCGGGGAAATACCCGCTCGTCGTCGACCCCGTTGTCGGCGACGTCAGGCTCACCAAGGTCCCGATGGACGGGGGCAGCTGCCTCAACATCATCTACGCCGAGACCCTCAAGCTTCTGCGCGTCGATCCGTCCTCCGTCCGAGCAGGCGCTGCGCCCTTCCACGGGATCATCCCTGGGAAGCGCGTCCAGCCCCTCGGGCGACTCGACCTCCCAGTCTGCTTCGGAACACCCTCCAACTTCCGAAGGGAGACCCTGACGTTCGAAGTGGTCGGGTTCCGAGGAACCTACCACACCGTGCTAGGGAGGCCATGCTACGAGAAGTTCATGGCCGTCCCCAACTACACCTACCTAAAGCTCAAGATGCCGGGCCCCAACGGGGTCATCACCGTCGGCCCCACGTACAAACACGCGTTCGAATGCGACGTGGAGTGCGTGGAGTACGCCGAGTCCGAGGCCCTCATCGCCGACCTGGAGAACCTCTCCAAGGAGGTCCCAGACGTGAAGCGCCATGCCGGCAACTTCGAGCCAGCGGAGACGGTCAAGGCCGTCCCCCTCGACCCCAGTGGCGACACCACCAAGCAGATCCGGATCGGTTCCGGGCTCGACCCCAAATAGGAAGCAGTGCTCGTCGACTTTCTCCGCGCAAACGCCGACGTCTTTGCGTGGAGTCCCTCGGACATGCCCGGCATACCGAGGGATGTCGCCGAGCACTCGCTGGATATTCGGGCCGGAGCCCGACCCGTCAGGCAGCCTCTGCGCCGATTCGACGAGGAGAAGCGCAGAGCGATTGGCGAAGAGATCCACAAGCTAATGGCGGCAGGGTTCATCAAAGAGGTATTCCATCCCGAATGGCTTGCCAACCCTGTGCTTGTGAGGAAGAAAGGGGGGAAATGGCGGATGTGTGTAGACTACACTGGTCTCAACAAAGCATGTCCGAAGGTTCCCTACCCTCTGCCTCGCATCGACCAAATCGTGGATTCCACTGCTGGGTGCGAAACCCTGTCCTTCCTCGATGCCTACTCGGGGTATCACCAGATCCGGATGAAAGAGTCCGACCAGCTCGCGACTTCTTTCATCACGCTGTTCGGCATGTACTGCTATGTCACCATGCCGTTCGGCTTGAGGAATGCAGGCGCGACGTACCAGCGGTGCATGAACCATGTGTTCGGCCAACACATCGGTCGCACAGTCGAGGCCTACGTCGATGACATCGTAGTCAAGACACGGAAGGCTTCCGACCTCCTCTCCGACCTTGAAGTGACATTCCGGTGTCTCAAGGCGAAAGGAGTCAAGCTTAATCCTGAGAAGTGTGTCTTCGGGGTACCCCGAGGCATGCTCCTAGGGTTCATCGTCTCTGAGCGAGGCATCGAAGCCAACCCGGAGAAGGTTGTGGCCATCACCAGCATGGGACCCATCAAGGACTTAAAAGGGGTACAGAGGGTCATGGGATGCCTCGCGGCCCTGAGCCGCTTCATCTCACGCCTCGGCGAAAGAGGTCTGCCTCTGTACCGCCTCTTAAGGAAGGCCGAATGTTTCGCTTGGACCCCTGAGGCCGAGGAAGCCCTCGGCAACCTGAAGGCGCTCCTTACAAAGGCGCCAGTCTTGGTGCCGCCGGCGGACGGAGAAACCCTCTTGGTCTACGTCGCCGCGACCACTCAGGTGGTTAGCGCCGCGATTGTGGTCGAAAGGCAGGAGGAAGGGCATACATTGCCCGTTCAGAGGCCGGTCTACTTCATCAGCGAAGTGCTGTCCGAGACTAAGATCCGCTACCCACAAGTTCAAAAGCTGCTATATGCTGTGATCCTAACAAGGCGGAAGCTACGACACTACTTCGAGTCCCATCCGGTGACTGTGGTGTCATCCTTCCCCCTGGGGGAGATCATCCAGTGCCGAGAGGCCTCGGGCAGGATCGCAAAGTGGGCGGTGGAGATCATGGGCGAAACGGTCTCGTTCGCCCCTCGGAAGGCCATCAAGTCCCAAGTGTTGGCGGATTTCGTGGCCGAATGGGTCGACACCCAACTGCCAACGACTCCGATCCAACCGGAGCTCTGGACCATGTTTTTCGATGGGTCGCTGATGAAGACGGGGGCCGGCGCGGGCCTGCTCTTCATCTCGCCCCTCGGAAAGCACTTGCGCTACGTGCTGCGCCTCCACTTCCCGGCGTCCAACAATGTGGCCGAGTACGAAGCTCTGGTCAACGGATTGCGGATCGCCATCGAGCTAGGGGTCAGACGCCTCGACGCCCGCGGTGATTCACAGCTCGTCATCGACCAAGTCATGAAGAACTCCCACTGCCGCGACCCGAAGATGGAGGCCTACTGCGACGAGGTTCGGCGCCTGGAAGACAAGTTCTTCGGGCTCGAGCTCAACCACATCGCTCGGCGCTACAACGAAACCGCAGACGAGCTGGCTAAGATAGCCTCGGGGCGAACGACAGTCCCCCCGGACGTCTTCTCCCGGGATCTGCATCAACCCTCCGTCAAGCTCGACGACGCGCCCGAGCCCGAGGTACCCTCGGCTCAGCCCGAGGTACCCTCGGTTCAGACCGAGGCACCCTCGGCCCAGCCCGAGGTACCCTCGGCCCCCGAGGGCGGGGCATTGAACGTCGAGGAAGGGCAGAGCGGGGCCACGCCAGACCAAGATTGGCAGGCCCCGTACCTGCAATATCTCCGTCGAGGAGAGCTACCCCTCGACCAAGTCGAGGCTCGGCGGGTAGCGCGACGCGCCAAGTCATTCATCTTGCTGGGCGACGAAGAGGAGCTCTACCATCGCAGCCCCTCGGGCATCCTCCAGCGATGCATCTCCATCGCCGAAGGTCGGGAACTGCTGCAAGAAGTACACTCGGGGGCTTGCGGCCACCACGCAGCACCCCGAGCCCTTGTTGGAAATGCTTTCCGGCAAGGCTTCTACTGGTCAACGGCGGTGGCTGACGCCACTAGAATTGTCCGCACCTGCGAAGGGTGCCAATTCTATGCGAAGCGGACACACCTGCCCGCTCAGGCTCTGCAGACAATACCCATCACCTGGCCCTTCGTTGTATGGGGTCTGGACCTCGTCGGTCCCTTGCAGAAGGCGCCCGGGGGCTACACGCACCTGCTGGTCGCCATCGACAAATTCTCCAAGTGGATCGAGGTCCGACCTCTGAACAGCATCAGGTCCGAGCAGGCGGTGGCATTCTTCACCAACATCATCCATCGCTTCGGGGTCCCGAACTCCATCATCACCGACAACGGCACCCAGTTTACCGGCAAAAAATTCTTGGATTTTTGCGAAGATCACCATATCCGGGTGGACTGGGCCGCCGTGGCTCATCCCATGTCGAATGGGCAGGTAGAGTGTGCCAACGGCATGATTCTACAAGGGCTCAAGCCTCGGATCTACAACGACCTCAACAAGTTCGGCAGGCGATGGATGAAGGAACTCCCCTCGGTGGTCTGGAGCCTAAGGACGACGCCGAGTCGTGCCACGGGCTTCACGCCGTTTTTCCTGGTCTACGGGGCTGAAGCTATCTTGCCCACTGACCTGGAATACGGCTCCCCGAGGGCGAGGGCCTACACCGAACAAAGCAACCAAGCCAGCCGAGAGGAATCGCTGGACCAGCTGGAGAAAGCTCGGGACAGGGCCTTGCTGCACTCGGCGCGGTACCAACAGTCCCTGCGACGCTACCACGCCCGAGGGGTCCGGTCCCGAGAACTCCAGGTGGGCGACCTGGTGCTTCGGCTGCGACAAGACACCCGAGGGAGGCACAAGCTCACGCCCCCCTGGGAAGGGCCATTCGTCATCGCCAAAGTTTTGAAGCCCGGAACATACAAGCTGGCCAGCAATCAAGGCGAGATCTACGGCAACGCTTGGAACATCAAACAGCTACGTCACTTCTACCCTTAAGATGTTTTCAAGTTGTTCATATACCTCGCACCTACGCAAAGTTTAGTTGTCAAGGAAGGGTCGGCCTAGCCTCGGCAAAGCCCGACCCTCCCTCGGGGGCTAAAAGGGGGGAGACCCCCTCTGCGTCGAATCTTTCCTCGAAAAAGGATCTCTTTTTAGCAGGATTTCTTTCGTGCTTCTTGACTACTTCGGAAAGCGGATCCTGGAAACGACGAGGTACACGTAAGCAGCCAAGGCTGACCGAGCCGAGGGACTCCTACGCCTCCGGGATACGGATACCTCACTCGTCCCTTTCTGCGATAAGTAACTTGCGCTCGGGTAAGGCGACTCCGTGGACCGAACGAGTCATCACGTTCGGAAGCTCTCCTGCCGAAGCAGTCCTTCAAGCTTTCTCGGCTAAGTCGGGGACAGGGCCTCATGGACGGGTGAAAGTACGCGTAAGCGGCAAGGCCGACCGAGCCGAGGGATTCCCACGCCTCTGGGATACGGATACCTCACTCGTCCCTTCCGCGAAAAGCAACTCTCGCTCACACAAACATCCCTGTTACCGACAGAGTCCAGATGCTCGGAACAGGAGGAAAAAAGACGCAGCTTCGCGAGCGCGGCGAGGGCGTGTTCTTCTGGCCTCGGCGGCCGCAGAAAGCACACGCTACAAGATGATCTGATCCTGCAGGCTCGGGTCTTCACGCCGAAGGGAGCCGTAGCACCCTCGGCATCGACGACGTCTTCAGCAAAGCCCGACCCAGCCTCGGGCGGCGCCGCGGTCCAGGGGCTCCTCCGGGAATCCGGCCCGAGCAGGCGGCTCAACCGGTTACCCCTGGGGCCTCGGTCAACCGGCTTCCAAGGGCGCCAGCCCGATCCGAGGCCTCGACTGACCGACTTTGGCGTCGGCTCCGCTGACGGACAACACGGCTAGGCTCCGGCCAACCAGGTTCCCATTCTCGAGCCAACTCCGCCTCTGTTCATACTGATATCGCTACCCCCGGCCCCGATCCACCGAAGGGCGGCCGAGGGGTCTCTTCAACTAAGCTAGAGGAGCCTCACATAACAAGGCCGAACGGGCCGAGGGATTCCTACGCCTCCGGGATACGGATACCTCACCCGTCACCTTGGCACGGGGCAACTCATGCTTGGTAAAGCGGTTTAGATAATCAAACAGGCGAGACTTAGTGCTCGAAAATGAGGAAAAAACACGGCTCCGTGCCAAAATTACATACACGTTCAGGCCTCGACAGCCACAATGAACGAACTCACTGGCATCCAAGGTGCCATCACAAACGGGACTCCGGTTCCGTCCCCGAGGGTACGAGCGACCTCGGGCCTGCGGGGCGACGACCTCTGCAGCGGCAGCCATGGCCCCAGGTGAACGCAGTCACCGGAAGGCTCTTGTTCGCGGTCCCACTCAAGGGATGCGAACAAGCCATCAAAGCCAAAGAGCGGGCCGCTCCCAAGCGCTCCGGTAGATCCTCGCTGCCGTCCTCGCCCCGAATGCGAGGGGGAAGACGGAATGTTGCATCCTAGCTGGACAGCAACAGTTCGCCTTCCCCGGCATGACTGGAGGACGACTCCGTCACAGCGCGGGAGGACGATTGCCACCACCAGAAGCTGGAAGAGGAGGTGGCTCGCCGACCCGCACGCGAGGTAGAGCCCCGGCTCGCCTCGGCCCCCGCCCCAGCGAGGATGACGAACGCACCCAACGCTGAGGGCGGGATCACAGCCTGGTCTGTCTCTCCCCATCCAGGAGCTGGAGGTCACCGTCTTGGGTGGCCACCGGCGGAAGGGAGCAACCAGGCTGCATGATGAAAATCCTTGAAGCCGAACGATGGCTGAGAGGTACCAACTCCCATGGAGTTGCGTTCCTCCAATGAGGAGGCGGAAAGGCGGCGGATACCCCCCATCTGGGGGCTTGCAAGACGGGAAGACCCGACGCTTAAGGGAGGAAGAAGACATGGTTGCCTTACGAAAGGAGCCTCCCTCCTTTTAAAGGCAACTCCCCCTACGTGCGCCCCCAGGCGCCGCGGGCCGAGTCTTCTCCAACACGCTCCAAGGCCCTCCCCTGCGACTCGGGGGCTGGGTCCCGCATGTCATGCAAGCCGGCTCAGGGCAGAAGAAGCCAAACCGCCGCGCATGGTGCGCACGACCGTCCAGCGGTTACAGGCGACTCCCCATTTTCGCCCAGACCAACGGGCAGAAGGGGCGGGCAGCCATGCAGGCGGCATGCAACCGCGCCAGATGGACGCGCTTCTCCGACTTCTGACACGCCAACTTGGAACCCAGGCCCACGCGTCGAGCAACCGGCGCGCCAGTTGCTGCGTGCAAGCAACCGCACCGCCACTTGTGCCACCATCGCGCCTCTTCGGTTGCGAAGCCTGAAAGGGAATTAGGCTTACACCTAAGTCCTAAATAATTTTGGTAATTGAATTGCCCAACACAAATCTTTGGACTAACTAGTTTGCCCAAGTGTATAGATTATACAGGTGTAAAAGGTTCACACTCAGCCAATAAAAAGACCAAGTTTTGGATTCAACAAAGGAGCAAAGGGGCAACCGAAGGTACCCCTGGTCTGGCGCACCGGACTGTCCGGTGTGCCACCGGACAGTGAACAGTACCTGTCCGGTGCACCAGGGGACTCAGACTCAAACTCGCCACCTTCGGGAATTTCCAGGGCGACTCGGCTATAATTCACCGGACTGTCCGGTGTGCACCGGACATGTCCGGTGCTCCAAGGAAGCGCGGTCTCCGGAACTCGCCAGCCTCGGGTTCGCGTGGCAGCCGCTCCGCTAAAATTCACCGGACTGTCCGGTGTGCACCGGACTGTCCGGTGAACCAGCGGAGCAACGGCTCCTTTTCGGCGCCAACGGCTCCCTGCGGTGCATTTAATGCGCGCGCAGCGCGCGCAGACGTCAGACATGCCCATACCGGTGCACCGGACATCAAACAGTACATGTCCGGTGTGCACCGGACACCCAGGCGGGCCCACAAGTCAGAAGCTCCAACGGTCAGAATCCAACGGCAGTGATGACGTGGCAGGGGCACCGGACTGTCCGGTGTGCACCGGACTGTCCGGTGCGCCATCGAGCAGACGCCTCCAGCCAACGGTCAAGTTTGGTGGTTGGGGCTATAAATACCCCAACCACCCCACCATTCATTGCATCCAAGTTTTCCACTTCTCAACTACTACAAGAGCTCTAGCATTCAATTCTAGACACACTAAAGAGATCAAATCCTCTCCAATTCCACACAAAGCCCTAGTGACTAGTGAGAGTGATTTGCCGTGTTCATTTGAGCTCTTGCGCTTGGATTGCTTCTTTTCTTTCTCACTTGTTCTTGAGATCACAACTCCATTGTAATCAAGGCAAGAGGCACCAATTGTGTGGTGGCCCTTGCAGGGAAGTTTTGTTCCCGGCTTTGATTTGAGAAGAGAAGCTCACTCGGTCCGAGGGACCGTTTGAGAGAGGGAAGGGTTGAAAGAGACCCGGCCTTTGTGGCCTCCTCAACGGGGAGTAGGTTTGCAAGAACCGAACCTCGGTAAAACAAATCTCCGTGTCTCACTTGCTTATTCGCTTGGGATTTGTTTTGCGCCCTCTCTCTCGGACTCGTTTATATTTCTAACGCTAACCCGGCTTGTAGTTGTGTTTATATTTGTAAATTTCAGTTTCGCCCTATTCACCCCCCCCCCCTCTAGGCGACTATCAATTGGTATCAGAGCCCGGTGCTTCATTAGAGCCTAACCGCTCGAAGTGATGTCGGGAGATCACGCCAAGAAGGAGATGGAGACCGGCGAAAAGCCCACTACAAGCCACGGGAGCACTTCGTCGGAAGAGTCCCGCACCAAAAGGAGGGAGAAGAAGAAGAGCTCCTCCAACAAAGGGAAGGAGAAGAAATCTTCTTCTCACCACAAAGAGAAGAAGGAAAAATCTTCTTCCCACAAGCCGCATCGGAAAGGCGACAAGCACAAGAGGATGAGGAAGGTGGTCTACTACGAGACCGACACTTCATCAACTTCTACCTCCGACTCCGATGCGCCCTCCGTCACTTCTAAGCGCCAAGAGCGCAAGAAGTATAGTAAGATCCCCCTACGCTACCCTCGCATTTCCAAACATACACCTTTACTTTCCGTCCCATTAGGCAAACCACCAACTTTTGATGGTGAAGATTACGCTAGGTGGAGCGATTTAATGCGATTTCATCTAACCTCGCTCCACAAAAGCATATGGGATGTTGTTGAGTTTGGTGCGCAGGTACCATCCGTAGGGGATGAGGATTATGATGAGGATGAGGTGGCCCAAATCGAGCACTTCAACTCTCAAGCTACAACAATACTCCTCGCCTCTCTAAGTAGAGAGGAGTATAACAAAGTACAAGGGTTGAAGAGCGCCAAGGAGATTTGGGATTTACTCAAGACCGCGCATGAAGGTGATGAGCTCACCAAGATCACCAAGCGGGAAACGATTGAGGGGGAGCTCGGTCGGTTCCGGCTTCGCAAAGGGGAGGAGCCACAACACATGTACAATCGGCTCAAGACCTTGGTGAACCAAGCGCGCAACCTCGGGAGCGTAAAGTGGGATGACCACGAGGTGGTTAAGGTTATTCTAAGATCACTTATTTTCCTTAACCCTACTCAAGTTCAATTAATCTGTGGTAATCCTAGATATACCAAAATGACCCCCGAGGAAGTTATCGGGAATTTTGTGAGCTTTGAATGCATGATCGAAGGCTCGAGGAAGATCAACGAGCTTGATGATGCCACCACATCCGAAGCTCAACCCGTTGCATTCAAAGCAACGGAGGAGAAGAAGGAGGAGTCTACACCAAGTCGACAACCAATCGACGCCTCCAAGCTTGACAATGAGGAGATGGCGCTCGTCATCAAGAGCTTCCGCCAAATCCTCAAACAAAGGAGGGGGAAAGACTACAAGTCCCGCTCCAAGAAGGTTTGCTACAAATGTGGTAAGCCCGGTCATTTTATTGCTAAATGTCCTATATCTAGTGACAGTGACCGAGGCGACGACAAGAAGGGGAGAAGAAAGGAGAAGAAGAGGTACTACAAGAAGAAGGGCGGCGATGCCCATGTTTGTCGGGAATGGGATTCCGACGAGAGCTCAAGCGACTCCTCCGACGACGAGGACGCCGCCAACATCGCCGTCACCAAGGGACTCCTCTTCCCAAACGTCGGCCACAAGTGCCTCATGGCAAAGGACGGCAAAAAGAAGGTTAAATCTAAATCCTCCACTAAATATGAATCCTCTAGTGATGACAATGCTAGTGATGAGGAAGATAATTTGCGTTCCCTCTTTGCCAACCTTAACGTAGCTCAAAAAGAAAAATTGAATGAATTGGTTAGTGCTATTCATGAAAAGGATGACCTTTTGGATTCCCAAGAGGATTGTCTAATTAAAGAAAACAAAAAACATGTTAAGGTTAAGAAGGCTTATGCTCTTGAAATTGAGAAATGTGAAAAATTATCTAGTGAGCTAAGCACTTGTCGTGAGATGATTGACAACCTTAGAAATGAAAATGCTATTTTAAGTGCTAAGGTTGATTCTCATGTTTGTAATGTTTCAATTCCCAATCCTAGAGATAATAATGATGATTTGCTTGCTAGGATTGAAGAATTAAACATTTCTCTTGCTAGCCTTAGATTAGAGAATGAAAATTTGATTGCTAAGGCTAAAGATTTTGATGTTTGCAAAATTACAATTGCCGATCTTAGAGATAAGAATGATATACTTCGTGCTAAGATTGTTGAACTTAATTCTTGCAAACCATCTACATCTACCATTGAGCATGTCACTATTTGTACTAGATGTAGAAATGTTGATATTGATGCTATTCATGATCATATGGCTTTAATTAAACAACAAAATGATCATATAGCAAAACTAGATGCTAAAATTACCGAGCATAACTTAGAAAATGAAAAATTTAAATTTGCTAGAAGTATGCTCTATAATGGGAGACGCCCTGGCATCAAGGATGGCATTGGCTTCCAAAGGGGAGACAATGTCAAACTTAATGCCCCTCCAAAGAACTTATCTAACTTTGTTAAGGGCAAGGCTCCCATGCCTCAGGATAACGAGGGTTACATTTTGTACCCTGCCGACTATCCTGAGAGCAAAATTAGAAAGATTCATTCTAGGAAGTCTCACTCTGGCCCTAATCGTGCTTATATGTATAAGGGTGAGACATCTAGTTCTAGGCAACCAACCCATGCTAAGTTGCCTAAGAAGAAAATTCCTAATGCATCAAATGATCATGCCATTTCATTTAAAACTTTTGATGCATCTTATGTGCTTACTAGCAAATCCGGCAAGGTAGTTGCCAAATTTGTTGGGGGCAAACACAAGGGTTCCAAGACTTGTGTTTGGGTACCCAAAGTTCTTGTGTCTAATGCCAAAGGACCCAAAACCGTTTGGGTACCTAAAGTCAAGAACTAAAATTGTTTTGTAGGTTTATGCATCCGGGGGCTCAAGTTGGATACTCGACAGCGGGTGCACAAACCATATGACTGGGGAGAAAAAAATGTTCTCCTCATATGAGAAAAACCAAGATCCCCAACGAGCTATCACATTCGGGGATGGAAATCAAGGTTTGGTCAAAGGACTTGGTAAAATTGCTATATCTCCTGACCATTCTATTTCCAATGTTTTTCTTGTTGATTCCTTAGATTACAACTTGCTTTCTGTTTCCCAATTATGTCAAATGGGCTACAACTGTCTATTCACTGATGTAGGTGTCACTGTCTTTAGAAGAAGTGATGATTCAATAGCATTTAAGGGAGTGTTAGAGGGTCAGCTATACTTGGTAGATTTTGATAGAGCTGAACTCGACACTTGCTTAATTGCTAAGACTAACATGGGTTGGCTCTGGCATCGCTGACTAGCCCATGTTGGGATGAAGAATCTTCATAAGCTTCTAAAGGGAGAGCACATTTTAGGATTAACAAATGTTCATTTTGAGAAAGACAGGATTTGTAGCGCATGCCAGGCGGGAAAGCAAGTTGGAGTCCATCATCCACACAAGAACATCATGACGACCGACAGGCCGCTTGAGCTACTCCACATGGATCTATTCGGCCCGATTGCTTACATAAGCATCGGCAGGAGTAAGTATTGTCTTGTAATAGTGGATGATTATTCTCGCTTCACTTGGGTATTCTTTTTGCAGGAAAAATCTCAAACCCAAGAGACCTTAAAGGGATTCTTGAGACGGGCTCAAAATGAGTTCGGCTTGAGGATCAAGAAAATTAGAAGCGACAACGGGACGGAGTTCAAGAACTCTCAAATTGAAGGCTTCCTTGAGGAGGAGGGCATCAAGCATGAGTTCTCTTCTCCCTACACACCTCAACAAAATGGTGTAGTGGAGAGGAAGAATCGAACTCTTTTGGACATGGCAAGAACCATGCTTGATGAGTACAAGACACCGGACCGGTTTTGGGCCGAAGCGGTCAACACCGCCTGCTACGCCATCAATCGGTTATATCTTCACCGAATCCTCAAGAAGACATCCTATGAACTCCTAACCGGTAAAAAGCCCAACATTTCATATTTTAGAGTTTTTGGTAGCAAATGCTTTATTCTTGTTAAAAGAGGTAGAAAATCTAAATTTGCTCCTAAAACTGTAGAAGGCTTTTTACTTGGTTATGACTCAAACACAAGGGCATATAGGGTCTTTAACAAGTCCACTGGACTAGTTGAAGTCTCATGTGACGTTGTGTTTGATGAAACTAACGGCTCTCAAGTAGAGCAAGTTGATCTTGATGAGATAGGTAATGAAGAGGCTCCATGCATCGCGCTAAGGAACATGTCCATTGGGGATGTGTGTCCTAAGGAGTCCAAAGAGCCTCCAAATGCACAAGATCAACCATCCTCCTCCATGCAAGCATCTCCACCAACTCAAAATGAGGATGAGGCTCAAGATGATGAAGGGCAAAATCAAGAAGATGAGCCACCTCAAGATGATGGCAATGATCAAGGGGGAGATGCAAATGATCAAGAAAAGGAGGATGAGGAAGAACCAAGACCGCCACACCCAAGAGTCCACCAAGCAATACAACGAGATCACCCCGTCGACACCATCCTCGGCGACATTCATAAGGGGGTAACCACTCGATCTCGTGTTGCACATTTTTGTGAACATTACTCTTTTGTTTCCTCTATTGAGCCACACAGGGTAGAGGAAGCACTTCAAGATTCGGATTGGGTGATGGCAATGCAAGAGGAGCTCAACAATTTCACAAGGAACGAGGTATGGCATTTAGTTCCACGTCCTAACCAAAATGTTGTAGGAACCAAATGGGTCTTCCGCAACAAGCAAGACGAGCATGGTGTGGTGACAAGGAACAAAGCTCGACTTGTGGCCAAAGGATACTCCCAAGTCGAAGGTTTGGATTTCGGTGAAACCTATGCACCCGTAGCTAGGCTTGAGTCAATTCGCATATTATTAGCCTATGCTACTTACCATGGCTTTAAGCTTTATCAAATGGACGTGAAAAGTGCCTTCCTAAATGGACCGATCAAGGAAGAGGTCTATGTTGAGCAACCTCCCGGCTTTGAAGACAGTGAGTACCCTAACCATGTTTATAGGCTCTCTAAGGCGCTTTATGGGCTCAAGCAAGCCCCAAGAGCATGGTATGAATGCCTAAGAGATTTCCTTATTGCTAATGACTTCAAAGTCGGCAAGGCCGATCCTACACTCTTTACTAAAACTCTTGAAAATGACTTGTTTGTATGCCAAATTTATGTTGATGATATTATATTTGGGTCTACTAACGAGTCTACATGTGAAGAGTTTAGTAGGATCATGACACAGAAATTCGAGATGTCGATGATGGGGGAGTTGAAGTATTTTCTAGGATTCCAAGTCAAGCAACTCCAAGAGGGCACCTTCATTAGCCAAACGAAGTACACTCAAGACATTCTAACCAAGTTTGGAATGAAGGATGCCAAGCCCATCAAGACACCCATGGGAACCAATGGGCATCTCGACCTCGACACGGGAGGTAAGTCCGTGGATCAAAAGGTATACCGGTCGATGATTGGTTCATTGCTTTATTTATGTGCATCTCGACCGGACATCATGCTTTCCGTTTGTATGTGTGCAAGATTCCAATCCGACCCTAAGGAATCACACCTTACGGCCGTAAAACGAATCTTGAGATATTTGGCTTATACACCTAAGTTTGGGCTTTGGTACCCTCGGGGATCCACGTTTGATTTGATTGGTTATTCGGATGCCGATTGGGCGGGGTGTAAAATCAATAGGAAGAGCACATCGGGGACTTGCCAGTTCTTGGGAAGATCCTTGGTGTCTTGGGCTTCAAAGAAGCAAAATTCGGTCGCTCTTTCCACCGCCGAAGCCGAGTACATTGCCGCAGGTCATTGTTGCGCGCAATTGCTTTGGATGAGGCAAACCCTGCGGGACTACGGTTACAAATTAACCAAAGTCCCTTTGCTATGTGATAATGAGAGTGCAATCAAAATGGCCGACAATCCCGTCGAGCATAGCCGCACTAAGCACATAGCCATTCGGTATCATTTTCTTAGGGATCACCAACAAAAGGGAGATATCGAGATTTCTTACATTAACACTAAAGATCAATTAGCCGATATCTTTACCAAGCCACTTGATGAACAATCTTTTACCAGACTTAGGCATGAGCTCAATATTCTTGATTCTAGAAATTTCTTTTGCTAGCTTGCACACATAGCTCATTTGAATACCTTTGATCATATCTCTTTTATATGCTATGACTAATGTGTTTTCAAGTCTATTTCAAACCAAGTCACAGGTATATTGAAAGGGAATTGGAGTCTTCGGCAAAGACAAAGGCTTCCACTCCGTAACTCATCCTTCGCCATCGCTCCAAGAAAAGGACCTTGTCTTTGGGGGAGAAAGTAAAAGCCCAAAGCAAAAGGACCGGATTTCGTCTTTGGTATAATCTTAACTCATTTACTTATGACCAAAGGGGAAGAAATTACTTAGAGGGCTCTAATGATTCCGTTTTTGGCGATTCATGCCAAAAAGGGAGAGAAATGAGCCCAAAGCAAAAGGACCGCACCACCACCAATTTCAAAAACTTAGTGCTTTTCAAAAGTATTTATCAATTGGTATCCTATTATGTTCAAAAGGGGGAGAAAGTAGTATTTCAAAAATGATATATCAAAACCCTCTTGAACACTAAGAGGTGGATCTCTTTTAGGGGGAGTTTTGTTTAGTCAAAGGAAAAGCATTTGAAACAGGGGGAGAAAATTTCAAATCTTGAAAATGCTTTACAAACTCTTATTCATTTACCTTTGACTATTTGCAAAAGATCTTTGAAATGGATTCACAAAAAGAATTTGCAAAAACAAAACTCGTGGTGCAAACGTGGTCCAAAATGGTATATAAGAAAGAAACATTCCATGCATATCTTGTAAGTAGTTATATTGGCTCAATTCCAAGCAACCTTTACACTTACATTATGCAAACTAGTTCAATTATGCACTTCTATATTTGCTTTGGTTTGTGTTGGCATCAATCACCAAAAAGGGGGAGATTGAAAGGGAATTAGGCTTACACCTAAGTCCTAAATAATTTTGGTAATTGAATTGCCCAACACAAATCTTTGGACTAACTAGTTTGCCCAAGTGTATAGATTATACAGGTGTAAAAGGTTCACACTCAGCCAATAAAAAGACCAAGTTTTGGATTCAACAAAGGAGCAAAGGGGCAACCGAAGGTACCCCTGGTCTGGCGCACCGGACTGTCCGGTGTGCCACCGGACAGTGAACAGTACCTGTCCGGTGCACCAGGGGACTCAGACTCAAACTCGCCACCTTCGGGAATTTCCAGGGCGACTCGGCTATAATTCACCGGACTGTCCGGTGTGCACCGGACATGTCCGGTGCTCCAAGGAAGCGCGGTCTCCGGAACTCGCCAGCCTCGGGTTCGCGTGGCAGCCGCTCCGCTAAAATTCACCGGACTGTCCGGTGTGCACCGGACTGTCCGGTGAACCAGCGGAGCAACGGCTCCTTTTCGGCGCCAACGGCTCCCTGCGGTGCATTTAATGCGCGCGCAGCGCGCGCAGACGTCAGACATGCCCATACCGGTGCACCGGACATCAAACAGTACATGTCCGGTGTGCACCGGACACCCAGGCGGGCCCACAAGTCAGAAGCTCCAACGGTTAGAATCCAACGGCAGTGATGACGTGGCAGGGGCACCGGACTGTCTGGTGTGCACCGGACTGTCCGGTGCGCCATCGAGCAGACGCCTCCAGCCAACGGTCAAGTTTGGTGGTTGGGGCTATAAATACCCCAACCACCCCACCATTCATTGCATCCAAGTTTTCCACTTCTCAACTACTACAAGAGCTCTAGCATTCAATTCTAGACACACTAAAGAGATCAAATCCTCTCCAATTCCACACAAAGCCCTAGTGACTAGTGAGAGTGATTTGCCGTGTTCATTTGAGCTCTTGCGCTTGGATTGCTTCTTTTCTTTCTCACTTGTTCTTGAGATCACAACTCCATTGTAATCAAGGCAAGAGGCACCAATTGTGTGGTGGCCCTTGCAGGGAAGTTTTGTTCCCGGCTTTGATTTGAGAAGAGAAGCTCACTCGGTCCGAGGGACCGTTTGAGAGAGGGAAGGGTTGAAAGAGACCCGGCCTTTGTGGCCTCCTCAACGGGGAGTAGGTTTGCAAGAACCGAACCTCGGTAAAACAAATCTCCGTGTCTCACTTGCTTATTCGCTTGGGATTTGTTTTGCGCCCTCTCTCTCGGACTCGTTTATATTTCTAACGCTAACCCGGCTTGTAGTTGTGTTTATATTTGTAAATTTCAGTTTCGCCCTATTCACCCCCCCTCTAGGCGACTATCAAAGCCTATGCCACGACTCGAGGCGACCCAACAGCGCCAGACTGGCGCGTCGGTCAAAGCGACCGAAAGTGGGCCGGCAGTAATAGCGGTGGCAGGCGGGCGGGCGCAGCGGTCACGTCGTCAGCCAGGCTCACGTCCCATCCTGAGACAGCAAGAGAGCCTCCTCTCACGGCGTGAAGACGGTGCACCCGTGACCCGTTCCTCGAACGGATCGCACGCGCGCAACGGCCGCCCCGCCAACCACTCGCCCCGTCGCATTAACTCCGCGGCGGGACACGCGGCGCCTCTGGTAGGAGGAGCGCGCGACGCTTCACCTTCGCCGCAATAACCGCGTCAGAAAAGGTACGCCACGTCGTCCGATTTCGTATCCTTTTCCGTTTTCCTCTTTCTCTATCTCTTGCAACAGGGACCGGGAAAAGGGGATACCCCGAAAGGGATCCTTCTCCACGAAGGAACCGGGCTCCGAGCCCCCCATTACTGATCAGGGGTTCGAAGGCTGGCCCCCCGAGGGTTCAACAGTCGCCTCAGATCGCGTGGGCCCGACACCCACTACTGGTCAGGGGTTCGAAGGCCAGCCCCCCGAAGGGCTCCATGGCCGCCTCAGGCTACTCGGGCTCCGCGCCCATTACTGATCAGGGGTTCGAAGGCTGGCCCCCGAAGGGTTCACAGTCGCCTCAGACACCGAGCGAGGGATGACCAGGAGTACGTTCGATACATAACCGAGGCTCGGGCTGCGCTCCCGAGGTACCCTAGGACATTTCCGAGACCAGCGGGAACGATCTTGTAACGGAATCCCATCGGAGGGAGGCATCGAGCCCTCGGACCCCGTCGCCAGGGGACCGGGTCCGGCAAATCACCCGCAGGTACTTTTGGGCGTGCCTCTGGGCCCCTAGCCGACCCCCAACGAACGGGGCACGGACGTCCACTCGGATTACCCGCTTGCAGCTCACCGGAGACACCATGTTCGGTGCCCATCGAGGGTAACATGGCGCACTCCCCCCCTCCTCCTTGCGGAAAGGCGACGTAGGGGCGTATGTAAAAAGCCGAGTCTGTCCCTGATCGTCATCTCGCCCTGTGCAGAGGCTCGGGGGCTGCTCTCGCAAAAACCGGCTCCGGCCAAATCGTTGACAGCGTCAACATACCAGCCCGAGAGCTTGGGCCCCGACCGTGCACCCAGGCTACGGCCAGTTCGCATGAGGGAACGACCAGACCAGCCGAAGCGTTAAGCGAAGTATTAAGACCTCGAAGGAGTGTAACCACTCCTCCGAGGCCTCGGGGGCTACACCCGGCGGGTGCGCTCGCGCGCACCCACCGGAACGAAATGCAACCGAGAAAGGCTGGTCCCCTTGCAAAAAAGTGCGACAAAAGCCTCCAAGCGAGTGCTAACACTCCCTTCGAGGCTCGGGGGCTACTGTCGGGGACCATAATTAGGGGTACCCTCAAGGCGCCTAATTCTCAGCTGGTAACCCCCATCAGCATAAAGCTGCAAAGGCCTGATGGGCACGATTAAGTCAGGGATCAGTCCACACGAGTGACTCGATCACGCTTCACCCGAGCCTAGCCTCGGCCAAAGGCAGCCGACCTCGAGAGACTTCCGTCTCGCCCGAGGCCCCCTTTTTATGGCGGACGCATCACCGGCTCGCCCAAGGCCTTGGCTTCGCTCAGAAGCAACCTTGACTAAATCACCACACCAACTGACCAAATTGCAGGGGCATTTAACGCAAAGGTGGCCTGACACCTCTATCCTGACACGCGCCCCCGGCAGAGCCGAGGTGACCGCCGTCACTCCACCGCTCCACTGGCCAGTCTGACAGAAGGACAGCGCCGCCTGCGCCACTCCGACTGCAGTGCCACTCGACAGAGTGAGTCTGACAGGCAATCAGGCCTTGCCAAAGGCGCCACGGCGAACTCCGCTCTGCCCGACCCCAGGGCTCGGACTCGGGCTAAGACCCGGAAGACGGCGAACTCCGCTCCGCCCGACCCCAGGGCTCGGACTCGGGCTAAGACCCGGAAGACGGCGAACTCCGCTCCGCCCGACCCCAGGGCTCGGACTCGGGCTAAGACCCGGAAGACGGCGAACTCCGCTCCGCCCGACCCCAGGGCTCGGACTCGGGCTAAGACCCGGAAGACGGCGAACTCCGCTCCGCCCGACCCCAGGGCTCGGACTCGGGCTAAGACCCGGAAGACGGCGAACTCCGCTCCGCCCGACCCCAGGGCTCGGACTCGGGCTAAGACCCGGAAGACGACGAAACTCCGCCTCGCCCGACCCCAGGGCTCGGACTCTGCCCTGGCCTCGGCCGAACGACTTCCGCCTCGCCCGACCCCTTGGCTCGGGCTCGGCCACGGCAACAGAAGGCAGACTCAACCTCGGCTTCGGAGGAAACCCCACGTCGCCCTGCCTAGGGCACAGACCGCCACGTCAACAGGAGGCGCCATCATCATCCTACCCCGAATCGACTCGGGTCACGGAGAACAAGACCGGCGTCTCATCCGGCCAGCTCCGCCAGAGGGGCAATGATGGTGCTCCACAAGCTCCATGACGACGGCGGCCCCCAGCTCTCTTACGGAAGCCGGACGACGTCAGCAGGGACTCGACCGCTCCAACAGCTGTCCCTCCATCAGGCTCCGCCGCACCTCCGACAGCCACGACATCACGCCAGCAGGGTGCCCAGATCTCTCCGGCTGCCACATTGGCATGTACCTAGGGCGCTAGCTCTCCCTCCGCTAGACACGTAGCACTCTGCTACACCACCCCATTGTACACCTGGATCCTCTCCTTACGACTATAAAAGGAAGGACCAGGGCCTTCTCAGAGAAGGTTGGCCGCGCGGGACCGAGGACGGGACAGGCGCTCTCTTGGGCCGCTCGCTTCCCTCACCCGCGTGGACGCTTGTAACCCCCCTACTGCAAGCGCACCTGACCTGGGCGCGGGACGAACACGAAGGCCGCGGGACTTCCACCTCTCTCACGCTCGGCTCCGGCCACCTCGCCTCTCCCCCCTTCGCGCTCGCCCACGCGCTCGACCCATCTGGGCTGGGGCACGTAGCACACTCACTCGTCGGCTTAGGGACCCCCCTGTCTCGAAACGCCGACACCTCCTACGTCAAAAACAAAGATTCCCAAGATTCAATAATATTCGGTGATGGGAATCAAGGCAAGGTAAAAGGGCTAGGTAAAATTGCAATCTCCAATGAGCACTCTATCTCTAATGTGTTTTTAGTAGAGTCTCTTGGATATAATTTACTATCTGTTAGTCAATTATGTAATATGGGATATAATTGTTTATTTACAAATGTAGATGTGTCTGTCTTTAGAAGATGTGATGGTTCACTAGCTTTTAAGGGTGTACTAGACGACAAACTTTACTTAGTTGATTTTGCAAAAGAAGAGGCCGGTCTAGATGCATGCTTAATGGCTAAGACTTGCATGGGCTGGTTGTGGCATCGCCGCTTAGCACATGTGGGGATGAAGAACCTCCACAAGCTTCTAAAGGGAGAACACGTGATAGGTCTAACCAATGTTACTTTCGACAAAGATAGACCTTGTGCAGCTTGTCAAGCAGGTAAACAAGTGGGAGGAGCGCATCACAGCAAGAACGTGATGACCACATCAAGACCCCTGGAGCTGCTACATATGGACCTCTTCGGACCAGTCGCCTATCTAAGCATAGGAGGAAGTAAGTATGGTCTAGTTATTGTTGATGACTTTTCCCGCTTCACTTGGGTGTTCTTTTTGCAGGATAAGTCTGAAACCCAAGGGACCCTCAAGCGCTTCCTAAGGAGAGCTCAAAATGAGTTTGAGCTCAAGGTGAAGAAGATAAGGAGCGACAACGGGTCCGAATTCAAGAACCTTCAAGTGGAGGAGTTCCTTGAGGAAGAAGGGATCAAGCACGAGTTCTCCGCTCCCTACACACCACAACAAAATGGTGTGGTAGAAAGGAAGAACAGGACGCTCATCGATATGGCAAGGACGATGCTAGGAGAGTTCAAGACCCCCGAGTGCTTTTGGTCGGAAGCCGTGAACACGGCTTGCCACGCCATCAACAGGGTCTACCTTCATCGCCTTCTCAAGAAGACGTCGTATGAGCTACTAACCGGTAACAAACCAAATGTATCGTACTTTCGTGTATTTGGGAGTAAATGCTACATTCTAGTGAAGAAGGGTAGAAATTCTAAGTTTGCTCCCAAAGCTGTAGAAGGTTTTTTGTTAGGTTATGACTCAAATACAAAGGCGTATAGGGTCTTCAACAAATCATCAGTTTTGGTTGAAGTCTCTAGCGACGTTGTATTTGATGAGACTAATGGCTCTCCAAGAGAGCAAGTTGTTAATTGTGATGATGTAGATGAAGAAGATGTTCCGACGGCCGCTATACGCACCATGGCAATTGGAGATGTGCGGCCACAGGAACAAAAGGAGCAAGATCAACCTTCTTCCTCAACTATGGTGCATCCCCCAACTCAAGACGATGAACAAGTTCATCAACAGGAGGCGTGTGATCAAGGGGGAGCACAAGATGATCATGTGATGGAGGAAGAAGCGCAACCGGCACCTCCAACCCAAGTTCGAGCGATGATTCAAAGGGATCATCCCGTCGATCAAATTCTGGGTGATATTAGCAAGGGAGTAACTACTCGATCTCGATTAGTTAATTTTTGTGAGCATTACTCCTTTGTCTCTTCTATTGAGCCTTTCAGGGTAGAAGAGGCCTTGCTAGATCCGGACTGGGTGTTGGCCATGCAAGAGGAGCTCAACAACTTCAAGAGGAATGAAGTTTGGACGCTGGTGCCTCGTCCTAAGCAAAATGTTGTGGGAACCAAGTGGGTGTTCCGCAACAAACAGGACGAGCACGGGGTGGTGACGAGAAACAAGGCTAGACTTGTGGCAAAAGGTTATGCCCAAGTCGCAGGTTTGGACTTTGAGGAGACTTTTGCTCCTGTGGCTAGGCTAGAGTCCATTCGTATTTTGCTAGCATATGCCGCTCACCATTCTTTTAGGTTGTTCCAAATGGATGTAAAGAGCGCTTTCCTCAACGGGCCAATCAAGGAGGAAGTGTACGTAGAGCAACCCCCTGGCTTCGAGGATGAACGGTACCCCGACCATGTGTGTAAGCTCTCTAAGGCGCTCTATGGACTTAAGCAAGCCCCAAGAGCATGGTATGAATGCCTTAGAGACTTTCTAATTGCTAATGCTTTCAAGGTTGGGAAAGCCGATCCAACTCTTTTTACTAAGACTTGCGATGGTGATCTTTTTGTATGCCAAATTTATGTCGATGACATAATATTTGGTTCTACTAATCAAAAGTCTTGTGAAGAGTTTAGCAGGGTGATGACGCAGAAATTCGAGATGTCGATGATGGGCGAGTTGAACTACTTCCTTGGGTTCCAAGTGAAGCAACTCAAGGACGGCACCTTCATCTCCCAAACGAAGTACACGCAAGATTTGCTAAAGAGGTTTGGGATGAAGTACGCAAATCCCGCAAAGACGCCGATGGGAACTGACGGACACACCGACCTCAACAAAGGTGGTAAGTCCGTTGATCAAAAAGCATACCGGTCCATGATAGGTTCTTTGCTTTATTTATGTGCTAGTAGACCGGATATTATGCTTAGCGTATGCATGTGTGCTAGGTTTCAATCCGATCATAAGGAGTGCCACTTAGTGGCTGTGAAGCGAATTCTTAGATATTTAGTCGCTACGCCTTGCTTCGGGTGTGGGAGATAGATATCCCCCGGGTCCACTAAAAGAGTAAAGGACCTCACGAAAGGCCCAAGGGCCCAACAAATCGTAAGGTCATTCTTTCGTGGGCCTGGGGAGAAACAACCGGCAAAACAGAACGACATGAAGCCGAATTGGTGCAAACCCGGACGGCCCACAGCGTCGAGCGAATGGCTGCAACAGAGATCCGACTTTCCCGCACTGGAGTCTCCATGCAACGAAGCCATGCGAGGATAGGTCGGCGAGGGTTACGTAGGGATAATCTCAAGAGGTTCACTATCTTTTAGCTACTTGTTGTTATCTTACCCACGTGTACTGCCCCACGGTCGAGTATATAAGGCCTAGGGGGCACCCCTTCGGATGGATCGACTCGGTTCTATTTAGCCACCCACAAAAACTCTCTGCGCCCTCTATCCAGAGAATCCTCTTGTAACCACGCTCATATACTCACCAGGACGTAGGGTGTTACGCACTTCTAAGCGGCCCGAACCTGAAAATCTTGTCCATTGTCCCTCGTGCGATCGGCACGAACCATTTTGCTACAGTTGTCGACACCGTCCTACTCCTAAAAACACCTTGAGGGGCAACCCCGGGTGTGCGGTCGGACCCAAAACACCGACAGCTGGCGCGCCAGGTAGGGGGTGTGTCGACGATCCAAGCTAGCTCAATGGCCGTCACCTTCCACAGCAAGATCACCATGCGTCCCGGATCCACATTCTGCTTCGGGACGATCTCATCCGTGGCGGACGAAGAAGGAATTCTACACCGCCTCGCGGATCTGCCGGAAAAGAAGTCTCCTCCAACAAACTCCGAAAATGCTGGAAAGAAGCTACCTCCGGCTCTTCGGAACAAGATCGTCTCCGGGGAGGCTGGAGCTAGAAGCTCGTTGACCCGGAAGACTCCGCTGTCTACTTCCCCGACGAAAGAATGGACACAGGAAAGGAAGGGAGAGGCCGGTCATTCTTTCCGTTCCTCCGACCTCAAAGGAGAACAGAAAGAAAGCCG
Organism: Zea mays; assembly: GCF_902167145.1. Taxonomy (NCBI): domain Eukaryota; kingdom Viridiplantae; phylum Streptophyta; class Magnoliopsida; order Poales; family Poaceae; genus Zea; species Zea mays. Next base: position 7,633,101 of record NC_050100.1, read on the forward strand.
CCGCGGCAGCAATACCGTTCTACCCCGACGTCCTCTTCATCGGGAGGGCAGAGTCGCCCGCCGTCTCCGACGATGAACCGACCGCGCTCGGAGAAGAACCACCTCAGCGAGAATCCCGCCGACGAAGGAACCGACGCAGAAACATTCGACGACATCACGCAGCCGGAGAACGGGATCCGGAGCAACCTGTTTCGCGAGACGAGGTCTCAGAGATAGGAGAAACTCCGGAAGAACGCGTCTTCAGGGAACGAAGGAACTCCCGACGACGAGATCGCCGTCGGACTCAGGAGCAAGCCGAGCAAGATGCAAGGCAACGACGCGAGAATCCGCTCTTCGGGCGCAACCTGAACCCCGACTTCGCCCGAGCTATGAATACGCCGAGCGAAGTCGGAGGCGTTCTGGCCCGGATAGCTGACGGACTTCCTCGGACCCCCGACGCCGAGGGATACCGGCGCCTGTTCACTCAGGCAGCCAACCATCTTCTACCGCTCGCTCACCCGCCGAACGATCTGCGACACGCCATCAACAGTCGCCGAGACGCGCGGAGCTCTATCAACGCTTCGCGCGAACGGCGGCACGAGAACGAAATTCGCCGTCGGGAGGAGTATGATCGAGATCATGGCTTCCCGACTCAAAGCCAGGCCACCCGAACTGAGTCGGCAACAGCTTCAACTGGAGGAACCACCCGGGGACGGTCGAGGAACCACCATCACCACTCCCCTCCCCGGGACAGACGACATCCTCGACGACAGGAGGACACGTGCGGAGTATCCGCCCTTACTCCGCGCCTTAGGGCCATCCAATGGCCTCCCAACTTCAAGGTATCCAATGTCGACAAATATGAACCTAAGCAGGATCCAGGGGGCTGGTTGGCCGTCTACACCACCGCTGCTCGGGCTGCCGGGGCATCCGAGGACGTCATGACTGCGTATCTGCCCATCGTCCTCGGGCAAGACGCGCTGCAGTGGCTACGACATCTACCCCGACACTGCATCGACGACTGGGGAGACTTCAGTCGACGTTTCACCGCCAACTTCCAGTCTCTCTCCGACAAGCCAGCGCAACCATGGGACCTCAAATCCATCAAGCGCCGGGGGGATGAGACTCTCAGGTCATACCTTAAAAGGTTCCAGACCATGAGAAACCGCATCCCCGAGGTCACGGAGGCGGCCGTAATCGAGGACTTCTACAGAGGATCTAACGACTCGGCTTTCGTCCGAGCCATACTGCAAAAGGCGCCGACTACCTCCGAGGAGCTGTTCCGGGAAGCCGACCTCTACATCACCGCTGACGAGCGAGCCCAGGACCTCATCGGAGGAGCAAAGCCCGCGCCAGCAGCACCACGACGCGACGCGAACCAGCCGCCCGACAAGCGCTGGGAGAAGAGGCCTCGCGAAGAAGTACACGCCGCCGGACCACCCGCCTCTCGCGCCCGAGGAGGACCTCGTGGAGGCGAACGCACGCTGGACGACATCCTCGACGCCCAGTGCCCGTACCACAAGGATATGCGCCACACTCTCCGCAACTGCCGGGATTTCAAGCACTCCGTCGGGCATGGCCGACCTTTCCAACCTCTACCACCTCCTCCGCCGAGGGGAGGACCAGATGAACCACGACAGCCCCATCGGCCGGAGGAGGGGGGAGGAGGAGCATTCCCGCGCGTTGACAGGGAGGTCAACGTCATCTTCGGTGGACATGGGTCGCAGGAGAACAAGAGACAACAAAAGCTCAACGATCGCCAGATACTGGTGGCGACCACCGGCCCTCCCGCCCCGTACCGGTGGTCGGAACACCCAATCACGTTCACTCGGGAGGATCAATGGCTCAACTTCGACCACCCGGGCAAATATCCGCTCCTCGTCGATCCGGTGATCCGAGAGAGCCGGGTGAAGAAGGTGCTAGTGGACGGGGGAAGCAGCATCAACGTCACTTTCCCCCGTACGCTTCAAGGCTTGGGAGTTCACCTCAAAGAGCTCCACGAGTCAGACACTCCTTTCTTCGGCATCGTGCCGACGGAAGGGGAATACCCGCTGGGCCACATCTACATGCCGGTCACCTTCGGGACTCCGGATAATTACAGAACCGAGTTCCTGAGGTTCGAGGTGGCGAACTTCGACTACGGGTACAACGCCATCATCGGGAGGCCAGGGCTGGCCAAGTTCATGGCCATCCCACACTATACGTACATGATACTGAAGATGCCAGGACCACGAGGAATCATAACTGTGCGCGCCGACTTCCAAGGCGCCGCAGAATGTTTCCGAGTGGCCATCCAAGCAGCCCTCACCACCAAGCCGTCAACGGTTCCTTCTACACCGGCGAACTCTAAGCCTGAAGAAGACCTCGCCGTGCCGGCAAACGAAGCTCAGGCCGCGACCTCTATGCGGCCGACTGAGGACACCAAGCGGATCAACCTGGGGTTCGCTGATGAGCGCAAGACGGCCATCATCAGCTCCAGTTTGAGTGACAAATAGGAAAGCGCGCTCGTCCAGTTCCTACAAGATAACCGAGACGTATTCGCATGGCAACCTGCGGATATGCCGGGAGTCCCGAGGGAACTGGCCGAGCACAAATTGAAAGTCTATCCTCAGGCGAGGCCGATCCGGCAAAAGCTGCGTCGCTTCACGCCAGACAAGAGAGAGGCCATTCGTGCCGAGTTAGCTCGCTTGGTCACGGCCGGATTTATTAGAGAAGTATTACACCCCGAGTGGTTAGCCAACCCTGTTCTTGTACTCAAAAAGAATAAAGTGGATTGGCGCATGTGCGTCGACTATACTGATCTCAACAAACACTGTCCGAAGGATCCCTTCGGGCTCCCAAGGATAGATCAGGTGGTGGATTCCACCGCTGGATGTTCGATGCTGTCTTTCTTAGATTGCTATTCCGGGTATCATCAGATTAGTTTGGCAAAAGAAGACGAGGAAAAAACGGCGTTCATCACCCCGTTTGGTGCTTTCTGTTATACCTCCATGCCGTTCGGCCTCAAAAACGCTGGAGCGACTTATCAGAGAGCTATTCAAACATGCTTAGCCGATCACTAGGGCAAGCGTGTGGAGGCTTACGTAGACGACGTGGTGATTAAGACAGAAAATCCGGAAAACTTCATCGAAGACTTACAGCTGGTTTTCAACAGCCTGAGAAGATATAGATGGAAGCTCAATCCTGAGAAATGCGTCTTCGGGGTACCAGCAGGAAAGTTACTCGGATTTATTGTCAGCCACCGGGGAATTGAAGCTAATCCAGATAAGATTGAAGCTATCATGAAGATGGAAGCTCCTCGATCGCAAAAGAAGGTTCAGCGACTCACCGGATGTATGGCAGCCCTGAGCAGATTCATATCCAGACTGGGAGAAAAAGGTCTGCCATTTTATAAACTGTTGAAAAAGGTGGATAAGTTTCAATGGACTTCAGAGGCACAAGAAGCTCTAGACGCACTGAAGAAATTCCTGACAACACCGCCAGTATTGAAACCGCCCCGGCGAGCCACGCCGACTCAGCCGGCTGAAGATTTGCTGCTATATATCTCTTGCACGACTCACGTGGTAAGCACTGCGTTGGTAGTCGAGCGAGTAGAAGAAGGGCATGCCCACCCGGTACAACATCCTGTCTACTTCATCAGTGAAGTTCTAGGCCCATCGAAGAAAAAATATCCTCAAGTTCAGAAGCTATTATATGCAGTACTTCTAACTGCCCGCAAGCTGCGTCACTACTTTGACGACCACAAAGTCATAGTAGTCACTGGTTTTCCAATAGGGGACATTCTTCACAACAAGGAAGCCATTGGCCGAATAGCCAAGTGGGCTTGCGAGTTGGGATCCCATGATATCGAGTTCCGACCTCGCACTGCCATCAAAACTCAAGCACTGGTCGATTTCGTATCAGAGTGGACAGAACAGCAAGTACCGGATAATCCAGATACCGCAGAAGTATGGCGAATGTATTTTGATGGCTCGCTGAAACTGCAAGGAGCAGGAGCAGGAATTCTCTTCACTGCACCTGGAGGCGAGCACCTCAAGTATGCTCTCCAGCTGCTATTCCCGGCCTCTAACAACGCAGCTGAGTATGAAGCCTTGATACACGGATTAAACATCGCCATATCACTGGGCGTCAAGAGATTGATGGTATATGGAGACTCTCTGGTAGTCATTAGCCAGATAAACAAAGAATGGGATTGTTCAAGTGATTCAATGGGAAAATATTGCGCTGCCGTACGAAAGCTGGAAGATAAGTTCGAGGGTCTGGAATTTCATCATGTGGAAAGGGATCGAAACACAGCAGCTGATACACTATCCAAGCTCGGATCCGGTCGAACTCAGGTCCCACCCGGAGTTTTCGTACAGGAAATTACACGGCCGAGTATCTCAATAGACCAAACAGAAGAGTGCAACATCGTAGATCAACCCGAGTCAGACTCTGATGACTGGAGGAGGCCGATCATTAAGTACATAAAGAACGAAGAAGAGCCAGATGACAAGAACTCAGCAGAGCGCATTGCCAGACAGTCGGCTCACTACACACTCATTGGGGAGATATTATACAGAAGGGGTGCGTCAGGGGTTCTCATGAAGTGTATTCTCCCATCCACTGGGAAGCAACTTCTGGAGGAAGTCCATGCAGGGCAATGTGGAATACATGCAGCCTCCAGAACACTAGTCGGGAAGGTCTTCAGGTCAGTGTTCTATTGGCCGACAGCAAAGAGCGACGCAGCCGAGTTAGTTCAGAGATGCGAAGCTTGTCAATACCTGTCGAAGCAACAGCACATGCCAGCACAGCAGCTACAGACCATACCAGTAACTTGGCCTTTCGCATGCTGGGGATTGGATATGATTGGACCTTTCAAGAAAGCTCAAGGAGGTTATACCCACGTATTGGTGGCAATTGACAAATTCACTAAATGGATAGAGTTCAAGCCCATTGCTTCTTTAACCTCTGCTAAGGCCGTGGAATTCATACAGGATATAATATTCAGATTCGGGATACCAAACAGCATCATCACTGACTTAGGATCCAACTTCACCAGCTCAGAATTCTTTGACTTCTGCGAGCAAAAGAGCATTCAGATCAAATATGCATCTGTGGCGCATCCAAGAGCCAACGGGCAGGTTGAGCGAGCCAACGGAATGATATTGGAGGCACTCAGGAAAAGGGTCTTCGATAAAAATGAAAAATTCGCAGGAAAATGGATAAGAGAACTACCTTATGTCGTTTGGAGCCTGAGAACCCAACCTAGCCGAGCCCTGCATGGAAACACTCCTTTCTTCATGGTCTATGGGTCGGAGGCAGTGATACCTGCTGACCTCAAGTTTGGGGCACCAAGATTGATCTTCGAAAGCATAGCGGAAGCTGAGGCCACCAGGCTGGAGGATATTGATATACTTGAGGAAGAACGACTGAATGCAGTAATCCAATCAGCACGGTACCAGCAGACTCTAAGGCGCTATCACGATAAGGCTGTGCGGCAAAGGTCCTTTTCAGTAGGAGACCTCGTCCTCCGCCGAATTCTAACGGGGGAGGGACGGCACAAGCTATCACCCTTATGGGAAGGACCCTTCATAGTAGCAGAGGTCACTCGGCCCGGATCGTATCGCCTCACCCAGACGGATGGTACAGAAGTCGGGAACTCTTGGAACATAGAGCACCTCAGAAAGTTTTACCCCTAGCTGTATTTCAAAACAGCCGGGGCGACCATGTACTCTGTAAAAGTGGAAATATGTCATCAATAAAGATAGATTTCAAAGATACTCGGTTCGTTTATGATTGACTTGCATTCTTACTTAACTCGGGGTGACCACTATGCCCTACAAACGGAGCAATCGACTTAAGTCGGCAACGACTTAAGGCGGTGCAACATGCTCACGCTTACTTAACTCGGGGTGACCACTATGCCCTACAAACGGAGCAATCGACTTAAGTCGGCAACGACTTAAGGCGGTGCAACATGCTCACGCTTACTTAACTCGGGGTGACCACTATGCCCTACAAACGGAGCAATCGACTTAAGTCGGCAACGACTTAAGGCGGTGCAACATGCTCACGCTTACTTAACTCGGGGTGACCACTATGCCCTACAAACGGAGCAATCGACTTAAGTCGGCAACGACTTAAGGCGGTGCAACATGCTCACGCTTACTTAACTCGGGGTGACCACTATGCCCTACAAACGGAGCAATCGACTTAAGTCGGCAACGACTTAAGGCGGTGCAACATGCTCACGCTTACTTAACTCGGGGTGACCACTATGCCCTACAAACGGAGCAATCGACTTAAGTCGGCAACGACTTAAGGCGGTGCAACATGCTCACGCTTACTTAACTCGGGGTGACCACTATGCCCTACAAACGGAGCAATCGACTTAAGTCGGCAACGACTTAAGGCGGTGCAACATGCTCACGCTTACTTAACTCGGGGTGACCACTATGCCCTACAAACGGAGCAATCGACTTAAGTCGGCAACGACTTAAGGCGGTGCAACATGCTCACGCTTACTTAACTCGGGGTGACCACTATGCCCTACAAACGGAGCAATCGACTTAAGTCGACAACGACTTAAGGCGGTGCAACATGCTCACGCTTACTTAACTCGGGGTGACCACTATGCCCTACAAACGGAGCAATCGACTTAAGTCGGCAACGACTTAAGGCGGTGCAACATGCTCACGCTTACTTAACTCGGGGTGACCACTATGCCCTACAAACGGAGCAATCGACTTAAGTCGACAACGACTTAAGGCGGTGCAACGTGCTTATGCTTACTTTACCTAGGGCGATCACTAAACCCTACTAACATAAGTTACCGGCTAAAAGTCATTGGCGGCTTAAACCAGTATAGCATACTCGCGCTTATGCAGTTCAAGGAATGATCTCCATACCCCACAAACAAACTTCATAATCATCATGCAGCGTTACCACAAACTTGCAAACTAATAAATTCTGATACGATAAGAAAGAAATCATAACATTCGAATGATAAGCTGATGTCCTCTAAATGAATGCTTGCTCATACTAACCGCGTGCTCATGGCACGCAAAGTGTTTCTCTATTTTCCAATATCTTTCTCAGGAACGACCGATGAAGAAGGGCGAATCGAAGAATCGGGGGTGGCATGCACATCAGCTTTTATATCTTCAGGAACTACCACTCCGGGTCTTCTCATCAAGATTCGCCCCGCTCGAATAGCCTTGTCCATGGCTTTATCGCGCTGGGCTTTGAAAGTAGCAGCAGTCTCTTCAGCGGTTTTAGCGGCCAGCTGAGCAGTTTCTAACTCCCGAGCAGTGGTTTTCTTGGAAGCTCGGAGTTCCTTGATGGTGGCATCCTTTGCTGATAGCAACTGTGTAAGGCGGGCCATTTCGTCTGAAGATTCTTGCAGTTGACGGCGCTGATTGTCAAGCTCCTCCATCGTAAAACGGTGGCTCCTCTCCAAGATGGTCAGCGAGTTACTAGAATCTCGGTACAATCTGTCCAAGTTGTCGCGAGAAGCAGCAAGGATACGTTTTTCTTCCTACAAGCAAAAATCAAACTCATTCAGAATCCAAGAGCATGATAAGGCGAAGCACAGGTACGTAAGCTACCTTCTCAGAGTCAAGCTGAGCATGAAGAGAAGAACTCAGAGCGTTGGCATCATCCAAAGCCGCAGAGACCTGACTCAACTCGATCTGACTTTGAGAATACTTCTCCTCGAAGTCAGCACATCGTCGAGCCATTTCAGCTTGATCTTGAGAGTGTTTTTCTTCAAGAACTGTGATCTGCCGAGTCATCCCTATCAAGAGGTATTCAAACAAAATGAGGTCAGAAGGTAAAACAACCTACGGGCAAGAACAAAGAAGAAGAAGAAAGGACAATGACCAGCATTGGTGGCCTCCAACTCAGATACACGACGATGAAGCAACACTGGATTCCAACGCTCGAGAGATGACGCCACTTCTGGGGTAGAAGCACCCTGTGATTTCAGTTGACTGGCCAATCCATTCACCAAAGCCTGACGAGAAGAACAGATGAGCATAATGACAGCAATTCATGCAACATAAAGATCTAACTAAAGCACAACACAGCACCTGGAGGTTGGAAAAGAACGAAGGGATCCCCAAGTCAGGAGAAATCAGCTGATAATCAGGTGTCGGACCACCACCCGAAGCAGCTTGCAGTAGACCAGCAGGAACGAGCTCAGTACATTCAGCAGAGCCTAACGCCAGACCAGTGGGGATGCTGCCCTCTAAAGCGACCCCCTGATCTGGAGTTTGAGCCACCACCATGCCGCCAGAGCGTGGAGGTGAACCCACATGAACATCCATGGAAGTGCAGGAGGGAGACCTCGCTCGGACACCCTCGGGGGCTGGGTCAAGGTTGGCACTGCCCACTTGAGCCGGGTTACCCCCGGCAGCACCCTTGGGGGCTGGGTAGTGGCCTACGCTCCTCACCTGAGCTGAGTCCTCCCCGGCGACACCCTCGGGGGCTGGGCACATGTCAGCACTATTCAAAGGATCCAAGCTCTCTGCCGTGACCACCTCTAAGGTCGACGGGCCTTCAGCTACCTCCGCAGGATCAGGACGATCCAAGTCATCATCCCGGCCCTCGAGATCGTGCTCTAAGGTCGACGAGGCACGGGACGACCTCAACCCAGCATCTGGCACGGCCGCACAAGTTTCTGTTGCATCAGCGTCTGCAGGTTCCAACAACAAGTTCTCAGGGACCATATCCTCTAGAGCTTGATCAAAATTGGCCATGGACAGTTCTTGCAGACCAATAAGAACAGACAAGGCAGGAGAAGGAACCCCACTACTACCGCCGCTAGCGACGAACTGCCGACTGTTTTTCCGAGTCAATGGAGTTTCATTCTCTTCCTCCTCATCTTCCACAGCAACAGCACAAACAGCACCCTCATTGGGGTCAGCAGCAGGCGGAGCACACCCATTGGGATCAATGTCAGCTAGGCCAGTTGCAGTCATTTCTTCGATAGCAGGAGCTAAGGTGCTGGTATCCTCGTCAAAGCTGGACACTCGCCGGAGGCGTCTCCTTTTCTTCTTCTGCTCATCAGCAGAAGGCTCGGGCTGACTGGTTCGGCTAGGGCGCCTCGGGCGAGTACTGACAGGTTTCGAGACGTCCAAGGTCGCATTAACCTCTGGAAGGGGCACCACTGCCAATGTACCATCAGGAGCAGTATCAGATGAATCCTCGGCTAGCAGATCGAGCATGTCATTTATGTCTGCATCACTAGGGTTCAGGGGCACTTCAAAATAAATCTGCCGTTCATCATTAGGTATCTCCCCGAGCGAAGCAACCAAGGAACGGACCTCGTCAGCAGAGGGTCGCACTCTAAGACCCAAATTACTATCTGTCATGGGTGGATTGGATACAAAAAGAGTGAAAGCTTTGGGAGAAGGTAGATTCCAAGCCGAGTATGCCACTGGAGCTCCAACATTTGAAACTCTACCCCTGAGGATCATTTCGAGTCGGCTCACCAAATCAACAGAAGGAATTCTCCTATTAGTAACTCGGGTTGAGTCGGCCAGCCCTCGGTAAAGATATGCCGGATAGCCCTCGGTAAAAATATGTGACCACGGCTTCGGCAGTCAGACCTCTCTCTTTCAGTAATCCAACTTCAGTAAGCAACACACCCGCTTCGGCTACTTCTTGGTCCGTGGGAGATTCAGTCCAACTCGGAGTACGAACGTCTGCCTGTCTTCCCGAGCGGGAAGGGAGAGAATTTCCATAATTATCCATTATAAACCACTCCAGACGCCAACCTTTAATGCTGTCTTTAAGGGGTATCTCGAGATACTCGGTCTTCCGCCCCCGACGCATCTCTAAACTGGCACCTCCGACCAATTGATGTTGCCCCCCGGCCATCCCAGGACGGCAGTGATACAGATACTTCCATAAGCCAAAATGCGGCAGCACGCCAAGATAAGCTTCGCAAAGGTGAACGAAAATAGAGATTTGGAGAATGGAGTTAGGGTTCAAGTGAGTCAGGTTGATGTGATAAAAATCAAGGATGCCACGGAAAAAAGGAGATATGGGAAGGCCGAGGCCGCGAAGAAGGAAAGGAGTGTAAACCACTGACTCGTGGGTATCTTCGGTTGGGACAGTAGTCCCATGGCAAGAACGCCAAGAACAGAGTTCCCGTGGAGAGAGAACCCCGATGGAGACAAGGCGGAGAAGCTCAACTTCAGAAATCACAGACATATGGTTACCTGCGAAGGGTAACTGACTGTTGGGATCGATGGCGGGGATCACTGCAGCAGACGAGTTCGCGGTCTTCCTCTTGGGCGCCATCTTGCTTCTCGCCGGCGAAACAGAGCAGGAGGCGAGTGGCAGAGAAGACTCAGATGCGGAAATGCAAGAACTAGGGCACGGAAAGCAAAGGCGGCTGAAAGCGCGACTCTTAAGGGATATTCTTGAGCCAGATACCTTTTCAAAAGTGCCCAGTCATCACCCGGCGGTCATCTCCGAAATCCCAGCATGCCACGTGGATATCTAACAGTTATTTCCAAGAAAGCCGATGTGCCACCTCATCACTCGGCCATTTTCCTCAAAGTAACTTGAGAAGCTGGCTATCACTCGGCGCTGCCTCTAAAACGCCGACCACGTGTTCAATCGCTCGGCATTACTTCTAAAATGCCGACGCTGACCTTCAATCACTTGGTGCTGCCTCTAAAACGCCGACCACGTGTTCAATCGCTCGGCATCACTTCTAAAATGCCGACGCCGACCTTCAATCACTCGGCGCTGACCTCTAAAACGCCGACCACGTGTTCAATCGCTCGGCATTACTTCTAAAATGCCGACGCCGACCTTCAATCACTCGGCGCTGCCTCTAAAACGCTGACCACGTGTTCAACCGCTCGGCATTACTTCTAAAATGCCGACGCCGACCTTCAATCACTCGGCGTGTCCTTTAGCACGCCGACCATGTGTTCAAACGCTCAGCATTACTTCTAAAATGCTGACGCCGATATTCTATCACTCGGCGTTATTTCTAAAATGCTGGCCCCGTATTTTGTCGCTTGGCATTACTTCTAAAAATGCCGATGCCAACCTTCTATCATTCGGCATTGCCTCTAAAATGCTGGTCTTGTGTTCGATTGCTCAGTGCTACTTCTAAAAACGCTGATGTCAATCTTCACATCGCTCGGCGCTGTTTCTACTATATCAAAAGAATCAGTTCAACATTCAGCAAAAACAGTGGTAAGTCATCAAAAAGAGGGGATAAACGATATACTTCATTAAAGGGAAGTTGACGAGATTACAAACCAACTCTTTATGAGTTGGTACTTCCCTAATTCTACTCTACATTACTACTACTACTAAACTACAATATACTACTCTACATTACCACTACTACTAAATTACACTAATTACTACTACATTATTCTAGCTATACTAAACTATACTAATATCTAAGAAGACCAGTGGCGTCTAGCCACTGGCCCTGCCCCTGCCGCCGCCGCCGCCCTTGGTGCTGCCCCTGCTGCTGCCCTTGGTGCTGCCCCTGCTGCTGCCGCCCTTGGTGCTGTCCCTACTGCCGTCGCAGCCGCCCCTGCCACTGTCGTCGCCGTCGTCGTCGTCATCGTCGTCGTCGTCGTCTTCACCCTCGTCGCCGCCGTCCGAGTCCTCCTCATCCGAGGAGTACTCCGACTCATCCGAGCCATCGAGCCCGGCGCGCTCGACGGCTCGGATGTACGTCCAGACCTCCGCGGCTATCCCCTGGGAGTCGTCCGAGTCATCAGACGACGCCGGGGGAGAGACGGGAGCCGGAGACCCCTCGGGCTCGGAGGAGAACTCCTCCTCCGAGTATTCCGAGTCACCAAACTCCTCCGATGGAGGAGTCGGTTCACGCTTGCGCTTGTTGTTCTTGCCCATGGTTGAAGCTTTGGGAGAGAAGAAAGGGAAGAGGCAGTAAGGAGCAGCGAAGAGATATGAAGAAACCAGAGAAGCAAAGGAGTTATTTATAGAAGGGAAAGGCAACCGCTCGCTTCTAACCGCGGTCACTGAACAGTCCCAAGGCATTCAATAAGCACTTCCACCCACCCGAAGACACGTCAGACGGTGGACGCCGTTTCATGCAACACTACACCCATTGGGACTCCAGTCAACAGCGCAAAGGATATGATTACACTAGTCGTCCCATCGCATTACTACTCAGAGGCAACCGGCTAAAACACTCAGCGTACCAAGCCGTCCCTTGCCCACACCCATTGGGGGGGGACGCCCAGGAATTATCAGTATATTTTTCAAACGGTCACATCCGTGCAGGGCATGCAGTGAATACCTCGAGACAAAAATGAGATATCAACAAGAGTTAGAGGGAAGCCAAATATAGCCAGTAGAGTGCAAAATATGGCCGACAGAAATGACTTGAAGGCTAGACAGAGAACGTCCATCAACTGTCCAATCAGTCACAAAGCAAATAAATTACACTACCTAGCGAGATATGGATGGATTGCGAACTCGGCTGCAAAAGACAAAATACATGCTGACCTCTGGAGCATAATACTGATGACATAGCGCGGATGACATCATGCCAATTTTTTACAAGCAGAAAGGATAATTTTCAGCAAAAAGGACACAGAAGGAAGACCTTCGAGTGGATTATCCTCAAAAATCCACTTGAAGGTCGGGGGCTACACCCATTGGGTGCACCTTCGGTGCACCCCATGGATTATCATTCTAAATCAATATAGTGCCGACCTCTAAGGCGTGGAACAAGATTGGAAAGATCAATCCTCAACTGAGATACAGGAACGCGAATGGAGATAACCTTTGGAGAAGACCTTTGAGTAGATTATTTTCTAAAATCTACTCAAAGGTCGGGGGCTACACCCATTGGGTGCACCTCCGGTGCACCCAATGAAGTCTAGAGTCTGACAATCCGAAATGTCGACCTCTAAGACACAAGCACAAAGCTAAACTTTGGTCGAACAAGTGATCAGAGCAAGAGAAAACAGCAGGGAATCATTTTTGGACCTTGGATCTTTGAGTTGATTACCTCCAAATCAACCCAAAGATCGGGGGCTTGTGGGAGATAGATATCCCCCGGGTCCACTAAAAGAGTAAAGGACCTCACGAAAGGCCCAAGGGCCCAATAAATCGTAAGGTCATTCTTTCGTGGGCCTGGGGAGAAACAACCGGCAAAACAGAACGACATGAAGCCGAATTGGTGCAAACCCGGACGGCCCACAGCGTCGAGCGAATGGCTGCAACAGAGATCCGACTTTCCCGCACTGGAGTCTCCATGCAACGAAGCCATGCGAGGATAGGTCGGCGAGGGTTACGTAGGGATAATCTCAAGAGGTTCACTATCTTTTAGCTACTTGTTGTTATCTTACCCACGTGTACTGCCCCACGGTCGAGTATATAAGGCCTAGGGGGCACCCCTTCGGATGGATCGACTCGGTTCTATTTAGCCACCCACAAAAACTCTCTGCGCCCTCTATCCAGAGAATCCTCTTGTAACCACGCTCATATACTCACCAGGACGTAGGGTGTTACGCACTTCTAAGCGGCCCGAACCTGAAAATCTTGTCCATTGTCCCTCGTGCGATCGGCACGAACCATTTTGCTACAGTTGTCGACACCGTCTTACTCCTAAAAACACCTTGAGGGGCAACCCCGGGTGTGCGGTCGGACCCAAAACACCGACATCGGGATCTGGTATCCAAAGGGGTCTAACTTTGACTTGATTGGGTACTCGGATTCCGACTATGCTGGATGTAAGGTCGATAGGAAGAGTACATCGGGGACGTGCCAATCCTTAGGAAGGTCCATGGTGTCATGGAACTCTAAGAAACAAACCTCCGTTGCCCTATCCACCGCTGAGGCCGAGTACGTTGCCGCAGGACAGTGTTGCGCGCAACTACTTTGGATGAGGCAAACCCTCAGGGACTTTGGCTATAATCTGAGCAAAGTCCCACTCCTATGTGATAATGAGAGTGCTATCCGAATGGCGGAAAATCCTGTTGAACACAGCCGCACAAAGCACATAGACATCCGGCATCACTTTTTGAGAGACCACCAGCAAAAGGGGGATATCGAAGTGTTTCATGTTAGCACCGAGAACCAGCTAGTCGATATCTTCACTAAGCCTTTAGATGAAAAGACCTTTTGCAGGTTGCGTAGTGAGCTAAATGTCCTAGATTCGCGGAACTTGGATTGAATTGTAGCATACATGTGTTTATGCCATTGATCATGTTCATTCTGCATTTTGTTGCTTATTGTGGTGCTCAAGTTGTACAAACACTCCCTAGACCTCATAAGTCCTGTTTGCAAGTGATGCACATATTTAGGGGGAGTTGTGCTACAACTTGACCCTTTGAGACTAACCATGTACTTGAGTTTGGTTGTTTTAGTCTCCAAGGAGAATTGAAAGGGAAAAGGTGGACTTGGACCATGCAAGACTTCCACTGCACTCCGATGAAAAGAGTAACTTTTCCAAGTTCATCTTTATACTCTTATTGCCTATTTGCTCTTGGTTGAAGATTTTGGTGAGGCAATGGGGTTAAAGGGCCAAGATTGATCCCGTTTTGGTGCTTGATGCCAAAGGGGGAGAAAATAAAGGCCAAAGCGATAAATGGATCAGCTACCACTTGAGAGATTTTGAAAATAGTAGAGATTTTGAAAATAGTAGAATAAAGCTTTTGGTTTGTCAAAACTCTTTTGTTGTCTCTCTTGTCAAAAGTTGGCTTCTTGTGGGGAGAAGTATTGATTATGGAGAAAGGGGGAGTTTTTGAAATCTTGAATCAATTTCTCTTGGAATGACTCTCTTTATGTCTTAACATGTGTGTTTAACTTAGAGATAGAAATTTGAGTTTGATTTGCAAAAACAAACCAAGTGGTGGCATAGAGTGATCCATATATGTCAAATTTGAATCAAAATAAATTGAGTTCTTATTTGAAGTGATTTTGTACTTGTTCTACTTGCTTTATGTTGTGTTGGCATAAATCACCAAAAAGGGTGAGATTGAAAGGGAAATGTGCCCTTGGGCCATTTCTAAGTGTTTTGGTGATTTAGTGTCCAACACAAGTGCCTAAGTGTAAAAAGGTGGACAAAGTACAAATCAAGGATAAAGGTATGTTTCTCAGACTTAGTACATTGTTTTATGGACTAATGTATTGTGTCTAAGGGTTGGAAACAGGAAAAATCCAATTGGAAATGTCTTGACTCGAGCAGCCAAGAATCTGCTGAGTCTGGGAGCACCGGACTGTCCGGTGGTGCACCGGACAGTGTCCGGTGCGCCAACGGCTCCAAGTTTGCCAACGGTCGGCTTCGCTGTTTAAGGAAGGAAATCGGGCACCGGACTGTCCGGTGCCCCCGACGACAGAAGGCAAGAATGGCTTTCCAGATTTGTGCTCAACGGCTCCTAGCTGCCTTGGGGCTATAAAAGGGACCCCTAGGCGCATGGAGGAGAACACCAAGCATCCTTTGAGCATCATTGATCACTCACACTTCATTCTTGCGCACTTGTTCGACATTCTAGTGATTTGAGCTCCGTTCTAGTGTGCTAGTCTCTTGAGCTCAAGTATGGTTTTTGCGTGTGCGTATTTGCTGTGATCTTTGTGTCGTGTGTGAGTTGCTAATCCCTCCCTTGCTCTGTGATTCTTCGTGAACATCTTTTGTAAGGGCGAGAGGGTCCAAGCTGTGGAGATTCCTCGCAAGTGGGATTAAGAAAAGCAAAGCAACACCGTGGTATTCAAGTTGGTCTTTGGACCGCTTGAGAGGGGTTGATTGCAACCCTCGTCCGTTGGGACGCCACAACGTGGAGTAGGCAAGCGTTGGTCTTGGCCGAACCACGGGATTACCACTGTGCCATCTCTGTGATTGATATCTCTTGGTTATTGTGTTGTGTTGAGATCCTTCTCTAGCCACTTGGCAAATTACTGTGCTAACAATTAATCAAGTTTTGTGGCTTAAGTTTTTGAAGTGTTACAGGATCACCTATTCACCCCCCCTCTAGGTCTCTCAACCACACAAACCTAGAGGGGGTGAATGACTTTAAGCAAACTTAATGCAGTAGTTATAAACAAATGTTTCACTAATGCACAACAGAGTAGTTGTTGTGTACAGTTCAAAATCTACGCAAGAAAATTTAGACCGAGTGATTTAATGAGGTTGTTGGGGGTACTGTTGAGCCTGACTTACCACTTGAATGATGTTAGAATCTTAGGAACACATATTGAGAGCAAAGTATAAACCAACCACAATATAAAGTATAACACAACACAATTGCAAGATTACAAGAGGTGGGTGATTTATCCTGTGGTTCAGTTATCAAGTCAAGAGTGCAACTCTATTGATTGAAAATTCTTACTATATGTTGCGAGAGATCACAAACTCCCGGAGTACTCGCAAAAGATTGGGTGCTTCAACAGGATACGCCTAGCCTGCTAGGAGCCCTTGCTTTAAGACTAACGTATGTAGTTTAGTCGCTAGAGAGAGAACAAAGTGGTCTATGACTAAGAGTTTGATCACAGTTTGAGCAACTTTCTAATAAAGTATGGAGGCTAATATCTCATGAAATCTCAAAGGGAATCAATGGAGAGCTCAAGAGTCTTCAATGGAATAAGGAAAAGACATCTAGTTATTTTAAGAGTGAATGCTCGGGATCTTACATTAAGATAAGAGGAATGGTATTGAAAGGGAATTGCATAATTAAGCCATTTATAAGTTTTGGTGATTGAATGAGCAACACAACATCTTTGACTAACTGGTTTGCTAAGTGTTCGAGCATAGATTCGCTCAAGTGCAAATTAAAGATTTGAGTCCAAATGAGATCAAACATAGCCATGAAGTGCAACATTTTGAATAAAGTAAAACATTAAGATTTGAACCTTTGAACACGTTGCATACATCTATTAGATTTTTTCTTGCACTTTGATCTGCTCACTAACTAAGTTTATAGCAAAAGTGCATTTGGACTTGTATTTGAGTTGAAACGGGAAACTTAAAAGGAAGATGAGCTAAAAGGTATGAACCTATAACTTAGACATGTCGAACATACTATAAATATGTTTGTCTAAGTTATAAAAAAGGCTCCTAGGATCAGTCATTTCGAAGAGAATTTTGGTTGAAAACCACTCAAGTTCACCTCTCTGACAGTCACTAGACCGGTCCAACCATGCAACAGAATGGTTTATTAGAGATCCCTGTAAAACAATTTGGGTGGCCTGGTGCACCGGACTGGTCCCATGGCACGCTGGAACACTATACCAAAGAGGCTTGTAAGTAGGGATGCCAATAGAGAATTCCCCGTCAGGTTTTATAGCTCCCCATCTTCGTGACGAATTTTTTCTCCCACGGGGATCCCCACGAACGCTTGCGGGGACATTTATTCTCCATTCCCGTCCCGCGATGATAAATCCCTATTGGGGATCTCCGTCCACACTTAAATTATAATTAGGATCAAAATAAACATATATTGTTCAATAAGTGATCCATTGACTATGTCCGTACCTAAGTTTTTAGGCCTTGGTGCAAAATATAAAGCTGAGGCTCATATTTATAATATGCAATTAACCAAGATATATTCAGACTTCATAGCTACCATAAAGTTGAGGACATGATAAATAGTGTCTCCCTGTTCCATGAATTATTGAATTAGAAAAGCATCAAAATTAAATCAAGTAACAACCAACTAATGACCAATGGAGAAGTAGTTCTATAAGTAAATCATTTGTTGGTTGATTGCAATTTACAAAAAAACAATGGAGATAGTCACCACTCGGCACTCGCCATGTACTAGTCAGATGGCTTGATTTTGCTTTGCTTGTTGTAATGAGCGTCCGCCGTTGTGGTCCCTTGGCAGAGCTTGGTGGGATGACGCACAACAGGCCCATCAGTCTATGCAGTGTGGAGGTGACCGACGGTGTGCGGCGTGCGACGACGCCAATAGCATACACCACGACGGTGCCACGACGGCGTGCCACGTGTGACTGCGGGATGGCGATTGGCGGCGTCATGCCATCAAAATTCTATTAAATATTTATATTATCTCGTCACAAGAGCCGACGACTTGCATCGAGCTGAGTCCTTACTTCGAAAACGATAACTCATGAGATTAGTTGTTTCCGAAGTTTGTTGGTACTTTTGGTTCGCCAGGCTCCACCAAAAGGCAGGAGCATGTGTTGAATAACAAAAGTGGCGGACAGTCCGACCCTAGGTCCCGGACGGTCCGCGCCCCCAAGATCAGATTAACTCGAGCGATTGTCCTTATCTCGTGTGTGGTTATTCATCTAATCACGTGAGATTTATTAGCTATCGTCTAGGAACGGACACAAACCTCCCCTTATATATATGAATGTGTACGGTCGATTGAGAACCTCCGAACACATTCCAATCGAACCAATTACTTTATTTATCATTCCTGTAATAGAAATAGATGTAGCGTAGTTCTAGTACAGGTATCCGCATATCCACATCAACCACTATTCGACTCTACGTCGTATAAATCCGTCTTGGGTGGCTTGCCGATCCTAAGACGACCATAGGATCTTACCACTCCCGGGGGGCAAGATCTAGTTGTCCATTCAAGAGATCTCTTCCTCGACTGCCTTTTAATTCTTAGGCGACTCCACGTCGTCTATGGACACCCTGAGCGACTTGTCGACCCGGAGCGCCCTAAGGTCTCTCCTCTAGGGGACGAGACCTAGATACCAGCGAGAAGGAAGACGACCATGCGCCACCGCGGATCGTCCGGTGTGACACAAGAAATGCGTCGCTTCTGCCTACATCTTTAGTGATTGGCGCTACCCAAATGAGCGCCAACAATTAGATAATCACGATTGTGAAAAGTGGTGTTGAACAAAAAAACAAATAAATAAGAAAGAATCAAAGTTTAAAAGAGCATATTCGATATTGAAAAGAAAAATGAAAATGTGTCAACAAAAGAAAAGGAATATTGAAAAGGAAAATGAAAGTGTTGTTGGTAAAAAAACAAAGAAATAAGGAAATAATCAAATTTACTAAAAAGAAAGAAATATGAAAAAATGTGAAGTTTTAAAAACAAATATGAAAAGAAGCAAAGTTTAGAAAACTAATTTATAAATATTTAAAAGGAAAATGAAAGTGCTGTTGGTAAAAAAAGAAATATAAGTATATAAAAAACTAACGCGCCAGGTAGGGGTCGAACCTACGGCCTTCTGCTTAGGAAACAGACGCTCTATCCACTGAGCTACAGGCGCTTAGTTGTTATTTATATTGGTGTTTCTTTATTGTAATGTATGTCCGTGGTCCCTGTCAGCTCAAGCTCATCGACCTGTCTGCTATCGTCGCCGCCGACGAGTTGGCGGCGCGTGAATACAAGGACCAGGAGAACCAGTTCGTCCGGATGAGGCGGAAGAGCTACACGAAGTTCATCGCCAGTTGGAGCCTCTCTCCGTCGACGCATCTGCTGCTGTTCACTTCGCCAGCCGAGCACACGTCAACCTCCTCTCCGGCAACCACCGACGGGCCCTTACGACGCCGAGCAGACCATCCGCCTCTCTCCCTCCCTCCAGCATCAAGGATTCAAGGTAACCGCTCGTTCTTGTGTACGTTTTGGATCCGGCGAAGGAGCCTGCTGGCACGTGTCGTGAGATGTTCTTGTAGTTAGGCGTACTACCGAGCAGTGAAGGCGTCGCTTGAGACTTGAGAGACGCAGCATCCTTCTACCGAAAGGCGCGGCGAGTTTAGACGGTCTACAACAACGTCCTCTATATACATCATCTATATCCGTCATTTACAGTCTTCTTTAAAATATTCTATTCCCTATATCTATTTCCTCTTCAATAACGTCCTCTAAATCACGTCCCCTATATGTAAATACCTATATTAAAGACATTTTTTATTTTTTAATTTTTGTACATACGTGTTTGTCATACTCTCAAATGTATTGTACATATTTTAATTTTACTAAACCGGTTGTTTAAAGTATTCAAATAGATAAAAAACTGTTTAGAGAAACTCTATATATAAAGGATCCAGCAGTGTCCTCTAAATTTAAATGACCGTTTAGAGGACACTGCTGGAGGGGTAGAGGACGTTCTCGTCCTCTAAATTTAGGGTACAGGACCCTTTAGAGCTCCTTGTTGGAGCTAGTCTTATTGGAGCTGAGGTATCCCGAACGACGGGCTTCGGAAGTTTGGTACCCCCAACCTTGCAATTGGAATCTTAGTATTACAATAGGCTTCCGTTTGGAAATTTGTCATCGTGGGCACTTTTAACCGTCGCGCTAAGTAATAACTTGTACCGGCTGCTGTTACCGCGCGTGTGCCCTTCTTTTACGTTGAAGAGGTGGATTTCTCGTTCGTCAAAACGGATCGGCCTTCCTCTATTCTCCTCGACTGAACTGGGCGCTCCTGCTCTCTCCTCGACGAGCGCTCCTCCTCAACGGTGCTCCTCTCCTCGACGGCGCTCCTCTCCAAGGTATCCTCTCGAGTGTCCATTTATCTTCTGTGGCGCCCCTCTCACTCCTGCTCCTCTCCCTGGTGCTCGGCTGGTCTGTTTGTGTTCTGTTTGTGCGGAGTGAGAGGGGTGATGTGTTGTGCCAGTGATACTGGTGCTCCTCCTCGTTTGTGCGTTGTGGCAGTGAAAATGTAGTTTTGTCCGTGGTGCACGCGCTGTTGTGTTTGTGCGCTGTGTCAATCTTGAGCAGCTCGTTGTAGGTTCCTTCCCCGTGGCCATGGAGAAATCTCCAAGATCCATTCCTATCGGATCTGGACCTGCTAGGGCCGACACACGCAGAGATGTCGCATAAGTTGCAGAAGGGAGTAGGCGCACAGGCATCGTCGACACAAGCAACATTGATTATGGCACTAGTAGATTACGTCCGCGTCATCGATTATGTAGGACACATGATCTGGTACGTTTTACTGTAAATAACATAATGTGTTATTATAGTAACAGTGAATACTATAATATGATATTGAATGTCATTATTAATTTGGTTGTAGGCACGGAGATATAATCGAGTTTGGGATGGTCTTTTAGACGCCATTAGACAGATGCAATTATCTGCCGATGAGTTGAGGAAGTTGAGCCGCCGCAATCATGTTCCTGAGTATTTGGGTATGTTGCACAAGAATTGCCTGGTTAATGCCATGAGTGATGTTACTGAAATTGCAAAAGGTCTAGACACTATGAGCAGGGATTTGGAGGAAGTTCTTATTGGTCCTCAGCCTCTACTTGAGGATTATGAAGCCCTTGGAATGTACGATGATTTCAAAACTGATGTTCATTGTGATTGTACTGAGCAGTGTGGTTCGGATGAGGACAACTTTTCTTTTGACCCCGATGAGATTCCTGATCGCCGTATGAAGGGTCCTATATGAAGTGAGCCTATCTGAGCTATTTGTCTGTGACTCCGATGAGATCCCTGACTGCCGTATGAAGTGAGCCTATCTGAGCTATTACTATGTGTGCCCAGTTTGTAATATGTGTGCCCAAGATTGTTTTGGCCATGATTCCAGCTTGTACTATGTGTGCCCAATTTGTAATATGTGTGCCCAGCTTGTACTACGACTTAGGTGTAATGTGTTGCTGTGTAATGTGTAATTCGAACTATTGTAATTCGAACTATTGTGATTGGAACTAATGTCAACCAGTTCAGTGAAAACCAGTTTAAGTGTGATTGGAACTAATGTGTGCCCAATTTCAGTTCTGTTTTCAGTCTGTGTTCTTTTCAGTTTCAGTTTTCAGTCTCTATTTTAAGGTTTTAAGTTCAGTTTCAGTCTCAGTTCCAATTTCCAATTTCCAGTTTGAGTCTCAGTTCCAATTTCTCTGCTGTTACTAATATCAACATCCTTATTTCTCTATTTTGTTGCCAAAAGGACTGCTTGATGAATACTAATTATATTATTCAGAGCACCAGTTCGGTTACCATTATTCAGAGCACCAGTTCGGTTACCTGTATTAGGAGCTTCGGCACATTGTATTATTTGAAAAGCACTTGGATCCATGGGCATTTGGCTCAAATGTACTGAAGCTAGCTGAAGCATACAGGAACTGAAGCTACCAATTCAGTTTTCAGAAACATACATGAACTGAAGCTAACTGATCTGTGAAAAATATGTGGTTTCTGAACTAAAGGTGGTATTAGTAACAGCAGAAAAATATATGATTTCTGAACTAAAGGTGGTATTAGTAACTAAAGCTAACTAAAGGTGGTATTAGTAACTTCAGGTTTCAGAAAAATATGTGGTTTCTGAAAACTGAAGATAACTGAACTAAAGGTGACCATAATTCAACAGCAAGGACCATTATTGAACAGTATATTGATGGTACACAAAATAATTGTAGAAGGAACCAATGCCAGTTGTCCTCTGTTTCGGTGAACTGATGGTGAACAGGATGTTGGTACACAAAATAATTATGTGAACTGATGGTAACTAACCATAATTCTGAAAACTGAAGATGAAAGGGAAATGTGCCCTTGGGCCATTTCTAAGTATTTTGGTGATTGAGTGCCAACACAAGTGCTTAAATATGAATTTATGCTCATGGATGGACAAAGTGCAAATCAAGAGTAAAGGTATGTTTCTAAGCCTTAGTACATTGGTTTTGTGTACTAATATACTTGTCTAAGTGTTAGAAACAGAAAGAAGAAGAAAAGAGAAGAGTTGGCTGTGTACAGCCAAAAGGCTGTTTCGGTCTGGGGCACCGGACTGTCCAGTGGTGCACCGGACAGTGTCCGGTGCGCCAGGCTGCCTCGAGCGAAGTGGCCGCTCTCGGGAATTCGCCGACGGCGTACGGCTAAAATTCACCGGACTGTCCGGTGTGCACCGGACTGTCCGGTGAGCCAACGGTCGGCCGGGCCAACGGTCGGCCGCGGAATCCGCGCGCGACACGTGGCCGAGCCAACGGTCGGAAGGGGGCACCGGACTGTCCGGTGTGCACCGGACATGTCCGGTGCGCCAACGGCTCCCAGATCTGCAACGGTCGACTGTGCCATTTTTGGAAGGAAATCGGGCACCAGACAGTGTCCGGTGTGCACCGGACTGTCCGGTGCGCCTGATGATAGAAGGCAAGAATGGCCTTCCAGAATTGCTCTCAACGGCTCCTAGCTGCCTTGGGACTATAAAAGGGACCCCTAGGCGCATGGAGAAGCACACCCAAGCAACCTTAGAGCACTCTTGATCATCCACACTCAGTCTTTGCGCATTTGTTTGTCATTCTCAGTGATTCGAGCTCCGTTCTAGTGAGAACTTTGAGATAGTCTTTTGAGCTCGATCCTTGGCCGTGTGTGTGCGCATTTTGCTGTGGATTTGTGTGTGTTGCTTCTCTCCCTTACTCCATGCTTCTTTGTGAACTTCAAGTGTAAGGGCGAGAGACTCCAAGTTGTGGAGATTCCTCGCAAACGCGATAAGAAAAGAAAAGCATAACACTGTGGTATTCAAGTTGATCATTGGATCACTTGAGAGGAGTTGAGTGCAACTCTCGTCCGTTGGGACGCCACAACGTGGAGTAGGCAAGTTTTGTACTTGGCCGAACCACGGGATAAACCACTGTGTCTTCTCTGTGTTGAACTCCTTGTGGTTATCGTATTGTGCAAGATCTTCTCTTTAGCCACTTGGCATTAACTGTGCTAACGCTTAATCAAAGTTTTGTGGCTTAAGTTTTTAAGTTTTACAGGATCACCTATTCACCCCCCCTCTAGGTGCTCTCAATTGGTATCAGAGCCGTTCTCTTCAAGAAGGGACTAATCGCCCGAAGAGATGGATCCTAAAGGGAAGGGAATCGTGATCAACGACAAGGAGAAGGAGTCCTTCGTCAACGAACCAAGGGATGACAAGTCCAACGACTCGGGCTCGGGCCACAGACGCAAAGATGGGAAGAAGAAGAAGACAAGACGCATCAAGGAGATCGTCTACTACGACAGCGATGAGTCTACTTCCTCCCAAAAGGACGACGACCACAACGACTACGAGAAAAAGAAACCGGTCAATTCGAACTTTTCTTTTGACTACTTTTGTATTCCGCATAGTTCAAGTTCACATTTGCTCTCCATTCCACTCGGCAAGCCCCCACACTTTGATGGAGAGGACTACGGATTTTGGAGCCACAAAATGCGTAGTCACCTATTCTCTCTCCATCCTAGTATATGGGAGATTGTAGAAAGTGGAATGCACTTTGATAGTTCGGATAGTCCCATGTTCATTAATGAGCAAATACATAAGAATGCACAAGCTACTATTGTTCTTCTAGCTTCTTTGTGCAGGGATGAATACAACAAAGTGAGCGGCTTGGATAACGCCAAGCAAATATGGGACACCCTCAAGATCTCTCATGAGGGGAACGACGTCACCTTGCTCACCAAGATGGAGTTGGTGGAGGGCGAGCTTGGACGGTTCGCAATGATAAGGGGCGAGGAGCCAACTCAAACATACAACCGGCTCAAGACCCTTATCAACAAAATAAGGAGCTATGGAAGCACGCGATGGACGGACCACGACGTCGTCCGACTGATGCTAAGGTCCTTTACCGTTCTTGATCCTCATTTGGTGAATAATATTCGTGAGAATCCCAGGTACACCAAAATGTCGCCCGAAGAAGTCCTTGGAAAATTCGTAAGTGGACGAATGATGATCAAGGAGGCAAGGTACGTGGACGACGCCTTGAATGGACCGATCAACGAGCCACAACCTCTTGCTCTCAAAGCAACAAGAAGCAAGGAGGCGCTACCTAACAAGGTGGCACAAATTGAGGCGGCCGGACTTAATGATGAAGAGATGACTCTCATCATCAAGAGATTCAAGACGGCACTCAAAGGTCGCAAGGGACAGCCAAGCAAGATCAAAGCCAAAGGGAAGCGCTCATGCTTCAAATGCGGTAAGATTGGTCATTTTATTGCTAACTGTCCCGATAATGAAAGTGACCAGGAACTCGGGAGCAAGAGGGAAAAGAAGAAACATTACAAGAAGGCCAAGGGCGAGGCACATATCGGAAAGGAGTGGGATTCGGATTGCTCCTCCTCCGACTCCGACAATGAAGGACTCGCCGCCACCGCCTTCAACAAGTCGTCCCTCTTCCCCAACGAGCATCACACATGCCTCATGGCGAAGGAGAAGAAGGTATGTACTCGAGAAAGTACCACTTATTCTTCTAGTGATGATGATTCTAGTGACGATAATGAAATAGACTATTCTAGTTTATTTAAAGGTCTAGATAGAATTAAAATTGGCAAAATTAATGAGTTAATTGATGCCTTGAATGAAAAGGATAGGCTTTTAGAAAAGCAAGAGGATTTGTTATATGATGAACATGATAAATTTGTAGAAGCACAAAAATCTCATGCTTTAGAAGTTAAAAGAAACGAAATGCTTTCTTGTGAATTATCTTCTTGCCATGAGACAATTTCTAGCTTAAGGTGCATTAATGATGACTTGAATGCTAAGATTGCTAGTAAATCAACATCTTGTGTAGAAATTGTTGAAACTTGCAATAGGTGTAAAGATTTTGACATTGATGCTTGTAGTGATCATTTAGTTTCAATTTCCAAATTAAATGAGGAATTGGCTAGTCTTAATGCCCAACTTAAGACTAGCAAGAATGAATTTGATAAGCTGAAATTTGCAAGGGATGCCTACACGATTGGTAGACACCCCTCAATTAAGGATGGACTTGGCTACAAGAGGGAAGCCAAGGACTTGACAAGCTATAAGGCTCCTATCTCCGCCAAGGAGAAAGGGAAGGCTCCTATGGCTAGTAGTACTAAAAGGAACCATGCTTTTATGTATCATGATAGGAGACAAACTAGAAATGCTTATAGGAGTTATAATGCTTATGATGATTTTGACTCTCATGCCATGTTTGCTTCTAGTTCTTCCTATATGCATGGTATAAATATGTCTAGGAGAAATGCTATTCATTATGTGCCTAGAAAGAATATTATTCATGCTCCTAGGAAAATAATGAATGAACCCTCTACAATTTATCATGCTTTAAATGCTTCATTTGCTATTTGTAGAAAGGATAGGAAAATAGTTGCTAGGAAGTTAGGGGCAAAATACAAGGGAGACAAAACTTGCATTTGGGTCCCTAAGGATATTTGCACTAACCTTGTAGGACCCAACATGAGTTGGGTACCTAAGACCCAAGCCTAAATTTGCCTTGCACGTTTATGCATCCGGGGGTTCAAGCTGGATTATCGACAGCGGATGCACAAACCATATGACGGGGGAGAAGAAGATGTTCACCTCCTACGTCAAAAATAAGGATTCCCAAGATTCAATTATATTCGGTGATGGGAATCAAGGCAAGGTAAAAGGGTTAGGTAAAATTGCAATTTCTAATGAGCACTCTATCTCCAATGTGTTTTTAGTTGAGTCTCTTGGTTACAATTTGCTATCTGTTAGTCAACTATGCAATATGGGATATAATTGTCTTTTTACAAATGTAGATGTGTCTGTCTTTAGAAGAAGTGATGGTTCACTAGCCTTTAAGGGTGTATTAGACGGCAAACTTTATTTAGTTGATTTTGCAAAAGAGGAGGCCGGTCTAGATGCTTGCTTAATAGCTAATACTAGCATGGGCTGGCTGTGGCATCGCCGCTTAGCACATGTAGGGATGAAGAACCTACACAAGCTTCTAAAGGGAGAACACGTGATAGGTTTGACTAACGTACAATTCGAAAAAGATAGACCTTGTGCAGCTTGTCAGGCAGGTAAACAAGTGGGAGGAACGCATCACAGCAAGAATGTGATGACCACATCAAGACCCCTGGAGCTGCTACATATGGACCTCTTCGGACCCGTCGCCTATCTGAGCATAGGAGGAAGTAAGTATGGTCTAGTTATTGTTGATGACTTTTCCCGCTTCACTTGGGTGTTCTTTTTGCAGGATAAGTCTGAAACCCAAGGGACCCTCAAGCGCTTCCTCAGGAGAGCTCAAAATGAGTTTGAGCTCAAGGTGAAGAAGATAAGGAGCGACAACGGGTCCGAGTTCAAGAACCTTCAAGTGGAGGAGTTCCTTGAGGAGGAAGGGATCAAGCACGAGTTCTCCGCTCCCTACACACCACAGCAAAATGGTGTGGTAGAGAGGAAGAACAGGACGCTAATCGATATGGCGAGGACGATGCTTGGAGAATTCAAGACCCCCGAGCGTTTTTGGTCGGAAGCCGTGAACACGGCTTGCCACGCTATCAACAGGGTCTACCTTCATCACCTCCTCAAGAAGACTTCGTATGAGCTACTCACCGGTAACAAACCCAATGTATCTTACTTTCGTGTATTTGGGAGCAGGTGCTATATTCTAGTGAAGAAGGGTAGAAATTCTAAATTTGCTCCCAAAGCTGTAGAAGGGTTTTTGTTAGGTTATGACTCAAATACAAAGGCGTATAGAGTCTTCAACAAATCATCTGGTTTGGTTGAAGTCTCCAGCGACGTTGTATTTGATGAGACTAATGGCTCTCCAAGAGAGCAAGTTGTTGATTGTGATGATGTAGATGAAGAAGATGTTCCGACGACAGCTATACGAACCATGGCGATTGGAGAAGTGCGGCCACAGGAACAAGATGAACGAGATCAACCTTCTTCCTCAACAACGGTGCATCCCCCAACTCAAGACGATGAACAGGTTCATCAAAAAGAGGTGTGTGATCAAGGGGGAGCACAAGATGATCACGTGATGGAGGAAGAAGCGCAACCGGCACCTCCAACCCAAGTTCGAGCGGTGATTCAAAGGGATCATCCCGTCGACCAAATTTTGGGTGACATTAGTAAGGGAGTAACTACTCGATCTCGATTAGTTAATTTTTGTGAGCATTACTCCTTTGTCTCTTCTATTGAGCCTTTCAGGGTAGAGGAGGCCTTGCTGGATCCGGATTGGGTATTGGCCATGCAGGAGGAACTCAACAACTTCAAGCGCAATGAAGTTTGGACACTGGTGCCTCGTCCCAAGCAAAATGTTGTGGGAACCAAGTGGGTGTTCCGCAACAAACAGGACGAGCACGGGGTGGTGACGAGGAACAAGGCTCGACTTGTGGCAAAAGGTTATGCCCAAGTCGCAGGTTTAGACTTTGAGGAGACTTTTGTTCCTGTGGCTAGGATAGAATCAATTCGTATCTTGCTAGCATATGCCGCTCACCATTCTTTCAGGTTGTACCAAATGGATGTGAAGAGTGCGTTCCTCAACGGGCCGATCAAGGAGGAGGTGTACGTAGAGCAACCCCTGGCTTCGAGGATGAACGGTACTCCGACCACGTGTGTAAGCTCTCTAAGGCGCTCTATGGACTTAAGCAAGCCCCAAGAGCATGGTATGAATGCCTGAGAGACTTTTTAATTGCTAATGCTTTCAAGGTTGGGAAAGCCGATCCAACTCTTTTCACTAAGACTTGTGACGGTGATCTTTTTGTGTGCCAAATTTATGTCGATGACATAATATTTGGTTCTACTAATAAAAAGTCTTGTGAAGAGTTTAGCAGGGTGATGACGCAGAAATTCGAGATGTCGATGATGGGCGAGTTGAACTACTTCCTTGGGTTCCAAGTGAAGCAACTCAAGGACGGCACCTTCATCTCCCAAACAAAGTACACGCAAGACTTGCTGAAGCGGTTTGGGATGAAGGACGCCAAGCCCGCAAAGACTCCGATGGGAACCGACGGACACACCGACCTCAACAAAGGAGGTAAGTCCGTTGATCAAAAAGCATACCGGTCAATGATAGGGTCTTTACTTTATTTATGTGCTAGTAGACCGGATATTATGCTTAGCGTATGCATGTGTGCTAGATTTCAATCCGATCCTAAGGAGTGTCACTTAGTGGCGGTGAAGCGAATTCTTAGATATTTGGTTGCTACGCCTTGCTTCGGGCTCTGGTATCCAAAGGGGTCTACCTTTGACTTGGTTGGATACTCAGATTCCGACTATGCTGGATGTAAGGTCGATAGGAAGAGTACATCAGGGACGTGCCAATTCTTAGGAAGGTCCCTGGTGTCGTGGAACTCTAAGAAACAAACCTCCGTTGCCCTATCCACCGCTGAGGCAGAGTATGTTGCCGTAGGACAGTGTTGCGCGCAACTACTTTGGATGAGGCAAACCCTCAGGGACTTTGGCTACAATCTGAGCAAAGTCCCACTCCTATGTGACAATGAGAGTGCTATCCGCATGGCGGAAAATCCTGTTGAACACAGCCGCACAAAGCACATTGACATCCAGCATCACTTTTTGAGAGACCACCAGCAAAAGGGAGATATCGAAGTGTTTCATGTTAGCACCGAGAACCAGCTAGCCGATATCTTTACCAAGCCTCTAGATGAGAAGACCTTTTGCAGGCTGCGTAGTGAGCTAAATGTCTTAGATTCGCGGAACTTGGATTGAATTGTAGCATACATGTGTTTATGCCTTTGATCATGTTTGGTATGTTCCGTTTGCATTTTGTTGCTTATTATGGTGCTCAAGTTGTACAAGCACTCCTCGGACCTCATAAGTCCTTGTGCAAGAGATGCACATTTTTAGGGGGAGATGTGTTACAACTTGACCCTTTGAGACTAACCATATGCTTGAGTTTGCTTGATTTAGTCTCGAAGGAGAATTGAAAGGGAAAAGGTGGACTTGGACCATGCAAAACTTCCACTGCACTCCGATGAAAAGAGTAACCTTTCCAAATTCATCTTTACACTCTTATTGCCTATTTTGCTCTTAATTGAAGAATTTGGTGAGGCAATGGGGTTACAGGGCCAAGTTTGATCCCGTTTTGGTGCTCGATGCCAAAGGGGGAGAAAATAAAGGCCAAAGCAATAGATGGATCAGCTACCACTTGAGAAATTTTGAAAATAGTAGAATAGAGCTTTTGGTTTGTCAAAACTCTCGCATTGTCTCTTTTGTCAAAAGTTGGCCTCTTGTGGGGAGAAGTGTTGATTATGGGAAATAGGGGGAGTTTTTGAAATCTTTGATCAATCTCTTTTGGAATGACTCTCTTTATGCTTCAACATGTATGTTTGACTTAGAGATAGAGATTTGAGTTTGATTTGCAAAAACAAACCAAGTGGTGGCAAAAGAATGATCCATATATGCCAAAATTGAATCAAAATAAATTTGAGTTTTATTTGAAGTGATATTGCACTTGTTCTAGTTGCTTTATGTTGTGTTGGCATAAATCACCAAAAAGGGGGAGATTGAAAGGGAAATGTGCCCTTGGGCCATTTCTAAGTATTTTGGTGATTGAGTGCCAACACAAGTGCTTAAATGTGAATTTATGCTCATGGATGGACAAAGTGCAAATCAAGAGTAAAGGTATGTTTCTAAGCCTTAGTACATTGGTTTTGTGTACTAATATACTTGTCTAAGTGTTAGAAACAGAAAGAAGAAGAAAAGAAAAGAGTTGGCTGTGTACAGCCAAAAGGCTGTTTCGGTCTGGGGCACCGGACTGTCCGGTGGTGCACCGGACAGTGTCCGGTGCGCCAGGCTGCCTCGAGCGAAGTGGCCGCTCTTGGGAATTCGCCGACGGCGTACGGCTAAAATTCACCGGACTGTCCGGTGTGCACCGGACTGTCCGGTGAGCCAACGGTCGGCCGGGCCAACGGTCGGCCGCGGAATCCGCGCGCGACACGTGGCCGAGCCAACGGTCGGAAGGGGGCACCGGACTGTCCGGTGTGCACCGGACATGTCCGGTGCGCCAACGGCTCCCAGATCTGCAACGGTCGACTGCGCCATTTTTGGAAGGAAATCGGGCACCGGACAGTGTCCGGTGTGCACCGGACTGTCCGGTGCGCCCGATGACAGAAGGCAAGAATGGCCTTCCAGAATTGCTCTCAACGGCTCCTAGCTGCCTTGGGACTATAAAAGGGACCCCTAGGCGCATGGAGAAGCACACCCAAGCAACCTTAGAGCACTCTTGATCATCCACACTCAGTCTTTGCGCATTTGTTTGTCATTCTCAGTGATTCGAGCTCCGTTCTAGTGAGAACTTTGAGATAGTCTTTTGAGCTCGATCCTTGGCCGTGTGTGTGCGCATTTTGCTGTGGATTTGTGTGTGTTGCTTCTCTCCCTTACTCTGTGCTTCTTTGTGAACTTCAAGTGTAAGGGCGAGAGACTCCAAGTTGTGGAGATTCCTCGCAAACGCGATAAGAAAAGAAAAGCATAACACTGTGGTATTCAAGTTGATCATTGGATCACTTGAGAGGAGTTGAGTGCAACTCTCGTCCGTTGGGACGCCACAACGTGGAGTAGGCAAGTTTTGTACTTGACCGAACCACGGGATAAACCACTGTGTCTTCTCTGTGTTGAACTCCTTGTGGTTATCGTATTGTGCAAGATCTTCTCTTTAGCCACTTGGCATTAACTGTGCTAACGCTTAATCAAAGTTTTGTGGCTTAAGTTTTTAAGTTTTACAGGATCACCTATTCACCCCCCCCTCTAGGTGCTCTCAGAAGATAACTGAACTAAAGGTGACCATAATTCAACTGTGAACTGATGGTACAATAACAGCTGGGAAACTAGTTTAACACATGACAATAACAGCTGGGAAACTAGTTTAACACATGACATCACAATGACATCTGTCCTTATTTTCTGAAAACATGTCTAGAGAAAGTACTTCAATACATTACATCACAATAACAGCTGGGAAATGGCGCACTTGTACGTATCTTGAAGGAAAGTCTGTAAATCCTTTGCACGTGTGTGTGGTTTCTTCGCAAGGATAGGTAAAGCTTTAGCAGCAACCCAAGCACTGGTTGGTGTGCTTGTCCTCCTCCGGCCACTAGAAGTGCAAGTGTGATGATCATTCATCACAGTCACCTACAGAAGTATAAATGAAATGCACATTACTACTAAGGCATAAAAAACTTCAACAAAATTAAAACTTTGACAAAACCGTACAATTATGGTAGGTGACCCATCACTCTCAATTCTTGCATGTATGCTCCAAGGACAATCACCACCTCGACAAAATCCTCTGTATTTCTTCGGGGTACTAGCCTCAATGCCTAACTCAAACTCTTTTTCTATGGCATACTTTCTCGTAGCAAGTCTGAATTCAGCCATAGATGGATACATGCAGCCAACCGCCATGATTGGATGGTTAGAATCATACAAAACTCTACTCTCGTTTGGCAAAAAATCAACACAGGGCATGGAGGATGAAGAATCAACTCCAAACTCATTTGGATTATTTGAATGACCACAATGATTAGAAGCCTCCTCTCTCTCTCTCTTTGTTTTCTCGTTCATCTTCAGCCGCCAATCCAAGTTTCGAATACATAGCTAGCTCACTGGGTACATGTTGAGACCCTTCTTCATCCCATCGAAGATCAGGTCCAATACCCTCAAAATCAAATACTTGCGATGGGTCAAACACTGTTAACTGGAAATTGACAGTGCCCTACAAAAATTATGAGGAGCAGTACAAATGAGAAACATCAACCCATTTCTACGTGCACAGGCAACAATACACAAGTGTAGTCCCTTCACAAACAGGGAGGCAACAATACACAAGTGCAGACTAATATATGAAATACATTTGTACAACATTTTGACGAAACACGTGCGAGACAATTAGTAGAATAGGGGGTCCAAATCAGTTACCGTTTCAACCGGATCTTCACGACAATCTGGTGGTGCCTCCAACTAAGAGTTGTCAACGTCGTCGATCGTCAGAGCAGCATCGACCAACGACGACGAATTGAGGGCCAGCCCTGTTTCGCTGCCAACGACCTCGCCTGGAGGCAACGACGAGGATAACTCGCTGGCTGCGTGGACTGCGAGGTCCGGCGAGGAGACTGCCGGAGGTTGCATTGGGACGAAGAAAGAGCTCGACCAGCGCCGGAAGCAGTCGGGGAGCCGGACAGAGAGGGAGAGGAAGAAAGGAGCGAGCTCGCGATCCGTTCTGAAGAATAGAGGAAGGCCGATCCGTTTTGACGAACGGGAAATCCACCTCTTCAACGTAAAAGAAGGGCACACACGCGGTAACAACAGCCGGTACAAGTTAATACTTAGCGCGACGGTTAAAAGTGCCCATGATGACAAATTTCCAAACGGAAGCCTATTATAATACTAAGATTCCAATTGCAAGGTTGGGGGTACCAAACTTCCGAAGCCCGTCGTTCGGGATACCTCAGCTCCAATAGGCTGATTGGAAGTGAAGAGTTTTTAAATAATATTGTAATATTATTAAATACTGTAGTTGTTATATACAAAATGATATTTGCCAAGCTAGCTAATTTTTTTAATTAAAGTATTGTAAAGACTGCAGTTGTTTTAAGGTATTCTAAAATTAGATCTGGACCTTAGTTTTCAAAAAAAAACCCGTAGTATTTTAAACTACGATAGTATCATAACTAAAGTATATTGTAATATCTCAAAGACAGTGGTTTTCAAAAACTTTGTTTCCAAACGAGACCTGAATAGGAAGTGAAAGCAAAACTGACAAAAGAAGACCATCAGGTTGCACAGGCAATCGCCAAAGCTAAGGTCTCGTTTTGCCCAACAATTGACACTGTCACACTCACACTGCTATACTAAAAATATGTTTGATTTGCTACCTAACTTGCAATGATATGCCACTTTTTTGTCTAATGCTAGTTTTCAATTTGACTGACTAACCTTATATATGCGAGTTGCTGCAGTTAGCAAAGAACCAAACAGTCCCTAAGATTGTGCTCGGCAAAGCAAGCATATCTCTATCTTTACTATGTAAAACATCAGTTTCAATAGTCATCTCATGTCACGTTTCCCCTTCTCACTTAATGCAGAAAAAAGTAAATTTGTGCTTATGTACAAATAGGGTTTGAACCTTGGTTATTGATAGGGTTGGAAACGAGTCGAACCGAGCTCGGCTCGGCTCGGTGCAGCTCGGTGGCTGACCGAGCTCGGCTCGGCTCGGCTCGGCCATTTCACGAGCTGAGGAACCAGGCTCGGCTCGGCTCGAAGGCGGCTCGCGAGCCGGCTCGGCTCGGCTCGCGAGCCACACCCTGATATTATTTAATTGCATTATATAGTGAATTATTAGTATATAAATGTGAAATATATAATATAATTCATTATTATAAGGAATTCAAATTATTAATTGTCATATATCTATCATGAAAGCTAAGAAATAAATTGACAACCTATAAAATTAGCCAATATCCATCAGTATTGTACATATTAAGTAATTTGACATAGCTCGCGAGCCAGCTCGGCTCGGCTCGCTACGGGAACGAGCCCAAAAGGCAGGCTCGGCTCGGCTCGCTCGAGGCTCGCGAGCCGCTCCGAGCCGAGCCGAGCCGGCTCGCGAGCCTCGAGCTTATTTTCTAGCCCTAGTTATTGACTCAGCATTCACATCCATCTAACCAATACAACACACATATTTTGAAATTTATGTGTCTTGTTAAAACAAAGCCTACTCATATAATATATATGAACTATGACAACACATGAACAACTGGCTATTATGCTTGAAAACACTTTTTATACTATAGACGACGCTGTTTCCATAGTGGGGTTTTAAATATAGCAGCTTGTTCGCTGCGGCTTGCTGCGGCTGCAATCCGGCTGCGGCTGCGGCTTCTACAGTATTTTTCTCTCTATGGATTGCAGCTGCAGCAATCCAAACAGCTGCAACAGTGTCGGCTTGTAGCCAGCCGAACACGCCCTAGAGCGTGATAGGGAGTGAGATGAGTAGTATGCCGAAGACAACTTAATATTGAAATTCAAATATGTGGATTTTATCCAGGCTATTGTGTGTACGTAGGATCTTGTTGAGGCTATGTAAAAGAGAGGAGTGAAACTTAGTAAGCAGTCTACTAAACTGTCTCACGAGTAATGCAGACGCGAATACAGTTCCATATATTGATATATAGTGTTTGAAGCCTGAAGTTGTCTCCATAGAAGTAAACTGTTGGATGTAAGAACCTTTGTAACATATCTTTTAACCTATTGGTATAATAGTTAACTAACTCACTAAGTTTACGTGCCGCTTCTTCTCTACCATCTACCTTAGTATTTAACCAACTTACAGTGTACTTGCTCTTACTAATGCAGACGTGAATGTGTTTCCGTGCCATTTGAAGCAACGCCAGTGTCACACTGTTTCCATCCGGTCGCGTATTCGATCAGCTCGCCGCCATCGCATCCTTCACTGGTCCACTACAGCGAGGAACTGAGGCCTGCGCGGGCGGCGGCGGCGGCAGGCATCCCGACACTCCGCTGGTTCACTCCGTAGGATGCAGCGGCGTCGTTGGTTGGACGGCAGCCTCACAAGCACGGGAGAGAAACGGGTAAGGGCGGCGCAAGCTGCAACGGTGCCGTTGGTGGTCGGCGACTCCGTGAGGATGGGAGAGGGTGTAGAGGAGAAAGGAATCTCCAGCTTACCGTACATGCACGCCGCCGTCCCTCTGTGGGCAAGGCACCAGCATGGGTCCGAGGCTCCGAGCCCCTGCCGCTCGACGGGGACAGGACTTGGACGCTGAACTCCTGCCTCGCTCTGTGCGTCGCCGCACTGTTATATTGGAGTTCCACTGCCGTGGTCGTAGCGCCGTCAACAGAGGACGGGGAGTCCGGGTGGTCGGCGTCGCCCCACGAGGCCACGAGATGCCGAGAAAGTCGACGATTCAGTGGAAGAAGCCCATCGAAGAAGAGGACCTAGTCGTGTCGGTCCGTTGACGGCGTCGTGGGAATGCCAATTGCCCGCCGGCGCGATGCGAAGGGTTGGAGATGTGGGTGTTGGGGCGTGAAGAGAGAGAAGCGACCGTGGCTTGTGCGGACGTTGAAAACTCATCGGACAATTGTTGTTTTCAGGTGACGTGGACATTCTGGAAGGCCGAAAATTCTTCGTGTTTTTAATAGTAGAGATACGACGAACTAATGGGCTTACATTTATATAACTTATCCACATGGGCCTCGTCGGCCCAAAGGCCCCGTGAGCATGACGGAAGAGCAGTGATAAAGCGGAGTGACAATGGAATCGTACGGGGAGGGTCGAGGGGAACTGGGAAGGGAAGGGAGCGGAAGAGAGGTGGGTGACCGCCGCTCCTCCGTCCAGCCTTCCAGTTCCAGGCGTGGCGAACTAGGCAAGCGGCAAGCTCACCGCTCCTCGAGTGAGGCCCAGGTTCCGTCGCCGCCGTACTCAGCAGCGGATACCGGCGAGTCAACAGGTAGTAGAGGGGGAAGGAGGGGAGCAGTTCCTGTTCGCCCGGTCACCGCGCGGCCGGAGCAATCCCGCTGGTGCGTCCGCCTCAGTTTGCCGTCACCCTGTTGCACGTACGGCTAGGGTTTGGAGATAGATCCGCCCGCCAGCTCGTGTGGAGGCGCGCCGTGGTGCGGGGAGGAATAGAGGAAGCGCGGTTTTGGTTCCTTGCTCCTGAAGCTTCAGGGCGTGCGAACCGGTTCGGTCGCAATGTCGGGCTCGTCGGCGGCAGGGGAGGACATAGTGCAGCACCTATCGTCCAATTCTAACCCGTCTTCGTCGAAGCTCGCGAAGCTCGAGGCACGCATGGCCGGCAAGGCTGTCTCCGCGCCATCGTCACCGCCACACCATCCCATGGCTGCCCCCGCCTCCGCACCTGCCATATCCTTCATGGACCAGGAGGAGCTGCCTGAGACTTCCTCTTCCGATGACGATGTCAGTCCTATACCTTAAGCTTCTCCTGTTACTTTCCCCTTCTTTTTCCTGGCTCATGTACAGTATTGTGATTGCTTGACATCTTCGATTTCCTTGCTCACACATTGGCTATGTTGCTATGATCTCTTTCTGGCCAGAACTATTTATGCTATTTCTTTTGGTATTATAAACATGTGCACGTGGTTTGCTAGTGTAACCGACCACAAATTAGTCAAATAATTCCACCTCTAGTTTTATCCTTATTATGCTAACCATGGCCCCATTCCATTATTCTGTTTTTGCTGATTAGAACTGTGAGGAGTTTTTGATACAAAAGAATACCCTGAAGCGTCCGAGATCTCCAGATGGTGACAACATCTCTGCTCTTGGAAATTTTGAGGTGGGCTCATGTGTTAGGAACTGAATAGCTAATCTCTTACGATTCTCTCCTGCATTCTTTTATGCGCTCATGACTCTGAATATTCTTTTCACTTGGTGGATTCTCTTGTAATTTGAGAATCAGGGTTCATCAAACGAGGCAGCAAAGATTTTAGATGTCACGGATACAAGACCATCCCTGGACAATTCAAATAGGAAAAAACAAGGCCGTGGAAGGGGTCGTGCTGGTACAGGCCGAGGCCGTGGCTCAAAGACTGTTGATCAACCACGACTGACTTTGATTTCCTCAGCAGTTGTAACAAATGGTCAACTAGATAAATTAACCAACAAGGTATGATGTGTCTGTACCATTCTAGTATCCTGCCATGTGCAAACTTCTTACCCTTCTCATCAGAGTTTTTTGTAGGTCATTTGATACTTAAACTGAATGAATATGTTATTGAATAAATTGTTGTTTTGAAGGCACTTCTTATTTAAGGGTAATGTTTGGCCAGTTACAGGATGCTGAAATAGTTTTTTCTAGTAAATTATACACATTTATGACTTAATGAAAGTTGGTAACTAAGAGAAAATTTGCACCTACCCGTATATATCTATATCACTTTTAAACTACATAGCAGATCTAATGAAATAGATGAATCTGTACAAGCTTATTATGTTCAAAACTAGCCTGGACTTGTTCAGTTCTAATAATGTCTTGATCAAAGGACTAGGATACAAGATCTGCCATCTGCTAGTGTGCTTCTGAAGGATCTGTTTTTAGAGAAACTCATTAACAGGTTGTTAGTGTTCTTATATTCCTATTCAAATGGTTTTGAAAAACAGCACGATGGTCCAGGTCTTGTTTGTGACAATTGGTCACACAAATAGTTTGAAAGGTTTTAGGTAAGCCATTGTTTGACCCTACACTACATAAACAAATGTTTTTGCCCCATGGACAAACAACTATTTTCTCCACAATCCATATTTACACTCTGCATTACCAGAAAGCGTCGACACTTATGCACATCCAAAAATGCATTCAATGATGAACAGTTGATTGATGAACCCTATTACACAGTAATTTATCCTAACCTGCTAATTATGAGCGCAATTCAACAGGAACCCCAATCGAGTGTTCAACTGGGCCATGACGACAGGGCTGCTTTACAGGTAACTCATTGTTTGGCATCATTGTCTTCTGTTAAATTTCTAAATATTTCCATCCTTTTCTAATCACAGGATTGATCCGGACGTGTCCTTTTGGAACTGTCTTTGTTTCATGTTTGCCTGATTCTGAATGTCCTTTTGGATGTCTAGTTAATACATAAACATGGAGTCTTTCAGATGGCCTCTTTACATGGTTTTCATCCTTTTTCACCTCTCATTTGCTGGGATAGTTTCCACTTACTTTTATTTTCACTTGCCAGTTTAGGCAATCCAACCTTGTAAAGTAGTATGGTGTTGTTAAGATTTTCTCAGAAGTAATAAAGCATAAACAGCGTTAGTGAAATATTTTCCTGATGCCATGCCACTTTGGATGCTCATGAATATATTGTACCAAAAACCAATGTGTTCTCGTTTTTGTTTTAAAATTCTATTCTTAATCACTCTCCATTGAATAGGAAGAATTGTCAATGTTACATGGCAAAGTTGCATTTTTGGAGGAGGAACTTTCTAAATCGCGTCAAGACGCAACAAATTACCATCAACTGAGTGATAGGGTAGCAAAGGTAAGGAGATACTTGCTATCATTTTTCATTTAAACATGTATTTTTACTCTCTTGACATGTCGCCTTTGCATTATTCTTACAGGAATTGAAGGATCTCAAAGATCATGACCAACAAATGAGATCTAAGGTTGGTAGCATGTTATCTTATAGTTTTACCTTTTTCAGCTACTGCCATTCTTTCATTTGTATACTCTGGTCTACTATAAACTGGAAACTTTAAATCCACTGTTTAGGTATATCATGATGAATACAACAACAACAATAACAAAGCCTTTCATCCTAAGTAAGTTGGGGGTAGGCTAGAGTTAAAAACCCAATAGAACCCACAAGTCATGGTTCACACTCATGGATGGGTATATCCCATCCTTTCAAGTCTCCTGTCTCTTCTCGTGTCAACTTTTGTCTCTCTTCTTCTCTTCTCATTACTATCACGCTTTAGGATTCCACTACGCACTGGCGGACTGGTGCCTTTGGAGGTCTCAGTTGTACATGTCTAAACCATCTTAAACGCTGTTGGACAAACTTTTCTTCAGTTGGTCCAACCCTAGCCTATTATGTATATCATCATTTCGAACTCAATTTCTTCTTGTATGGCCATAAATTCAACGCAACACACACATTTCCACAACACTTGTATGCTGAACATGTCGTCTTTTTGTAGGCCAACATTCTGCACCATAAAATAGAGCAGGTCGAATTGTCGTCCTATAAAACTTGCCTTTTACTTCTGTGGTACCAACGCCAGATGCTTGACGTCGCTTCATCCACCCTGCTTTGAGGTTGAGTTGAATGCTTAGTAAGCTCTTGCTTGACTGGATCACAAGCAATACCAATAGTACCTGTACAGTCAGTCAAGAGAAGTCGATATAGAAATAGAAACACCAAAATCTGCAAGCAACCGCCATAACCAAGTCACCTCTGTCGTCACAAGAGCCATAACATGCAACTCAACCTCTACTCGAATAAGAAACTATCGTTTACTTCTTAGTCTTCCAAGCAATAAGAGAGCCACCAAGAAAAACATAATACACAGAAATAGATCGACGATCAGACAAATCACTAGCCTAGGTAGCATCACAGTAGGTCTTGAGTTGTAAAGAACTTGTGCGTGGAAATGATAGACGACACAAGATAGTCCCATGAAGACAACGTAAGACACGAAGCGGGTGACTATAGTGGAGCTGATTGGTGGCCAAAACAAATTGACTAAGAATATGTGTAGAATAGGAAATATTAGAACGAGTGTGTCAAGGGCCTGGGCGTCTAGAGCAGGGGGCCCTCGGCTACGAAGGTCGTAGCCGCGGTTCGTCGTCTTCTCCGGCGTGGTTATCCCCCACAGTCGTAGGCTTAGTTGGTAGAGAGAGAGGTAGAGAAGAGATAACTTGTTTGCTGCCTTTATTCCTGTCTCCCTGTGCCGCATATATAGCCATCAGCCTGCTGTTATTTTAGGCAAGCCTAAACATGGTAACACTAATCAATCACTAATCAATCACTCCTTTCCTTCCCTCTACTTTCCATTCTTCTACTAATCAATCACCCATCAATCTCTCCTTTCCTTCCCTCTACTTTCCATTCTTCTATTTTCCTTCCTAGCCACTGCTTTCCATATGCTCCAGCTGATCTCCCAGATCTGCGCGCCCTGCGCGCTCCTGTGCGCGGCGCCTGTCACGGGCGCGACGCTGCCTGGCGTACGAGCGCCCGTACATGACATCTCTCCCCTCGTCGAAGGCCAGCTCGTCCTCGAGCTGGAAGGCTGGGAATCGGGCGCGGAAGTCGTCGAACTCCTCCCAGGTGGCTGATGAAGCTGGTTCGCCGCTCCAGTGAACGAGGACTTGCCGCACGCCACGCGACAAGCGAGCCCCCGCTATTCTTGCAGGCTCAGGCACTACCGCACCATTGAGAAGAGGCGGCAGAGCCGGCGGTGTGGTGGGTGGGGAGCCCACGTACTTCCGGAGCACGCCGACATGAAACACGTCGTGCAGGCGCGCGCCGGGCGGCAATTCTAGCCGAACAGCCACGTCATTGATGATCTCGGTGACGCGGTAGGGTCCCACGTAGCGAGGCTTGAGCTTCCCAGTGATGGTTCGCGGCAGGGACGCCACCACACGTTGGCGAAGGCGAAGGAATGCCCAGTCCCCGACCTCATATGTGACCTCCTGGTGGTGCTTATCATACTGCAGCTTTTGGACCGCCTGAGCCTGCTCGAGACGGAAGCGGACGTCAACCAGAAAGGCTTCCCGCGCTTCCATTTCTTGTGCCACCGCCGCCACCCTTGTGTCGCCGGGCTCGTAGGAGCGGATGGAGGGCGGATCACGGCCGTAGACCACCCGGAACGGGGTGTCGTGGAGGGACGACTGGTAGGCCGTGTTGTAGACGTACTCCGCCCAGGGGAGCCAGCGAAGCCACTGGCGAGGGTGATCGCCCGTGAGGCAGCATAGGTACATGACGATGACGCGGTTGGCCGCCTCCGTCTGCGGGTGGAACGCTGATGACATGAGGAGCTTGGTGCCCATGAGGCGCATCAGCTCGCTCCAGAACGACGAGGTGAACAGCGGGTCGCGGTCGAAGACGATGGATTGCGGTATCCCGTGGAGACGGACGTTGTCGGTGAAGAAAGCCTGTGCCACAGACTCCGCCGTGTACGGGTGCGCTAGGGGGATGAAATGGCAGTATTTGCTGAAGCGGTCGACGACGGAGAGGATGACCGTCTTGCCGTGCACTCGGGGTAGCGCTTCAACGAAGTCCATCGCAATGTCCGCCCAGACCGCCGAGGGCACTGGCAGCGGCTGCAGCAAGCCAGCCGGATGTAGATGTTCCGACTTGAACCGCTGGCACGTCGTACACGCCCGCACGAAGTCCTGTACCAGGCGTCGCATGTTGGGGAAGTGGAAGTCCCGGCGCAGGCGGTGCAGGGTGCGGTGGACGCCCTCATGCCCATCGTCATGCACGACGGCCACAATCTCCTGCAGCAGGGGCGACGCCGGTGGAATGTACAGGCGCCCATCGTAGGTGACCATGCCGTCAGCCACCGCCCACGGTGCATCGCGGGTGCCAACGCCGACTCCTTCATGGATGGCTGCTAGAGCCGGGTCCATGGCCTGGGCCTGACGAAGGCGCGCGATGAAGTCGAAGCGGGGCGCGGAGATCGCCAGCAGCACGCTCTCCTCCGTGTCGCGGCGGGAAAGAGCATCCGCAACGACGTTCGTGGCGCCCGACCTGTACTCCACAGTGAAAGTAAGCCCAACAACTTCCCGACCCAGTGGTGTTGCGGGATTGTGGAGAGGCGCTGGTCGAGTAGGTATTTGAGGCTATAGTGGTATGTCTTGACGACGAAGCACCGCCCCCAGAGGTACGACCGCTAGTGCCGGACCGCCTGGACTAAGCCGATGAGCTCGAGCTCGTAGGCTGCCAACGCCTGGTGACGAGGAGCGATGGGACGGCTGAAGAATGCCACCAGATGTCCCTCTTGGGTGAGCACGGCGCCAAACCCGTGTGACGACGCATCACACTCAACCACGAAGGTCTTTGTGAAGTCAGGCATGGTGAGGACCGGTGCCGAGGTGACGACGGCCTTGAGGGCGCCGAAAGCCGCCGCTGCCTTGTCATCCCAGGCGAAGCCGTCTTTCTTGAGGAGGGCCGTGAGCGGTGCGGCGACCGTGCCGTAGTTGAGCACAAACTTGCGGTAGTAGCCCGCCAGGCCAAGAAACCCGCACACCGCCCGAGCCGAGCGCGACACCGGCCAGTCGAAGATGGCCTGCACCTTTGTTGGGTCCATGGCTACGTCCGCCGCCGAGATCACATGACCAAGGTAGGCGACGGACGGGGCTCCGAAGGCGCATTTGGAGCGCTTGACGAAGAGTTGGTGGCGTTGTAGT
The DNA here is from genome assembly GCF_902167145.1 of Zea mays. NCBI lineage: Eukaryota > Viridiplantae > Streptophyta > Magnoliopsida > Poales > Poaceae > Zea > Zea mays. Next base: position 7,675,568 of record NC_050100.1, read on the forward strand.
TCCTCGAGGACCATCCTGAGGTGGTGCAGGTGCTCCTCCCAATTCTTGCTATATATCAGGATATCATCAAAGAAAACAAGGACAAACCGGCGCAGGAAGGGACGAAGCACATCGTTCATGAGGGCTTGGAATGTTGCCGGTGCGTTGCAAAGCCCGAACGCCATCACCAGGAACTCGTACAGGCCGTCGTGGGTACGAAATGTCGTTTTGTGCACGTCTTCCGGCCTCATGCGCACCTGGTGGTACCCGGAACGCAGGTCTAGCTTGGAGAAGAACCGAGCACCATGAAGCTCGTCCAGCAGCTCGTCGACCACCGGGATCGGGAAGGCGTCCTTGATGGTGACCGCGTTTAGCGCGTGGTAGTCGACGCAGAACCGCCACGACCCGTCGGGCTTCTTCACGAGGAGGACCAGCGACGAGAATGGTGAATCGCTGCGACAAACAATCCCCTGCTCGATCATGGCGGCGCACTGGCGTTCCATCTCGTCTAGAGATGGCAATGGGTACCCGAAACCCGAATACCCGACGGGTTTTACCCGATATGAAGGCGGGTACGGGATGATTTCTCTACCCGCGGGTATGTTAATGGGTAAAAACCTCTACCCGTTGGGTAGACGGGTATGGGTATGGGTTGGTACTACCCATACCCGTCTACCCGTGGGTAAAATATACCAGCATCAATAGCACTATAAACATCTAATTGAGTCCAACTTAGCTAGAATAAAACTCTTCTCTAATTATCATTTGTCTAGATATCAAGTTATGTAATCATATAATTTGTTATATGTGAAATTGAAGATGTTTTTATATGTTTCTTTAATATTTTGAGTGATTGGTATATTGGAATTTAATTCTTTTCTAGCGGGTACGGGTTACCCGACGGGTAAAAATACCCGCGCGGGTACGGGTATAGGTAAGATTTTGTACCCGCGAGTATATATGGGTAACCCGACGGGTAGAAATTTTTTTGATGGGTACGGGTATGGAATGGTACTACCCGACGGGTATGTACCCGTTGCCATCCCTAATCTCGTCTTTGTGTGCCGCCGGGTACCGGTAAGGCCGGACTGCCACCGGCTGCGCGCCCTGCTTGAGGATCATGGGCGCGCAACGGTGGCAGACCGGCCAGCTCTGCGAAGACGGGAGCGAAGGTGTCCAGGAGAGCCGCGAGCAGAGGCTCGGTCGCGGTGGTGGCGCCCAGCACCGGCGTCGAGGACGTGGGCACGCCGTTCCAGCAGACTATGCGGTCGTGGTGCTGGAACGACATGCGCCTGCATGCGAGATCCCACACGATGGGCCCCAGCGCGCCCAACCAGCGAGTGCCGAGGACGACATCGTACCCGGCCAACGGCATGACGAAGAGATCGGCCGGGAACGCGTCGCTGCCAACGGTGAGGGGCGCGTTGCGGATGACGCCCACGCAAGTGATGCGCTCGTCGTTGGCCACCATGGCCGAAAGGCGCGGGCGCTGTTGCTGGGGAAGGCCGGAATGTCGCGCCGCTGCCTCGGATATGAAATTGTGCGTGCTGCCCGAGTCGAGGAGGGCGACGAGCGGGGTGGCTCCTAACATGACGACGACCTGCATGGTGTCGGCCACGGGACAACCTGAGACGGCCTGCAACGAGAAGCACGGTGCCTCAGCGTCGGGGTGGTCGGTGTCGTCTTCGTCCATGATCTCGACGCCGTCGACGAAGAAGATGCGCTTGCAGAACCTGTTGTGACCCCTGGAATACTTGTCATTGCAATTGAAACATAATCCGAGGCGACGACGTTCGGCCATCTCCTCAGTACTGAGCCTTCTGCCCTCGCCACGGCCCGGAGCCGCGCCCGCCGGTGGTGTCGAGAGCGCCAAAGGGACGTGGGGCGTCGGAAGCGCCGGTTTCGGTGGCGGAGGCAGGCTGCCGCGTGCGGCTGGCCTGGTATGGGCCGGCGTTGGGGCCCTGTCGAGTTCCATCAGCTCCACTTGCCGCGCGAGGCTCATAGCCGCCGCGAGTGACTGGGGGTTGTGGATGCGCACCGCATGGCTGAGCGGTGGCAACAGCCCGCCCGTGAAGAGTTGCACGCGCTGGCGTTCCTCCAGTGGTCCGGCGCGCGGTAGTAGCTCCTGGAAGCGGTTCTGGTACTCCTCCACGGTGCCTGTACGCCTACACTCAACGAGTTCGAACAGCGGCGCCGAGCGTAGGGGAGGCCCGAAGCGCAACTGGAGGATGTCCTTGAAGCGGTGCCAGCGCGGAGTCCCCTCATCCGTCTGTAGCTGGAGGTACCACGACTGGGCCACGCCCTCGAGGTGGTAAGAGGTCATCCAAACCTTCTCCTCCTACATGATCCGCTGCTGATGAAAGTAGGACTCACTGCGGTTGATGAAGAGCATGGGGTCCGACTTGCCGTCAAAACGCGGGAAGTCGATTTTTTGGAACCTTGGTGGTCGATCGATGTGGTGCTGGCCGTCGTGGTCGCCGCTGCCGGACGGTGAGGAGGAGGGCGCCTTGTCCTTCTTCAACGACTCGACGTCATTTTGGAGGACATATATCGTACCCACGAGCTTCTCGATGATTGTAGCCAAATCGTCGATGGTTTTGGTGGTCATAATGGAGGAGGTCGATGGCGGTGATGGTGGAGGGCTGGGTGGTGGTTGGGTGACGTCGAGGGACTGATCGGAGGTGTGGGATCGAGAGGATGAAGATCGCCTGACTCGTGATACCAGGTTGTCAAGGGCCTGGGCGTCTAGAGCAGGGGGCCCTCGGCTACGAAGGTCGTAGCCACGGTTCGTCGTCTTCTCCGGCGTGGTTATCCCCCACTGTCGTAGGCTTAGTTGGTAGAGAGAGAGGTGGAGAAGAGATAACTTGTTTGCTGCCTTTATTCCCGTCTCCCTGTGCCGCATATATAGCCATCGGCCTGCTGTTATTTTAGGCAAGCCTAAACATGGTAACACTAATCAATCACTAATCAATCACTAATCAATCACTCCTTTCCTTCCCTCTACTTTCCATTCTTCTACTAATCAATCACCCATCAATCTCTCCTTTCCTTCCCTCTACTTTCCATTCTTCTATTTTCCTTCCTAGCCACTGCTTTCCATATGCTCCAGCTGATCTCCCAGATCTGCGCGCCCTGCGCGCTCCTGTGCGCGGCGCCTGTCACGGGCGCGACGCTGCCTGGCGTACGAGCGCCCGTACATGACAGAGTGACACCAATATAAAAAAGACTCCTGACTATGCGATGATAGCGGGTAGGATCAACAAGAGGCTCACCATCAGTGGCACTAAGATCAACAAGTAACGTTTGGAGGCAGACGACGACACAAACAGAGAAGCGACGTAGGAGGCCGCACATGGCGCTTGACCAAGCAGAGGCGACTAACGTGGGTGAGCAGAAGTGACCTCTGCGGGCGGGAGCCAGGAGGTGGGTAGACGAGCTAGCTGACAGGAGCGATCGTTGGTGGGCGGTTGCGACATGTATCGGCGGGCGGGCGCACGAGCATGAGGTGGGCAGGCAGACATGAGTGAGTGCCGATAGACGGGTCTTGGTAGCTGACAGGCGAACTCCGGTGAGCGATCACGAAGATGAGCGCAACCAGTCCAAAGGAGCCAACTGCAAAGCTGTGTAGAGCCGCAAGGCGACAGAGCAGAGCTACCAAGTGATATGAGAGAGGAATGAGAGAAATACAATGTTATGAGCTGAGCTACCAGACGACGGAAAGAAGTAACTCTAACCCTAGATTTTGGCTCTGTATACCATGTTATGAATATCATTCATAATCAATATGAGGACACTAGGCCATATTGATACATGATAGAGACCGTGTACAACAAGTACTCTATATGAGATCGAATACAATAAGGACACATGCATATGCATCTAACATGTACAATATACTTTTCCTTATAACGGTCAGACGCACTACATATGTATTTTTAATACCAATGGAAATTTTACTTATGTGCATATGTGCCTGATGCATGCATGTTGTTTTTCCACATGGTTTGGATGTGTGTTTTGTGCTTTCCTTTCTTATTTTTTTGTGTGGTGGGCCATGGTGGAAGTGAGCTTACTGTACTTGTTTAGCTTCAAGGCAATGTCTTAATATTTGTGGTTGAGAAAATATACTCATTCCATGCATGTAATACTAACTGTTCTCATTTTTATTAATGAAGCAAATGAAGGTGCTGTCTGATCTGCTGATAGCTGTGTCGAAAGCAGAGAGGCAAGAAGCGCGGATGAGGATAAGGCAGGAATCTTTCAGACTTGGGAATGTTGGTGTTATGAGGTAATTTTCCAATGTCCCAGTGCTTGATCCATGATAACATCCTGAGTGGCCCTTTTTTTGAGGGGAAATAATACCCCCGTTGCAAAGAGCCTCCTAACTGCAGCTCTTTATCTAGTTTGCCTTCTAAAATTTACACCTAGTTTTTTCATAGCAGATGATCTTTCTTCCCTTTTAATTTTTTTGGTATGAATTGTCTATTGCGACATTGTTTTGGCTTATTCTACCCTCGTTCATAACTCAGAGCTGGAACTATCATATCTGAAATTTGGGAAGACGGACAGGCAATAAAAGATCTTAATTCTCACCTGGTGAGTTCTGCAACCCCATAGATATGTCTACTTGCATACACATATTAGAAGATAATAATGATTTGACCTATAGGCAGTAGGACTTGTATCTGCATGGTGATTCATTTTTTGATATGCCATATGTGGTAGTTGAGAACTGAGCAATAGCTTGGCTGGTAAGGCCTCCAGTTGAGAGGCCACCCAACTGGGCTCAGGCCCAGGCTTGCAGGTCATGTGAGTGCCTCCCTAAGGGATTGAGGAGGGGGAGTGAACTAATCCCCCTTCGATCCCTCCAATCCCCATGGGAATTGATTGATGTAAACTAGCCTTAAAGGGTTTGGTAATCCCTCTCTTGTGTCAAGGGCACGGGGCTTCTTGCTCCCCGTGGTGGACTTCTTTCTTTCTTTCTACAGACAACTTCTGTTCCAGACTTTTGTTTACAATTCTGGCCATATTAGATATGTTGGTCTTGTATACTATTACTGAGTATCGTTTCAGAAGACAGGTTTGTACTCCCAGTTGGATTTTACTGACACTATCTGTGCACTTCAAAGTTTTCATAAAGATCTATAGAGGCATTTTGATTGCTAATGAACTTTAGATGCCTCGAATTCATGGCAGTCAATGGCTAGCATTTATGTTTGACCTCACCTTAGTCTATTTCTGACCAGTCATGGTATCATCTATAGTTAAGTTTGGCCAGGGAGGAAGCTTTCTTGTGGTCTTTGGCTGGGGCTAAGGGTTTTTCTTACCTCCTAGCTCAAAGACGGGTGGTGTAGTTTTTTTTCTCTATTTTAGTTGGGGTGTTTGTCAGCTGACAAACGCTCTGTCCCTGCCCTATTCCAGCTGTTCTTTCTGGCTAGGTGGTTTCGGTGTGTGTGTGTGTGTTTGTGTGTGTATGTGGGTCTGTCTGTTTCGGGGTATTTTCCCCCTTTTTCTTCTTAATATATTGATGCGCAGCTCTCCTGCGTGTTCGAGAAAAAAAAAAGTTCTTGTGTATTCCTATTTCGCATATCATCCTAGTCCTTTCTCATGTCTGAACTGTAAAAGTGATATCCATATCTTTTATAGGCTTTGCTAGTTTGCTGTCTACACCATCTTACTCTTTGGTAATGATGTATTTTCATATTTCTGATGGTTATGTTTGCTGAATCTTTCTGTAGAAATCTTTACTGGAAACTAAGGAGACTATTGAAAGGCATCGTAAATCACTTAAGAAAAGACAATCTGGTGAGTATTCTTTATTTCTGAAGTACATTTTTCCTTTATTGCTTGTGTTGGTTGACTTGAATCATTATAAGCTTCAATAACTTGCTATGTTTTGCAGTACACATCAATGCATGCCAATATTGTTTCGTGAAAAGCATTTGCAATAAAATTTAAGTTGATGTAGATTTATTCTTATGACATTCCAGTTTGCCCTCCAATATTGCAAGCGTAATACAAAAGTCATAGCAGCTTAACAAAATTAAAAAAATTGTGCACTAGATAAATTGTATATTTTCATGGCAATATATTTCCTACATTCCTTTTTTTTTTTGGAAAAAATGTCTTTCTGTTTAGACAAGGGTGATGGCAGTGACGCTGAGACTAGCATGTCCGAGGAGGACATTGTCTTACAGGACGAAATATGTAAATCTCGTCTAACCAGTATCAAACGGGTAATTTTCCTTACGGAGCCATGGTTACTTGCCTAATTGGTACACCTTCTTAATCTGCTTTTTTAATATTTTTAGGAGGAAGAACAGTATATGAGAGAGAGAGATCGGTATGAGTTGGAAAAGGGGAGGCTTATACGAGAGATGAAGCGTCTCAGAGATGAAGATGGCTCACGCTTTAACAACTTCCAAATTCTTCACCATCGTTATGCTCTGTTAAATCTTCTTGGAAAGGGAGGGTTTAGTGAGGTTTACAAGGTAGACTCTTGCTTTACTTATAATTTTGAAAACTAAACTGAGGCTTTAAATTTAGTCATACTAGACCTATATGGCTAATATAAAAAGTCATTCTTTGCTTATATAGATAAGAAATACCAAATTTTCCAGCTATTTAGTTACATGTGGGACCTTATTGAACACTTGCTTAAAGAGGGTAGGTTTTACTTCAAGGTTCATCTTTCTTTAGAAAATGTACTACTTTAGTGTACTAAATCCTGAACTATCTTGATGGTTATATTCGTGTTCGAACATTCGACGAGCTATTTGAGATATTTTCTTTTTCATGAAGTCAGTCTAATGTGTGGTGATGTCTTCATAGAAATTTGGCTTGATAGTACCAGCAGTTACATGCAACAATATCTTTTGGGCAGGCTTTTGATTTGGTGGAGTACAAGTATGTGGCATGCAAGCTTCATGGATTGAACGCTCAATGGAGTGAGGAGAAAAAACAGAGCTACATACGTCATGCGATTCGTGAATATAACATTCACAAAACTTTGGTGCATCCAAACATTGTCAGGCTATGGGATATATTTGAGATTGATCACAATACATTCTGCACCGTCCTAGAATATTGCAGTGGTATTATATGTTTTTATGATCTTCGGAATCCTGATTGATATGACAACATAACAAACTCTTTTATTTGTTCGCTTTTCCTGATACCTGTATGCGGATGACTTCATTCTGTAGTCATGCTAACATAAATTCATAATTTGGAAGTGTTAGAGATACTGTCTTACCGAACTTTAGGCATATATTGTTATTGGCCACATGCGTTTGTGTTTATAGTTCTTGGATGAATTTGTTTCATTTTGCCAATAAAAAAACTGTGGTGGTTCTTAGATAAGTAATAGCTGCTGACCCATATAAAAATGAAGTGAATGCATAAACTGATGCTAAATAGATTTGGTGATGGTTTATACAATTATTTCTCCCACATTTACCAATTGGTCAGAATAGGATAGGTTGTCAATGGGGGAAAAAAGGCAGGGGCAACATGCTGTTGACCGGATTTGTATCCCATCCTCTGTCTCGACAATAACAAGCAAGTTGACAAATAAATAAATAAGACTCATCTGCCGCAAACTCTAATGTATTTACTTCTAGCAATTCTATGTTTGATACTTTCTATTTTGAGCCACAACTGTTACAGCAAGCCACTACGAATACTAATAACTACAAGGATATGTTTTCTCACAGAAAACAAAAGGTTTCTTCCAATGCTCACTATCTTCTTAATCAACATGCATTCCATTTTACATGTATTTGTATCAGTTATGTGAAGCTTTTATTTTACAATGTTGTAGTCTTTAATGATGGTTTTCCTTCCTAAATCTATAGCTCTTAGATCAGGAAATCATCAATCATGAGATGTGATAATGTTCTCTTCATTGTTATTGTTTCAACCAGGCAAGGATCTTGATGCAGTCCTTAAAGCCACACCAATTCTTCCAGAAAAAGAAGCAAGAATCATAATTGTTCAAATATTTCAGGGCCTGGTTTATCTAAACAAGAGGGGCCAAAAGATCATTCACTACGATCTAAAACCTGGCAATGTTCTCTTTGATGAGGTTGGTGTTGCAAAAGTTACAGACTTTGGCCTCAGCAAGATTGTGGAGGATGATGTTGGGTCTCAGGGAATGGAACTCACTTCTCAGGGAGCTGGAACCTATTGGTGAGTGTGATCCTTCCAGTTGATCTTTTGCACTAGCTCACAAAAACTTTCAAGCTACCTGCTGTTATGGATTTTTTAATTATTTGCATTTTTTGCTATATACCTGGTGGAATACATGCTATTTCTAAAAAGAGCTGCATCATTCAAGTATCAATCTAAAATCTTCGGAAGGAATTACCTTTTGTTGTCTTTTAGTCGCATTACTAACAGGACATTTTCTTCTTTCGTATAATGCCTTGAACAAGTGAGCGATGCATACATTTAGTTTTTATTATTGGCAGGACATAGTTGTTTTCTTTTTATGGCCATTTTAGAACGGCAGGGATGTCTCGCTACAAATTCTTTTCTGTTCTTTTTCAGGTATCTTCCTCCAGAATGCTTTGACCTTAGCAAAACACCATTTATTTCATCTAAGGTAATTATATCTGGCAACTGTTCTACCTGTTAATGCGCTAACTGGTGAAAGTATATTATGGTTCTTGTTCTACTCATCCAGTAGCATAATATATTCAGGTGTCAAAGGTAATAGGTCTCCTCACTTTAAAAAGTGGTTTTGGAATGTTTCAATTGGGAGGAGGTATCATGTGATGGTTTGGCTGTATGCAACTTTTACATAAAAAACACATATATCATCTCTTGCTGACCTATAGGCCTGGGTTCATTTATGTGCCTCCTGAACTCAATCCACTTTCCACAATAATAATTTTTGAAATGTGAACTTCATCCTTATTAGCAATGGTCATTCGTTTTCATGCAGGTGGATGTTTGGTCAGCTGGTGTAATGTTTTACCAAATGCTTTATGGAAGGCGTCCTTTTGGTCATGATCAGACTCAGGAGAGAATACTTCGGGAAGATACAATTATCAATGCACGAAGAGTGGAGTTCCCCTCAAAGCCAGCTGTATCGAATGAGGCGAAGGTCTGTTTCCAATTTTTTCACATAGTGTAAATATTTGCATACTCATCACATGTATCAATCCCATCAATGCAAGGCACCATTCTGCCCTCAGCTTGCGCTGAGAATTCGCTGATGATGGTTAGTTTTGCAAAAGTGTATAATCTCACTGCGAATAAAAACATTTAGTGTAGTCCCCATGTCGTTTTCATTCTAAAATTGTATGTCATCTGTGAGCCGGTTTGATTTTTTTTTCTTTTTTGTGAAAATTCACAGGATCTGATACGCCGGTGCTTGACATACAACCAATCAGAGAGGCCAGATGTACTAACCATAACTCAAGATCATTATCTCTCGTATGCAAAGAAGTAGCCACTACCCCGGAGAACATTTTGGCGATGGTATCTGTTCAGGCATTGAGATTATGGATGGGGATGGATAATCTCGTGGAAGAGCTAAGTATTAAACAAGCTCAAGAAGACCACAAAGGGTGTATAATTGTAAATTTTAGTCTGCCCTATTACGGCAATGACCTGAAATCCAGAAGGCATCAGTTCAAAGGCCAGCTTCTTTTGTAACATAGAGAAAACATGCATTAACGGGCCCATTTACCCTTTGACTGAGATCTCCTTGACTCGCTTGTGGCATGCCCCCGTGCGTAACGCGACGGTTACTTGGCTGGTGGGCAATGGTCCTCTTGATTTTCTGTTTGCTGATACTGTCGATAAGGACTGCCGAATCAAGAACCACGAGTGACAAGAAAGCGCTCACATGCTCACATATAAAAAACTCGACCTGCTGCACGGCCACAGCACAGCCACGAGTGACAAGAAAGCGCTCACATGCTCTGTATCTTCAGATTTCTGCTGGTGCCGCACCCCCACAGCACAGCCACAGCTAGTACAAGTTGAAAATCTCTGAGATTGTTTTTGCTCGTACTTGAAAATCGGTCGCTAATTCAAACTGAAGGTGTCTTTTTAGGCTGGTCTATTTTTTATTTACTTTTTGTTCTTTTGCTCAAAAACTCGACTTTTGCTCATACACTTGTCAAGATATGTTTAAGAGGATTGAAATGTTTCTAATTCGGATAACACGGCGGTAAATAATTTGAACTCCGGTATATAACCAAAAAAAAAACTTATTAGCGCAAGTGAGGAGCATACAACAAAATTAATCGACATAAAACAAGGAAACAAGAACTCCCCAGTTCATGTCCCCTCGCCAGAGCACTGTTTAATCCAATTTCCTATCTCTACCAAGTACCACCCCCCACCCCGTCTTCTTCTAGCACCCCTTCTTGCCCTGTGTGGTGAGCCCGAACCCGAGCGGGAACAGCGGGTCGTAGTGCTCGTCGCCGTAGTTCATCGGCAGCTGGTCCACCGACTTGAACCACGTCCGCGGCAGCGTCCCCGTGAAGCCGTAGTCCCCGAAGAGCACGTCGGTGATGCCCTGGCCTTCGCTTCCCGGCAGCCAGGCCGCCACGAGCGCGTGCACGGTGCCAAGGAACGGCTGTATCACCACGGGGCGGCCGCTGATGAGCACGGTCGCGCAGGGCACGGCGCCGCACACCGTCTGGATGGTGCTCGGCCCGGGCTCCGGGATCGTCAGGTTCATGCTATCGCCCTTGGTCTCCGTGTACGGGTGCTCGCCCACGGCCACGATGGCGTACGAGAAGCCGCCGTTCCTGACGAAGCCCGCGTCGGGGTTCTCCGCGAACACCACCGCCGTCGACGGGTCCACGGCCGCCTTCACGGCGTCCAGGAGCGTGGTGCCGACGGTGATGCGGCCCGTGTCGCCCTGCCACTCGATCGTCCACCCGCCGCACTGGTACCCCAGGTTGTCGGCGTGGCTCCCGGCGACCAGGATCTTGGCGGCCTTCTTGGGCAGGGGCAGCAGCGGCGCGTCGCCAGGCTTGCCGTTCTTGAGGAGCACCAGCGACTTCCTCACCGCCTCCCGCGCCAGGTCCCTGTGCTCCTGCTTCCCCAGCTGGTCGGCGAGGCTAGGGTCCGGCATGGGGTTCTCGAACAGGCCCATGGTGAACTTGACGCGCAGAATCCTCGTCACGGCGTCGTCGATCCTGCTCATCGGGATCAGGCCGCTGTTCACGTGACCGGTCAGGATGGTGATGAAGTCTTGGTAGTTGTTTGGCACCATGATCTGAAGCAAGAATTTAATTATCAGCATCATCATCTCTTTCGGCGCGCGTGAAGCATGTCAATGCTAGCTTGGCTTACCATGTCAATGCCAGCAAGAATTGAAGCCTGCACAGAGTAGGAGTAGTTCGCCCCTGGAGGGCTGGTGATCCTGTCGATGCCTTCCCAGTCCGAGATCGTGAAGCCCTGTAGTCACCAACAACAACAAAAAAAAAAGGGACAGAATCTGAGCACCCAAGTTCCAACGGGGCGTCCGAAGACTGCAAGCGCATCTGCTCTTTTTCACTCACCTGGAACTTGTGCTCGCCCTTGAGGAAGCCTGTGATGAGGTTGTGGTTGGCGTGCATCTTGAGCCCGTTCCAGCTGGAGTAGGAGATCATGACCGTGGAGACGCCCTTGCGGAGCGCGTCCAGGTAGGCCGGCATATGGATGCTCATCAGGCCCTTGCGGTCGATGATGGTGTTGTTCTCGTTGATGCCGTCGTGGGTGCCACCGTCGCCGACGAAGTGCTTGGCGCACGCCGCCACCTTGTTCCTGCGACGGATAATTTTGCAACAGCCAATTGAGAACGTATGCGGCAACGGCTGCACGTGGCGACGGCTTCATGGTCTCTCTCACTCACTTTCCGGCGGCGAAGGGCATGCCGCTGGTGAAATTCTGCGGGACGTCGCCCTGCAGTCCCGGGATGAGCTCAGTCATGTTCTGCACGAGACGGCGGTCCTCGCTGTAGCTCTCGTAGCACCGGCCCCACCTCGGATCACGGCACACCTGCCCGCACCAAACAGCAACGTCAGTCAGCACGCCACCGAAGCGTGAAGCCATTGTCCATAAGGGTTCAGGATGCTTACAGCAATGCAAGGAGCGAACGCGTACTGGATGCCGGTGGCCCTCACTTCAAGCGCGGTGGCGGCGCCGATCCTCTTCACCAGATTAGGATCCCTGCACGATGCGCAGTTGTTCAATGGAGTTCATCAGTCAACGTAGCAGGCAGGCTACGCAAGATGGCCTTGGCAACGCGAGCTGGAGCTGGAGAATGCGCTTGCCTGGTGGCTCCGAGGCCGACGTTGTGGGGGAAGATGGTGGCGCCGTACACGTTGTTGTGGCCGTGCACGGCGTCTATGCCGTAGATCATCGGGATGCCGAGGCGCGTGGACAGGCAGGCCCTCTGGAAGTCGCCGACCATGGCGACCCACTCCGCCGCCGTGGCCTGCTTCCGCGGCACGCTCCCGCCGCCGCTCAGCAGGCTGCCGATGTAGTAGTCCCTGAGCACCTGCGGCGACGCAACGAGCCGCTCGATCTGCGTCATCTGGCCGACCTTCTCGGCCAGCGTCATCCGGGCCAGGAGGTCCCTGACGCGGACCTCCACGTCCTTGCTGGCGTCCTTGTACGGCGGCACGCCCTGCGCGGCCGCGGACCAGAAGAAGAGCAGCAGCGCGGCCACCGCCGGCGCCGTGAGCAGCGCCATCCTGTGGCGGCGTAGGAGCGGGACGAGGCGCCTCCGGACCTGCGCGTCGTGAGCATTGCAGCCAACATGTCAGGATCGAGGACCGGCTTGGCTGCTCGTCGGCCGTGCCATGTGTTGGCGCTTCCAAATTGAATATGATCAATGATCGAGGAATTAACGGGGTGTTTGATTTGAGGATTATGTTAGTCCATTATTTTTTTTACCCCTCAATTTTTTTGTTTCGTTTGTAGAATAAAATGGGTTGATTAATCACCACCAAATTTAAAGAATAAACTCAATCATACACAAACTCATCTTGTTTGTAGGCTGTCAGATCAAGTTTGTTTTTTTATTGTTGAAAGCACCTGTTTAGTAAGTGTTTTCCTGACAGAGCTGCAGCATGCTTTAATAATAAACATAAAACGGATTAATGTGAACATGCTCCGGACTAGATATTTCTTGCAGCAGTTTCTGTAAATTCATAGCACACGTTAAAGCTAAAAGAAACACCAAAATATCAAACGAATTTCTTGTGCGTGGTCTAAAAAACCCCCCGCCCCTGCTAATTAGTTGCCAATGAATGGAAGGAAACCCATCACGATTTGCTTGCAAAGCTCTACTACTCCAAAACCGGCAAACTTGGGAGGAAGGAGGAGGAGGAGGGAGCTGCGGCTATGAGAGCGAACCAGTCAACCACCAGAAGCAGAGGAGCTGGAGCCAGAAATGCGTGAGCCCGGCAAGGACGAACAGGAGGCTCGGGTTATACCGCGTGAAGCAAGAAGCGCCGGCGCTCTTGGGTGAACCGGCGGCAAGGCAACACTGCTCGTTGCAGCGGACTTGAATCCCTCTCCCTCGCATCGCACACGAAAGGCCCAACACGCGTGAGAGTCCAACTCCAGAGAGTGCCCGGACACGCGCTACGTGCCATGAACAAGAGGACAACACCAGCGAACTGCCAGTGCAGTGCCGGGACTGCTATTGCTACATACTACAAGCGTGATTGATTCAGCGACAAGTCGCCCGTGTCTTACTCTTACCAGAAAGGTAGAGCAGCAGATTGGAAGAAGAGGAATAAAGAAATATAAGAACGCAACATGCCCTCTGATCTGTTGTTCTGTCTTCTCTCTCTCCCTCTCTTCCTTTTGCCAAAACATTATTGAGGACTCACTCGTTCGAGCAGTTTCATCCCCACCCCCATGTGTGTGACGATGGAAGATCGAGCAATGCCGCGACGAAAGCCCAGAGGAGGCACGAGGAAGAGAGGATGGCTAGACTACTAGATGATGCATTTGCATGCCCTGCGCGAGATTTGTACCTGTATTTATAAAGGAGAAGAGTGAGGAAGGGCGGGGCCGGCTGTTACTTACAGGATCGGATGAGGCTAGCTGCCTAGCTAGGGGTAGTCGTCTCGCTCAAGACGAGAACCAATCCACGCGATGATGGGTGATGGGCTGGTGGTGGCCGCGGCAGAGCAGGGGACCCCGTCGGTCGAAAGCGACGCCCGCCGCGCGCACTGTTCCTTGACGGCAGCGAGAACACTCCTCTGTCTCCCACCTAAATCTAATCAAAGCCCTAGCTATCTGCAGCGCCGCCAACTGACAAGCTTATCCCTGCTCCCTCCGGCCACCCCAACTTGTCAGTGTGTGGGCGCAGAAGCAACGCCGCACCTGCTTGCGCAAGCAACAATGGCGGACGGAGGACCGAGGAAGACGAAGAAGCGGAGGGGGAGGAGAGCGCTGCAGCAGGTGGTGGTGGGAGACGCCATGGCGGACGCAGTGATTTTATAGCCGGAGACGAAGGAACGGGCGGGCTCCGGCTCCGGGGACGGCCGCGGCAACGGACAAGCGGGAGCAGCTGAGCAGAGCAGAGTGTGCGCCAGGGCGGCTCGTTGAATAGAATACCAATAAACCCCCCAACGTTCGAATCGGGGGACGCGTCCCGCCGCCCGTCGAGGAACCGACGGCCGGGATCCGTCCGGCAACGGGGTTAGGTGGGGATGGGAGACAACGTGAGCGCCATGTCGCGCTGCTGCCTCGTTTTTCTTTTCAGTGGTCGGCGGCTTTTCGGCGAGGCAGCCAACGGTCAGTAGTAGGACACAATGGCAGATGCAACGCGAGATAGACGTTGCTAATCTTTTTTTAATACTTCTATACAAGACAAAAAAAATACTGTACGATCTAGTTTTCCAAGCTATCACCGTTGGGTGAGCTGATCCGATAATTTTCTGAATATCTAATAGAAAAATGATATTAACAACAAGAGTTATATGGTGAAAATCTAGTAGATAATACTAATGACTATGATAAAATATTTGCTACCTTCGCTACTGTATCGAACTATCAAAAAATCAAGGACATGTTTGGTACAGTTTTTCTGAATAGCTTTTTTTGCGAATCTATATTCCTAGATAATCTAGCTCTTTCGAGAATCTAGGTGCTACATGCACAGGAGGATAAAGGGTTCTCCACACTTTAGGGGGCGTTTGGTTCGCTTCCCAGGCGAGCCTGGCTCGCACTAGCTCAGCCAGGCTATAACTGGCCTGGTTGAGTGTATACGGTAGAGTGTGTTTGGTTGTCTGTATGCGTTTAGTCTGGTTCACGAGAGATGCTGTTTGGTTGGTTGCATGAATACTTGTTGCTTGAGTTAAAAAATTATTAAATAAATAAAAAATGTATTAATAGACACTAATTATATGTTAATAGACACTAATTATATGTTAATCTTAATTATGTATTTTTTTGTTTGAAATATATATAGCATGACTGGTCTTGTTTTGTTCGCAAAAATGTGTAGAACACAGATCTGAAAACGGTTCGGTAATTAAATCTTTTAATTGAAAGATATAATCGGAAAACAAACAAAAAAGTGTCTCGATTTGCGTGCACGAATTAACAGCCGCTTAAGCGCCTGCGCGCTCAGCCCTGCACGCGCGCGAACGCCCGCGTGAGGCGTTTCATGCGAGCCAGACCCGAACTGCTTTAAGTCTCGTGCTGACCTGTCTCGATGTATACGGCCAACCAAACGAACGCTGTTTTTTGCACGCACAGATGCAGCTGCATCTCCTGAGAAGAGAACCAAACGCGCCCTTAGAGTTTAGGAAGTGACGTGTTCCTCTCGTCCCGATTTCTTGGTGGATTCCACATTTATATTGATTTGAGTAAGCGAAACATTTGGCTTCCACGAAGTCGATTATGATGGCCAAAAACCGGCTAGACTAGAAACCGAAACAAACAAGGCCAAAAGTTTATATATTTTTTATTATTCTCTACTAATATATAAAATTTCAAACTGTAGTTCATTTCATGCCAAGGAGACCAGAGGAAGGCAAAAGCACACTCAAGATGACGGCCCATTTGCAAATATGATGTGAGCATGCGTACCGTCTCATCATTTCTTTAATATCGTCCATTCTTTTATTTCAAACGGTTCATAGACCCTAAACTTCAATAGCTTGTGGTTGCTACCCGTCGCCATCATCCGTGATCGCGTGTACACAATAGGGGTCAGGATAATGCAATTTTCAAGGAGTGTGGGTCAGCACTGGATTAGTGAACAGAGTCACCACCACTGTGATAATGAAATGCCTCCTCTCCCTATTTAATCACTAATAACTAATGTACTAGAGTAGCAGGTCGCTGTTCTATCTTATCGTCTATATTTAGAACTTCATTCTAAGTGTGTTTTATACACCTATTTATTGTACTAGCGAGAACAACCTTAACAATTTTTTCTTACAAAAGGGAAATTTAAAAATAACAAATACTAAAATATGTAAAAAAAACTACTAAACAATCAAGTTTCATGTGCAATCGCGGTGCAATTAAACTAACAAAAGTCATGAAAATTCTCCAAAAAATTATAGATTTACTTTATTATTTACCCTACCAATATACAAAAAAAAATTACGTTCTAATTATAGTTAAGAGATATAAAAACATAAAGTTGCTACCAGATTCTGGAAGGATATTTGGTTAACCAGTCGACCTCTTAGTGAGCAATTCCCGAACCTTTTTAATATAGTGCGTAACAAATCGGCCTTGGTTGTAGACGTCTTTTCAGATTCAAATCTTAATTTATCTTTTCGCCGAACAATTAGGGGAATTAAAATGGTGGAATGGCACAACTTGTTAAACTTGCTAACTACGGTTACTCTGAATCCGGCTAGGGACAATTTTGTTTGGGATGGTCATAAGAATGGAATTTTCTCTGTCCAATCGATGTACCATCTTTTGATGAATAATTCTAACAGCAATCGGAGTAAGATGCTTTGGAGACTTAAGCTCCCTCTGAAAATAAAAGTTTTCCTGTGGAATTTATGTCGGGGAGCGATCCTCACTAAAGATAATTTAGCTAGAAGGCGTTGGAATGGTAGCTTGACCTGTAGCTTTTGCAACAACAATGAGAGTATACATCATCTCTTTTTTGATTGTTACATTGCCAAAAGTATATGGAGAATCATTTACTTTGCTTTAAAAATAGACATGCCCATTAGCATTAATCATATTATCGGGTCTTGGGAATCTAATAATGCTCTGGCATACAAAACATTATTACTGACTGGAATATCCGCTTTATTTTGGTCCATCTGGCTCTGTCGGAATGAGATGGTGTTTAATCATAAACCAATACCATCAATTGTGCAGGTTATTTTCAGGGTTACTCACTGGTTCAGATTCTGGAGACTTCTACAGAAGGAGGAAAAGCACCAACAAATTCTCGATGTCTGTCGAGCTTTGGAGGTGGTGGCGATGGAAGTTTTTGCAATGCATGGATGGCGCTCGAATGCAAGAATTGAAGATGGCTAGTGTTTTCTATAGTCATGGCATTTTGTTTTCTTTGAGTTAGTTTAATTATTCAAGCAATTGCTCTATGGTCCAATAATCGTTATGTAATGGCTGTACGCATTTGTATGCTAAAGCCGGAACTCTTGTTTCCATAATCAAAAAATATAAAAACATAAAGTATAGTTTTTTTGTTTTTACATCTATTAACATAGGAATTAGAACTTGAAATCTAATACATTAGCAGAGAAAATAATAGAGAGTACCTATAAATTAAATTTTACAATTTTTAATAGCTTGATTATCCAGTGATTATACGAGAAGTTTGATTATACAATAGCTTTTTGCCCTAACTTAAAGGGTGTACATTGAAGGTACTGATGAGGAAACAAGGCAACAAGCAACAAAGTGGAGTGCCTAGATTGATCATTTTCCGGTGAAGGGGACATACATGATGCAATGATATGATAAGGACGTCTGTTCTCTTTCATTGATTGCTCTAAATTCTGCGCATTTATTTTTTAATTCCACCTCAGGCCAAGTTTAAAATGTGTCCTGCCATGTAGAGTTAGTTTTTCAGTTTTATTAAAAATAGCCTAACCTATTTTTAATTTTTATTTATAATCTTTTGGTGCGACAAAATCATTTGTACAACAAGATTTGTCAAGTTGGGAGCAATTTTCACATGATAAACCTATGACTCCACTGCTGCTGGTGTGACAGTACTGCTCTACCACTACCACGACACTGGGAATGGTTCACAAGACACAATCTAGAAAAGATTATATCTTGTTGGATAAAAAATGATTTTTATAGGTTTGTAGATTCCATGACACCTATAAATTTCTACTTTTAAATTTTGTTATCTAAGGTCACTAAAATGCTCGAAGAATAATATAAAATTTCAATAACACAATAATCATGTATAAGCATTTATCGTCTTAGAAAAACAAATTTCATAGTGTCAAACAAGCATATTTTTCTATAAATATTATAGCTCTCGATGATATTTACATCTTTATAATTTTAAGCTTTTACATTTGAGGTTGCTAAAATACACAAAAAACATATAGAGTTTCATCAACATAATAAACTGTATAACGGGACTTATCATCTGTCAAAAGTCATATCTTTTATGTATGATATCAAATAAATATGTCTTTTATATTAAAGTTATAGCTATTGATGAGATCTAAAACTCTTTAGTTTTAAGTTTTTTTTTAAGATTGTTAAGGTGCTCAAAACATAATATGAATTTTAAATGGTATATCAAATGTGTATCAGAGCTGGGTGTTGCACCCAATACACTGGTACGGTGGTGCCCTTCTAATGCTATATCGTCAACGATTATAAACTAGATATTAAATCCACTCAAGGTTAGCGATGGGACTTGAAGTGAGATTAAGGAGCCCAACAACGCTAACTTGAACATGATATCAATATTTTTTTTAAAAAAAATGGCTTATGCTAACCTTCTTCACTTCTCAAGATGATATTTTTTTCTATCAAAAAATTACATATGCAGCATTATTTTTTCATAAAAATAGAGTGCTTAATGTTCATATGTCCTAATGTTTAGGCCAAGATGCATAAAATTATCTAAAGTAATACCTTATGTAAATCATCATCATGGGGCTATAAGAGTTTTTTAAATGAGTTGTTTGTGCCAATGGTATGGTCTCCAATGGTATATAATGAGTTGTTAAAGGAACTTTAGCCATTACTGCTGAAACATATAAATACGATGGGACAATTAGAATGATCGGCTATTGTTAGTGTTGACAGATATACGTTAATATTATACTTCTTTTCAAGAGAAACACACGTACCCACCTCCAACGGCCAACTGATTTTATACTCTTTTTCCTCCTCCAATAACTGTGGTAGACCATACTACGTACTATGTTCAAAACACGGCCAGCAGCAGCAGCCAGCAGGGAAGATGGGAAATCACGAACTCAATAATACAGATAAGAAAAATATAATATCTTCCTCAGCCATGAAAAAGACATCGGAAAAAATTCAGCTAGAGATGAGGCGTGCGGCTTCTTCTGTTTCGTAGATGCGATGAATGTACTGATTTACACCGCGTCATACAATATTATATGCAGAAGATTGAACATGGATAACAATGGCGACGTCCGAACGCCTCTGCTGCAACTTGATTTTTTTTTTTAAATACGCATTGTGAAGCGCATGGGCATATGACTGCTACTGCACTGCATGGAATTAGAATCCGACAGGCCTCAGAAGAGCGCATGAGCATGAATCATAGCAGTGATGGTTGGTCTGACGAGCAGCAAATCCTTGTGCAACTTGGCCTCTGCAGACTGGTTCGAGTGCCAAGCTAGCTCGGAACAGCTAGCACTCCATCAGCACAGTAATGCAGAGCTTGTTTATGTATATAGCCAAACCTAAGCCCTGGTTTTCTTCCCCGCGAATAGAAGAGGACACGTATCTCACGCCACGCAAATGACGGCCAGCTGATGACCTGCAGCACTGTGATGAGCGTGGTCGTCTACTTATCTAGTGGCAAAGCTAGAGTAAAATTGAGTAGGATGTATCTAGTCTCGTGGATGTCTCGTGGATGCATAATATTCTTTTATAGAAGTATATATATGATGAAAATTTAACTACATCTATAGAAATTGCATTTTGTGGGGGTATATTTACATCCACAGCTTAGAGATGGCAACGGGTACAAACCCGTCGGGTTTTGCTATCCCAAATCCGTACCCGTGAAAAATATTTACGCCCATTAAAAAATCCGTACCCATGACGGGTTTGAAATTTTGCCCAAACCCGTACCCATCGGGTTAGCGGGTATCCATGGGTTACCCGCGGGTTTTATCTCCAATATGCTTATTCTTTTTATAATCAATAAGTATCGTAATGATTAATGAGATAATGGTCCAAAATTTATGTAATGAACAACGAGTTCATGATTTGGTATAAAAATATTAATAGAGAGAATTAAATACAAATAATAAGTTGTATAATCAAGTTACCTTGCACTAGGTTATACATCCACCACATATATAACACTAGTAATAAATATAATAGTGAGCAAGCAACACTCTCACCAACTACTTATACATTCACTATTTGATAAAAATTAGGAAGTAAATAGGTAGATAACAAGTTTGTTGTTCGTTTATAAAATAAAATGACAATATGCACTAGGTTTGGTCGGGTTTAAAAAACCCACGGGTTCATGGGTTTGGGTACCATAAGAACAAACCCGTACCCATGAACCCGTCGGGTATATATTTATGCCCATTAACAAACCCATGGGTATGAAAATTGACCCAAACCCGTACCCTAATGGGGTAAAAACCCATCGGGTTTCGGGTTTCGGGTACCCATTGCCATCTCTACCACAGCTAGCAATCCAGCTTCGCCCCTGATTATATAGTTAGTACTGGCCCAGTGAGAAAAAAATAGCTCTGAATGACGTGTTTGTGTAACCAACGCCAAGATCGAAATTGGTCCGTTCCTCTAGAACAATCTCTTAGGCCATTTTTATTAGATTCCCTATCATATACCTATCTTATTCACTATTTTAAACTTCTGTTTGTAAACAGTGTCAAAACCGTATCATCTACACTTCTATAGTCAGCATCCTCTATTTTCTATGTTCCACTGGAACATGGTCTTATAGTGAACACACTAACCAGTATCATCTACACTTTTACAGTCTGCATCCTCTATTTTCTATGTTCCACTGGAACATGGTCTTAGAGTGAACACACTAACCAGTTCAACTAAAAAGCTTAATCTTATGAGAGAATGTAGTCAATCCACTTATATATTTCAACACCCCTACTCACGTGGGGACAGAGAGAAAGGCGTAAACGTGAAAATAAATGAGTGGAGGTATAAATAAATCCTCTGCCAGGATCCGAACTTGAGGCATCTGGCTTTGATAACATGTTATAGTGGATACACTAACCAATTCAACCTAAAAGATTAAACTGATAGAAGCAATTAGTCAATCCACTTAGAGCATCTTCAACAATGCCTCAAACTGTTGTCTCAAATTGAAATGTGAGGCTATATGTAGGAAAAATTATTCCAACAATGTCTCATTTCATAAAATTTGGTCAAAAAATTATAGAGCACTCTCCCAAATACCTTAAATATACTACACCGTAATATCCTATCATATAATCTTTGAGACTTTACTGTTGTAGCGAGATATTTTGTTGTTGCCTTAAATTCTACTTTCTCTGTCTCAGAATAAAATTTGTTTTACCTTTTAGTCGATTCATACAATAATTAATGTATTTGTTTTACATGTGTCTAGATTTATTATATCTATTTGAATATATACATAAAAATTAAGTGTTAAAACTACTAATATTTTAAAATGGAAGGCGTATAAAATATACTTATTTTTAAATTATAATGTATTTTTATAGATCATATTGTTGGAGATATGTTGTACCCTCGACAAACCTACACGCACGCGGCTCGCTTCGCTCCGGCTCCACGGTACGCGATGGCAACGTCTGAATATGGATATGGATTACTCTGTTCATCTGTATCGAAGTTTTATCTTTCGATAAAATAATCTCTCATTACACACACAACGTTTTACGACTATATAGCTAGAACTTTTAAGTTGACGGTGATTATTATTATTATTATTATTATTATTATTATTATTATTATTATTATTATTATTATTATTATTATTATTTGTTGGAGACCATAATTATGGGTACCCTCAAGACGCCTAATTCTCAGCTGGTAACCCCATCAGCATAAAGCTGCAGAGGCCTGATGAGGTGCGATTAAGTCAGGGATCAGTCCATACGAGCGACTTGATCACGCCTCGCCCGAGCCTAGCCTCGGACAAGGGCAGCCGACCCCGAGGGATTTCCGTCTCGCCCGAGGCCCCCCTTTAACGGCGGACACATCTCCGGCTCGCCCGAGGCTTTGCCTTCGCTAAGAAGCAACCCTGACTAAATCGCCGCACCGACCGACCAAGTCGCAGGAGCATTTAACGCAAAGGTGGCCTGACACCTTTATCCTGACGCGCGCCCCCCGGCAGAGCCGAAGTGACCGCCGTCACTTCGCCGCTCCACTGACCGGTCTGACAGAAGGACAGCGCCGCCTGCGCCACTCCGACTGCAGTGCACTTGACAGAGTGAGACTGACAGGCAGTCAGGCCCTGCCAAAGGCGCCATAGGAAACTCCGCTCCGCCCGACCCAGGGCTCGGACTCGGGCTAAGCCCCGGAAGACGGCGAACTCCGCTCCGCCCGACCCAGGGCTCGGACTCGGGCTAAGCCCCGGAAGACGGCGAACTCCGCTCCGCCCGACCCAGGGCTCGGACTCGGGCTAAGCCCCGGGAGACGGCGAACTCCGCTCCGCCCGACCCAGGGCTCGGACTCGGGCTAAGCCCCGGAAGACGGCGAACTCCGCTCCGCCCGACCCAGGGCTCGGACTCGGGCTAAGCCCCAGAAGACGACGAACTCCGCTTCGCCCGACCCCAGGGCTCGGACTCCGCCCTGGCCTCTGCCGAACAACCTCCGCCTCGCCCGACCCAGGGGCTCGGGCTCGGCCTCGGCCATGGAAGACAGACTCGACCTCGGCTTTGGAGGAGCCTCCACGTCGCCCGACCTAGGGCACAGACCCGCCACGTCAACAGGAAGTGCCATCATCACCCTACCCCGAGCCGACTCGGGTCGCAGAGAACAAGACCGGTGTCCCATCTGGCTAGCTCCGCCAGATAGGCAATGATGGCGCCCCGCTAGCCCTGTGACGACGGCGGCTCTCAGCTCCCTTACGAAAGCAGGGGGACGTCAGCAAGGACTCAAACCGCTCCGACAGCTGTCCCTCCGCCAAGCTCCGTTGCTCCTCCGACGGCCACGACATCACACCAGCAGGGTGCCAAGATCTCTCCGGCTGCCACATTGGCATGTACTTAGGGCGCTAGCTCTTCCTCCGCTAGACACGTAGCACTCTGCTACACCCCCATTGTACACCTGGATCCTCTCCTTACGACTATAAAAGGAAGGACCAGGGCCTTCTTAGAGAAGGTTGACCGCGCGGGGACGAGGACGGGACAAGCGCTCTCTTGGGGCCGCTCGCTTCCCTCACCCGCGTGGACGCTTGTAACCCCCTACTGCAAGCGCACCCGACCTGGGCGCGGGACGAACACGAAGGCCGCGGGATTTCCACTCCTCTCTCACGCCCGCCTCCGGCCACCTCGCTTTCCCCCCTTCGCGCTCGCCCACGCGCTCGACCCATCTGGGCTGGGGCACGCGGCACACTCACTCGTCGGCTCAGGGACCCCCGGTCTCGAAACGCCGACATTATTATTATTATTATTATTATTATTACTACTACTACTACACTACTACTATAAATGATCTTTTGATCAACAGTAGCAAAAAAAGATTAACCTAGACACGTAAGTTAGCATCCTCTCTTAATCATAATTTTCTAAATTAAAATGTCACTACAAATTTTCTAGTTGATGCACCGAAAAGAGCTTTGGTGAAAACATCTATCATTTGATTTCCGATGAATATAGAATAAATCTAAAAAAGTTTCTTTGTAACCATTTCTTCCAAAAAATGATAATTAAACTCTATATGCTTACTTCTAGCATAAAAAATGGGATTGGAACACAAATATTTTGCTCTCATATTTTCACACCACAAACACGTTATCTTTGCACCTTTTCATTCTTTAACTTCTTCAGTAAGATCTCCGTTGTAGTATTTACCAAAGTCTTGTAGTGTGCTTTAGTATTTGATCTTGACATATAGTGCCCTACTTTTTTGGTGCCGAGCTCAGCGCCACAGATCACGACACCAAGCTAGACAGCCTTAATAAATCCCCCACTTCCTTGATCGAGAGCTACCCCGGCCATTCATCTTCTCCCCCTATTCCTTTATTTTCCATACCGCCCAACAGACTCCAATCTTCGTTTTCGGGTATGAAATCTTCGCTTTGGTCCATACAACTTGAAAAGCAAGGTACGGTGTCTCATCGGTTCATTTGCTATGTATTCATTTGGTATATAAATAGCTTACTATGGTTCCTTAGGATTAGATTAATTAGTTTGATTGGTGGACATATGACTATTTGTTATGGTTTCTATGATAGTAGTTTTAACAAAAGTAGTTTTGAAGTTGTTTTTAAATTTTTAGTAGATGTCTACTAATGTTTTGTTTCATTATTGTAGGATCATGAGAAGTGCTTTTCCAGTGGACCGGTCCACTGGTCCTGATAAGTTGACCTTCGGTATACCCTTTTTGATAATTGGTTGAGGGGGAGGAATACATGTGAGCGTTTTAAGCGATGGGTTTCTCTTCCTTCTACCCCGAACCCTCACCAATGACGGAGGAGACAAATATAGCCACAGATAGACGACTGGAGTCTCCGGCTAGATGCGATTGCGGAGATCGTGCTCTGATATGCCCGGAGACTGAGCAGTACTTCGTGTGTCTCGGAGACATGCTTAAAACCGTATATCAGTTAGAGAAGAACAATGCACGCATGGCCCTTATCCAACAGAAAATGCATATTCGATGTGGGCATCCATGCGATGGCCGATGGGCGATGGTCACAATCACCAGAGACGAAAATCGTGCAGCGTGTGAGTTAGTGGTGGTGTACATGCACATGGACCATGGATGTTAGTAGTATGTTACACTTACATCCAAGGGGTTGAATTGCATAGCTAACTAAAAAAAACAGACAATAAAGACTTGTTCTCGTTTGATGATCAAACAATCAAGGGGTTGAAAGGGATTATGAGGGTTTCAATTTCCTAAAAATCTAAATCACTATCTCAAGATAAAACGGACAAGGCCTAAATCAATTATTTTATCAATCTTTTTTTAACTACACCTACAAAAAAAAACTCTGTGTATCTTCTACAAAAAAAAGTGCTTATTTGCCGTTCCCGCTAACTATTTCATCAACACCGAAAAAGCAAAAGCAGAGTCTAACTCTAATTGCTAATCGTGACTCGCGGCAGCCTTGGTGGTGAGCCCGAAGCCGAACGGGAACAACGGATCGTACCGCTTGTCGCCGTAGTTCATGGGCAGCTGGTCCACGGACTTGAACCACGTGCGCGGCAGCTTCCCCGTGAACCCATAGTCCCCGAACAGCACGTCGGTGATTCCCTGCGCCTCCGTGCCGGGCAGCCAGGCCGCGACGAGCGCGTCCATGTAGTCCACGTACGGCTGCAGCACGAGCGGGCGGCCGGACACGACGAGCACGACGCACCTGACGAGCCCGCACACGTCCTTGATCACCTCGGGCCCCGGCGACGGGATGGTCAGGTTCTTGTTGTCGCCGGCCGTCTCGGCGTACGGGGGTTCGCCCACCGCTACCACCGCGTACTCGTAGCCCTCGGCGCTCTTGGCCAGGTCGTCCTTGTCCGGGCGCTCCACGTAGTCCACCGACGTCTTCTTGTCCACCGCCTTCTTGATGGCCTCCAGGATCGTGGTGCCGACGCCGGTGAGGTTGTTGCCCCTCTCCCCCTGCCACTTGATGGTCCAGCCGCCGCACTGGCTGCCCAGGTCGTGGGCATGGCTGCCGGCGACGAGGATCTTCTTGGCCGTCTTGGGCAGCGGCAGCATCGGCTTCGCCTGCCCCTTCTTGCTGTTCTTGAGCAGCACGAGCGACTTGCGGACGGCCTCCCGCGCCAGCGCCCGGTGCTCCTGCGCGCCGAGCTCCTTGGTGAGGCGCGGGTCCGGGAGCGGGTCCTCGAAGAGGCCCATGGCGAACTTGACCCGGAGGATCCGGCTGACGGCGTCGTCGATGCGCTCCAGCTTGATCTGGCCCTGCTTGACCTGCTTGGCCAGGTCGGCGACGAACTCCGGGTAGTCGTAGGGGATCATCACCATGTCGATGCCGGCGTGGATCGTCTCCTTGATGGAGTGGTAGTAGTGCTGGTGCGGCGGGTTCGTGATGCGGTCCACGGCCTGCCAGTCCGTGATCACGAAGCCCTGCACACAGGTTGTTAAGTACAGCAAATTAAATGCACTGACATGCAGGGACACGAGTGTTCGTTCTAGCTGCCTGCCTATCAATCTGATGACAACCACTACAGTACTGACCCTGAAGTTCAACTTGTTCTTGAGCGTGTCGGTGATGAGGAACTTGTTCTCGTGCATCTTGACCCCGTTCCAGCTGGAGTAGGAGATCATGACGGAGGATATGCCGTTGATGACGGCGTTGTCGTAGGGCGGCATGTGGATCCGCATGAGGTCGTGGAAGCTCAGCACCGTGTTGTTCTCGTTGATGCCCCTGGTGGTGCCGCCGTCGCCGACGAAGTGCTTGGCGCACCCGGCCACCTTCTTGGCCCCGCCGACGAAGGGAACGCCCTTGGGGTGCTTCGCTGGGACGTCGCCCTGCAGGCCGGCCACCATGTTGGAGGTCATGAGCTGCACCAGCCTCGTGTCCTCGCTGAAGCTCTCGTAGCACCGACCCCACCTCGGGTCACGGCAGACCTGCATGCACAACAGACCCGGCCGATGACGATGACGACGACGATGATGATGGATCGGTCGTTGGGGCTCCAGTGACGACGTACGTACCGCTACGCATGGCGCGAAAGTGTAGGGGATGCCGGTGGCCCTGGTCTCGTGCGCCGTGGCCTCCCCGACCCGCTTGACGAGGCGGGGGTCCCTGGTGGCGCCGAGGCCGACGTTGTGGGGGAAGATGGTGGCGTTGTAGACGTCGTTGTTGCCGTGCACGGCGTCGATGCCGTAGATGATGGGGATGCCCAGCCGGGTCTTGAGCGCCGCCTTCTGCATCCTGGTCACCATCTTCTGCCACACCGACGCCGACGCCTTCTCCGCCGGCACGCTGCCGCCGCCGCTGAGCACGCTACCTGCACGCGCACCGATCGATCGAGGCACATGCATGCGCATCAGTGAGTGAGTGAGTGCTATACTTATATATCACGGCAAGACAAGAGACAAGGATTCTATCACTGCGCGCCAGCCGGCCGATCGACGACCGGCGGTGATCGAGTACTGACCGACGAAGTACTTCTCGATGACCTCGGCGGTCGCGTTGGCCCTCTCGATCTGCGACATCTGCCCGATCTTCTCCTCGAGCGTCATCCGGCCGAGGAGGTCCTGAACGCGCTCATTGATGGGCTGCTTCGCGTCCTTGTACTTGACGTACTGCGCCGCCGACGGCAGGAGGAGGACAGCGAGGACCAGGCACGCGGCCGCCGACGACACCGTCGTCATCGCCGTCACAGCAACCGTCGTGGATTCAGTCGGCTGATCTCCTGCATTTAGGATTTTATATTATTAGATCGACAAGGGATTCATCAGGGCTGGCGCGTGTGCATATGTTCTGGGACTCACCGGCTGAGCAGAGAAGAGAGTGATGGAGAGGAGCCGCTACCAAGTGACTGGATTTTAAAGAGACTGGCAGGGGACGTACGCGATCGGTGCACGTCGTTTCCGCGCTGCGGTTCGTAGACTGGAGACCCGATCCGATCGATCCCCGGGTCATCGATCGGGTGCGCGCGCGTGTAGGTGTTTGACACGAGCGCATGGCTACGAGTGGCCGCGGAGCCTATCTGAAGTGAACTGAACAACCCAAGACATTAGACATGTTGCTACAGGTCAGGGGACGGGGAAAGTTCGTTGCCTAGCATCGAAAGATCACTGGAATAATATTGCTAGATACCATCGAAAAAATCCGTCGTGTCGTAAAATGCCACTGAAAGATAAAAAACGTTAACTAAATGTTCTGATTTGTAGTTCCAAACGGACTGTCACGTCGTGGGCGGTGCGGCCCGTTTGGAATTATTCATTTTGGAGAAACTAAAATTTACTTAATAAAGTACTCTATTTGGGTTAGAATTTAACATTCCATCACTTTTCACAGCTCAGATACAAGTCTATCTCAAATTCATGTGGTGCAGTATAGAAAATGATTTTATGTATCAACGGAATATGTTTATACTTTGCAACTTATAAGATGTTATTCAACTCATTTCCCTATAGTAAAAATGTAGCACATAAATATCTTCCACCTATTGCTGAGAATAGTATACAAATATATTTTATATAAAATCATATTAGCTTAATTGATCTTACCTAAATTACTATTATTAGAATGGAATTTAATTCCAAGGATTTAAACGTGGCGTTATATTTTTTTTAAGAATCGGTAGATCCTTTATTGCCTTTAGGATTCGCCAGATTTCTTCTGAACTCGTCTCTGTTTTGTCTAGTAGATCAAATAGGTTTATAGCTTGTACACTAATGAGAGGTAGAGGAGGAGAGCTAAGGAACATATGTAGCATATCTTTGGGGAAGAGGTGGATAGTGGTAGTCAGAGTCATTGTAGGATTTGGAAGTTGAGCACCCACGTCCCAGTTCGATTCTCCTTCTCCTTGCATGGTGGGGCCTTGGGACAAAGTGTCGGTGGCTCCCGGTAAAATAGGAATGTTGGTTTCTACGGACACCATGGCTACGGTTTGGTGATTCTGATCACTATGCGCTAGAGAGAGATCGGGTATCTAATGAATGTGGCAGCTAAGTTTATGGGAGCATAGGAAGTGTTTGTGTTAGGGGTCTTTCTCTTCCGAAGGTTCTCAAAAACATAATTAACCATTTGTTTTCGGCATAAGCTATTAAATGGAGCTTCGTCTTTAGGATGGAAGTCTTTTCCTTATGATAAAGGCATACGAGATGAAGATATGATCTAAGGATGATAAGAATAAACGCCAAAGCTATCGCCAGATTGACAGCTTCTGCTTTTAATGATGATGAAGTATGATGATGATGCTGACCAAAGGGGAAAAAACCACATAGTTTTTAATGACTTATATTGCGATTATAAGTGAATATTAGTGACATAAATGTACTTTTACCCGGTTTGCGTCTCGTACCTATAAATAGATGAACAGTAGCACCGTACTGTTCACGCTGATTTGTAATCGCTCTCGCATCAATACTTTCGAGCAAGTCGAATGTATCATTGTAATACAAATCTTGTTAATATTTGTACATGTTCTGTGGAATACAAATACAAATGAATCAATGGTTGTTTTCGTTTCCTTGCGTTCTTGTTTATCTATAAGATGATAAAGGCATGTCCTTCATTATCGTCGTCTGATGATCATTATGTCCATGAGGAGATAATGCTTCGGAAGACGAAGTTCTCTAATACTTAATAATTATGTTGCCTTGTTCTTGATTCACAACATTTGAGAACAAATAACTAACAGTTTGCTTCCGTGATAGCCCCTGCTTGCATCTTTATAACGCTTGTGAGCTCGAGGGCCATAATCAATGGAATAGGATTGTTCCTCCGATTGTGGCACGAGTTCGTTCTCGAGCCGGTTCTTTAATAGCCACCGAGTCAGTTACCTAGTTGTGATCGAGACGATTTTGAGTTCCATATAAGTCAAACTTTATCTTTACAAACATATCTTCCTAATTGTTGGGATCTTTGCCATATATTTACAAGTGTATCTTCTTTATTCCGATGATATCCTCTGAAGAGAGGGAGAGGTAGACAGAGGAGGTCTATCTTTGGGACCGAGGTGGATGTTGGACGTAGTCATCGATGACCCTAAAGTTGAGTTCCTCTCCTATTTGAGTGTTAGGACCGTGGACGAGTGTTAGGACCGTGGACAGGGATATCGATAATTATCGGTGACAGATTAGAACTTTTCTCATATGGTGGTAAGGGTTGGTGGAAGCGTTGCCTTCTGCTGCCTCATTTATATATCGTGTGTGTAGAGACCACAATTATAGGGAGATTTCTTCCTTCGATTAAGGTTCTGATTGATTCAACTTTTTTCTAAAGAGCTTTTCTACCGTGAGAAAAATCTAGTTGTAAAAAAAAATCTAAGTATCGTGAAGATTATGTACGGAGGAAGATGAAAGAGTTTATAGAGTTTAAAATGTAGAAGTGATGGTTTTCCTATTATTACACCAACGCGATCGATTATGTGTTTATGTTAATTTTGGACGATTTTGACTAAAGTAATTTTTATAAGCTGACAGGCGTTTGGTAAATCTAGATATTTCTAAAAAAACTAACTAACAAGCATTCGTGTTGATCTTACATCCGAGATGTATATACGTGCGCAGCGCGATCATATCATCTCGTCGGCTTTGGACATGGGATTGGACGTCATGGGATACGAATGGTTTCCGTGCACAGACTGCTCGTACGTCTCGCCGTCGCCCCACACCGCGTACGCGTCCTCCCCGTGGATGGCGTCGTCTCCGGCGGCCAGCTGCTCCTCGCTGAGCCGTAGCGGCACGAGCAGCCCGACGACCAGGCACACCGCGCTCGTCACGGCGACGTTGAGCGCCGCGACGAAGGCGATCCCGGCCAGCTGCATGCCCACCTGCCGGAGCCCCGCGGCAGTGCGGCCGTCCTTGACGGCGTACACGAGGCCCACGTACCGGGGGTCGTCGCCGAAGAAGAGGCGGCTGAGCCGCGGCTCCGCGAGGACCCCCGTGAGGACGCCGCCGAGGCTGCCCGCCACGCCGTGCGTGTGGAGCACGGCAAGCGTGTCGTCGACGCGCTTCAGGAACCGGCTGCGCTTGTGCAGCACCATCATGGTGCACCACGGCACGCTCCCGGAGGCGACGCCCATGAGCATCGCGGCCCAGCCCTGCACCAGCCCCGCGGCGGGGGTGATGCACACCAGGCCGGTGATCATGCCCTGGACGGCGCCGATGACGGAGGGGCGCCCGAACACGAGGCAGTCGAGGCAGAGCCAGACCAGGAGGCTGGTGGCCGCGCACAGGTGCGTGTTCACGACCGCGAGGGACGCGTCGATGTTGGCGGCGTACGGCGCGCCGCCGTTGAAGCCCGTCCAACCCATCCACACGAGACCCGCGCCGGCGAGCGTCAGGAGGATGTTGTTCGGCGGGAACGCCTCCCTGTCCTTGGCCGTCCTCGGACCCACCTGCCGATCGATATTAGTTGTATATAAGGTTCTGTACATCGGAACATATGCAGTCATGCATGCATGAAAGGTAGACAGCAGTTACCCAGTAGGCGGCGGTGAAGCCGGCGATGCCGGAGGAAAGGTGGATGACGTATCCGCCGGCGAAGTCCATAACGCCGGCCTTGAAAAGGAACCCGTTGGGGCTCCAGAGGCTGAACGCCCCGATGGTATAGGAGAAGGTGAGCCAGAGCGGCACGAAGAGCATCCACGCCCGGAAGTTGACGCGGCCAAGAAGCGAGCCGGCGGCGAGGATGAGCGTGATGGCGGCGAAGACGAACTGGAAGAAGAGGAGCGTCGCGGCCGGGTAGGCGCCGGCGAAGCCCTGCTGGGTGAGGAAGGCCTGGTCGAGCGCGGCGAGGTCGGGGCGGCCGACGAAGGGGAGGAGGCGGTCGCCGAACGACATGCGGAAGGCCCAGAAGCACCAGCAGACGAAGGTGGCGGCGAAGGCGTAGAGCGCCATGAAGGCCGAGTTGACGGCCCACTTCTTCTTGACGATGCTGCCGTAGAGGATGACCAGCCCCGGCACGCTCTGCAGACCCACCAGAGTCGCCGCCGCCAGCTGCCATGCGTTGTCGCCCTTGTCAAGCCACTCCGGCGCTGCCTCCGTCGCCATCTCGGCGGCCGGGTGATCGAGGCAACGCGGTCGGGCGAGTGCAGTGCTCGCGCGAGTCGCGTCCGCGGGGGCACAGGGAGAAGGAGAAATCAAACAGACGCCAGTCGCCAGGCGGAATGGGCCGAGAGCCCGAGAGCTACTGTATAGGAATGGAGGGGCGGAAAGGTCTGCGAGGGAGGAGCGGAAGACGTGCAAATTCTTCAGATACTTTGAACGATGAGATTCTGCTGTGTGGCTGGCTGGATGCTGAAACTGTCTGCGTTTTTGGGTGGTTTTCACTGCTGCAGTGATACCCATTCACCACAATTAGCGCATGGTCTCTTGTTATTGCCGGGAATTTTGCATCCGGGCTGCAGTGAATTGAAATCGTATGAACAGTGTAGGACCAAAGAACCAAATGCTTGAACCAGTCTTGTGCTCTGAAAAAGTTAGTCAGCTTCATCGCAAACTCACAAGGCTGTCCTGCATGCAAATGGCGAGGTTTCTTATGAAGATTTAGCATATATGGATTTGTTTTCGCTCCTCCAATTGTAGCACAAAAGGTTGCCAGTTTGGTTTTATGGATGCCACCCAATTCGTCGAGTAACCTCACTTGGATCGAGTCAACACCACATGTAGGTGCCATGTGTAGACAACATAGACCTCCATTAAAAAAGTTACCACGGCCGAACCTAGACAACATTCTTTATTTACAGCTCGATAGGGATCTCATGTCAATGCCTAGTTCAAACTTTATGGCATGCCAAAAAAACGAATAGAGAGTTTCAAATTTAGAGATGGCAATGGGTACCCGAAACCTGATGGGTTTTTACCCCATTAGGGTACGGGTTTGGTCAATTTTCATACCCATGGGTTTGTTAATGGGCATAAATATATACCCGACGGGTTTATGGGTACGGGTTTGTTCCTATAGTACCCAAACCCGTGAACCCGTGGGTTTTTTAAACCCGACCAAACCTAGTGCATATTGTCATTTTATTTTATAAACGAACAACAAACTTATTATTCCTTATTTACTTCATAATTTTTATCAATTGGTGAATATATCAGTAGTCGGTTAGAGTGTTGCTTGCTTGCTATTATAGTTTTTACTAGTGTTATATATGTGGTGGATGGATAACTTAGTGCAAGGTCACTTAATTATACAACTTATTATTTGTATTTTATTCTCTATACTAATAATATTTATACCAAATCATGAACTTGTTGTTCATTACATATATTTTGGATCATGATATCATTAATCATTATGATACTTATTGATTATGAGAAGAACAAGTATATTGGAGATGAAACCCGCGGGTAACCCATGGGTACCCACTAACCCGATGGGTACGGGTTTGGGCAAAATCTCAAACCCGTCATGGGTACAAGTTTTTAATGGGCATAGATATTTTTCACGGGTACGGGTTTGGGACGGCAAAACCCAGCGGGTTTGTACCCGTTGCCATCTCTATTCAAATTTCTCAGTTGGAGCAACAGTTTTGGGAGAAGCGGTGAAGCATAGGCGTCAACGATCAAGAATCCACATAGATTGAGTCAATACAATAGAATGCCACTATCACCTATAATCAATTTAACTTCAACACTAAAAGAATGGGGTTCTAAAATACCAAAAACTGAACGCATCTATACACCAAACCTCAAAAGAATCACCGAACAGCCTGCAACTAAGGAAAGACAGACAAGATAACACTGAAACACAGTTATTTTCCACACTGTCCACACAATCAAAGGAAATGCTTTTGCACAGGGACTTCCAATAGAATTTCCTCAGAAAGAGAGCTTCCATAACCAGCATCCCCCTCAGGCAACAACAGCAGGGCCCTATTTTCATGAGAGAGAGAAAAAGTATGTTTCAGAAGTGTGTGAAGCATATAAAACTGCAACTCAGTAAACTTCATAAATGGAGCTCCCTAGAGTGTCTCTTATGACATATATGTAGATGCACATCATGGATATTCAAAACTTCACAGCCAAATTGACAAACTGTTCTAGTAGCACTCTACATCTGGTTATTGTTTGTTCTCAATATCACAATTTTAATTAACTTATTGATAGCCACTGACCTGGTAATGCTTTCCTGACTGATCAAGAATCAGGACCAGTTCTACTATATATATGTGCAAATATGCTGTTCAGCTGATCATGTTAAGTAAATATCAACTCATGGGCTCATGGCACAAATTATGCTATATCAGCCAGAGTGTAGAAAAGGAAACGATGGTACTTAGCTACCAAAGCTACATACACTCTGCAATCTGAAGCTATTGGACATGCTATGCTATAACATATTTATTACTGAGCAGCAAGCAACAGTCTCAATTATCAGTTATCACTTACTTTGGCTGTTAGATTTGACACAGCCAACTGGAACTTCTCCCTGGTTCTTGAGCCAGCAACATGACCAGCCTTGGCGACCTTGCTAAAAGCACCATTCAGCCAGCTTGTTCCAGCAGACACATACCTGCAAGTTGGACAAAATACTAGAAGAAATTAGCAATACTCTAAAGAAACCCATGAATGTAAAGGGATCCTCAAGTACAGCAAAGTGTGCAAGTATTAACGAAGGTACAAGAGAACCGTAATTAAATTCTAAGCCGTATGCTTAAAGTATATTATTGAAGCATTAACAAAAGCGTGGATAAGAAGAGACCTGTTGGTTTTCACAGCAGAGCCTGTATCATTTAGCTTGCGCTCTGCAGCCAGCAATGCAGCCATTGTTTTATCAGAAACATGCAATCTTTGGTCTACTGATTTCACCCTTTCATTGACAACGGATATCCCATTGTTTATCTTCTCCGAAAGGCCAACACGTTTATCAAAGGAATTGATCCTCGCTGATGCATTAGCCCTAAATTGATGTTTCTCATCAAATGCTTTAGCCTTGTTCACTGCGTCTTGTCTCATTGCTGAACCCTTTGCAATCACATTTGTCATGACATCATGGGCCTTGCTCACATAGACACGGCTATTGGGACTGACATTGGCCTATACAGCAGGACAAGAGAACTTTTCAATAATAACAACTGCCAGCTAATACAATTTGAATGAAATAACGCGAGATAAAGCCATAAAACACTTTGCATTTTTTTTAGGTACACAATTTTACCTGCAAACATTATAAAACATCCCAAATAATATACATGCAGATAGGCTCCAGTTTATTTATTCAATTTTCCGTGGGGAAAGGGTTTCAGGTATGCAGCCAGTATTCAGTTAAAAATCACAAGATGTTGCACTCCCTACAGCCACCTTTTATAAGAGATGCTTTTGCTAACGTTTTCTCACTATGCCCCAACCCCCTAGTTGATGAAAGGCTCATGATCTAACTATGAAAAAGAATAGAAGTAAAAAAACTGCATTGGGAAACAAATGCACCTCTGAGGAGTACTCCAATTCTGCATTAGAAGCTGAACTTCTACTTGTCACCTCATGGACCATAAGTTGCTGCATGATTTTTAAAATATATATCTCAGTTAAAAATAAGGACCAATTGCATTTACGTAAACTAATTAGCTTAGTAGTGTACTTGTTCAGTAACAGGGATGTAGATGTAATCTTCAGCAGGGGTTATGTTCACAATTTGGTCCACAATTGTTGCTCCCTGGAAAGACAATGGTAGCATGAAATGAAGAAAAATGCAATCAGTGTTTATTTGTTTGGCAATACTGCAGAACCATCAAACTACCATGTTGCAATGCAAACAGAAAAGACACGACACTGCAATGTATTTCACTTAGAACACATGCCAACAGGAACAACTTTTCTCCACTGCAGCAAAGACTATTTCAAAACTGGATTGTCATCTGTAGTTGATGCACATATGTAGACTTGTACGCATGCTGGCAGATATGGAAATATCTTGCATGATTATTTCTTACAAAGATGACATATTCACAAAGTCAAAGAATCTGAAGTCAAAGTAAACCTATAACCTATTTTGTTTCTCACATTCTGTGTCAAATTAAGCAGGCTCTAAAATAATAAATATCTTTGTTCTCTTTGCATATTAACCAATGTTCAACGGCCTTCTAATGAATTTAATAATGACCTAAGGATCTCCAACCATCATTTGATTGCCAGTGCAGGAAGCACATGGCATACGCTCAAAGAAATTTAAACAATCATTTTTCTATCGGTTTTATATATAGTAAAAAAGATCAGTCAAGAATTCAGCATGTGCAAGGACGCTCGGATTCTGTGACAGCTACATGCATACTTATATGTGATTCACCACGAAAACCAAAACATCTGGGTTTTTCTCTCCATCCCTAACTCCTATGGTCGAAGCAACCGACACAGATTTTGGCTCATTAGAGCATCTCCAAGAGACTAGCTAAATAGCTTGTTAAACTAAATTTTAGCTACTTAATAGTATAATAGTTCTTCAACAGAGTAGCCATTTAACTTGCTAAGCTATCTGGCTCTCTAAATTAACTCTCTCACTAGCCAAATTTGGCTAGCAACTCTCGCTAGCCAAGCTAAATTACATTTTGGAGAGTCTGTTGGAATGAGATGTTATATATATAGTTTAATATTTATGGAGAGACAAATAAAGAGTCAAATAGAGAGAAAAAATAAAGAGTCTTTTAGAGATGCTCTTATAGCACCTGCATGCTGCATAACCCCAAGCGTAACAGACATAATGACAGTGGCCCAGAAAATACATTCAGAATAGAATACGAATTCTACAAACACCAGAACGAAATAAACAGAAAAAAATCCCCTCAACATGTCAGACCAATTGATGCGCAAGCGCAAAGCCATACCGACAGGAGAAGCGCAATCTCGAGCGCCTTGGGATCTTTGAATGTGACGTAGGCCGTCCTCCCCGACGACACTGTATCACTGCAACCACCGACCAGAGGCCAAAATCACAATGCGGTTCCAAAAACAAGCCGAAAAGGGGAGAAAAAAAAGCGACTATCAAAAATAAAACAAGAGGCAGAAAAACGGAGAAAAGGGATCAAGAGGTTCTCACAATCTGATGTCGACGTGCTCGATTTCGCCAGAAAAGGAGAAGAACTCGCGCACCTCCCGCTCCGTCGCCAGATCTGAGATGTTCCGCACCCGCACCGTCCGCACCGCCCGCTTTCCCATCTCCTGCAGACGAAAGTTCTCCAACCACGGAAACGCGTCAGGTCCATCACCGACACGACCCTCCCAAATCCCCAGCACAAGCCGCTGACGTCGCCTGACAAGAGAACTAGTAAACGCTCACCTCCATAGCGCGGCGCCGAGAAGGAGCTCAGAAGAAGCGGACAAATGAACCACCGCCGAATTCAGAGAGCCCGCAGCGGGAGACGGGGAAGGAGGAGGGCTCTGTGGCTGGGCAAGGCAGGGCTCCTTGGTGCTCGGCGGCTCGGGCGATTGGCAATGGCGTGGCCTGGTTGGTTACTCGTCGCCGCCGCGGGTTGCTGCCGCTACTTTTCTTTTCTTGAGCCGTTCGCTGCCTCGGTGGCCGAGTGAAAATTAATAACGAAAACAGCCACATAAATTCCCCTTCCACCCTCGGCACCAGACTCGCCAAGCGCCGGTCCCGTGAAGAGGGTACAGGGGCAGAACGGTAGTTTCGAGGCCTGGTCTTAATGCTTGGGCGACATGCTGGCTGCTGAGTTTGCTTGGCGACGGCGCCATCTCTGCTGACCCGTGAAACCATTTTTTTTATTCCGAAAGGAATCAATTATCGACATTAAGGGCCCGTTTGGTAAAGCTCCAGCTCCTGCTTCTTTAGCTCTAGATCCTGATCCTCGTGAGGAGCTGATCCTCCTGATTCTCCTAGAAAATCAGAATCATTTTAAAAACTGTTTGGCAAGTAAACTGATTCTTGTCTTCTGAGAGTTGGTGGTCTGTGGCGATTGTCTGTTTTACTCTTTACAGTTCAACTTTATTACAAACTAATAAGTAGGATGCATATACGGGAAAAAAATATGAAACAATAACATATAAAATATTCCCATCATAGTAGTGCATAAAATGGTCTCAAATGTTTAATCCATAAATTGGCTCGTTATGTTTTTGTCCAATGGCAATTGCGGGTAATTTCAATCAAACTTTAAGGGGAGGTCCATATTTGGTTGGTTGAGGAGCTGTTTTAAGGGAGGGTGGAGCAGGTTTTTTTAGATCCCACCTTTCTTCACAAAAACGACTCCCGATCTTTCGGCTCCACACGAGAATCAGTTTAAAAAAATACCCGTTTGGCACGGCTCCTCCAGATCCTCGCTTAGAATCAGGAGCTGGAGCTGTGCCAAACGGGCCCTAACTGTGCTGAGTAATGACTCTGACGCGACTGGTCCAGCCAATCAGTGGGTGAGAGTGGGCCCATCTCATTCCGGGCCTTGCGGGGCCGTGGTGGGCTCACGCGCGTGGGTCTGTTGATTTGATTTGGGTGCCGCGTCAGGGACGACGGTGATTAGGTGTAGGCAATGGTGGTTAGGCCCGCTGGGCCGCCTCGGTCGAGGTCATGTGGTACACCAATCGCTTTCTTGCTCCCCACAGGTCACCACGGAATTGTGCCAAAGGATTTCCGCACCTAGATGCGTGATGCATGTGGATGTAGGGTGTCCCGTGGCTAAACTGTTGAGTCTCGTGCTTCTTGACCGCTTCGCTTCGGATTAAGGTTTATTTAGTTTGCTGTCTAACTTGTCACAGTTTGCTATATTTAAAGATAGACAAGTTTAACTAAGTTAGGTATGTGTTTGGTTTGAAGCCACAGTTGTGACAAAAATTTTTACTGCTACGTAGGTCTCACTCCTCAATGACTGTTAAAAGTGTGGCAAAATTTACTTAGACGTGGCAAACTGTGGCATAGATTTTGAATGCCTAACCTTAGTCATCTTAGGTAAGTATGACATAAAATTGTGTCAATTTTTGGTCCCATAGATATAGAACCAAACATCCCCTAAATCCGGCTCTGCAACTGTAATATATAGACACAAAAAACACTATAAAAATATTAGAAACCAGTGTTGTTTCATTTTTTTCTAGCTTTTTAGTGTCCCAAACTTCTACTCTACGGAGTACAGCAGTATTTACCAGTAGTATTTGTTCGATAATTTTATACTCCTTGACAGTTTTTACCGTTGCCATTGAAGACGTCCTGTATTTTTTTAATGACAACAGATGTGACCTAGGAGCATGCTCATAGCATGGTAGTAAAGGAATGCATTGACAAGCGTAGAATCCTGCAGTTGTGTCGCGACAAATGAACTAGAGGAGGATGAAGGATGTTCTTTTGGCTTCAGTTTTCGGGAATTTCCCATCTCAAAAATCCCTAGCCAAGAAATGCCAACTGCATTCCCAAATAACAATAACATACGACAAGAACGCATTAAAGAGCCAAGCTAGTTTGATATGGGACAAGCAATCATCGCAATGCAATTTGACATTGTTTCAAATTAGGGTTGGAAAGTCAGGCGTGTTTTTCTTCTTCTTCTTTGTGACATTAGTTTCCCCATCAGAAGAGGAAAATATAAAGGAAAAAGGTCAAAGCTTCAGCAATGGCATCAAATAAACCTTTTTGCTAGAAGCCGGATTAAAGTGAAGAATCACTTGGCACCTCGATTGGATAAATGGATCCTTGGATTTGTTCTTCTTTTTTCCGGGCACATCGTCGTTTTACTGCAAATTGTCAAGGCTGAAATATATTTGTCTACTGCTATTAGCTTCATGACAAGATGGACCCATTGCATGCACCAATATTTGATAGAAGCGTATCAAATTCCGTAGCTATTTCACTAAAAGTACATCAAAAGTCCATCAAACTCTTGTGGGTCGTCGTCCTTTGGAACCGAGATATCGGTAATTTTGTCATTATCATTTGTGAGCTTCATCAATATGTTATCGGTATATAAATTATAGACATGGATGATTTTACCAGTCATAGATACAGGATAACATAATAATAAAAATCTAAAACTGAGAGCGGCAAAACTATAAGGTAGTGTTTGGTTGAGGAGCCAAGTAGAACGAAGTCGTTCCATCCCTGATTCTAGGAACGGAGCCGCTCTATTCTGTGTTTGGTAATCTGGAACGGAGCGGTTCTGTTTTTTGTTTGGTTGCAGAGTGAATGGAACGGAGCGTGACTGTGAGAGCGGGATTGGAACGGAGCGGCTCCGTTCCATTGATTTTTTGGAGCGGAATGGTTCCGAATCTGAGGAGAATATTCCCTAATTGGAGCCATTCCGTTCTAGTTACTTTGTAACCAAACAACAACAAAACTGGGACGGAACCGTTCCGTTCTACTTGGCTCTTCAACCAAACACTATCTAAATTTCTCTTTGGAACCTCGTCTAGTTTGGAAGCCAAATATGTGCCCCTGCCTATCCCATCGAGGCAGCCAGACCGGGGAAGGCGGCGGCCCCCCACCGAACCTGGAAGCCGAGACCTGCGAGCGCGAGACCCGGAGTTGCGGCTGCGGCGTCGTCAACCAAATCGTCATGGTCGTCGCGTACTCGTGTTTTTTTTTGTTTTGGTCTCTGATGCGGCGTCATCAACCAAGCGTCTGCTGTGGCGAGATAGCGAAGAGCTAGTTGTTTACACCTCTATACAAAAAGGTAGTACATGAGGAATCGATATCTATCTCGTCTTCTTCAACATCAATCTATCATATATACTTTGACACTCTCGCTTCTTTTTTTCTTCCAAACCACGAAAGATAATGCTACCCTTCTAGAATCTAAGGAGGTGTTTGGGAGTGAAGTTTTTCCCACAGTTTTAGAAGAATAATGCAGTATTCTCAAATACTGTAGTATTATATACAGAATGGTGTTTGACAAGGTGGCTAAAATATCTGTTTTCAAAACTGAAGTATTGCAAATACTATAATTGTTTTAAAGTATTCTAAACTTAGGTCTGGACCTCAGTTTCTAAAATTATGGTATTGTAAACTGCGGTATTATCATGACTAAAGTATACTGTAGTATTTCAAAAACTGTGGTTTTCAAAAACTTTGTTCCCAAACAGGGCCTAAGAGGATACCTGAGACCACAAAACTTGGACATGTTCGGGCTATAATAGATCGATTCAGCTAAATGCTTGTTCAACTAGAGGTGGATTGCAAGTCGACTTCAAACTGAATGCGCCTTAAGACCTTATTTCGATACTCTCCTATTTATCCACGTGTATTGAGTTGGATTAAAGTGTAATTTAAACTAATTTATATATCAATCCATCTCAATACAAATGGATTAAGGTGAATACGAGACTATCAAATAAGCACTAAAAGTGAATGTACACTTGATTTTGCCAGATTTGTGGGAGATATTCTCAAAATGAATGTTAGGCCACTAATAAAAAAAAGTGTGTGGCTAAAATGTTCCCGGGTCGAGTTATCGTATGGCCTGGTCGAACCAGATTACCAGAAGCCCGACGCATTTCGAAGCCTGAGTGCCCAACTTCCCCCCTCCGCCTGCCCCCGCGCCGCCCCGTGAAATCAATCAATCCACCGCAGCTCCTCGCCGCCACGCCGGAGCGGAGCTACCTGTGTGGCCGCGCCGAACTGCCCGCTTCCCGCTCTCTCCTCATTCGTCACCTCCGTCTCGCGTCCCCGCGCTTATCAGAGAGGCAACAGCCGCCGCTGCGTGCCCCGTTCGCGGAGCTATACTATACGGGGAGACC
Source organism: Zea mays (assembly GCF_902167145.1). Lineage (NCBI taxonomy): Eukaryota > Viridiplantae > Streptophyta > Magnoliopsida > Poales > Poaceae > Zea > Zea mays. The sequence goes on from NC_050100.1 coordinate 7,717,211, forward strand.
GGGGTCCCCGGCGGCCGCCGCCCGTTCCCAAGCTACCCAGGGCGGATTGGTTTCTGTGAATCTCTGAGGCGGAGAAGGCCACCCCAGGGCCGAACACAGTCCGGGAACCGATTGGGGCGCCGCTCGGCCGACGATGTCGTCGAGCAGGTTCTCGCCGGCGCTGCAGGCGTCCGACCTCAACGACTTCATCGCCCCATCGCAGGACTGCATCATCTCCCTCAACAAGAACACCTCCTCCTCCTCCCGCCGCCCCCAGGTACTGGCACAGCTCTCTCCTCCAGGTTTCGTTGTTTACCCTAGTATTCGTGTCCGGGGCGAGTGCTGGTTGGGTGCAGTTTGAGTTCACTCGCCATACTTGTTTCGAACCCTGATATGGTGTTATGTGCGACCATTGGACATAGCATCTTCAGATGATCAGAAATCGCATGTCCATCTCTCACGTGCGCGCACGCACACAAAAAGCCCTCATGTTCATTTTGTAATGCCAAGGTGGTCCTCTGTAGGCATTAAGGATACCAAATACCTTGATCTCAAAGTTTTACAATGAAATGTTAGCCTAATACTATCTCCCCTTTTTTTACCAAACTTGAGCAGAACAACACCCCTACTTGTTACAGAATAGACTCCTGGCAGCATAGCTTCGCCATAATTTGCATCTATGCAAAAACGACCATTTGTATGATTCAGGAAAGAAATTTCTAGCTTTATTTATTTTTATCAGAACAATTAGGATGAGTGTCACAGCCTAGTCAATGAAACCGGCTGCATTTGCTGAGAACCTACAACTTTGAAAGTGCATAGGATATACCCATGTTCATTTCTGCTAACAATTAGCTTTACATCTGCATCGTTGGAACTTCATGGGTCAGTTCATCATCTACAGCCTTTCCAGCAAACCCTTGCCCATATTCCTGACACAGAAATTTTACAGAACAAACAGAAAGAAACTACAGTGAGCTCAAAACCTCCAGAAGAAGCAGTCAAGATTTCACTAAAAGACTGTCTGGCATGCAGGTTTTTCTTTTATTTTCTTTTTTTACTCTTTTGATCAGTTGTCAATAAGTAACCTGATCAATTTCAATCAATGCTGACTGATTCATCTTTGTCTTAGTGGTTGTATAACATCGGCAGAGACGGTTATGCTGGAGAAGCAAAGCTTGGGTGACTTCATTGATCGTATAAACTCTGATAAAGCTGTTATTGTATCTGTATCTCCCCAGTCAAGAGCATCACTAGCTGCATTCTTTGGTCTTTCTCAGTCACAGGTAACAACATGGGCTTGCCATATCCATTCCCCTGTCAGAATCATGGTAGATACGCTCTTACAAGTGTTTACCGTGAGTTATTTATTTTCAATAAACTATTGCAAGGTTACACACTTGCACTTCAATTATGAGAACTAAAGCAGAATGTAACTCCTTTAAATTCAGGTTCTCAGAAAACTGACTTCTTTGTTCAAGTCGATTGGTGTAAAGGCTGTTTTTGACACAAGCTCGAGTCGAGATCTATCTCTTATTGAAGCATGCAATGAATTTGTTTCACGGTATCAGAGAAGTCAACCATCTAGTGGCCAAGAAGCTGGAGCCAATCTTCCACTGATTTCATCTGCATGTCCGGGTAAAATATTTGTTGGGAACTTGACATATCTATACATCTATATCTTTATACTATATTAAAGCACCAGTTTTTCTGGTTCCACGGTTTCCACTGTCGTCGTGCTCCTCCCCACCACATGTAAATTGTAAAAACACTAAAATTATGTATAAATGAGCATGTAAATTGTAAAAACACTAAAATTATGTATAAATGAGGATTTGAATCATGGTTGTTGGCTCTAAACCCACATTTACATCCACTTGCTAATAGAACACATGTTTTTATGTTTTATATTCTATACTTAAGCATAAATAGAAACCATAGCGAAGTACATGCACTTTGCTAGTGGATACTTACATAATGCAGTTCAGGTTTTTAAAATGTTGTAACCTTGCATGTATATCACTACATTTTTATGCATTTGCTTTCGAAACAAGTACACGATTTGTTCACAAAATATGTGTCACAGCCTCTTCCACTTGCAGGTTGGATATGCTATGCTGAAAAGACTCTTGGTTCATACATACTACCTTACATATCATCTGTAAAGAGCCCACAACAGGCAATTGGTGCAGCCATTAAGCACCATGTGGCTGAGAGACTTGGTCTAAAGTGAGTATTTGTCTCTGCTCAATATAGTGTTATCTTGAAATCAGTTTTCATGCAGACAAAAAATCCTTGCCTTCTAAGGTGCATGCGATGCAACTTGGCAGTACTATCATGTGTTTGCAAAAATTATAATGACATAAATGTTGTTTTATTTTTAATATGAATAATTGTGTGAGTAATTCGAACTCTAATAGGAAACCTGCATGCTCCCACCAACTATTCTATATATTTTTTGGTTTAAGAGACCTGTCATCAGGAGATATTTTGTAAAAATAGCAGTGGCTCGCTGATGTAGGTCATCTTTAGAGCCAGCGACTGAGTCCACTTCAGTTTACCCAACAACTTATATAGATGTACCTCAAGCCCAACAATCATGGGAGATTGTATTACTGATGTATTCTATATGCTGAAGGCTAGACAATATTCATTCTTTATAGTACTGTTACTTTCTAGTATTTGACTTCTAGTCATAACCTCTTTTTTGGGGGTATGTATGTAGGCCGTATCATGTATATCATGTCACTGTGATGCCCTGCTACGACAAGAAGCTAGAGGCCGTCCGGGATGATTTCACTTTCTCAGTAGATGGTAAAGAAGTTACAGAGGTGGATTCAGTACTAACAACTGGTGAAGTGTTAGACTTGATACAGGTTGCTACTTGGTTCTTTTTCTTGCTTGTGGTTTGTGGATTTGAAAAACAAGGGAGACACTTATTATGATTTGCATATTTCTGTAGTCCAAATCGATCGATTTCAAGACAGTAGAGGAATCTTCATTGGACAGATTGTAAGGCCATGTGCTTGGTGTTTCATTCTGCGCCTGTACTCATTCATCTTCTCAAGTACAGGACTATTAGATAGTTATAATCTGTTTGACTGCTACTTCTGTCTACAAACTTTAGCTAATTTTATTCCAACCACATGTTGTGAAAAGAAATCCATGTAATGATCATTTACTGTCTGTATACTATCTGAATGTACCATAGTTCGTTTTATCTGTTCTGGTCGATTTATCTCAGGGCTGACATGTATTTTTTCTTTATTATAACCCAGGTTAACAAATGTTGATGAGGAAGGCCATCTATATGGGGTTTCTGGAGGTTCTGGGGGCTATGCAGAAACAATCTTTCGCTATGTAGCACATGTAATTTACAAGAGAGAAATAGAGGGTCCTCTTGACTTCAGAATCCTCCGAAATTCAGATTTTCGTGAAATTACACTGGAGGTAAACTCATTCCCTTGATGATCATGGAAAACCAGTAATTTTCACCTAGCTTGAGTGATTGTATGTATAACAATTAGCAAATGCTGCGTGTGCTAGCAGGTGGAGGGCAAACCTGTTTTGAAGTTTGCACTTTGTTATGGATTCAGGAACCTGCAGAATGTTGTTAGGAAGATTAAGATGGGAAAATGTGAATACCACTTCATTGAAGTTATGGCGTGCCCTTCAGGTACTTCGTTATGGCATGTCTTTGCATGATACTTTAAGTTTAGGTTTAATAAACAAGTTCGAAAATGTAGGATCTTGCTCTATGATGCATTTCATTACTGTTCTTCAGGTTGTTTGAACGGGGGAGGTCAATTAAAGCCTGTTGAAGGCCAATCTGCCAAGGAACTTATCCAGCAATTGGAGAGTGTGTACACACAAGATGTAAGCTTCTAACTGAAACCTAACATTTCTTGTACCACCCTCTGCTCTGAATTATTAGCCGTTTTGGCTTTTCTAAGTACACAGCTTTTGTTATGCACTTACATATACGTTATGTCTAGATACATAATAAAAGTTATGTATTTAGAAAAGCCAAAACGACCTATAAATTGGAACAGAGGGTAGTCATAAGGCAACTTGCTTATCACTGTGGTGCATCTTTGTTCTGATGTCGCTCCGAGTCATCCACATTCATGTAGGGCATAGAGTTATAGCCATTTCTTGAAATGTTTTTATATTTATTAGATATAGATGATCTTGTTATTCTATTATATTCTCTTCTACAGTTGTAGCTTATTATACTTTTGTTTGCTTTGTTTGCTTCTTCGTATAATGTTGCTAGCTTGCTACTACCATGCTATAACGTCACTGGTTTGCTACCCAGATTTTACTCGTACTGCGATTTTGCCTCTTTCAATAGAGGAAAAGTAAAACGTCTGTTCAGTTGTCAGAGCTGCAATTCCATCCCCAGTAGCTTTGCTGAGCTGAACAATATATGATATTCCATGTTTTACTTTTGATGGGATGCTATTTATTTATCCTCTTATTTGTTTCCATAGTTTTATTATCAAGTGGGAAATATGATATAACTGCAGTGTTTTCTTACATGTAATTTGGTAAAGAGTCCTACATGAATTGTGTACCTTCTACCTTATGCGAGTTATGTTCTTCCACTAATTATGTATCTTGTGTACCAGATATTAATATCTGATCCTTTCCGTAACCCTATCGCGAAAAAACTATATGACGAATGGCTGGGGCAACCTGGTTCAGAGAATGCAAAGAAGTATTTGCACACAGAATATCACCCAGTGGTGAAGAGTGTGGCCTCACAGTTACAGAACTGGTGAGAGGTTTCTTGTTGCACTGGGAGTTCCTATGTTCTTCAAGAGCCAGGAGGGACTTGCACACAGAACAAACATGGCGACCTGTCCATGCTAAGCAAATATTGGTCATACAGGAATTGAAACTTGTCCCTTTTTTGCATTATAGCGAAGAAGTTTTTGTTAGCCCTATAGGTTTTCAGCTGCTTTCTAGTTAATGTTGTACGCTGCCAACGGGAAACAACCTTTAAACTGCAATGTGTAAAATGAACGGAGTAGGTCTTGACGACCTTTTCATTGTTTGATACTCGTCCTTTGGCGTTTTTTTTTTTGTCTGGAAGATATGCGAGCTTTGTTGGTTATCCATATCTGTTTTTAAATGCTCAAAGAATAAAGGAACTAAATTTCTACCCTAAAAATAATATTATGTTCTTACCAGCAAATTTTTTATACTATAATCCTCTGCAGTCATATTTACCTCATATCTTAACCTTATATCAACTACTTTATACTTACTCTGCTTTTTTATTTATCGTAATTTAGTATATTTACTCTGTTTTTTTATTTATCGTGATTTAGTTTAAAAAGTAACTAGCCGACTATAAATATTCAATAATTATTATATTATTTTTAATTCTCATTCATGCACATGTGCCCGCTAGCTTCCATATAATGGCGCTAGCTTCCATGCACGGTGCAGTATAGCGCTAGCTTCCGTACGACGCAGCTCGTGTGCGGCACATGCAGTCATCCGTTGTAGGATATTTTTTACGCTATCTCGCCTAGCGCACTCGATCGAGTAGGATATTTTTTAAGCTATCTCGTCTAGCGCACTTGGTCGAGTCTTTCACTGTGGACATGTACAAACTAGATATTTTAGAGACAGCTAAAAAAATTATATAATACAACTCTAAACTATTAAATAATAAATATAGTTAGGAGACAATAAGGGTCCCTTTGGTATGGCTTATTTTTCAGCTTCGGCTCTGACTCATGCAAAAGTTGTGTCAAACACCTCTTTTTTAAATGGCTTCACCAGTGAAGTGTTTTTCCAAAATGAACTAGAGGGCATGAGCCAAAAAAAGTGGCTCACCCGGCTTCAGCTCACGTCATTTTTGCACAATAGTCCTCCCACCAGTCCAAATTATTTTTTTGGTCCTGCCCTCAATCCCTAGCCACGCACAATAGCCCTTCCACCAGTCCAAACTATACAAGGGTCTTTCTGAAAAACAACCTATAAGCCATTTTGCCAAATGATTTTTCAGAATGGCTTTGGCTCATCTAAAGAAGTCGCTTCACCTCGTGAGCCAGAGCCCTGCCAAAGGGACCCTAAATATAGAAAGTAACGAAGAAATAGGCCTTTCACGAATAACACGTCTCTTAATTTGTTTTACTTATATTATGTTTAGTTTGAAATTAAAGTAGGACAAAACGGGGGCACTGTTCCCTTATTTTTTGAAATTACGCTGTCACAAAAAATTACTCCGGTATTTACATTGTCACCACACAAAAAATTACTCCGGTATTTACATTGTCACCACATGACTCTCATTCAAACACTATAAAAATTATGATTCACCGTTTTCTATCTTTTCTTGACATTGTCACCACATGATTCTCATTCAAATACTATAGAAATTATGATTCACCGTTTTCTATCTTTTCTTGTACATCCAACCAAACACATCATTAACCCTCTGTATCTTTTCTTGTACATCCAACCAAACACATCATTGACCCTCTGTAGACTCTTTCGATAGACGCCTAGACGCCTCAGTTAATAAGGTTGTAGTGTAGACTCTTTCGATAGACGCCTCAGTTAATAAGGTTGTAGAGACCTCTTTCGATAGACGCCTCAGTTAATAAGGTTGTACATGCTTATGCTCTAAACAACGCATGTTTAAATCTATGCTGAGATGCATATACAAGGTAAAAAAAAAATGTAAAAACATTACAGCGATCAATCAAAGGCGTCACATCCTGTTTCCAGGCGATTTCCCAGCAGAAAATTTCAGGCTAGACCCATTGAGAACTATAAGGCAAAACTCGTCTCGGGTTTCCAGTTGCTCAATGCTACCATTAAACAAATCGCGGATTCTAATTGTACAAAAGAATATGTTCTCAAAGAAAAGGGCTAGGGTTACTGCAACCCCGACAAATCTAACCTTGTCCACCCAACCCCATACAACAAATATTTAGCCTACTGTTCTTTTCCCTCGGTAGCTATCCTAACATATCTCAAACCTAAAAAAAAACATATGTTTCCCACTCATGGAGCAATTCTCGAATGAAAACAAGTTTTACAGCTTAACTCATGAAATCAAATGCAGCTCACTTCTTAGAAGAGGTAGCGGTTGTTTTATTTGTGCTTGATTGGGGGTCATTTGCCATCCTGGAAGAAGCACCATCTATGGCAATGTTCCCTAACTCTACGGCCATTGCCTCTCTTTCTTCTTTCTCTTTCTTTTGCTTCTCTGAAACACCATCACCTGGACTCCGTGCTGACTCTGGCCGTGTTTTAGGTTGCTGTCGGAGGGGACCAACATCAAGCCATGGATGCTGAAGCAATTGAGCAGCTGTAGGGCGCTTCTCAGGAACAAAATCAAGTATTGGGACAAGAAAATCTGCCATCCCATTAGCATTTATTTCAGTGAACTCGTACTTCTCCATCAGCACCTTGTTGAGAGGCCAGAACCGCAAGCGTCGGATGTGCCGCAAATCCCCATACCGATTGAAGAAATCACGTGAATACCGACCACCCAACGCAATCTGGGAAACATGAGTTGTATACCAAAATTAAGAACACTATCAACCTTTGCTAAAGAACTATGCCAAGTAAATTGAAACCCTGCTTACCTTTCGAGGCATCATTCCTAGCAGCTCCATCATCAGCGCGAGGTGATCCTGCATTGTGAAGAATTTCTCAGAATATAACTTCATCTTGGGAAGGGAGAAGTCACATTTCCCACCCAAAAAAACGCAAAACCGCAGTCTAGAGGTACAGACTTGATACATGCAAAAAATCTATTAAAATGAGGAAACCTTGATGTAGAAATTTTACATGGTTCAAGGGCTAATTTGTAGTGTAACCAGCATTTGATGCCCCCCAAAAAATGCAGACGCCAATTAACTAGAAAACCCAAATGATAAATAATTCAAACTTGCTCAATCCACGCAAATAAAATTTTCCATGTGGTTCAAAACCATATAGGCATATACCATATGAAAGTCAAAAATGATTTACTATCAACATCGTTTCTTGCTACCAGGATACAGAAAAGAGCAAACAAAAACTCATTCTGCCCAAACAGGGTGCAGCAATAACACGAGTTAAAAGGGAGTAACAAGGCGCAGCAATGTAGGCAGAAATTGCAACAACAAAAAAAGTTTCTAGCTCTACCACTTCATTAGTATCTAATTTATACTTCGTGTTCTTCTGTAATCTTTTTTTAGACACCAACTTTGCTTTTTCTTACATGAAAGCAATTTAGATATGGAATTGACGCTTCCTCAAAAGTCAAAACTATCTATCACAAATGCATCCTTCGAAATAATAAGTAATAAGTAGGCCAAAGTAGTTCATGATTAGAATCCTAGCATCATAACTAGATAAACCATAACTAATAGATGGCTAAGCTGAAAACAACAGAGCATGTGTAGTCTAATATTTACTAACTTCTATAAATGGGAGCTACAGCAAAAGGTAGTTATGGTAAAAAAAATGCTGAAGGTATAAGGTAAACACCAGCAGTTCAAATTGTAGAAAATATTATGTAAAAGTGGGTAATACTTTATGTGGTTGTGTGTGCCATCCCAATATCGACAAACTAAATAGTTACTGTACTTTTCTTTTCTTTTTTTCAAAAAGGATCTCCAGTCTACTTTATTTGGCATTTTAGATTTGTGCACACAAGGTATGGAAAAGTAAAGATCAACCACTAAAGCTGTATCTTCTCTAACTGGCTAAACTCATTGTCGGCAATGACTGCTATGCAAGCAGTCCTTCTTTGCAAGCGTGCAAGCAAACCATCTGATCCATTAGATTACGATCCAACCGTAGGTCACATTTAACACTTAAACCCTTCCACCACCAGCTCAATAATCTTTATAAAAAACCCCTAACAAACCATGGTTGTATCTGGGGTTGGATCGTAATCTAATAGATCAGATAGTTTGCTTGCACGCTTACAAAGAAGGATTGCTTGCATAGCAGTCGTGCCCTCATTGTCTCCTATTGTCACCAACTAGCAAAGCAAGTGCCTTTGCAGTGGGTAGTTAACAGATGTTCAGTGTCGGTGACGCAAATTTGTTTTTAAAATGTGTCATTACAGATATGGCCAAGGATATGTACATGAAAGATGTAGACAAAAAACATGGCAAATACAGGAACCAAATTGAAAACATCATGGATTTATTACTAAGGAAAAAAGAAAAAGAACCAGTTGATTTCGTAGTTAAAGATGACACAAGATGCACACTGCATTTATTTCAATATTCATGTTAGATATCATAATTTAAACAGGTTCATGTTCCTTTTTTGTTTGTTACTATTTGCTGGGTAAGGATGAGGATCCTACCAAACCAAAAGGGGGTTAGCTGAAACCAAAGCAAAGTCATATAATAATAAAACAAGTTCTTCAGAACAGACTCAGTCACTTCTAGTTCAATGGCTGGTTATGATATTTCAGAATAGCTAGACATAAAAAAAATTACATTAGAGGAGAAATTACTTTGTGTTTATTGCAAGACAGTATGGAAGTTTTTTTTTTGGTTTATCAAGACCACCTTTTGTTCAAGTTAGATCAGGGTACACTTGTAATCGGGTATTCGGGTGATTCTCTTTCTTTCTTGGATACAGTTCCATGAGAAGTACAATAGATGTCCGAGAAAAAAAAACAGGGAATGCAAAAAAAATAGATATACCTCATCTCTGTCAAAATTATCGCCACTATGTGGATCGAATAGCACATCCCCAGTGGCAAGCTCAAAGCAAATGCATGCAAAGGACCACATGTCAGCAGATGTAGAATACTTGGAACCAAGTATAACCTCAGGACATCTGTACTGCCTTGTTTGAATGTCGTTTGTGAACTGCTTGTATGTCCAACATGCGTTTCCAAAGTCAACCAGCTTGCATTTTAGATCAGCCTTCATTGCCATCATCTTCTTGGCCCCTTTGCTACCGCGCCTATCTCGTGTCACCCGCTTCTTAGCTCCATCCTGTCTAGGACTACCCTCATTTGTTGTACCCAGATCTCCTCGGTCATCTGACCCATCTGTGTCCGCAGATGCCACAGCACTACTTCCTTCTGAAGTTGCAGCAACTGCACGTTTAGCTTTCTTCCGGATCTTCTTCTTCTGGTTCTTGGTGAGGCCACCATTTCCTGATTGTGCAGGCACCTTAGGAGGTGGCTCGTCTGTCCTCATTGAAGGCGGAACTAGGGGTACGCCTGATTTCCGAGGGTCCTTTGTGGGATCAATGGTAGACACAAGCAATATGTTCTCTGGTTTAAGGTCAGTGTGAATAATAGAAAGTGTACGGTGGAGGTAATCAAGGCCAATGAGCACATGGCGGCATATCTCCTTAACCATCGGAAGGGGAATTCCACGATAGTCCGTGTACTTTATCAGGGTCAACAGGTTATCACCGAGAAACTCAAAAACCATGCACACATGGTTACCATTAGGCCCCGAGTGCTTGAAGTGATCAAGAAGCTTAACAACACATTTTGAGTCGTCAGGATCACCATCAGCAATCTGCTTCAAGATCTTGACCTCATCCATGGCTGCTTCTGTGTAGTGTTGAGCGCTCTTCTGCACCTTCAGCGCCACATATCTCTGCACAAAACATCGACAATTCCACAAACGTCAAGACAGATGCTCCCTGAATCTCTAGATAGCAGGGAATGAAAAAATCGGAATTTTCGTGAACAATGGGAATCCCACATGGAACAGTAGCTATCATTTTGTCATCAACGAATCTATCCATTAGTATCCTCTCTGGGAAAATAACGAACAGTTGGTGGGCAGAGGCGAACAGCAGCAGCGAACTGGATAAACCGCATCCAGATCGACAACACGAATCATTGGAATTGAATACGAAGAGATATCGAGAAAGGGGTTCGGGCACGCACGGAGTGGACTGTGTCCCAGGCAAGCCATACGGTGGAGAAGTGGCCCCATCCGAGCTTGTACTGCACAACGTAGGCGCCCTGCTTGAAGGAGTCTCCCACGCGGACGGCATGGTATCCACCACGACGGTAGTCCTCGGTGCCCTCGTCCTCCGACGTGTAGTCGCTGCTCTCGACCTCCTCATCCTCCGCCTCGCCCCTCCCGCTGTGCGCCGCATCCGCCTCCATCGCCGCCGCCCCCTCCTCGTCCTCCATTCGCCGCCTCGACAACGACCCCGCCGCTTCCGCCTCCGACATCGCGCGGGAGCACTGGATCTGCGCGGTGGCGCGCCGGAGCTAGGGTTTTGGGCTGGCTTTTTCTAGTGGCGGTGGTGCTCGGTTCGTCTGTCTGTCTGGCGCTCCCGCGGCGCTTCCTTCCTCTTTGCCTCCTCTCCGCCCTGAGGAGCGAGGCGGATAATAGGAGCAGGAGTCGGCTCTCTTCTCAGCGAAACATAGGAACATCATTTATTTGTTTTCAAACATATACTACCTCCGTTTCTAAATATTTAACGTCTAATAGTTCATTTTTAACTAAAAAATATCACATATATATAAAAAAACAAAGAGAGTGCTATTTATGTAAAACATATAAACATACTAAGAGATATTTGGTCCCTAAATTATCAAATACGGAAACTAAAACAATATTCTAATTTTTATATTTGATTATTTAGAAATTAAAATAGAATAAAATAGATAGGTTAATAATTAGTTTCTATAAACCAAACACTCCCTAACAACAAGCTTTTCTAGATGTAACAAAATCTATATATTACATGAGTCAAAACAAATTATATAATTAAAAAAATATAAAGTATTAGATCCACAGTATCACCACCAACAAGTTCACAAGGTATTATAAGTTTTTTTATAAATAGTTTTTAAAAACATCTTCAAAGATAAAGTAGTCCATAGATGATAGATAAAGAGGATGAGTTGTAAAAGATTAAATATAGATAAGAGAATCTTTTTAAATAGTTCATAAAATATATAGAGAGGAAAAATATAGAGGAAATTATTGGATACAGCTAGAAGATTAAATATAGATAAAGAGAATCTTTTAAAACAGTTTTTAAAAACGCAGTCTATGAAACTACATGGGAAAGACGTGTCTGGGAACAAGGACTTTGAAGAGGATCTCCGAACTCCTTGCTGCCCAAACAAGCCAGCCAAGATCCCAGTACCAGTGGTCGTATCGTAGGGTCTTCCATGCTGCAGGGGCCGGAGACAGGTGTGAAGGGGCTCTAGGCGCGCCTCCGCTCAATGGTCTATTCGGATGTTGGAAATGCTGTCCATAGTGAATTAGTACTGATGGCAGCGTTCAGTACTCTAATTGTTGGTCAATGTCGAATGCGATAATGCAAGGTGACCCGTGACCGAACAGCACCAATGAACCTAAGCAGACCTGAGTACCTGACTGATTAGCAACCAACTCTGTCAGCTGAAAAGGCGTCACAATTAGTAATTTACCAATAGGCACCACAACGTAAATTATCGCATAAAAAATGACAATTCGATAAACAAACTACAGACCTACTCACCTACATATAATTAATATAGCAGACCAGATACTGATGATCAGCACACGACACCAAACCAAATTGACATTCGAAAGATGCTACGGTCATTCCTCCAAGTCTGCAAATGTACTTTCGTCTTTTTGCTGTCTAAAATGACACCACGGAGCTGGTTTTTGTTATTTTCGTACTACACAGAGACGTTCTGGTTGAAACGACAAGTTTATCTCCTTCGAAGTCAGAGATTTCCGTGTTTGGGAGATGAATATGTGTTTGTAAGATACAACCCACACAATTTTCCGCATGTAACTGTAAAACGCTGCTTGGATCAACGCTGTTGCCTGTTTTCCCTAGCTGGTATCCACATGCTTACGTTCTTCACTGCCTCAACTCAATCCGTGAAGACAAATACTGGAGCTGGTGAACCTCCAGGCTCCAGCCCCATCAATTTAACTGTGAACCGTGGAAAACAGACATAAGCGACATATTTGTCACCTCTGCAGTTTCACAAAAAATAATTTTGGTGGTGCACTCTACGATAGTCAGCTTCTCCCCATAATTAGATAAGAGAAAAGAATCATCGCTTCCATTTTTTTTCAACCCTCAGCAATCACTACGTCTACCCAAGAAAACCGACTCCTCTTGTATACCAGTAGTCTACGTAAATGCTCTACCTAGGCCACCCAAGCCTTTGAATCTTACAATCAATCATCGCCGCCTCCATCGTCAGCATCCATATCAGCATCATCGTCGTCCCCTGCGTCTGCATGGTCGGCAGCATCATCGACATTCATGAGCTCCTGCCTTACAACTTCTTGGTTGATCTCTTCCAGTACTCGAGCATTCAGCTCTGGCGGAGGACGCCTTTCCACCTTCATAGTCTTCAGGTTATCCTCTGCAAAGAATGCGGTCAATGGCTTGGGGACCTGCAAAACGTGCGTAGTTTGGACTCATCCAGATGCTTTACTCTTTCATGCTAAGGAAACAATAATAGCAGCAGTCACAAACACACCTTGAATAAGCAGTTTCGCTCCTTGGCACTCTCAACAAGGTTGTTCCAGTGTTTATCTTGCTTCAATGTTGAAGCAGAACCTACAACCTGCGGCATGCAGATTATTATTTAGATTTATAACTAAGCACATTGAGTTTTTCCTAAGTACAGTTTTTTTTAAAACTTTGGGCATCAACTAAAATTTTATATACACCAACAACAAAAGATTGGGATTACTCTCTCTCTCTCTCTCTCTCTCTCTCTCTCTCTCTCTCTCTCTCTCTCTCTCTCTCTCACACACACACACACACACACACAGAGAGATCCTCCCATTTAAGATAACAGATTTTGCCAGTCAAAGTGTCATATTGGAGACCATGTTCATGTTCTAAATTTCAAATGGACTTGAAGACTGGATGGAGCCATGAAGTTACAAATTGCACAGGACATTGATCTCAAGAAGACATCTTACCATTCATCTTAGGTACCATAACTATAAGCAGCATCCTTGAACAATCATATCTACTTGCAAGTATGGATGCATGAGAGAATCTCAAAGTTTTATGTGTACATCTTGTTAGGCAACAGAGTTCCTTATTAAAATTACAGCCTGCACCTGCCTCTACCTCTCAGTTCAGAGTGCACATTTGAATTGTGTCATACAAACATGGAAAATCTGAAGCTATCATAGACAATGCAAACACAAAATAGTAAGGGTAGACCCAGTGTTGGAGGCTCCCATATGAGTGGGGTCTAGAAAAGGGTAAACCGAGACAAGCCTTCCTCCCGCAAAGGCACAAATGTGGAGAGGCTGCTTCGAACACGTGACCTAGTGACTGAGTGAGACAACTCTCACCACTACACCAGGCCTGCCCTTCTACAAAAACAAAATAGTAATGATGAAATTTGAAACATGGAGAACAGGGGCTTACCAGTACAGCAGATTTTGCTCTTGTAATGGCAACATTCATTCGTCGAAAATCAGAAACAAAGCCAATCTTTTGTTCCTTATTGCATCTTACACATGAAAAAATGACTATTTCTTTTTCACGTCCCTACATACAAGCAATGGGACATAACATCATATCATAGTGCTCACAAAAAGAGCGAGAAAGAGATGTAACATCACAATCACTGGTACTTGCAATTGCAAAAATATTGAGGCATAGAGATTATTTGTACAGAAATCTCAAAATGCATTTGAACCAGTACCTGGAATCCATCAACTGTGCTTACATCTATCAATTCCCTTGATTGATCCCCAAAGGTTGATCGAAAACTGTCCTTCAATAGTTTTACTTGATGCCTGTATGGTGATATAACACCCACTTCAGGACTAGATTTGAGCTCTGGATAGCGCAATGCCAATTGGTGGTACAGGAGAGTTATGAATTCCACTTCATCCTGGTTTACCCAAGAACCACTTCCAGATGGTTGGGATTCAATGCCATCAACGTCAAAGAAACAAAATGGTCCGAAGCAGCTGTAGGAATGCCATGGACGTTTCCTGCTCAGGCCCTCCCCATCTTGTAGTACCCCTTCATAAAATTCTTTTGAAGGGAATGTACTAATCTGCATAGGAATGGATAATGAATTACACCAAGCATTCCAGTTTCCAGCTTCAGATATGCTGAGGATAAAAGATTCACCTCTGGATGCATGCGATATTGGATTTTAAGCATTTGCACTGGAAAACCGGCAGCTTGAAATCTTTTGAACAAGCTCGTTCCATATCTAAGAGATAAATGAGCATTGTCTTAGCATATTACAGCACCTGGAAACTGTGCACCGGTATAGAAAGATCATCTTACCCCAACTTCTGTGCAGTCTGTGAAATGACAGTTGCAGGCAACTGAACTGGGTCACCAACCTGATAGGGATATTATAAGTCGTTATTACCAAAAGCTAAAGTGATTCTGTTCATGTGCACAGATTAACCTGACGCCCCGTTTGGATCACTCGAATTGAATTCCATTCTAATAATATTAATTTAGGTATATATCAATTAAGCTAATTCACTTTTATACAAAATATATTTGTATACTGTTATTAGCAAGATGTCTTAGATATTTATGTGCTACATTTTTACTATAAAGGAGTAGAACGAAGAGTATCATGTAAGTTATAGATTAGAAACAAATTCTAATCATGCATAAAATTATTTCCTATCCTCCACCCTATGAATTTGAGATAGGCTTATATCTGAACTTTAGAAAGTGGTGGAATGCCAAATTCCAAACTAAATAAGTTATTTTATTGAGTGAATTCCAATTCCTTTGAAATGAAGGGATCCAAACGCCCCGTGATAGGAATATTATGAGGTACAGTCAAGAGAGATGGTGAGACTGCATAAACATGCACACCAAGAAATGAAAGTATACTTCTAACATAAGCCCAGATAGACAAGTGCTACTATAAGTACTGCAAATCTACAGCCCAGAGAAGAGGAAATATTCAAAATATTGCCTGGCCTGACCTCTGTCACATAACAATGTACTATAATCGACAAATAACGTACATCTTGCAGAAGGGAAAGCAAGATACTTAAATAAAATTCAAAACAAAACAGTACACAAAAAATGAGAAAAATAGCCAACATACAAGAAAAATTTGTCTGCAGCCATGGATCAAAGGAATAAGAGTTGCAGGTTCCACCTGAAAAGAAGAGGATAAGTCTACGCTTTTATGAACTTAATTAAACAGAGGCACATAAAATTCTATTATCCAAATTGATAACATCAATGGTCCATGATGAAAGCAATGTTTAAAAGTTTCCTCACCGCTTGTGCAGCTTCATCAATTATAACAACATCAAAAGCACGGGTCATCCTGCTAAAAATTGATGATCCACTGAAACTCAGAGTAGAAAATACCTGCAAATTTTACTTGGCAGTGAGAATACTGTAATAGGTATAATCAATGAACATTTATAATTAATAAGAAGATGTACAATGGCTGCTTCGTCCAGTATTGAAGCTCTAATCCGATCATATTCACCAGCACCTCGTCTCCCACCATCTAATGTGCGATCTACACCAGAAAGTTTTTGTTGAATCTGCAAGGTTGAAATCATTGTAGTTGACAGAATTTATACAGAAAATGTATCGCAACTTTATGCCACTTACAAGATAATCCATAGAAACTGCTTTAACAGAATGAAGGGCCTTCACTCCAATGCGCACAATTTTAGGGTTATAAGTGTTGTTATTTTCATCTCGAATTCCTGAAACAAAAAAAACATCACTTAATTACTTAATCTGTGCATGATGCTTCCTAACGATAGCATTAGTCTAAAAACTTATGAGTGCACTGTGCACCAAATGCACAAAAAAGGAAAAGAGAGAAGGGACATGGGAGCATTGTGTCTACTGGATATTTAGCACAGAAAACCTTTACCTGTCTTAAGAACACGCAACACGATCTCATCGAGTGCTGAGTTGGATGGAGCACACACCAACACATGAGCCCGATACTTGCGATTGGAACTTACGATTTCGGGTTTCTATAAAGATTTTTTTCTTTTCCATGTAAGGGGTAAATAGTCCAAGAACCTGGGTAAATTTTAGCAAGTATACCAATATAGAAGAGTACCAGTTCATTTCCCGTTGGGTAAAATCCATCATCACCATCAACAGGCATAATCAGATCTCGAGGATTTGCACCAAGTAACCAAGGAGATGCCTTTATCCAGTGTGCACGCCTGTCATGTGAACTCCCCAGTTATTGGTGCCAACAGAAATTTGCAGGTGCATAGTGTTTGTGAAACTAGAATCAGCAATCCATTGAGATAACATAAAATTATTAGCAGTTCCACTTCCCAAACAGAAAAACTAGAAAATAAAAACGCCTAAAAATATGATAGCATAAACATCCTCCCACCACTCCTAGTTTGTTTGGACGATTTGAGATATCAAAGGAACAAAAGCAATGTCAGAACTAAGGTATTTTATTTGTCTAGCAATAACAAACACATAACCACGCAGATCTGTAAGAGAAACCAGTTAAGTATGGAGCATTTCAAAGGGAAACTCATAATTTCAAGCAGCTAGATGTTATTAATCAGCTTTATAACCTTCCCATTTTCCATACCCAGCCCAAAGTCAAATAAATATATTAGAAACTAATTAGGAGGTCTGCAATCTTAACATACTTGCCATCAATGTCCAGTTCTGGCCCATGTTTTAGAACATCAAATCCTCCTCTGCATCAACCATCACAAAGCATATGAGGTACATGCGCAAAATTTAAGCTTCCAAGAACTGCAGTATAATTACTCTCTCGTATATGATAAACATGAAGTTTTTCTATCCTCAAAAATAAAATTACTACTCCATACACCAAAATATAAAGAATAACCAAGTGGCTTTGTTACTTGATCTGCATTCTTGCAGGAGCAGAATGGAGAACGGCACTAAGGAGTCCAAGAATAGTTTGTGTCTTTCCTGTTCCTGGAGGGCCCTGCAAATAAGCAGATAAAACTTAGAAGAAATAACATAATCAGCAAATTGCACATTAGTCTTAAATGGTGTATGTGTTCAATCCGCATATCATTCAAAAGAAAAGCATATAGCTAAGACAGCTCAGGTATTTGCAATACTTTCATATAATTAATCAAGACAGGTAAACAATAACAATGTAAAATAATAGTGGTAAAAAATAACAGACCTGAATAAGAACAAAGGATCTGCGTGAAAGACCTGCCTAGAGAAAAAATGCAGTAACTATCAGAACCATAGCTTTTAAAAACATTAGGAACACAACACAGATACCAACAATGCAAAACCCCAAAGGATGCTCACATTAACTGCTTCTAGCTGGGAATCATTAAGATTCACTTTGAGATAATCCATAAGTGGCTCAGGGACATTCCACGCACGACTTTGATCATCACCATCCTTGTGCGCCTCGGTAGCTGAAAGAATCAAATCCTTAAAAGGTAGAGAAGCTACGGAATGCATAGCTGTGAACTCCCGCATTATTGTAGACAAGCTGCAGACCTGAAGATTTAGACAAGAAAATGGCATATCAAGGTGTAAATGCTGCCAATAAATGATGCCACCATGAAAAACCCAGGCAGTTGTTTTAAAACAATTGAGACTCACCTTCAGTATCCACAGCAAGCTGTTTTGACTTGCAATAATGGAAGCAAAATGTTGCAGCCTTGTAGACTTCACAGGCTTTGCAACATTCAGATTTTGAATTTCACCTGCCACAAAAGTTCTAAGTGAAATATGTATGCCACCACCTCGCTGCTCCACTAATGCAAATGCATATGCATTAGGGGTCGATCCCTCCTCAAACTGCAAAAATGCAAGCACATCAATTCATCGCATAATGTACTCAGCTACAGGTTACTTGCCAGATTGATGCGAAAGGGCCTCTAGGTGGTCTAAGTAGCACTCCTTAGATCCTAAGTTCGAATCCCAGTGGAAGCGAATTTCAGGCTGAGGTTAAAAAAGGTCACTCGTTGGTTCCCCTGGTCGTGTGCACACGAGATGGACTGACCTATGGAGGGTGGATCCTCATGTAAGGGCTGAGAGGGCTCAAAGCACAAGTAAAGATCTGGCCTATAGGGGGCGGACCCTCATGTTGCATGGGGGACCAGCTCTCGTGACATTTCTCGGTCGGGGCTCCGATTGAGCTTCTTCTTAATATAATACCATGGGGGCGGTCTTTCCCTACCGGCCGAGTTTACTTACTAGATTGATCTATTTCAGTATAGCTCAGCATATAATGTACTCAGCTAAAGGCTATTTGCCAGACTGATCCAAGTATGATATCACAGCCACAACTTATGGCACATTTTGCTATGTTCTTAGACAAAATATCCAAAAGGTAAGAACTGAGAACTCGGGAAATAAATTTAGATATTTTTATGGCTCTCAATTATCAAATATTATGCACATTGCCACCTACAAAATAATTTTTTTCACTCTAGTGTATTCGATATTCCAATCAAATTCCTAATCAGTCGTTACCTTGGTATGGTACTTGCGTATCAGAACAGCTAAACTACAAATTTTACTTGAACAACACTTACTTTCTCCTTGGAGATAAGCAGTAGATCATTCTCTGACACATTATCCTGAAAATTGTCTTCCACCGCCACAGAGAGCTTGTGGAACCCCTCAGACTCCGTGCACGACCCCACTGCTCCCCTCCTCCAGTCCATCCCAGATTCTACACACACCACACAAGGCCAAAACATAGGGAAAAAAATCTCAGTTGGCAACTCACCAGTGAATTAAGAGCAAACAACATGCTGAGGTGAGAAGAAAGCAAAGCGCAGGAGCGTGTGTCCTAACCTTCCTCGTCGTTACTGCGTCCCTGGATGATCTGTGCCTTGACCTCCTCAAAGAGCAGTGGCTCAAAGACACCAAGGTACTCAGCCACCGAGACGTATGTGTTCTTCACATGCTGCAGCACCTTGGCCTGCTTGCCGCCCTGACCCCCATGACCAGAAAAGGTTAGGGATTTAGAAGGTATGTCAGACGGGTGGCGGGTGTGGTGAGTTGATGTGCATGTACCTTGGATTCAGCGATGAGACGGAGGTAATCCCAGCTTAGGACAATCTTCTGAAACCGGTCCATGGTGGAGGTGGTGGAGGGAGTTGATGTGCCGCTGCTGGACTTCTCCACCGCCATTGGAAGGGTGGCCACTTGTGTGCCTATAATTTTAGCTTAGGTTATGTCATGCCAAGACTCTTAACATAATAACTCCTCAAATATTCGGTAAACAATTATTACATTTGCTGAGCGATTCAAACAACAGAATACCAAAAACACAAGGCATCAGCAATCAATAATGTATCCAAGACCAAAGAGGAAAGGCATTAAACCTATTTAAAACTAATTTGAAGTCTGTACTGTTATATATATTTTGTATAGTGCTGAGCATCAGCAATCAACAATGAAATCTGAAACAATTACCAAACATGAGTGACTGTACATCAGTTTGTTAACACTGCATTTCTTTTCTACACTATAGTCTGTACTATTGTACATCAACCAGCAAGCGGTTCACATAAATACATAAAATTACTTCACATCTCGTTTTCATCCATATCTACAGACCACCCAAATGCTGTCATTGTTTCTTCTCCGTGAAAAAAGTTGACGACCTGTAGTTCTTTTCCTGATCGCTGGTCATACATATAGGACAAATTGGGCTATTGTTCATGGACTTAAAGATATTTTGGAGGCTCATAAGGGCTAAAACGATACACAAATTCTCCTAGGATTCAAAAGCGACACTAAACGCACACTTGAATGCACTCAAGCGCTAAGAGGACGGGTAACGCTTCACTTTGGGGCATAAGCGCTCCCAAAGCGGTGCAACCGCCTTGGTGGAGCAGCGGCTGCTGGCTCCCGCTGCCCTCAGGCCGCACAGGCACAGCCGCCGTGGCCGGGCTCCGCTTACGATCCATCAGAGGCAGGAGGAGAGAGAGGAACACACGCAGCCACGCAGGGTCACCGGCTGGTGTGCGGATGACTGGAGGTGATGGCGTGAGGCGGGAGGGGAAGCCACTGACGTCGTCCCTGAGAGCTCGAGACCGAGCGCTGTCACCTGCCTACCGAGCGAGAGTAAGGGAACAGTGGGAGTCGCAGGACAAGAAATCATAAGGGAGGGGGCCAAAAATTCGTATAACAAAATCAAGCAAACCCATAAAAACCCTTGATGGCTCCTTCCCACCCCTCCTTCCAACACTTGATTATTCTGAAATTCTTGTTTGCACGATAGACATATCATTCACATTGGTATTGTGAGAACCAGTTACAGAATATCCTCATTTATCTAAACAAAGAGAAGCAATATTCATGATCTACTTATGTAATCCAAATATTCATCTCATGCTCAAACTATCAGTCCAAATATCCAATAAAACCCGAGCCCGAGCATACTATCTGTTGTTGTACCGCATACCTTGTTGGGCGCCGGGAATACCTTCGGCTTTGGCGGCGGCGGCTGGTCGAGGGCAGCGTCACAGGCTGGCGGTAGGTCGGGGCCGCGCCGCCACGGGGTGGGGTGTCTCCTGGCAGCTGGCGCCTGCTGGAAATGGCCACAGCGTCGGGAATGGGGCAGGGCGGGTGCGCCGCGCGCCGAGAAGCTGGAAAGGGGTCGTGGCGGGGCTCCACGGCGCCGGGAAGAGAGCGGAGGCAGGATGCCGGCGGCGCGCGCTGCGTTTGGATTTTGGAAGAAGGGAGCGACGACGTGGGTGTAGAGAAATGAGTGAGAAGGCATCGGGCACTTGCAGGCTGCAACAGGAAGGGAGCGTAGGCGTCTGGCGCTTGAAGGCTGGAGGCCCATGTAAGGCTTGTTCGTCCGTTAATGCACGTGGATTGGGCGGTAATGAGGCGGTTTAAATTCATACTAAGACCATGTTTGGAAGCACCCAGTTTTTAAGAAACAGGTTTATAGAAATTGAGGTAGTTCCAAACATACCAATTTATGACTTAGTTTATAGAAATTAGATTCTCAGTTTCTTAAAAACTAAGAAGCTGGCCTCTTCTAGCTAAAAGATAAAAATTGGTTTCTTAAAAACTGGGTTACTTCCAAACAGTGTATAAGTTAAAATTCATCTCAATTCATTCCAATGCACTTTATAGAATTGGAATAACCGAACAAGGCCTAAATGTGTTTTGGCCCTTCAAAACTTTACTTTTCTTATAATTAGCACAGTAACCTTGTTTAGGATAGCTTTACTCCAAAAATTACAGGTTCAGTTTTCCGGTTTCACCACAAAACAACATCAACATATTGTTAATGTGGATTACAGAAGTGTTTGCCTTGCACATAGACTCTAGCTTCTGTAATACAATTAATTTGTGTGAGTTCCCTCAATTATCCTTATGATTAGTGGCCTGTGATGAGCGGGGAGAGACGTGTATCGGTAGGTTGTATAACCGATGGCATGGTAGGTAATTTTCGTGCAACTTCATAAGAACGTATGAAATAGTGTTTTTGAAGCAACCTTTGAGGAGCTTCAAAAAATTTCATAAAATTGGTCTCTAGTTTAAGTTTTTAAAAGCTAGAGCTCGTGGAGCCCAGCCTGTTTGAAACGAAGAAGCTAGAATGAACCTGAAATTCTTAAAGTGGAGCCCTCCCAAACATAGCCTAAGGGAGTGTTTGAAAGCAAAGTATTTTTAGAATTTTGAAGTAAAACCATGATAGTGAATAATGACTATAGTATCATGGTTTTACTTCAAAATTCTAAAAATACTTTGCTTTCAAACACTCCCTTAGGCTATGTTTGGGAGGGCTCCACTTTAAGAATTTAAGGTCCATTCTAGCTTCTTCGTTTCAAACAGGTTGGGCTCCACGAGCTCTAGCTTTTAAAAACTGAAACTAGAGACCAATTTTATGAAAAAATTTGAAGCTCCTCAAAGGTTGCTTCAAAAACACTATTTTCATGCGTTCTTATGAAGTTGCACGAAAATTAACTACCATGCCATCCAATGTTTTCAGATCGGCTGATCGCCAGAGGGGCGATCAGCCGACTAATCATGATTAGTCGACGACCAGCCCGATTAACCGGGCTCTGATCGGTCAATCAGACATCCTGATCGTCCAGGGCTATAGGAACCGATCAACCTTCATACATATAACTACACGCCCATGGACATGGCTTCAGGTTCAGGCTTTCAACAAGGCAAACAGCCATACGTGATACGCCCATGGACATGGGCAGCAACAGGCCAACAGCCATAGTGCCATACTACAACATGAAGCAAATAATCACTGGAAGGTTTCAGGCTTTCAGCATCTAAGTAAAACTGAAAACCAACAAACATGGACATGGGCAGCAACAGGCCAACAGGCAACAGCCATACGCCCATACCTACAGGACAGGCTACAACAAAGCACACCAGAAAACAGGGAAGCTCTGAATCTGGATTCTGGAGACTGGAGACAGTACCTGCAGGCCGGCTGCTGGCGCCGCCGCGCCGGGGATGGAGGAGGGGACGATGCCGCCGTATCCCCTGTCACCGGTAGCGCGCCGCCGTCACCTGCACAGTGTTCCGCTAGGTTTCCTCCCTCCGCAGCTGGTTGCCTGGTTCTAGTCGTGTGTGCCTGGGCTGTTGCTCTGTTGGCTCTTGGAGTCTTGGTTGTGCAGCTTCTGCTCACGTGGTGGGAATTGGGAAAAAGAAGCTGGGCTGGGCCGCTGGGCAAGTGAAGTGGGCAACTGGGCCGAAATTTCAATCCAGCCAGCCAGGCTGACCGTTCCTAAACTAATCGGAGGATTAGTCGCGATTGATCGCCAACTATCGGACGGTCAGCTGATCGCCCCGACCGCGTCGTTACCTTCATCGGCTCCAGAGCTACGATCAGTCGATTAACCGCCGATTAATCGCGACTAATCCGACGTTCTGAAAACACTGATGCCATAGAGCTGGTTTTTGTTATTTTCGTACTACACGGGGACGTTCTGGTTGAAACGACAAAGTTTCCAGTTTATATCCTTCGAATTCAGAGATTTTTGTGTTTGGGAGATGGGTATGTGTTTGTAAGATATGACCCACACGAAATTTTCTGCATGTAACTGTAAAACGCTGCTTGGATCAACGTTGTTGCCTGTTTGGATAGCTGGTATCCACATGCTTCACTGTTTACGTTCTTCACTATCTCAACTCAATCCGTGAAGTCAAATACTGGAGCTGGTGCACCTCCAGGCTCCAGTCCCATCAATTTAACTGTGAAGTGTGAACCACGGAAAACAGACATAAGGGACATATTTGTCACCTCTGCAGTTTCACAAAAAATAATTAGGGGTGGTAATACATCGCGGTACAAATAATTCTTCACAAAATGATAGGGTCCTAAATAAACTTCAATTTAAAAAATAAATAGAAATAGGAACTGATCCTAATCTGAACTTTAAATCTTATAGTGTACAATTTAGAGCTCATTGTCACCCATATACGCTCTGCGATGGTCGCTTCTCCCCGTAATTAGATAAGAGAAAAGAATCATCGCTTCCATTTTTTATCTTTCAATCCTAAGTAACTGCTACGTCTACCCAAGAAAACCAACTCCTCTTTTATATTAGTAGTCTAGGTAACCGCTTTCCCAGGCCACCCAAGCCTTTGAATCTTACAATCAATCATCGTCGCCTCCATCATCGGCATCCATACCATCATCGTCGTCGTCCCCTACGTCTGCATGGTCGGCGGCATCATCGACATTCATGGTCTCTTGCCTTACAACTTCTTGGTTGATCTCTTCTAGCACTCGAGCATTCGGCTCTGGCAGACGATGCCTTTCCACCTTCATAGTCTTCGGGTTACCCTCTGCAAAGAATGCGGTGAATGGCTTGGGGACCTGCAAAACGTGCGTAGTTTGGACTCATCCAGATGTTTTACGCTTTCATGCTAAGGAAACAATAATAGCAGCAGTCACAAACACACCTTGAATAAGCAGTTTCGCTCCTTGGCACTCTCAACAAGGATGTTCCAGTGTTTATCTTGCTTCAATGTTGAAGCAGAACCTACAACCTGTGGCATGCAGATTATTATTTAGATTTATAACTAAGCACATTGAGTTTTCCTAAGTATAGTTTTTTAAAAAAACTTTGCGCATCAACTAAAATTTTATATACACCAACAACAAAAGATTGGCATTACTCACTCACACACAAAGAGAGAGAGGGAGAGATACTCCCATTTAAGATAACAGATTTTGCCAGTTAAAGTGTCATATTGGAGACCATGTTCATGATCTTAATTTCAATTGGATCATGGCTTCTAAAACCTTAGAGTCAATTAAGGCATCTATCCAACTTGACATCCGGACATCAGGTTGCCTTTCAGAACGAGCAGGCAGAGACTTGTTGTGATTCTCCATGGTGAACCACTCGAAGCACCACCCCTTGATACTATCCTTGAAAGAAATGTCAAGGTACTCAGCCTTCCTACCCCGACAAAGTTCAAGACTGGCGCCACCAACCACTTGATGTTACCCCCTCGCCATTCTAGGTTTACAGTGGTACAAGTACTTCCACAATCCAAAATATGGTCTGATCTCGAGGAAGGCCTCACAAATATGAACAAAGATGGTAATTTGAAGGACAGAGTTGGGATTTAGATGTGTCAAGTTAAGAGAGTAAAAGTCGAGAAGACCACGGAAGGAAGGAGAAATAGGTGAACCTAAACCACGGATCAGGAAAGTAACGAAGACCACATACTCACGGGTATCCTCTGTGGGTATGGTGATCCCTTGCCAAACCCGCCAAGAACACAATTCTTTCGACGGCAAAACTCTAATTTCAACTATGAGGAGCAAGTCAGGCTCAGAAACAATGGAAGCTTAGTTACCGTAGAAGGGAGTTGACTATGGGATCGATGGGGGGAATAACAGGCATAGTATTCCCATGTTTCTTCTTCTTGCGCACCATAAGGCCTCGCTAATGAACGGAATCAAGCGCAAACTCGAGGGTGAGTAGGAATTTCAGGGAGACGTTTGCGGCGGAAAAAGCAGACTTAGGGTTCGTTCACTAGGAAACTACCAGCAAGGATATATATGTGCGCGTTAAGTCGGGCACATCACAACAGGTGATGTGACTCGGATCAGACTTCAATCGAGCGAAGTAAGTCAGACAGAGTTATCAATCGGATCTATTAGTATGGCTTGTCAGTCGGAATTATCAGTTGGGATCACTTGATTAGATTTACCAGACGAAGCATAAGTCGAAGAAAACAATAAACTCAAGATCAGACACGACAATTAAGGTTTCATTCATCAGAAGAAGGTCATTACAAAGGAAAAGAGTCGGCTCATTATGAACCGACCCTAATGTCATCACTTCCCCACTATCATTTCCATTCCCTAGTGCTACCACTACCTACTACTACACTACAATAATACTTACGTCGGTGGAACCCTGAGAGCACCTAGAGGGGGGGTGAATAGGTGATCCTGTAAAACTTGAAAACTTAATGCCACAAAACTTGGTTAGGCGTTAGCACAATAATGCCAAGTGGCTATAGAGGAGTCTCAACAAAACACAACAACCACAAGAGATCAACACAAAGATGGCACAATGGTTTATCCTGTGGTTCGGCCAAGACCAACTCTTGCCTACTCCACGTTGTGGCGTCCCAACGGACGAGGGTTGCAATCAACCCCTCTCAAGCGGTCCAAAGACCTACTTGAATACCACAGTGTTTTGCTTTGCTTTTTTATATCCCGTTCATGAGGAATCTCCACAACTTGGAGTCTCTCGCCCTTACACTTTGATGTTCACAAAGAAGCACGGAGTAAGGGAGGGATGAGCAACTCACACAAGACACAAAGATCACAGCAAATACACACACACAAGACCCAGACTTGAGCTCAAGAGACTATCACGAGTTTCATACTAGAACGGAACTCAAGTCACTAAGAATGTCGAACAAGTGCGCAAGAACGGAGTGTGAGTGATCAACTATGCTCAAAGAATGCTTGGATATCTTCTCCATGCGCCAAGGGGTCACTTTTATAGCCCCAAGGCAGCTAGGAGCCGTTGAGAGCATTGTAGGAAGGCAATTCTTGCCTTCTGTCGACTGGCGCACCGGACACTGTCCGGTGCGGATTTGTTTCCTTATTTGGCGAAGTCGACCGTTGCAGATGTAGATCTGTTGGCGCACCGGACACTGTCTGGTACACACCGGACAGTCCGGTGCTCCAATGTGACCGTTGGCTCGGCCACGCGTCACGCGCGGAAACCTCGGCTGACCGTTGCTCCGGCTGACTGTTGGCTCACCGGACAGTCTGGTGAATTATAGCTGTACGCCGTTGATGAAGTCCCGAGAGCAGCTAGATCGCCAGAGCCAGCCTGGCGCACCGGACACTGTCCGGTGCACCCAGACTGAGCAGACTTTGGCTGAACAAAGCCATCTCTTTTCCAGTTTGATTTCTCATGTTTCCAGCACTTAGACACAATACATTAGTCCATAAAACAATGTACTAAGTCTAGAAACATACCTTTTGACTTGATTTGCACTTTGTCCACCACTTTGCATAGATTAACACTTAAGCACTTGTGTAGGCACTCAATCACCAAAATACTTAGAAATGGCCCAAGGGCATATTTCCCTTTCAATCTCCCCCTTTTTGGTGATTTATGCCAACAACATAAAGCAGCTAGAACAAGTGCAATATCAATGCAAATGAAAACTCAAAATTGTTTTGATTCAAATTTGGCATATATGGATCACTCTTTGCCACCACTTGATTTGTTTTTGCAAATCAAAACTCAATTTCCTATCTCTAAGTCAAACACACTTGTAGAGACATAAAGAGAGTTGTTCCAATATAAATAGATCACAGTATCAAAAACTCCCCCTATTTCCCATAATCAACCATTCTCCCCACAAGGGACCAACTTTTGACAAAAAGAGCCATCTAGAGTATTTTGACAAAACAAAAGCTCTATTCTATTATTTTCAAAATTTCTCAAGTGGTAGCTGATCCATTTATTGCTTTGGCCTTTATTTTCTCCCCCTTTGGCATCAAGCACCAAAACGGGATCAATCTTGGCCCTTTAACCCCATTGCCTCACCAAAATCTTCAAATAAGAGTACAAAGGCAATAATAGCATGGAGATGAACTTGGAGTTAGTTACTCTTTCATCGGAGTGCAGTGGAAGTCTTGCATGGTCCAAGTCCACTTTTTCCTTTCCAAACTTCCTTTGAGACTAAATTAAGCAAACTCAAGCACACAGTTAGTCTCAAAGAGTCAAGTTGTAGCATATCTCCCCCTAAATTTGTGCATCACTTGCAATTGGACTTGTGAGGTCCGAGGAGTGCTTGTACAACTTGAGCACCATAAATAAACAATAAAATGCATAAGGAACATGATCAAAGGCATAAACACATGTATGTTATAAATCAATCCAAGTTCAGCGAATCTAAGACATTTAGCTCACTACGCAGCCTGCAAAAGGACTTCTCATCTAAAGGCTTGGTAAAGATATCGGCTAGCTGGTTCTCGGTGCTAACATAAAACACTTCAATATCTCCCTTTTGCTGGTGGTCTCTCAAAAAGTGATGCCGGATGTCAATGTGCTTTGTGCGGCTGTGCTCAACAGGATTTTTCGCTATTCTGATAGCACTCTCATTGTCACATAGGAGTGGGACTTTGCTCAGATTGTAGCCAAAGTCCCGGAGGGTTTGCCTCATCCAAAGTAGTTGCGCAGACATTGTCCTGCGGCAACATACTCGGCCTCAGCGGTGGATAGGGCAACGGAAGTTTGTTTCTTAGAGTTCCACGACACCAGGGACCTTCCTAAGAATTGGCACGTCCCCGATGTACTCTTCCTATCGACCTTACATCCAGCATAGTCAGAGTCTGAATATCCAATTAAGTCAAAGTTAGACCCCTTTGGATACCAGATCCCGAAGCAAGGCGTAGTGACTAAATATCTAAGAATTCGCTTCACGGCCACCAAGTGACACTCCCTTGGATCAGATTGAAATCTAGCACACATGCATACGCTAAGCATAATATCCGGTCTACTAGCACATAAATAAAGTAAAGACCCTATCATGGACCGGTATGCCTTTTGATCAACAGACTTACCTCCTTTGTTGAGGTCGGTGTGTCCGTCGGTTCCCATCGGAGTCTTTGCGGGCTTGGCGTCCTTCATCCCAAACCGCTTTAGCAAGTCTTGCGTGTACTTCATTTGGGAGATGAAGGTGCCATCCTTGAGTTGCTTCACTTGGAACCCAAGGAAGTAGTTCAACTCGCCCATCATCGACATCTCGAATTTCTGCGTCATCACTCTGCTAAACTCTTCACAAGACTTTTGATTAGTAGAACCAAATATTATGTCATCGACATATATTTGGCACACAAAAAGATCACCATCGCAAGTCTTAGTGAAAAGAGTTGGATCGGCTTTCCCAACCTTGAAAGCATTAGCAATTAAAAAGTCTCTAAGGCATTCATACCATGCTCTTGGGGCTTGCTTAAGTCCATAGAGCGCCTTAGAGAGCTTACACACGTGGTCGGGGTACCGTTCATCCTCGAAGCCAGGGGGTTGCTCCACGTACACCTCCTCCTTGATCGGCCCGTTGAGGAAAGCGCTCTTCACATCCATTTGGAACAACCTGAAAGAATGTTGAGCGGCATATGCTAGCAAAATACGAATTGATTCTAGCCTAGCCACAGGAGCAAAAGTCTCCTCAAAGTCAAAACCTGAGACTTGGGCATAACCTTTTGCCACAAGTCGAGCCTTGTTCCTCGTCACCACCCCGTGCTCGTCTTGTTTGTTGCGGAACACCCACTTGGTTCCCACAACGTTTTGCTTGGGACGAGGCACCAGTGTCTAAACTTCATTCCTCTTGAAATTATTGAGCTCTTCCTGCATGGCCAACACCCAGTCCGGATCTAGCAAGGCCTCTTCTACCCTGAAAGGCTCAATAGAAGAGACAAAAGAGTAATGCTCACAAAAATTAACTAATCTAGAATGAGTAGTTACTCCCTTGCTAATATCACCCAATATTTGGTCAACGGGATGATTCCTTTGAATCGTCGCTCGAACTTGAGTTGGAGGTGCTGGTTGTGCTTCTTCCTCCCTCCCATGATCATCTTGTGC
This sequence comes from Zea mays, assembly GCF_902167145.1. Lineage (NCBI taxonomy): Eukaryota > Viridiplantae > Streptophyta > Magnoliopsida > Poales > Poaceae > Zea > Zea mays. The sequence continues at coordinate 7,747,198 of NC_050100.1, forward strand.
TCCCCCTTGATCACACGCCTCCTCCTGATGAACCTGTTCATCGTCTTGAGTTGGGGGATGCACCATTGTTGAGGAAGAAGGTTGATCTTGCTCCAATTGTTCCTGTGGTCGCACATCGCCAATCGCCATGGTGCGCATTGCGGCCGTTGGAACGTGTTCTTCATCTACATCATCAAGATCAACAACTTGCTCTCTTGGAGAGCCATTAGTCTCATCAAATACAACGTCGCTAGAGACTTCAACCAAACCCGATGATTTGTTGAAGACCCTATATGCCTTTGTATTTGAGTCATAACCTAATAAAAACCCTTCTATAGCTTTGGGAGCAAATTTAGAAGTTCTACCTTTCTTCACAAGAATATAACACTTGCTCCCAAATACACGAAAATAAGACACATTGGGTTTGTTACCGGTTAGCAGTTCATACGAAGTCTTCTTGAGGAGGCGGTGAAGATAGACCCGGTTGATGGCGTGGCAAGCCGTGTTCACGGCTTCCGACCAAAACCGCTCGGGGGTCTTGAACTCTCCAAGCATCGTCCTTGCCATATCGATGAGCGTCCTGTTCTTCCTCTCTACCACACCATTTTGCTGTGGTGTGTAGGGAGCGGAGAACTCGTGCTTGATCCCCTCCTCCTCAAGGAACTCCTCCACTTGAAGGTTCTTGAACTCGGACCCGTTGTCGCTCCTTATCTTCTTCACCTTGAGCTCAAACTCATTTTGAGCTCTCCTTAGGAAGCGCTTGAGGGTCCCTTGGGTTTCAGATTTATCCTGCAAAAAGAATACCCAAGTGAAGCGGGGAAAATCATCAACTATAACAAGACCATACTTACTTCCTCCTATACTTAGATAGGCGACGGGTCCGAAGAGGTCCATGTGAAGCATCTCCAAAGGTCTTGATGTAGTCATCACATTTTTGGTGTGATGAGAGCTTCCCACCTGTTTGCCTGCTTGACAAGCTGCACAAGATCTATCTTTTTCGAAATACACATTAGTTAGACCTATCACGTGTTCTCCCTTTAGAAGCTTGTGAAGGTTCTTCATCCCCACATGTGCTAAGTGGCGATGTCACAGCTAGCCCATGCAAGTCTTAGCAATTAAGCATGCATCTAGATCGGCCTCTTCTTTTGCAAAATCAACCAAATAGAGTTTGTCGTCTAGTACACCCTTAAAAGTTAGTGAACCATCACACCTTCTAAAGACAGACACATCTACATTTGTGAATAGACAATTATATCCCATATTACAAAGTTGACTTACAGATAACAAATTATATCCAAGTGACTCAACTAAAAACACATTAGAAATAGAGTGCTCGGACGAAATAGCAATTTTACCTAACCCTTTCACCTTGCCTTGGTTCCCATCACCGAATATTATTGAATCTTGGGGATCCTTGTTCTTGACATAGGAAGAGAACATCCTCTTCTCTCCCGTCATGTGGTTTGTGCATCCGCTGTTGATAATCCAGCTTGAGCCCCCGGATGCATAAACCTGCAAGGCAAGTTTAGGTTTGGGTCTTAGGTACCCAACTCTTGTTGGGTCCTACAAGGTTAGTCACAATGGTCTTAGGGACCCAAATGCAAGTTTTATCTCCCTTGCATCTTGCCCCTAACTTCCTAGCAATCACCTTCTTATTCTTTCTACAAATGGCAAATGAAGCATTGCAAGCGTGATATATTGTAGAAGGTTCATTAACTTTCCTAGGAACATTGACAACATTTTTCCTAGGCATATCTCTACCATGCATGTAGGAAGAACTAGAAGCAAACATGGCATGAGAATCAAAAACATCATAACTTCTATAGGCATTCCTAGAATGTCTCCTATCATGATACATGAAAGCATGGTTCTTTTTAGCACTACTAGCCATAGGGGCCTTCCCTTTCTCCTTGGCGGAGATGGAAGCCTTATGGCTTGTTAAGTTCTTGGCTTCCCTCTTGAAACCAAGTCCATCCTTAATTGAGGGGTGTCTACCAATCGTGTAGGCATCCCTTGCAAATTTTAACTTATCAAATTCACTTTTGATAGTCTTAAGTTGGGCATTAAGACTAGCCACTTCATCATTCAATTTGGAAATTGAAACTAGGTGTTCACTACAAGCATCAATATTAAAATCTTTACACCTAGTGCAAATCACAACATGTTCTATACAAGATGTTAATTTACTAGATTTTTCTAACTTAGCATTCAAATCATCATTTATGCTCTTTAAGCTAGAAATTGTCTCATGGCAAGTAGATAGTTCACAAGAAAGCATTTCATTTCTTTTAACTTCTAAAGCATGAGATTTTTGTGCTTCTTGAAAGTTGCCTAGAGGGGGGGTGAATAGGCAAGTTAAAACTTTTTCAACAAAAACTAGAAGCAAACTGGGTAAAACTGAATTGATCTCAAAATTCACCCAGTTAACTTTGGAAATGAGATGTTCTAGTTGATCCACAGGGTTCAAAGTAGTAGATCTGAGAAGGGCACTTCTCAAAATCCACACACCAAAAATATATAAACAAATCTTCCACGCAATGGTGAGAGAATGAAGAACACGAATAAGCACAATGAACAAGAACACAAGAGACACAAGATTTATCCCGAGGTTCGGTCACACCACCAAGGTGCCCTACTTCCTCGTTGAGGCGCCCACAAAGAGCCGGGTCTCTTTCAACCCTAATCCTCCCTTTGCCGACCACAAAGGTCAAGATCACACACTAGTCTTTGCTCAAACGAGCGGGTAATACAAACTTTCTTGTGGTCTTCCACAAGATTTGGAGACTCACAAGAGACACATAGTCGTCTAGGAGCTAGAAGCTCCAAGAGTAATGAATCCACAAAGAACTCGATGTAGTACCAAAGCTCGAATGAACAAGAGCAAGAGAGATTTGGAGATGAAGCACAAAAACCGCAGCTCTCAAACTCACTCAAAGATTTCTCTCCAAAGATTTGAAATGGGAGAGGCAAGAGATGTGTGTGAGAGAGTGGGAGGTGTTCTTCAAGTTAGAAATGGAGTTTGGGTCGTGCTCTCGTGTGTGGGGAGAGAGGTAGGAGTGAGTATATATAGGTGGAGCTCAAAACTAGCCGTTGGGCAGATTTTTCTGTCTAAGACCGGTTGAACCGCACCTGGCAGGTCAAGTAGACTGTCTGCCAGTCTGACTGTCAGACTGACTGGCAGACTGACCTGCAGACTGGTCAAGTTGACCAAGACCGGTTGAACCGCCCCTAAGACCGGTTCAACCGCCTGGGGTAGGCTGATAGACAGTCTACCAGTCAGACTGGCAGACTGCAGGTCAGACTGCAGAAACAGGTCCTGACACCGGTTGAACCGCCCCTAGGGCCGGTTCAACCGCCTAGGGGGTCAGACTGGCAGTCAGTCTGACAGTCAGGAGGTCAGACCGGTTAGGTGACCCTGACACCGGTTGAACCTCCCCTAGGACCGGTTCAACCGGTTTTGACCAGTGAGGTCCGGGGAAAATACCCCGGCTGAACTTTCCCTGGACACCGGTTGAACCTCTCTGGACCCCGGTTGAACTTGCCCTGGACCCCGGTTGAACCTGTCTGGACCCCGGTTGAACCTGTCTGGACCCCAGTTGAACTTGAAGTTCAGCTGGAGTTGAGAAAGCTCAACTCAGCTGAAGTTCAGCTCAGATGCAGTTAAAGAAGTTCAACTGCTTTTCAACAAGAACACTCTAGGTTTCTCAAACCTAACCGCGGTCAACCATAGAACGTTCAAGAGATTTTTGGTTTTCAAAAATAGCTTTTGAATATAGAGGATTGAGCTTTGGCAAACACCAACCTTCTTTTTGGATCCCTCTTTATAGTACGACGATTCCTATACTCAAGTTAAATAAAATATAATTAAGTAAACTCCTTGAGTCATTGGTGTCTCATGTGTGATTTCTCCATGGTGTTGCTTCATAAGGATCACAAATATCTTTGTATCACCTTTTGAAGCAAACACAACTCAAACCCTGTGACTTGTACCATATCACCATATATGAGTTCAAATCGTGGCTTCAAGTCACCTTACTGATGCATCAACATGTTATAACTCTTCATAGCTGATTAGTTCATCGACTTAGTGCAAGTACTCTCTTCTTCACCTTAGCCATGGTACCTCGGTCTACAAGCCATCGCTTGACCTTCACCTTCGTTTAGTTCCTCGAAGCCCTTTCCTTGCTATCTTCACCCTATCAAGCCATTCTTGAGTCACATCATTTTGAGCATCCATTGAGAGAATCATTTCTTCAATATTGTGAACCTTGCTTGAATGTCTTCTAGATATAACTGTTAAGATTAATCAAGCTCTAGTTTGATTCTCATAGAAGCATATATGGACTGATATTAATATGGTCAAGCCAATTCACGATTTCTCGTATCTTATTCACTTTAGCTTGACCAATCCTCTTAATCACTTCATCCTCTATTATGATCATATGTATGTAGTGATTTCTCAGGTCTTGTCCATAGATTCAAACCAATATAGAGATCAGATTATATCCATTTGCATTGTCTCATTGGTTATTTAACCTTGTGTTGAACCTTTGTTCACTGTCATTATACACTATTCAAGTATGTTCATCATACTGAATTTCCTGTTCAACACTTAGCAAACTTGTTAGTCTTTTAAATGTGTTGTTATCCAAATCACCAAAACTCACAAAAGGGATGAATGCAGTTTCAATCTCCCCCTTTTTGGTGATTGATGACAACACATTTAAAGCTTACATAAGATTTGATAAATAAGATTTTGAATCCTATGATATAGTTTCCTCCCCCTAAATATGTGCATTTCAGAAAATAACACTTTTGTACTCAAATGTCAAAAGCACATATTTGGGTCAAAGTATGGAGACAACTTATATTATACTATTCATGAGGTGCAGTGTGTCATAAAATAAACGTGATGCTCATGACATAGTATGCACTCATCAATTTTCTACATCTTATGTTTTTTCTTATGATTCCCCCTTTTTGTTAATTATATCTCCCCTTCTTAAAAGTCTTCTAACACTTAGTTACATAAGACTAAAGGTAAGCTTTAATGCAAAATTTCTCCCCCTTTGTCATAAATCTCCAAAAAGGATACAAAGAATATAAAGGGTAGAAATTATGATTAAGCAAGATGGGAACACACTATTATGAAAAGGGTCCTTAGATGGCACAAAGGTAATGGAGAAGTGACATGAAGTGATGTACCTTTGCATTTTTACCTTTTCAAGGGGGTGTTCCAAACTTGTGTTGGACTTAGAATTCATTTGCGCGCTCTTGTTGTCATAATTGTGACATAGGGCCAAGATATCAAATGAATATTGTCATACTAATTGATAGATAAATCTTGATACCTGGAGTTGATAGTCGCCTAGAGGGGGGGTGAATAGGGCGAAACTGAAATTTACAAATATAAACACAACTACAAGCCGGGTTAGCGTTAGAAACAAAACGAGTCCGCGAGAGAGGGTGCAAAACAAATCTCAAGCAAATAACAAGTGAGACACACGGATTTGTTTTACCGAGGTTCGGTTTTCGCAAACCTACTCCCCGTTGAGGAGGCCACAAAGGCCGGGTCTTTTTCAACCCTTTCCATCTCTCAAACGGTCCCTCGGACCGAGTGAGCTTCTCTTCTCAAATCACTTTGGGAATCAAACTTCCCGCAAGGACCACCACACAATTGGTGTATCTTGCCTCAATTACAAGTGAGTGTTTGATCACAAGAAAGAATGCCAAAGAAAAGAAGCGATCCAAGCGCAAGAGCTCAAATGAACACTACAAATCACTCTCTCTAGTCACTAAGCCTTTGTGTGGAGATGGGAGAGGATTTGATCTCTTTTGGTGTGCTTTGCAATGAATGCTAGCTCTTGTATAGTGGTTGGAAGTTGGAAGACTTGGATGCAATGAATGGTGGGGTGGTTGGGGTATTTATAGCCCCAACCACCAAACATGACCGTTGGTGGAGGTTGTCTGTCGTATGGTGCACCGGACAGTCCGGTGCACACCGGACATGTCCGGTGCACCAGCCACGTCACCAATGCCGTTGGATTCCGACCGTTGGAGTTCTGACTTCTGGGCCCGCCTGGATGTCCGGTGGCGCACCGGACATGTACTGTAGAGTGTCCGGTGCGCCAGCATGGGCGTGCCTGACGCTTGCGCGCTCTGGCACGCATTAATTGCAGTTGCAGGCGACCGTTGGCGCGAAGTAGCCGTTGCCCCACTGTTACACCGGACAGTCCGGTGTACACCGGACATGTCCGGTGAATTATAGCGGGGCAGCCGCTGAGATTTCCCGAGGCTGCCAAGTTCCAGAGCCGCGCCCTCATGGAGCACCGGACACTGTCCGGTGTACACTGGACAGTCCGGTGAATTATAGCGCGCCGGCTCCAGGAAAATCCCGAGGCTGAGAAGTTCTGCGCGAAGTCCCCTGGTGCACCGGACAGTCCGGTGCGCCAGACCAGGGAGCCTTTCGGAATGCCTTTAGCCCTCTATTTTGAACCCAACTTTGGTCTTTTTAATTGGCTTGTTGTGAACCTTTGACACCTGTATAACTTATACACTAGAGCAAACTAGTTAGTCCAATTGTTTGTGTTGGACAATTCAACCACCAAAATTAATTAGGGACTAGGTGTAAGCCTAATTCCCTTTCAATCTCCCCCTTTTTGGTGATTGATGCCAACACAAATCAAAGCAAATATAGAAGTGCATAATTGAACTAGTTTGCATAATGTAAGTGCAAAGGTTGCTTGGAATTGAGCCAATATGAATATTTATAAGATATGCATGGATTGTTTCTTTATTTTTGACATTTTGGACCACGCTTGCACCACATGTTTTGTTTTTGCAAATTCTTTTGTAAATCCTTTTTAAAGTTCTTTTGCAAATAGTCAAAGGTAAATGAATAGGATTTGCAAAGCATTTTCAAGATTTGAAATTTTCTCCCCTTGTTTCAAATGCTTTTCCTTTGACTAAACAAACTCCCCCTAAATGAGATCCTCCTCTTAGTGTTCAAGAGGGTTTTGATATATCATTTTGAAATACTACTTTCTCCCCCTTTTGAACACAATAGGATAAAAAATGAAAATACTCTTTGAAAAACTGAGTTTTTGAAATTGGTGGTGGTGCGGTCCTTTTGCTTTGGGCTCATTCTTTCTCCCCCTTTGGCATGAATCGCCAAAAACGGAATCATTAGAGCCCTTGAATTACTCTCTCTCCCTTTGGTCATAAATAAATGAGTGAAGATTATACCAAAGATGGAGTCCTTTTGCTTGGTGTTCATGGTTTCTCCCCCAAAAATGGAGAGTTGCTTGAAGTGACGGCGAAGGAAGAATTACGGAGTGGAAGCCTTTGTCTTCGCCGAAGACTCCAATTCCCTTTCAATACACCTATGACTTGGTTTGAAATGGACTTGAAAACACATTAGTCATAGCATATGAAAGAGACATGATCAAAGGTATATAAATGAGCTATGTGTGCAATTTAACAAAAGAAGTTCCTAGAATCAAGAATATTTAGCTCATGCCTAAGTTTGTTAAAAGTTTGTTCATCAAGAGGCTTGGTAAAGATATCGGCTAATTGATCTTTAGTGTTAATATATGAAATCTCGATATCTCCCTTTTGTTGGTGATCCCTCAAAAAGTGATACCGAATGGCTATGTGTTTAGTGCGGCTATGCTCGACGGGATTATCCGCCATCTTGATTGCACTCTCATTATCACATAGCAAAGGGACTTTGGTCAATTTGTAACCGTAGTCCCGTAGGGTTTGCCTCATCCAAAGCAATTGCGCGCAACAGTGACCTGCGGCAATGTACTCGGCTTCGGCGGTGGAAAGAGCGACCGAATTTTGCTTCTTTGAAGCCCAAGACACCAAGGACCTTCCCAAGATCTGGCAAGTCCCTGATGTGCTCTTCCTATTGATTTTACACCCCGCCCAATCGGCATCCGAATAACCAATCAAATCAAATGTGGATCCCCTAGGATACCAAAGCCCAAACTTAGGAGTATAAGCCAAATATCTCAAGATTCGTTTTACGGCCGTAAGGTGAGCTTCCTTAGGGTCGGCTTGGAATCTTGCACACATGCATACGGAAAGCATAATATCCGGTCGAGATGCACATAAGTAGAGTAAAGAACCTATCATTGACCGGTATACCTTTTGATCTACGGACTTACCTCCCGTGTCGAGGTCGAGATGCCCATTAGTTCCCATGGGTGTCTTGATGGGTTTGGCATCCTTCATCCCAAACTTGTTTAGAATGTCTTGAGTGTACTTCGTTTGGCTAATGAAGGTGCCCTCTTGGAGTTGCTTCACTTGAAATCCCAAGAAGTACTTCAACTCTCCCATCATAGACATCTCGAACTTTTGTGTCATGATCCTACTAAATTCTTCACATGTAGATTCGTTAGTAGACCCAAATATAATATCATCAACATAAATTTGGCATACAAACAAGTCATTTTTAATAGTTTTAGTGAATAGAGTAGGATCGGCCTTTCCGACTTTGAATTCATTAGTGATGAGAAAATCCCTAAGGCATTCATACCATGCTCTTGGGGCTTGCTTGAGCCCATAAAGCGCCTTAGAGAGTTTGTAAACATGGTTAGGATACTCACTATCTTCAAAGCCGGGAGGTTGCTCAACATAGACCTCTTCCTTGATTGGTCCATTGAGGAAGGCACTTTTCACGTCCATTTGATAAAGCTTAAATCCATGGTAAGTAGCATAGGCCAATAATATGCGAATTGACTCAAGCCTAGCTACGGGTGCATAGGTTTCACCGAAATCCAAACCTTCGACTTGGGAGTATCCCTTGGCCACAAGTCGAGCTTTGTTCCTTGCCACCACACCATGCTCATCTTGCTTGTTGCGGAAGACCCATTTGGTTCCTACAACATTTTGATTAGGACGTGGAACTAAATGCCATACCTCATTCCTAGTGAAGTTGTTGAGCTCCTCTTGCATCGCCACCACCCAATCCGAATCTTGGAGTGCTTCCTCTACCCTGTGTGGCTCAATAGAGGAAACAAAAGAGTAATGTTCACAAAAATGTGCAACACGAGATCTAGTGGTTACCCCCTTATGAATGTCGCCGAGGATGGTGTCGACGGGGTGATCTTGTTGGATTGCTTGGTGGACTCTTGGGTGTGGCGGCCTTTGCTCTTCATCCTCCTTGTCTTGATCATTTGCATCTCCCCTTTGATCATTGCCGTCATCTTGAGGTGGCTCATTTGCTTGATCTTCTACTTCATCAACTTGAGCTTCATCCTCATTTTGAGTTGGTGGAGATGCTTGAGTGGAGGAGGATGGTTGATCTTGTGCATTTGGAGGCTCTTCGGATTCCTTAGGACACACATCCCCAATGGACATGTTCCTTAGCGTGATGCACGGAGCCTCTTCAATACCTATCTCATCAAGATCAACTTGCTCTACTTGAGAGCCGTTAGTCTCATCAAACACAACGTCACAAGAAACTTCAACTTGTCCAGAGGACTTGTTAAAGACTCTATATGCCCTTGTGTTTGAATCATATCCTAGTAAAAAGCCTTCTACAGTCTTAGGAGCAAATTTAGATTTTCTACCTCTTTTAACAAGAATAAAGCATTTGCTACCAAAGACTCTAAAATATGAAATGTTGGGCTTTTTACCGGTTAGGAGTTCGTATGATGTCTTCTTGAGGATTCGGTGTAGATATAACCGGTTGATGGCGTAGCAGGCGGTGTTGACCGCCTCGACCCAAAACCGATCCGGTGTCTTGTACTCATCAAGCATGGTTCTTGCTATGTCCAATAGAGTTCGATTCTTCCTCTCCACTACACCATTTTGTTGTGGAGTGTAGGGAGAAGAGAACTCATGCTTGATGCCCTCCTCCTCAAGGAAGCCTTCGATTTGAGAGTTCTTGAACTCCGTCCCGTTGTCGCTTCTAATTTTCTTGATCCTTAAGGCGAACTCGTTTTGAGCTCGTCTCAAGAATCCCTTTAAGGTTTCTTGGGTTTGAGATTTCTCCTGCAAAAAGAACACCCAAGTGAAGCGAGAATAATCATCCACTATTACAAGACAATACTTACTCCCGCCGATGCTTATGTAAGCAATCGGGCCGAATAGATCCATGTGGAGTAGCTCAAGCGGCCTATCGGTCGTCATGATGTTCTTGTGTGGATGATGGGCTCCAACTTGCTTTCCTGCTTGGCATGCGCTACAAACCCTGTCTTTCTCAAAATGAACATTTGTTAGTCCCAATATGTGTTCTCCCTTTAGAAACTTGTGAAGATTCTTCATCCCAACATGTGCTAGTCGGCGATGCCAGAGCCAGCCCATGTTAGTCTTAGCAATTAAGCAAGTGTCGAGTTCAGCTCTATCAAAATCTACTAAGTATAGCTGACCCTCTAACACTCCCTTAAATGCTATTGAATCATCACTTCTTCTAAAGACAGTGACACCTATATCAATGAAAAGACAGCTGTAGCCCATTTTGCATAATTGAGATACAGAAAGCAAATTGTAATATAATGAATCTACAAGAAAAACATTGGAAATAGAATGGTCAGGAGATATAGCAATTTTACCCAATCCTTTGACCAAACCTTGATTTCCATCCCCAAATGTGATAGATCGTTGGGGATCTTGGTTTCTCTCATAGGAGGAGAACATTTTCTTCTCCCCTGTCATGTGGTTTGTGCACCCGCTGTCGATGATCCAACTTGAGCCCCCGGATGCATAAACCTACAAAACAAGTTTAGTTCTTGACTTTAGGTACCCAAATGGTTTTGGGTCCTTTGGCATTAGACACAAGAACTTTGGGTACCCAAACACAAGTCTTTGACCCCTTGTGCTTGCCCCCAACATATTTGGCAACTATTTTGCCGGATTTGTTAGTCAACACATAAGATGCATCAAAAGTTTTAAATAAAAGGCTATGTTCATTTGATGCACTAGGAGTTTTCTTCTTAGGCAACTTATCACGGGTTGATTGCCTAGAGCTAGATGTCTCACCCTTATACATAAAAGCATGGTTAGGGCCAGAGTGAGACTTCCTAGAATGAATTCTCCTAATTTTGTCCTCAGGATAACCGGCAGGGTATAAAATGTAACCCTCGTTATCCTGAGGCATGGGAGCCTTGCCCTTAACAAAGTTAGACAAGTTTTTAGGAGGGGCATTAAGTTTGACATTGTCTCCCCTTTGGAAGCCAATGCCATCCTTGATGCCAGGGCGTCTCCCACTATAGAGCATACTTCTAGCAAATTTAAACTTTTCATTTTCTAAGTTATGCTCGGCAATTTTAGCATCTAATTTAGCTATATGATCATTTTGTTGTTTAATTAAAGCCATGTGATCATGTATAGCATCAATGCTAACATCTCTACATCTATTACAAATAGATACATGCTCAACAATAGATGTAGAGGGTTTGCAAGATTTTAATTCTACAACCTTAGCATGTAGCATATCATTCTTAGTTCTAAGGTCGGAAATAGTAGCATTGCAAACATCAAAATCTTTAGCCTTAGCAAGCAATGTTTCATTTTCAATCCTAAGGCTAGCAAGAGAAATGTTCAATTCTTCAATCCTAGCAAGTAAATCATTATTATTTCTAGAATTGGTAATTGAAACATTACAAACATGAGAATCAACCTTGGCTAATAAATTAGAATTCTCGTTTTTAAGGTTGTCTATAGTCTCATGGCAAGTGCTTAGCTCACTAGACAATTTTCACATTTTTCTACTTCTAGAGCATAAGCATTTTTAACCTTAACATTCTTCTTATTTTCTTTAATAAGGAAGTCCTCTTGAGAATCCAAAAGGTCATCCTTTTCATGAATAGCACTAATCAATTCATTTAATTTTTCTTTTTGTTCCATGTTAAGGTTGGCAAAAAGGGTACGCAAATTATCTTCCTCATTGTAGGAAACGGGTGACGCCTAAGAGGGCGGGGGGGGGGTGAATTAGGACTTCTAAAACTTTTACTAAACTAGGCCACAATTAAATCCCTAGAGCAAAACCTATGCAAATAATCAAAACTAGAAGGTGCAAACTCGGTTTTGTCTAAGTGTTGCTATCTCTACCGCAAAGGCTAAGTTTCAATCTACACTAAATAAGTATGACAATAAGATTGAAACTTAAATGCTTAATATAAATGCGGAATGTAAAGAGCTAAGTAGAGAAGCAAACTCTCGTGGAAGACGCCGATATTTTTACCGAGGTATCCGGAACCACGCAAGGTCCCGACTAATCCTCGTTGGTGCCCCTACGCAAAGGGAAGCCCACGCGAGGGCCAAGCACCACGGTCGAGTAACTCCGTAGAGAGTCGCGGGCCTTCTCCACGCGCAAGTGGTGCTCCGCTTCCGGCTCCTCTCGGACGCTCCCCGCCGTCTCCACTATCGAGCTTCCGACCGAAACGCCGCGGGCCTCGTTCCCTCCGGTACACGGTGGCGACCGTGACACAAACGCGGTTGTCACGGTCTCGCAAGACTCTCGCCCCACTCGGTACAATTACAACGACTCACGCAAGAGCCGAGGGGTTGTGAGGTTTATCTAAACTCACTCAACTAACTAGGATTCACCTAGAGCAAGCGCTAAAGCGGTCTAACTAACCTAAGCACTTCGCAAAGCACCTACGCTAATCACCGAGTGATTCTATTAAGCACTTGGGTGTTTGAGCACTTGGAAATATGCACTATGTGTATTGGTATGTTGCTTGGGCTCTCACACATGAGAATGGCCGGTTGGGGTGGTATTTATAGCCTTCACACCCCAAACTAGCCGTTGGACAGAAAGCAGCAGCTTTCTGTCGTCGGGTGCACCGGACAGTCCGGTGCACCACCGGACACTGAACAGTAGATGTCCGGTACACGCCACGTCAGCCGACCGTTGGCGCCTGTAGCAGTCGACCGTTGGATCCGACCGTTGCCGTCTGCCCGTTGGCACACCGGACAGTCCGGTGCACACCGGACAGTCCGGTGCTACAGCCAGAGAGCGCCTATCTGCGGCCTCTCCGCGCAGACTGTCCGGTGCGCCACCAGGCGCTGGCTGACAGCCCTTATCTTGGATTTCTTCGCTGATTTCTTCGGCCTTCTTTGTTCTTGAGTATTGGACTCCTATGCATCTTTTTATGTCTTCTTTTGAGGTGTTGCATCCTCATTGCCTTGGTCCAATTCTCTTCGCATCCTGTGAACTACAAACACAAACACTAGAAAACTTATTAGTTCACGGATTGTGTTGTTCATCAAACACCAAAACTCAATTAGCCAAATGGCCCGGGGTCCATTTTCCTTACAATCTCCCCCTTTTTGGTGATTGATGACAACACAACCAAAGCAAGCAAATAATACAAGTATTTGAATGAAAATATGCAATCTACTTGCTAAGATGCATGATTGTCCCCACAATGTGAAATTATGGACTTAAGCCTCCCCCTAACTCCATAATTCACTTACTTCCTAATTTTGGACCAAATAACCAAAACCACTTAAAAACCATTTGTAGATATAAAATTTTAAATTGGTGATGTTTGGTGTTTGATAAAGTTTTCATTGCTTTGGTCCCTAAACTTCTCCCCCTTTGGCATCAACCACCGAAAAGGAAGACATTAAAAGCATGTAGGAAGTAAATAAAAGCTTGCCCTCAACAAGAATTGTATCAAATGATATCACTAGAAGAATATTAAATGATACCACTTGAAGGAGTCCTCAAAAGATTACTCCCCCTAAATGAGTATTCTCCTTTGGAAAGAGTTTTTCTCCCCCTTTAGAGATGAAGAAATACTCCCCCTGACAGAGATCCTCTACTTAGGAAAAACATGTGAAAATTAGAGGAGCAAGACAAGATTTGAAAAGACTAACTTCCCTTATGCATAGGTAACAGAATATGAGTTAACTACTTATGCATTTAGCAACATGGAAGCATATGATATGAAATATAGTCTAATCAAATATTGGAGAAGACATGTAAATGATACTAAATGTAGTCTCAAAAGATACCAATTGAAGATCAATGGCGAGCTTGAGAGACATGAGAGTTCTTGGAGATTTCGCAGTGGAAGATTGTTGTCTTTCTCCGGGGACTTCATTTTCCTTACAATGAGACTATCACATGAAATAGACTTGAAAAGGTGTTAGTCTCAAAGTGTTAGATTATAGAGTAACCTCCCCCTAAAGGTGTGCATACAAGTTTTGAATACTTGTAGGAGACATGCACTTTGATTTGATATCAAGAGGGGCAAATTATCCATAATCCAAACTTTGGCACATATAAGTTAAATGATACACTTTGTAGAAATCAAAATTTTCAATTGATGCATCATTTACTATGGAGTGATATAAAAGCTATGTGTCGTGCTTTAACTAAACATTTTAAGCCATGTAGGTTTGCTTAAGTATATGAATTTAAAAACTAGCAATCCTACCATATGATTTACCTAGTATGCATGATTTTGAACAAAAGTACATAACAAATGTAATACAAGGCAAGAAAGGTAAACTAGATAAAAGATAAATAGATACGCATATCTAAAAACGAGAAATACAATAAAACTAGTTACCTTAGTCATGGGTGGGAAATTTGGGTCCAAAATTTTCACTAACCCACTTGGCAATAAACTTGATCCAATATGATGTATCCCATGATATACATCCCAATTTAGCCAAGTCTCCAAATTTCCCATGAACCTTCAGTCCACTCACTTCCCTTTCGGGATCCAAACCTTCTTGATGCTTTTCATGGTTGAAATTATCTCCTTTGGCACCCAGATGCATTTGGCCCCCTTTCCTTTGTTGGCTTGCTTGTTGGCCTTGATTGCTATCACCTTTCCGTTATTTTTCTTCTTGATCAAATATGGTGTAGCATCCTTTTTGTTCACCTTTTTGATGTAGGTGTTTGAGATTTTGCTTGATGGCTTTTGCTTGAGCTTTTGTCTTTGTTTATCCTCGGTCATCGCCTTGCATTGGAAAGACTTGTGGCCTTCCTTGTGGCATAGCCTACAAATCACAGTTTCTCCCTCCATAGGCTTGTTCACTCCCGCAGTGGTGTTATCCTGTGGAGGTTGGATTTGTTTGGCTTTGCCTTTCTTGTCATACAAAGCCTTGCCAAGGCGAGCCACTTCTTGCTTTAATTGTTCATTTTCCTTTGCAACCTCATCCGTACATGTCTCTACAACAATATTCTCAACAACGACTTGGTTGCAGGAGTTAGAATCATCAATTAAATCAAAGCAGGAAGTAGAAGCATCTTTCTTAATTATTTCAGGTATTTCAACTAAAGATGCTGCTGGGGTGCTACCAATGTTTTCTAGCTTAGTAGTTAGCTCATTGTTGTGTATGCTAAGAATTTCCATTTTCTCTAGCAAATTTTCAATAGCTTCTTGGGAGCTAGCTAACTTAGCCTTAAGTTTTTCATTCTTTTTAATAAGGCTATCATCGGTAGCAGTGGATGGAGCACTAGATTCTAATAGCTCAATTTTAGTTGATAGCTCACTATTTAAGTTTGCAAAAGTTTCAAATTTTTCTAGCAAACCTTTGTAATCATTTTGAGAGCTAACCAACTTATTTTTCAAAGTTTTAAGTTGAGTTTTTTGCTTAGTGCAAACATCCTGGAAAAATTCTACGGCTTCCGCAAGCTCATCTAGAGAGGGCTTTCCCTCACCTTCATCATCACTACTACTTTCATCACTAGAGGATGGAATGCTTTTGTTACCTCTTGCCATAAGGCATTTGTGTGATGAGCGTGATGATCGTGACGAGGACCGGTGGCTGCGCGTCCTTGGAGGTTCATCTTCACTTGAAGAATCATCCCAAGTTCTAACACTTGTTAGCGCCTTGCCTTTGCTCCTCTCCTTTTTGGGCTTGGCCATATTTGGACAGTTGTCCCTGAAGTGGCCCTTCTCCCCACATGCGAAGCATCCTCTCTTCCTTTGCTTTTTCCTGTCAATGTTAAAGAGAAGATCCTCGACCTGCAGGGGCACACCCATTAGATTAATCTTGCGGATCATCCTCATTACCTTTCCGACGCGCCGGATTGTTTCTTCGTCCTCGGAGGATGATGTGCATGGTTGATTATCTTCATCATCATCACTTTCTTCTTCTTCCTCTTCTTCACTTGAGGAACTTGGAGTGGGAGCCTTCTTTTTGCCCTTCCTTTCATCACATGCAAAAGCATATGGCCTTGAGGAAGTTGGCTCCTCTCCCCGACTCATTTTTCGCGACATCTCAAAGGCTGCAATTTTCCCAATCACAATGGTCGGGGTCATGTTGCTCAAATCCTCCATGTTGTGAAGGATGGTGATGATGCTCCCATATCTTTGTTGTGGTAGCAGGGAGATAATCTTCCTCACAATGTCCGCATCACCTAGCTTATTAATGCCAATAGAATTGAGCTCATTGATAATTAGATTCAAACGAGAATACATGTCTCTAACAAGCTCATCATCTTTCATAGCAAAAGAATTATACTCATTCAAGACTAGGCAATGTTTTTGCTCACGGACATTGGATGTGCCATCATGGAGCTCATGCAATTTTAGCCAAATCTCATTAGCAGTTCTCAAGGTAAATACTTGATTAAAAATATCCATGCTAAGAGATTCATACAAGCAATTTTTGGCTCTAGCATTTAAATGAATTTCTTTTTCCTCACTCGTGGTGGGTTTCTCGGGATTCTTGAGAGGTTTCATCCCGTCACGAGTGACTCTCCAAACACCTAGATCAACGACCTCTAGGTAACAAGCCATTCTAGCACTATAATATGGGAAGTTAGTGCCGTCGAAGTGTGGTGGCCTATGGGTATCCATCCCTTCCTCTAAAAAGCGTCGGCTCTTTTAGCGGTGAAGCTAAAGCGTTTCAAATGAGCCAAACCGGGCTCCGATACCACTTGTAGGAAACGGGTGACGCCTAAGAGGGGGGGGGGGGTGAATTAGGACTTCTAAAACTTTTACTAAACTAGGCCATAATTAAATCCCTAGAGCAAAACCTATGCAAATAATCAAAACTAGAAGGTGCAAACTCGGTTTTGTCTAAGTGTTGCTATCTCTACCGCAAAGGCTAAGTTTCAATCTACACTAAATAAGTATGACAATAAGATTGAAACTTAAATGCTTAATATAAATGCGCAATGTAAAGAGCAAAGTAGAGAAGCAAACTCTCGTGGAAGACGCCGGTATTTTTACCGAGGTATCCGGAACCACGCAAGGTCCCGACTAATCCTCGTTGGTGCCCCCTACGCAAAGGGAAGCCCACGCGAGGGCCAAGCACCACGGTCGAGTAACTCCGTAGAGAGCTGCGGGCCTTCTCCACGCGCAAGTGGTGCTCCGCTTTCGGCTCCTCTCGGATGCTCCCCGCCGTCTCCACTATCGAGCTTCCGACCGAAACGCCGCGGGCCTCGTTCCCTCCGGTACACGGTGGCGGCCGTGACACAAACGCGGTTGTCACGGTCTCGCAAGACTCTCGCCCCACTCGGTACAATTACAACGACTCACGCAAGAGCCGAGGGGTTGTGAGGTTTATCTAAACTCACTCAACTAACTAGGATTCACCTAGAGCAAGCGCTAAAGCGGTCTAACTAACCTAAGCACTTCGCAAAGCACCTACGCTAATCACCGAGTGATTCTATTAAGCACTTGGGTGTTTGAGCACTTGGAAATATGCACTATGTGTATTGGTATGTTGCTTGGGCTCTCACACATGAGAATGGCCGGTTGGGGTGGTATTTATAGCCTTCACACCCCAAACTAGCCGTTGGACAGAAAGCAACAGCTTTCTGTCGTCGGGTGCACCGGACAGTCCGGTGCACCACCGGACACTGAACAGTAGATGTCTGGTGCACGCCACGTCAGCCGACCGTTGGCGCCTGTAGCAGTCGACCGTTGGATCCGACCGTTGCCGTCTGCCCGTTGGCACACCGGACAGTCCGGTGCACACCGGACAGTCCGGTGCTACAGCCAGAGAGCGCCTATCTGCGGCCTCTCTGCGCAGACTGTCCGGTGCCTCGCCGGACAGTCCGGTGCACACCGGACACCAATGTCCGGTGCGCCACCAGGCGCTGGCTGACAGCCCTTATCTTGGATTTCTTCGCTGATTTCTTCGGGCTTCTTTGTTCTTGAGTATTGGACTCCTATGCATCTTTTTATGTCTTCTTTTGAGGTGTTGCATCCTCATTGCCTTGGTCCAATTCTCTTCGCATCCTGTGAACTACAAACACAAACACTAGAAAACTTATTAGTTCACGGATTGTGTTGTTCATCAAACACCAAAACTCAATTAGCCAAATGGCCCGGGGTCCATTTTCCTTACACTCATCACTAGCATTATCATCACTAGAGGATTCATATCTAGTGGAGGATTTAGATTTAACCTTCTTTTTGCTGTCCTTTGCCATGAGGCACTTGTGGCCGACGTTGGGGAAGAGAAGTCCTTTGGTGACGGCGATGTTGGCGGCGTCCTCGTCGTCGGAGGAGTCGCTAGAGCTTTCGTCGGAGTCCCACTCCCGACAAACATGGGCATCGCCGCCCTTCTTCTTGTAGTACCTCTTCTTCTCCTTTCTTCTCCCCTTCTTGTCGTTATCCCTGTCACTGTCACTTGATAGTGGACATTTGGCAATAAAGTGATCGGGCTTACCACACTTGTAGCAAACCTTCTTGGAGCGGGACTTGCAGTCTTTCCCTCTCCTTTGTTTGAGGATTTGGCGGAAGCTCTTGATGACAAGCGCCATTTCCTCATTGTCGAGCTTGGAGGCGTCGATTGATTGTCTACTTGGTGTAGACTCCTCCTTCTTTTCCTCCGTCGCCTTGAATGCGACGGGTTGAGCTTGAGCTTCGGATGTGGAGGGATCATCAAGCTCGTTGATCTTCCTCGAGCCTTCGATCATGCACTCAAAACTTACAAAATTCCCGATTACTTCCTCGGGGGTCATTAGTGTATATCTCGGGTTGCCACGGATTAATTGAACTTGAGTAGGGTTAAGGAAAATAAGAGATCTTAGAATAACCTTAACCACCTCGTGGTCATCCCACTTTTTGCTCCCGAGGTTGCACACTTAATTCACCAAGGTCTTGAGCCGGTTGTACATGTTTTGTGGCTCCTCCCCTTTGCGAAGCCGGAACCGACCGAGCTCCCCCTCGATCGTCTCCCGCTTGGTGATCTTTGTGAGCTCATCTCCTTCGTGTGCGGTTTTGAGCACATCCCAAACCTCCTTGGCGCTCTTCAACCCTTGCACTTTGTTATACTCCTCTCTACTTAGAGAGGCGAGGAGTATTGTTGTTGCTTGAGAGTTGAAGTGCTCGATTTGGGCCACCTCATCCTCATCATAGTCTTCATCCCCTACGGATGGTACCTGTGCACCAAACTCAACAACATCCCATATACTTTTGTGGAGTGAGGTTAGATGAAATCGCATTAAATCACTCCACCTAGCATAATCTTCACCATCAAAAGTTGGTGGTTTGCCTAATGGGACGGAAAGTAAAGGTGTATGTTTAGAAATGCGAGGGTAGTGTAGGGGGATCTTACTATACTTCTTGCGCTCTTGGCGCTTAGAAGTGACGGATGTCGCGTCGGAGCCGGAGGTGGAGGTTGATGAAGAATTGGTCTCGTAGTAGACCACTTTCCTCATTCTCTTTTTCTTGTCCCCACTCCGTTGCGGCTTGTGGGAGGAAGACTTCTCCTTCTTCTCTTTGTGTGAAGAAGATTTCTTCTCTTTCCCTTTGGAGGAGTCCTTCTTCTTCTCCTTTACTTTGGAGGAGTCTTTCTTCTCCTTCCTCTTGGTGCGGGACTCTTCCGATGAAGTGCTCCCGTGGCTTGTAGTGGGCTTTTCGTCGGTCTCCATCTCCTTCTTGGCGTGATCTCCCGACATCACTTCGAGTGGTTAGGCTCTAATGAAGAACCAGGCTTTGATACCAATTGATAGTCGCCTAGAGGGGGGTGAATAGGGCGAAACTGAAATTTACAAATATAAACATAACTACAAGCCGGGTTAGCGTTAGAAACAAAACGAGTCCACGAGAGAGGGTGCAAAACAAATATCAAGCAAATAACAAGTGAGACACATGGATTTGTTTTACCGAGGTTCGGTTTTCGCAAACCTACTCCCCGTTGAGGAGGCCACAAAGGCCGGGTCTTTTTCAACCCTTTCCCTCTCTCAAACGGTCCCTCAGACCGAGTGAGCTTCTCTTCTCAAATCACTTTGGGAATCAAACTTCCCGCAAGGACCACCACACAATTGGTGTCTCTTGCCTCAATTACAAGTGAGTGTTTGATCACAAGAAAGAATGCCAAAGAAAAGAAGCGATCCAAGCGCAAGAGCTCAAATGAACACTACAAATCACTCTCTCTAGTCACTAAGCCTTTGTGTGGAGATGGGAGAGGATTTGATCTCTTTTGGTGTGCTTTGCAATGAATGCTAGCTCTTGTATAGTGGTTGGAAGTTGGAAGACTTTGATGCAATGAATGGTGGGGTGGTTGGGGTATTTATAGCCCCAACCACCAAACATGACCGTTGGTGGAGGCTGTCTGTCGTATGGTGCACCGGACAGTCCGGTGCACACCGGACATGTCCGGTGCACCAGCCACGTCACCAATGCCGTTGGATTCCGACCGTTGGAGTTCTGACTTCTGGGCCCGCCTGGATGTCCGGTGGCGCACCGGACATGTACTGTAGAGTGTCCGGTGCGCCAACATGGGCGTGCCTGACGCCTGCGCGCTCTGGCGCGCATTAATTGCAGTTGCAGGCAACCGTTGGCGCGAAGTAGCCGTTGCCCCGCTGTTACACCGGACAGTCCGGTGTACACCGGACATGTCCGGTGAATTATAGCGGGGCAGCCGCTGAGATTTCCCGAGGCTGCCAAGTTCCAGAGCCGCGCCCTCATGGAGCACCGGACACTGTCCGGTGTACACCGGACAGTCCGGTGAATTATAGCGCGCCGGCTCCAGGAAAATCCCGAGGCTAAGAAGTTCTGCGCGAAGTCCCCTGGTGCACCGGACACTGTCCGGTGCGCCACCGGACAGTCCGGTGCGCCAGACCAGGGAGCCTTTCGGAATGCCTTTAGCCCTCTATTTTGAACCCAACTTTGGTCTTTTTAATTGGCTTGTTGTGAACCTTTGACACCTGTATAACTTATACACTAGAGCAAACTAGTTAGTCCAATTGTTTGTGTTGGACAATTCAACCACCAAAATTAATTAGGGACTAAGTGTAAGCCTAATTCCCTTTCAGGAGTCTAGATGTCACCTAGCATTTTCTTATCATAACAAGAGACAACATGAAAATTGCACAAGTATGGATTATACAACTAATGATCATTTACAAGAATATCAATTGAAAAACACCAATCGATACAATTTGATAGATAAACATATCACTAATTTCATATTACATTAAGTTCTCCTCAAGTTTTATTGCACACATATATATGTATTCAATTGATACCTATTGAGAGTACTTATTTGCAATTTAAAGTACCGTTGGCATAAAAAGAGTATCAATTGAACATAATCATGCAACATAAGGAATATGTGCACTATTTAATCAATTAAGTTCTAGAGAGGAGAATTCATAAGCTATGCTACTTTAGACATTTGCAAACCAAAAGAATATGATACATGTTTACCAATTTTAGATGACGTTGGAGTAGCATATACAAGAGAAACTCATTCTCCTATGAAATGTATAAAAGATACATTTATTGGAGCAAAGAATCTTTGATACCCATCAAATTTATAGTGGAAGCGATTGTCTTTGCCCGAAGGTTCCTTTCTAATTTGAGACTACACACATAATAGACTTGAAAATGAAGTTAGTCTCAAAGATTCAAATTATAGACCATTCTCCCCCTAAATGTGTGCATACAAGTGATGAATACTTGTTTAGCTTATGCACTTGGACTTGTGAGGCCAGGGGATTAAGTTCTACAATTTGAACCTTGGTACAAATAAAGTATGAAAATATGAAATTGCACCAATTGAAGGAATTACTCATAATAAAAAGGTATACTAATAAACATGATATGCAATATTTTAAAACCAAGATTCTTGAGAAGTTAGCATGTTTTACTCATACCTCACTAAGATGACTTAAGACTAACTTATGACATCACCACAAGAGGTATTAATCAAATATCTAGAGATTCTTTAATCGTCACCACAAGTGCAACCTTATGATGTGACTTAAGATATTGCATATACATGCATACACTAGCATGTAAGAGCCTAGATACACAAATGTAATACAATAATTCATGGAGTGACACACCTTTGTTCTACGCCACATGGTCTCCATTATAATCATGAATTTCCATCTTAGCTTTTGATAGGCTTGACATTTCAAAGAGAAACTTATCCTCTTTAAACGATCAAGAGAAACTCATTCTCTTCAAAGAACTACACAAATTCACTAAAAGGAAATGTTAGTCTTTAAGGACACAAGATATAGAATGAGCTCCCCCTAAATGTATGCATCAAGTATTCAAATTACTTGTACATGCACTTGATTCAATTAAGATTCTTAGAGGAGTTCATCATATATCTTGGTCAAGGCATAATATATTTGAAACAATTGAATTTATGCTAGAGAACACATATCGTCCCCTAATAGAACTAATCCATGGGGTGACATGTGGTAAATATTTGATCATTTCCTTGGAACCACTCATCCTCATTTGATGTTCTCCAAGGTGTGAGACTACAAAACATGAACTTGAAGAAATCATTAGCCTCACAAGATATAGGCTAAACTCTTCCTCAATTTGTGCATGCAAGAGTACACAAAGTACACTTATGCACATTAACAATACGAGGTTAAAGGAGATGTTTGCACTATATCTTGGTTTAACATAACATGCTTTACATAGATGATGAAAATTAAACCAATTAAAAGTTTAAGAACTAAAAGTATATCAATTGAAATCTTGGAGGGTAAAGCATGCTAATATGAACCTCAACCTCATAATGAAGGATATCATATAAACATGTCACTACATCTTCATTATTTGGTTGACAAAAAATATAACTCCCTTCTTGATTCACTGTGATCTTTTTTCTCTTTGTGATTTCATCCAACCAAGTGATCTTGAACTTCATTCATTTTTTGTAGATTTTGAATCCATCTTGAAAGCTCTTGGAATGACCTCGTTGTAACACTTAGAAAAGAGAGCATTAAAAACACAAGAGAGGGTTTCACAAATGATGATCCTTATATGTGGATGGCAAATGAATCATCATTATTGAAACCCAAAAGGATAGACTAAATTACTTTAAATTAGTGCACACATATAGTTGATGTCAAAGTTATATGCACTATTGAACATTTTATATTGCAAGGAAATTAACCTATACTATGGTACATCCCACTAAGGATAGAATATTAAAACAACTGAAGGAGAGGAAGTTTTCATACCTTGGCCTCTTATCAACTTCTTCTTACTTTAGTTGAATAGTATCCTTTAAGCTTGTGATTTATCCAATTTAAAATTAAGCACCATCTCTCAACATAGATTTTCTATGGATAAACTCAACACAAGAGATGGAATTAGTAGCACAAGCACTAGTTTCTTATTTAACAACCCTTTATATGTGAAAGTCAAACGAGTTGCTAAAATAGAGAAACCTCATAATATGGACTAAATTTCCCTTGAACCCTCATGCATAATATATTTTGAATGACATGGATAATATGCATGGTTGTTCAATGAAGTTTAAAGGGCTGATTTAATCCATATTATGGTGAGTGTCTAATATAGAAGAATCAAATCCAAATTAACTAGATAGAGAATACATCACATAATTTTGGATTGTTGACCATATGATAATATTCATTCATCTTCCAATTTGACCTTTATTTCATGATCAACAACTGATGTGTATCCTCAAGTGCTTCTTCTTCCTTAGTGGCTACACAAGTCACAAACGATATAAGATTTGAAAATAATATGCACTTGAGATTCAGTTGTTACCACCCTTGCTACTATCTCCAAATATGATTTATGCATCCATTATCGAGCACCCAACTTGATCCATTGAAAGAGTGATCCTGCAAAACAAGTTTAAGCTTCATATCTTGGTACCCAATTTGAATTGGGTCCTTTGAGATTAGTAGTAAGAGCCTTGAGTACCCACACAATCCTTATTGTGGCCTTTCTTTTTGTGTAGGCACCCACATATACTTGACAACCATCTTACATGGTTTCAAGTCAATATTTAATCACATAGATAAAAACTAGAGTTAAGAATAGGAGCCTTTTCTCCTTTTATTAATACATCGTTGTGTTGCCTTCTTGATGATGAACCTACCTTGACTTTGGGTGCACCTAGCTTATCAAGGTTAGTTGCACAAGAATTCATATCATAAAGACAAGTTATGCATGGAATTTACAACTTAGTGATCCAATTCAATGTGAAGCATATGGATATCGATTGAAGTAGATTTCTAAGATATCAAAATATGGGTTTCCAAAATTTAGAGAGTATGGATCACTAATTGTACCTTTTACAGTTTAAAAATCATATCCATGTTAGTGCATATGTATGTGATGAATATCAACAAAAAGATTCTTATGCACTTTTAGAATTAACGATAAGGGAATTTTAAACTACATCAAGAGTAGCTATTTAGAAAACAAAGATTACAATCCATATGAATGAGATACAAATTTACCATTTTGGATTGTCTTAGTATAGCTTACTCAAGTGAAACTTATTCTCTATGACATAAGATATATAATGTTCTCCCACTAGATATGTGCATCAAGTATTTGAATGACTTGTCACATGCACTTTCAATTCAGTTAAGAGTCTCATGAGGAGTACATTACATACCATGGTCAAGGCATGACAAATTTGCAATGAATTAACTTATGCCTAAGAATACTTACCACCGTATAGAACGTACCATTTGTTATACCAATTTGATAGATCTTACTATCTGTGGTGGTGTCACCTTAGTATTCTTCTTTTCATCATTTATGGAGACTTCCTTCTTTGTTATCTCTTTTTCTTTTAAAACTAGTCGATAAAACACTTTGAAAAGAGGCATTAGTAGTACAAGGAAGTATTTAATGAATGATGATATCTATATATGAATGGCAAACAAATCATCATTTATGAGGCATAAAGGCATAAATTAAATTCCTTTTAAATTAATGCACATGGATGAGTGAATTAATAATATGCACCAATTTACAAATTTAAGCCAAAAGGAATTTATCCTTCGTATTGACATTCCTTTCCATAGAATATATTATTACCAATTGAAAGAATGCCACTTGGAAGGAACTACTATTGATCAACTACCAATTGAAGCAATTTGTTCCATACCTTTGCCTTGAGCATTCCTAATCTTTCTTTTAGGTGAAGATTAACCTTTAAAGCTTATGATTTTATCAATTGAAAGAGCACAATCTCTACTTATGAATTTCCACGAAATATCTTAAAAGAGATTGTATTAGTAACACAAGCAATAGTTTCCTATTTAGCAACCTCTAGTATATGAATGACAAGAAGGTTACTAAAACAAGGAAACCTCATGATATGAACTAAATTACTCTTACAAGCATCATGCATAACATCAATTGTAAAAAAAGATGAAAGTAGTATGATTATTTAATTAAGTTTTACATGGCAAGTTTAATTCATAGCATGGTGAGTGATTAATGTAGAAGACTCAAAACCAATTTAAACAAGAATGAATACTTCACATAGTATTGGTTCGATCTTCTTTGAATGTTGAATGGCACACTCCATTTGGGAAACACATTCTCATGTTGTGAGACTACATAAACACTTGGATAGAAACATTAGTCTCACAACTCTAGTCATATAGAGAATTCCCTTTTGGTAAGTGCTTTAAGAATTTGAATTTCTTACTTAGCACTCTATTCATTTAAGAACATGGGATAATACTCTTTATGTCTAGGTCATGGCAATAATATGATGATTAACTTGAAATATGCCACAAGATACATACAATCAATTTAAAGCATGTAGATTGTCACAATATAAAAATATGAACTTGCAATCTACCATATACTTAGATCCTTTCCAAAGCAAGGTAAAATCTTTTAAGTTCATTCTCAAGTGCTTCATTTTTCCTATGTGGCTACAAAAGACACAAAGGAATATACCAATTAAAAGCAATGTGCACTTAAGAATTAATTGTTACCATCCTTTGGATATCACTTGGTTGTAAGCCTTTTGCTTGATTCCCACAAAGGTTAATCCTTATTCCCTACAACACAAGTTCTTGCTAGAGATGAATATGAAGTTAGTGATATAACAACTCAATTCATCTTTGGGTCAATCTTAAAGGATAGACAATGTAAGATTGATAGCTTAAGATAAGAATTGAGTTAAACCGCTCAAGCACCCCAAAGCTTCATATCATCTTTGGGTACCTGCAAAACTTATTAAGTACATTTTGGTACCCATTTTTGGATGGGTCCACCAAGGTTAGCTAATAAGTACTTAGGCACCCAAATGGCCTTTGTGCCAGTTTTAGGTGAACTAATTACCTTTCTAGCACAAATGTCATTTTTGGGTCTCCTAAGCGCATATGAATGAATTGACATGGTAGGCTTAGGATACTTACTCATGGGACAATCCTTGCATAGGTGTCCCTTTCTTCGGCAAGTGTAGCAAATCTGATTTTTAATTTTGCAAGACTCCTTCTTGCCTTGCTTCTTGTTTGCTACATGGCTAGTGAGCCTCTTTCTTTCTAAAGTTAAGCCACTATCTTTTGTATAGGGACATGACTTAATCTCATGTCCCTTCTCATGACATTGATAACACTTTCTAGTGAATCTTCTCTTATTTGGAAGAGTGGCTTGTTTGTTACCTTGTGTGGAGCATGTGGAGGAATGGTTGAGGCACTTGTCATGAGCTTTGGCTTTCTTCTCTTGATGTTTGCTCATGTCCTTCTTGGAAAGCTTGATATTCTTTTGAAGGGGTTTTGTGCATGCTACTATTGTCCCATTCTCAAGCTTTTTCACCATACTATCACAGTTATCTTGAGAAGGTTGAGCATGACACTTTCCCTTCAATTGAATCAAGTTCCTTTTTAGCCTCTCATTTTCTTCCTTGAGCTCATTGTTTTCTTTTGCATAGGAAACATTACTTAATCCTGAAAGTTTTAGCTCAATGGAAGATTGGCTTTCTTGAGAGCAACATTTGTTAGCACATGATAATATAGTTTCTGTTTGAGTACATGTGCATAAGTGAGGTTGGTATGATTTCAAATTAGTCAACACAACCTCATGAGCCATTTCTAACATGATATGTGAATCCATAAATTTATTATGAGAGCACACAAGCATATCATGTTTTTCTTGCAAAGCTAGATTTTCAATATTTAGCCTTTCTATCGTGTTCTTGAACATAGCATTTTTATTTTCCAATTGAGCAATATATGATGAATGATTAACAACTTTAATTTGCTTAATTGAAATGTCTTCATACCTTTGGACCAAATCATCATGAGAGCACTTTAGCTTCTCATGCTCTTTGGTCAACTTCTCTAAGTCTTCAATTTTTCTGATGAGGAAGTCTTCTTGCTTATGAAGCATTTCTTTTTGTTCTTTCGCTCTTTTCATGAGTTTGAGCAAGCTCATTCGATGTTTCTTGCTTAGCTGAGCGAAGAATTGTTGAAGATCATCCTCATCTTCACTATCACTTTCTTGCTCCTCCTCGGCCTCACTTTCGCTTTCACTGTCACTCCCATTAGCAATAAAGCACATATGAGAAGTGGATTTGAAAGACGAACCTTGTGAAGAGGTGGATTCGTTGTTTGGTCTCCATCGATCATTTTCTTCTTCAATTTTGTTCTTCGCCTCATCTTCCTTCATTTTAAGGAACATCCTTTCGGCGATTCTCATGGCAAGATCTATTGCCCTAGGATCAACATCTACACCAAAAGATGAAGTCGAGACAATCTCAACTTTTTCAAGCTTAGAAGCAATTTCATTTCTTAGTCCCCCCGACATGATCTTTCCTCACGCGGTTAAGCGTTAGAACGAGGATTAGGCTCTGATACCAATTGAAAGTTGCCTAGAGGGGGGGTGAATAGGCAAGTTAAAACTTTTTCAACAAAAACTAGAAGCAAACTGGGTAAAACTGAATTGATCTCAAAATTCACCCAGTTAACTTTGGAAATGAGATGTTCTAGTTGATCCATAGGGTTCAAAGTAGTAGATCTGAGAAGGGCACTTCTCAAAATCCACACACCAAAAATATATAAACAAATCTTCCACGCAATGGTGAGAGAACGAAGAACACGAATAAGCACAATGAACAAGAACACAAGAGACACAAGATTTATCCCGAGGTTCGGTCACACCACCAAGGTGCCCTACTTCCTCGTTGAGGCACCCACAAAGAGTCGGGTCTCTTTCAACCCTAATCCTCCCTTTGCCGACCACAAAGGTCAAGATCACACACTAATCTTTGCTCAAACGAGCGGGTAATACAAACTTTCTTGTGGTCTTCCACAAGATTTGGAGACTCACAAGAGACACCTAGTCGTCTAGGAGCTAGAAGCTCCAAGAGTAATGAATCCACAAAGAACTCGATGTAGTACCAAAGCTCGAATGAACAAGAGCAAGAGAGATTTGGAGATGAAGCACAAAAACTGCAGCTCTCAAACTCACTCAAAGATTTCTCTCCAAAGATTTGAAATGGGAGAGGCAAGAGATGTGTGTGAGAGAGTGGGAGGTGTTCTTCAAGTTAGAAATGGAGTTTGGGTCGTGCTCTCATGTGTGGGGAGAGAGGTAGGAGTGAGTATATATAGGTGGAGCTCAAAACTAGCCGTTGGGCAGATTTTTCTGTCTGAGACCGGTTGAACCGCCCCTGGCAGGTCAGGCAGACTGTCTGCCAGTTTGACTGTCAGACTGACTGGCAGACTGACCTGCGGACTGGTCAAGTTGACCAAGACCGGTTGAACCGCCCCTAAGACCGGTTCAACCGCCTGGGGTAGGCTGACAGACAGTCTACCAGTCAGACTGGCAGACTGCAGGTCAGACTGCAAAAACAGGTCCTGACACCGGTTGAACCGCCCCTAGGGCTGGTTCAACCGCCTGGAGGGTCAGACTGGCAGTCAATCTGACAGTCAGGAGGTCAGACCGGTCAGGTGATCCTGACACCGGTTGAACCTCCCCTAGGACCGGTTCAACCGGTTTTGACCAGTGAGGTCCGGGGAAAATACCCCGGCTGAACTTTCCCTGGACACCAGTTGAACCTCTCTAGACCCCGGTTGAACTTGCCCTGGACCCCGGTTGAACCTGTCTGGACCCCGGTTGAACTTGAAGTTCAGCTGGAGTTGAGAAAGCTCAACTCAGCTGAAGTTCAGCTCAGCTGAAAAGCTCAGCTGCAGTTGAAGAAGTTCAGTTGCTTTTCAACAAGAACACTCTAGGTTTCTCAAACCTAACCGCGGTCAACCATAGAACGTTCAAGAGATTTTTGGTTTTCAAAAATAGCTTTTGAATATAGAGGATTGAGCTTTGGCAAACACCAACCTTCTTTTTGGATCCCTCTTTATAGTACGACGATTCCTATACTCAAGTTAAATAAAATATAATTAAGTAAACTCCTTGAGTCATTGGTGTCTCATGTGTGATTTCTCCATGGTGTTGCTTCATAAGGATCACAAACATCTTTGTCTCACCTTTTGAAGCAAACACAACTCAAACCCTATGACTTGTACCATATCACCATATATGAGTTCAAATCGTGGCTTCAAGTCACCTTACTGATGCATCAACATGTTATAACTCTTCATAGCTGATTAGTTCATCGACTTAGTGCAAGTACTCTCTTCTTCACCTTAGCCATGGTACCTCGGTCTACAAGCCGTCACTTGACCTTCACCTTCGCTTAGTTCCTCGAAGCCCTTTCCTTGCTATCTTCACCCTATCAAGCCATTCTTGAGTCACATCATTTTGAGCATCCATTGAGAGAATCATTTCTTCAATATTGTGAACCTTGCTTGAATGTCTTCTAGATATAACTGTTAAGATTAATCAAGCTCTAGTTTGATTCTCATAGAAGCATATATGGATTGATATTAATATGGTCAAGCCAATTCACGATTCCTCGTATCTTATTCACTTTAGCTTGACCAATCCTCTTAATCACTTCATCCTCTATTATGATCATATGTATGTAGTGATTTCTCAGGTCTTGTCCATAGATTCAAACCAATATAGAGATCAGATTATATCCATTTGCATTGTCTCATTGGTTATTTAACCTTGTGTTGAACCTTTGTTCACTGTCACTATACACTATTCAAGTATGTTCATCATACTGAATTTCCTGTTCAACACTTAGCAAACTTGTTAGTCTTTTAAATGTGTTGTTATCCAAATCACCAAAACTCACAAAAGGGATGAATGCACTTTCACTTCTACAAATTTATCATGTTCTTCATACAACAAATCCTCTTGCTTTTCTAGTAACCTATTCTTATCATTCAAGGCATCAATTAACTCATTAATTTTGCCAATTTTAATTCTATCTAAACCTTTAAATAAACTAGAATAGTCTACTTCATCGTCATCACTAGACTCATCATCGCTTGAAGAAGCATAAGTGGTATCCCGAGTACATACCTTCTTCTCCTTCGCCATGAGGCATGTGTGATGCTCGTTGGGGAAGAGGGATGACTTGTTGAAGGCGGTGGCGGCGAGTCCTTCATTGTCGGAGTCGGAAGAGGAGCAATCTGAATCCCAATCCTTTCCAAGATGTGCCTCGCCCTTGGCCTTCTTGTAATTCTTCTTCTTTTCCCTTTTGTTCCCTTGTTCCTGGTCACCATCATTATCGGGACAGTTAGCGATAAAATGACCAATCTTACCACATTTGAAGCATGAGCGCTTCCCCTTTGTCTTGGTCTTGCTTGGCTGCCCCTTGCGACCCTTTAGCGCCGTCTTGAAGCGCTTGATGATGAGGGCCATCTCTTCATCATTGAGCCCTGCCGCCTCAACTTGTGCTACCTTGCTAGGTAGCGCCTCCTTGCTCCTCGTTGCCTTGAGAGCAATGGGTTGAGGCTCATTGATTGGACCATTCAACGCGTCGTCCACGTATCTCGCCTCCTTGATCATCATTCGCCCGCTTACGAACTTCCCAAGAACTTCTTCGGGCGACATCTTGGTGTACCTAGGATTTTCACGAATATTGTTCACCAGATGTGGATCAAGTACAGTAAAAGACCTTAGCATTAGGCGAACGACGTCATGGTCCGTCCAACGCGTGCTTCCGTAGCTCCTTATTTTATTGATGAGGGTCTTGAGCCGGTTGTACGTTTGGGTTGGCTCCTCGCCCCTTATCATCGCGAATCTCCCAAGTTCGCCTTCCACCAACTCCATTTTGGTGAGCAAGGTGACGTCGTTCCCCTCATGAGAGATCTTGAGGGTGTCCCAGATTTGCTTGGCATTGTCCAAGCCGCTCACCTTATGGTATTCGTCCCTGCACAATGAAGCTAGAAGAACAGTAGTTGCTTGTGCATTTTTGTGTATTTGCTCGTTAATGAACATGGGACTATCAGTACTATCAAATTTCATTCCACTCTCTACTATCTCCCATATGCTCGGATGGAGAGAGAACAAGTGACTACGCATTTTGTGACTCCAAAATCCGTAGTCCTCTCCATCAAAGTGAGGAGGTTTGCCAAGTGGAATGGAGAGCAGATGAGCATTTGTACTTTGCGGAATACGAGAGTAATCGAAAGAAAAGTTTGAATTAACCGTCTTTCTTTTATCGTAGTCGTTGTCATCGTTGTCCTTTTGGGAAGAAGTGGACTCATCGCTGTCGTCGTAGTAGACGATCTCCTTGATGCGTCTCGTCTTCTTCTTCTTCCCATCTTTGCGTTTGTGGCCCGAGCCCGAGTCGGTAGGCTTGTCATCTTTAGGCTCGTTGATGAAGGACTCCTTCTCCTTATCATTGATCACAATCCCCTTGCCCTTAGGATCCATCTCTTCGGGCGATTAGTCTCTTTCTTGAAGAGAACGGCTCTGATACCAATTGAGAGCACCTAGAGGGGGGGGGGGTGAATAGGTGATCCTGTAAAACTTGAAAACTTAATGCCACAAAACTTGGTTAGGCGTTAGCACAATAATGCCAAGTGGCTATAGAGGAGTCTCAACAAAACACAACAACCACAAGAGATCAACACAGAGATGGCACAGTGGTTTATCCCGTGGTTCGGCCAAGACCAACTCTTGCCTACTCCACGTTGTGGCATCCCAACGGACGAGGGTTGCAATCAACCCCTCTCAAGCGGTCCAAAGACCTACTTGAATACCACA
The DNA here is from genome assembly GCF_902167145.1 of Zea mays. NCBI lineage: Eukaryota > Viridiplantae > Streptophyta > Magnoliopsida > Poales > Poaceae > Zea > Zea mays. Next base: position 7,779,438 of record NC_050100.1, read on the forward strand.
ATGTTTTGCTTTGCTTTTCTATATCCCGTTCGCGAGGAATCTCCACAACTTGGAGTCTCTCGTCCTTACACTTTGATGTTCACAAAGAAGCACAGAGTAAGGGAGGGATGAGCAACTCACACAAGACACAAAGATCACAGCAAATATGCACACACAAGACCCAGACTTGAGCTCAAGAGACTATCACGAGTTTCACACTAGAACAGAGCTCAAGTCACTAAGAATGTCGAACAAGTGCGCAAGAATGAAGTGTGAGTGATCAACTATGCTCAAAGAATGCTTGGATATCTTCTCCATGCGCCAAGGGGTCCCTTTTATAGCCCCAAGACAGCTAGGAGCCGTTGAGAGCATTGTAGGAAGGCAATTCTTGCCTTCTGTCGACTAGCGCACCGGACAGTCCGGTGCGGATTTGTTTCCTTATTTGGCGAAATCGACCGTTGCAGATGTAGAGCCGTTGGCGCACCAGACACTGTCCGGTGCTCCAATGTGACCGTTGGCTCGGCCACGCGTCACGCGCGGAAACCTCGGCCGACCGTTGCCCCGGCTGACTGTTGGCTCACCGGACAGTCCGGTGCCTCACCGGGCAGTCCGGTGAATTATAGCTGTACGCCGTTGATGAAGTCCCGAGAGCAGCTAGTTCGCCAGAGCCAGCCTGGCGCACCAGACACTGTCCGGTGCACCACCGGACAGTCCGGTGCACCCAGACTGAGCAGACTTTGGCTGAACAAAGCCATCTCTTTTCCAGTTTGATTTCTCCTATTTCTAGCACTTAGACACAATACATTAGTCCATAAAACAATGTACTAAGTCTAGAAACATACCTTTTGACTTGATTTGCACTTTGTCCACCACTTTGCATAGATTAACACTTAAGCACTTGTGTAGGCACTCAATCACCAAAATATTTAGAAATGACCCAAGGGCACATTTCCCTTTCAAACCACACCACCGACGTTGCCACTGCCCCCTGTTGTTGCCACTCTCGTCGTCGTCGCTTGCGCCGTCGCTGCCCTTTTGTTCCCATTGTCGTCGTTGCCACCCTCGTCACTGCCCTCGTAGCCACTCTCGTCGTCGCTGCCACTGCCCTCCTCCTCGAAGTCTTCCTCCTCAGAGTCCTTTGATGAGTCTTCCTCCTTCGAGTCATCCGACCCCTCGAGCCCTGCTCGCTTGACGAATTGGACATAGGCCCGCTCCGCTACCGATAACCCCATCGAGTTGTCCGAGTAATCGGACGATGGCGAAAGGGGGACCGGTGGCAGGGACTCCTCGCCCTCGGAGGAGAACCGCTCCTCCAATAACTTAGAATCGCCAAAATCCTCCAAAGAGAGAGTTGGGGGCGCTTCCACTTCCCATCTTTTTGGCCAAGCTTGCCTTAGCTACCCTTGCCATCGGACATTGTGGTTTTGATAGTGGAGAAGTGAGAACGAGAAGAGAAACCGGAGCGAGTGAAGAAAATGGTCGCAAGTGGGTGGTTTATTTAAAGAGGCCAAGGGACGACCCTTCGGCTCCCACCCGTACAACAAACAATCGCTAGGACTTCAATAGTCGTGTAAATTTCAAAGAAAAGGAGCAAGTCACTAACACCCATCAGCGTAACATGACACCTGGGAGGAGTAATACAAACCGTTCAGGTGCATTATTACCCCCTGTCGCACCAGGTTACTGTTTTGAGACAAGACAACATACACACCCATTTGGTGCACAAACCGTATTTTTGAAGCAATATGATCCACAAGATATCCGGAGGAGTCACAAAACGATAAACTCAACATCAGGTCAAACTAAAATTAGTCGGACTTCTATCGACTAGAACCCAGTCAGCAGCCGCATTAAAAGCCCTGGCTGAATGCCATCTAGACGGACTTCGGACTTCTATCGGCTCAGACTTAGTCAGCCAGGTTTTAGTCGGCTAGGCCTCAGCCATCACATGTTCAATTGGGAAAATCTCAGTGGGGGTACGATCATTATAATAAACTAGAGTTTTCTAAAGGTAGATTGTGAAGACCTTTGAATTGATTAGTACTCAAATCAATTCAAAGCTCGGGGGCTACACCCAAGGTGCACCCAATGGATACAAGGACAAAAAGAAAATGCTAAACTCAAAAGAATACAATGAATACCTTTGAGTTGATTGATACTCAAATCAATTAGAAGCTCAGTGGATACACCCATTGGGTGCACCTGTGGATACATGGACAAAAAGAAAATGTTGAACTCAAAAGCAGACCATGAAGACCTCATTAGTTGACCGATACTCAAATCTATTCAAAGCTCCCGGGCTACGGTGCACCCAATAGATACAGGAATGGAACAAAACTACCTTCAAAAAGCTTGGAATAAACAAAGGACATCGATCCTTTTCAGAGTCTTGAGCCAACTACTCTCAAAAGTTGGCTTGAGCCTCAGGGGCTTGTGGGGGATAGATATCCCCTGGGTCCTCATGAACACTAAAACGTATCACAGGCCGCCTGATGGGCCTCCCACTGGGTTGTCCTACGGGATGGACTGGTAGGTTATAGCTGGGTTAGGCGAGCCTGATCCAAGAAGACAAATATTGACGTCTGAGTTAGGCGCTACTAAGGCACTGATATCTTGGGTGGTGCAGTTGTAAGCACTTGAGGAGCTATGCATTCGGCGATAGCTCAGAAGAGAAGATGATCAAGACTCCAGATATATAGGTCCACAAGCTGCGACAAAGAAGGAGATAACTGAAGTAGATAGTGATCACAACTTGTAAAGGGATAACTCTTTGGTCGTGTATATAAGGCCAATGGGGGACCACTACAAAACCATCTCACAACATCTCACCCCATCCTCATCAACAGCAGCTGAGCCATCACAAAGCTCATTTGTAATCCCCATACTCTAGAAATCAATACCTAGCCACAACAAGAAGTAGGATGTTACACAATTCAAAGCGACCAAACCTATATAAATCTCTGAGCAATATCGATGTGCCTCCGCATGTACCATCGAGTCGCAATCAACGACATCGTCCTACTCAAAAGCATCACGTGGGCAACCCCGTGGTGTGCAGTCGGGTCACAAACACTGACACGGTCAACTCCATGTTATACTTTAGGGAAGCCGGATGAGAATCAAGGGCGCAACCGGATTGTTCCATTGGAAGAAAGGTGAATGACAAACAGGGGGAGCAACCTATAGTGTACTGTCGAAAGTGGACTAAGAAGTAGGGGGAGCAACCACAACCCGAACGAGTTGAAGCTCCAGTCCAATATCACTCTTCAGACTCCTCTCCAGACCTAGTTAGTAATGTCTCTCCAATCCTTGTTTCCCCCATCCCCATCCCTGAACATGAAGAAATCCTCTTGCACAAAGAAGAGTTCCTAGAGTAAATGTTGGAAAGCCTCTTTCTCGTTATTGTTAGGAACATGACATTGCTAAGTATGTCTCATACTCTAGTGTCTCTCCTACATATAGAACTTTCGTTGCATCTCTACAAACAATATCTATCTCAAAGGATTGAAGGTGTGCTAAACAGGATCCAAAGTAGAAAGATGCCATGAAAGAAGAGCTACTTGCCCTTCAAAAAATAAGACATGGGAACTTGTTCACCTTCTAGAAGGAAAGAGGGATGTGGGGTGCAAGTGGGTCTTCACGTACAAAGCAACACTGGTGGCGAAGGGATATAGTTAGACATATGGGATTGGCTATGATGAGACCTTTGCACCTGTGTCAAAAATGGGCACGGTGAGGACCTTAATCTCATGTGCAGCCAACTTTGGTTGGCCACTTCATCAGCTGGTTGTGAAGAATGCATTTCTTCATGGTGACTTACAAAGAAGATGTCTATATAGAAATTCCACCTGGATTCAATAATGAACAGTCCCATGGGAAAGTGTGTAGACTCAAGAAGTCACTCTATGGCCTGAAGCAATCACCAGGTGTAAGGTTCGATAGATTCAGGCGAGCTGCGCATGATATGGGTTATCATCAATGCAATGGAGATCACATGGTCTTCTACAAACATCGGGGATCCTGTATCACTATTCTGGCTATCTATGTTGATGATATAGTGATCACTGTAGATGACACAGAGAATATAAAAAAACTAAAGGAAAGACTAAGCAAAGTCTTTAAGGTAAAAGATCTTGGACCATTTTGATACTTTCTTGGGATTGAGATTGTGTCACACCCGGATTTTAGGAGTCCAAAACCCGGGCGCGAACATAAACACCAGGTGTGCTGGGACCAAGTCTCACACATATGATGCATAGTGGCACAGGATCGAATGTCACATCTTTACTATATAACAGGAGTTCTGTACAAAAATAATTAAATAATTACATCATATGAGGAAACGATCCAGCAACCCAAAGTTGACTGGGAGACGACGACCTAGACCTCTCACGAACTCGCCACAGCATCCTCCACGCGCCTCATCCTGTGGTACCTGTTCTTGACCTGTGGGGGGGTGTGAGACAGCAAGAGTGAGCTCACATACGTTCATCGCTCAACAAGTTGTGGGGAATAATGTGCATGAACTCGCCAAAGGTGGGAGCTCATGTGAAGTGTAAGGCTTACCAAAGAGGATGGTTAGAGCTGAGCATTGCTTTTAAAGTTGGTCAAAATTTTATTAGCAATTACTAAGTATAAGTAAATACCAGCCCAATTAAGTAGTAGAACAAAAGTAACAACCTCACCTGCGATGCAATGCATATGACAAAATGAGTTTAAGTTCCATAATTTAATCATGTGAGGGTCCGAGCTGCTCATGACCGTGAGCACGGCTAGTATACCAGTTTTACACTCTGCAGAGGTGGCACATCTTTACCCACAAGTCATGTTACCCATCTGCCAAGGGATCGCGACTTCCCATACACCTCTACCGAGGAGGCGAGGCAGGGTAACACTACGAGGCCTTTACAAAGTTCCACTAGCTTCAGAAAACCCGCTACAGTTTATAGGAAGCTCCAATGCAGGAATCCCTTGCAGGACCGCCATCGCAGCAAAATCCTCCCGAGGGCCTCCCTACACTGACCACTCCCCTACTGCCCTTGCCCCTTTCGGGTAAGGTAGTCTTCCACTAGCTTTCCTAATTAATCAGCCAAGGGCGTCCCATTAAACCCTTGTGGTAGCACTGTTTTCCCGGGTGGTCGCTCTATGTTCCAATTAACATAATGATCTTATCATGAACAGTAATAATAAACATATAATAAAAGTGTGATCATGAATAATGTACCTTCATACCCAAAACCACATAAAGCACTAGCAAGTACTACCCAAAAAGTTCAGTGGTAAACAAGGTATAAAGATAATCAAACTAGGGTAACCTATTGGGTCCCATCAAAATTAACCTATGCAGATCATTATGATTAATCAGAACATGAGTAGGTAAAAAGAAGTGATCAAGGGCACAACTTGCCTGACACTTGAGATTCCAGTTACCAACTTGCATTTCAGATGACACGTGTCCTCGCGCTAGTCGTAGCAATACAAACAAACATGGTATAGATAAAATTAACATCACACCAAACATAAGAACAAACTGCATAATAACGATCTACGCGTTGCTACGAGACTAACGCAACTGGAACGAGTCAAATCGGATTTAAAACGGAGGAGATACAAATTTTCTAAGGTTTATGTATTTGATACGAGATTAATTAAGAGATCAATTTTATTATTGTTTTCATGTCAAAACAGAGGCATTAGGTGATAAACAACATTATTACAAAATTATAGCAATTAAAATGGATTAATTTGGACATCATATGAATTTTCTATGAATTAAACCAATTCTAACATTTATTTCTACATTAAAAATCCAATTCTATATTTGTTTTCTGATTTTTCTGACTCTCTGGACTGGGCGCACTAATACAGAGAAGTTCAGGGGCTAAGCCGCAAGATTCTTAAGACTCAGCCCACATCAGCTATGGATGGCGGGTTGATTACTGCTTTCCTCGGGGTCTCTTTAGAAAAACGGCCCCGCGAAGGGGTATCAGTGGTTTTCGGCCGTTGGATCTCCGCGCGACGGCAAGATTAGAAGGCCGTTTTAAACGAACCGGTATCCATTCCACGCCATCGGATTCGAATCTGACGGTGGTTATTTTATGAAAGCGAGATCGGATCGGGTCCGTCAGATCACATCCAACGGTCCACGATCAAAGTCCGAAAGGGTATCCCTGTGATCTATCTCGACCATACGATCGTTATCGGACGGCACTCCTACGTCCCTCCTTCTTACGGTCTCGGGGACGACGAAAACAGTGACCGCGGCGGCGGTCTCGCCGGCGTTCGCCCGATTCTAGTGCTAGGGCCACTAATTCTCCAATTAGGTCGACCTACGCAATGCCACAAGTGCGACAAAGGGGGTGAACGACATACCAGCGCAGGAGACGGTCCGAGGGAGACTATCCACGGCGAGAGGCGGATTTACGGCGGAGCTCTCACCACGGCGAGCAATTGCCCGCACCCGGCTTCAACAGTGGTATGCTACGCTAATGATGATACGCCGAGCAGGTGCGAGCGAGGGGAAACGCTTACCGATGACCACTCGAACAACGCCTTCGCGATTTCACCCACCGCCGGGCGCAGTCGCAGAAGAATCCCGACGGCAGCGGTGACCGTTCCGAGCTCCACTCTGGGCACCCGGCTCCTGCGGCGACTACCCGACCACCCAGAGCAACGAACGGAGGTGAGGCGACGGCGGCGACCCCAACACCCACGGCGAATCCCGAGCTCCCCTCCCAGCAGTCGGGTTCCCAGATAATCCAGTTGAGCGGAACAGGCACAAACCGGCAAGTTTATAGGGGGAGGGAGTCCGCGGTGAGGCGAATTACCGACCCCACCCAGGCAGCGCGGTGGTTGAGCCGAATCCCAGGGATCACGGATGGTTGTTGCAGAAGCTCCCGATGAGTTCGGTGAGGAAGGAAAGGCTGACCCAGGTGGCCCACGTCGCAGAGACCCGAAGTGAGCGGCGTGCGATTACCAGTGGCTGTGAAGTGGCCCCACCACCAGAGAAATCGCGCCAGGCAGAGCGGCTGGGACGCGGCTGACTCGTGGGGCCGTGGTGTCGGCGTCCGGAAGCGGGCTGCGACCAGCTTATGTTGTTGGGCCGCGCGGGTGTGAAAGGAAGAGAGAAATGGGCTTGGCTGGCGAAAATGAAAATGGGTAGAGGAGGAATCCGAGCCCAGGACACAGGGTGAGCCTTTTCTTTTTATTTATTTATTTTCTGATTCCTATTTTAAATTCAAATCAAACTTCAAGTTTGAATTTCAAACTTTTTTTTTGATACACAAATAAAATGCCAGCATGAATGCAAAACTATATATATATATTTGTTTTATTTTAGTTCTTTTATACATGATCCAACCATGAAAATAGAGAATAGTTTATATCTCATGAATTTAAGGGAATTATAATTTATATTGTAGATTATATGTTTAAAAAATAGTTTAATCATAGTTCATCTATATAATTTCAATCCAAGGATGTTTTAGTTTATCTAAGTGTCTTTTATTTTAGTCAAGAAAAATTATATTAATTTTGGGAGTAGTAACTTCGAAATACTTTTAAGGAAAGGTGTTTTGATTTAAAACCTTTGGGGAATTTTCCTTATTTTCACAAAATTGAACTTTAGGGTGTTACAAATCCTACCCCCTTAAAAGAAATCTCGTCCCCGAGATTTGTAAGAAAAGGGATACAATAGGTTTGGTCTAGAATTTTAGTTTCTCATTTGGTTTTGGGAATCAAAGTTTTGTTCAAGTTTTTACATAACAGTTAGTAGATGATATGAATATTGTATGTCTAGACATTTATTAGGTCAGATGAGGTACGGTTATGGCAAGGGTATAATAAGGAAAGACTTCATCCTGAACTCTGGATCTAATTTCCTCTCGCGATCCAGCTTGATCTTTGAAGACTTGAGTTGATGCTTATCTTCCTTTGACGTGGTTGGTCTTCTTTGGCCTTTATTCTTAGAGTTATCATCCGAGTTAAGGACATATGGTTAAGATAGTTGTCGGTGCTTGGGATGGATAGGCCCAACAAGGTTTACTTTGCTTTTTTTTGGATAAATGGGTTGGGCACTCTATAACATAGGCTAGGTTGTGGTGGTTCCACAGACGAGTTGGTCTAAGACACCAATTTAGGTTTAGCACCCTTTTATAGTAATATGATCTAATCTATGTTACTAGTATTATCTTACTTGTTTAAGTAACTTACATTAGATTAGATAAGATGGGATCTAGATTAGATCGGTTAAGATATGAGGTCAGTTAGATCTATTAGGATAAGATAACATCTTTTCAAGATAAGATGAATCTATTAAAATAATAGAGTATCATTTAAGATAAGATGGATCTATTTGATATATTCTAGTGGGGGTACTCTTAGTTGGTCTAATATATCTAGTTTAATAGATACATTTTAATAGGGATTATTCTATGTGGTCTATTTTGTAAATGTTTTCCCTTATGTCTAGGTGTATATGCAGATGGAATTGTGGACATTACTCCACAACTCATCACACTCAATCAAAGATCCAAATCAGACAAGAGTCATAAGAACAAGCATTCAAGCATATAGATACTAAAAAGTAGTTTTGTTTTTGTTCCTAAGATTAGGTCTTCTATTCCTAAAGGTCACTTTAGGCACAAGATTTCAAAGTGTGAAATCCACATTTGTCTTTAGAAGGAAAAAGGTAAGAATAATCAGAGTAAAGCGGAAATAGATGAGAAAAGATTAAGATAAGTTTAGAAAGGATCAGAGTAGCAGAGATAAGTAGGGAATGGTTGTCCAGTTCTAACTAGGTTTCGTCCTACAGTCAACATTCCTCTGATACCACTTCTGTCACACCCGGATTTTAGGAGTCCAAAACCCGGGCGCGAACATAAACACCAGGTGTGCTGGGACCAAGTCTCACACATATGATGCATAGTGGCACAGGATCGAATGTCACATCTTTACTATATAACAGGAGTTCTGTACAAAAATAATTAAATAATTACATCATATGAGGAAACGATCCAGCAACCCAAAGTTGACTGGGAGACGACGACCTAGACCTCTCACGAACTCGCCACAACATCCTCCACGCGCCTCATCCTGTGGTACCTGTTCTTGACCTGTGGGGGGGTGTGAGACAGCAAGAGTGAGCTCACATACGTTCATCGCTCAACAAGTTGTGGGGAATAATGTGCATGAACTCGCCAAAGGTGGGAGCTCATGTGAAGTGTAAGGCTTACCAAAGAGGATGGTTAGAGCTGAGCATTGCTTTTAAAGTTGGTCAAAATTTTATTAGCAATTACTAAGTATAAGTAAATACCAGCCCACTTAAGTAGTAGAACAAAAGTAACAACCTCACCTGCGATGCAATGCATATGACAAATTGAGTTTAAGTTCCATAATTTAATCATGTGAGGGTCCGAGCTGCTCATGACCGTGAGCACGGCTAGTATACCAGTTTTACACTCTGCAGAGGTGGCACATCTTTACCCACAAGTCATGTTACCCATCTGCCAAGGGATCGCGACTTCCCATACACCTCTACCGAGGAGGCGAGGCAGGGTAACACTACGAGGCCTTTACAAAGTTCCACTAGCTTCAGAAAACCCGCTACAGTTTATAGGAAGCTCCAATGCAGGAATCCCTTGCAGGACCGCCATCGCAGCAAAATCCTCCCGAGGGCCTCCCTACACTGACCACTCCCCTACTGCCCTTGCCCCTTTCGGGTAAGGTAGTCTTCCACTAGCTTTCCTAATTAATCAGCCAAGGGCGTCCCATTAAACCCTTGTGGTAGCACTGTTTTCCCGGGTGGTCGCTCCATGTTCCAATTAACATAATGATCTTATCATGAACAGTAATAATAAACATATAATAAAAGTGTGATAATGAATAATGTACCTTCATACCCAAAACCACATAAAGCACTAGCAAGTACTACCCAAAAAGTTCAGTGGTAAACAAGGTATAAAGATAATCAAACTAGGGTAACCTATTGGGTCCCATCAAAATTAACCTATGCAGATCATTATGATTAATCAGAACATGAGTAGGTAAAAAGAAGTGATCAAGGGCACAACTTGCCTGGCACTTGAGATTCCAGTTACCAACTTGCATTTCAGATGTAACATGTCCTCTCGCTAGTCGTAGCAATACAAACAAACATGGTATAGGTAAAATTAACATCACACCAAACATAAGAACAAACTGCATAATAACGATCTACGCGTTGCTACGAGACTAACGCAACTGGAACGAGTCAAATCGAATTTAAAACGGAGGAGATACAAATTTTCTAAGGTTTATGTATTTGATACGAGATTAATTAAGAGATCAATTTTATTATTGTTTTCATGTCAAAACAGAGGCATTAGGTGATAAACAACATTATTACAAAATTATAGCAATTAAAATGGATTAATTTGGACATCATATGAATTTTCTATGAATTAAACCAATTCTAACATTTATTTCTACATTAAAAATCCAATTCTATATTTGTTTTCTGATTTTTCTGACTCTCTGGACTGGGCGCACTAATACAGAGAAGTTCAGGGGCTAAGCCGCAAGATTCTTAAGACTCAGCCCACATCAGCTATGGATGGCGGGTTGATTACTGCTTTCCTCGGGGTCTCTTTAGAAAAACGGCCCCGCGAAGGGGTATCAGTGGTTTTCGGCCGTTGGATCTCCGCGCGACGGCAAGATTAGAAGGCCGTTTTAAACGAACCGGTATCCATTCCACGCCATCGGATTCGAATCTGACGGTGGTTATTTTATGAAAGCGAGATCGGATCGGGTCCGTCAGATCACATCCAACGGTCCACGATCAAAGTCCGAAAGGGTATCCCTGCGATCTATCTCGACCATACGATCGTTATCGGACGACACTCCTACGTCCCTCCTTCTTACGGTCTCGGCGACGACGAAAACAGTGACCGCGGCGACGGTCTCGCCGGCGTTCGCCCGATTCTAGTGCTCGGGCCACTAATTCTCCAATTAGGTCGACCTACGCAATGCCACAAGTGCGACAAAGGGGGTGAACGACATACCAGCGCAGGAGACGGTCCGAGGGAGACTATCCACGGCGAGAGGCGGATTTACGGCGGAGCTCTCACCACGGCGAGCAATTGCCCGCACCCGGCTTCAACAGTGGTATGCTACGCTAATGATGATACGCCGAGCAGGTGCGAGCGAGGGGAAACGCTTACCGATGACCACTCGAACAACGCCTTCGCGATTTCACCCACCGCCGAGCGCAGTCGCAGAAGAATCCCGACGGCAGCGGTGACCGTTCCGAGCTCCACTCTGGGCACCCGGCTCCTGCGGCGACTACCCGACCGCCCAGAGCAACGAACGGAGGTGAGGCGACGGCGGCGACCCCAACACCCACGGCGAATCCCGAGCTCCCCTCCCAGCAGTCGGGTTCCTAGATAATCCAGTTGAGCGGAACAGGCACAAACCGGCAAGTTTATAGGGGGAGGGAGTCCGCGGTGAGGCGAATTACCGACCCCACCCAGGCAGCGCGGTGGTTGAGCCGAATCCCAGGGATCACGGATGGTTGTTGCAGAAGCTCCCGATGAGTTCGGTGAGGAAGGAAAGGCTGACCCAGGTGGCCCACGTCGCAGAGACCCGAAGTGAGCGGCGTGCGATTACCAGTGGCTGTGAAGTGGCCCCACCACCAGAGAAATCGCGCCAGGCAGAGCGGCTGGGACGCGGCTGACTCGTGGGGCCGTGGTGTCGGCGTCCGGAAGCGGGCTGCGACCAGCTTATGTTGTTGGGCCGCGCGGGTGTGAAAGGAAGAGAGAAATGGGCTTGGCTGGCGAAAATGAAAATGGGTAGAGGAGGAATCCGAGCCCAGGACACAGGGTGAGCCTTTTCTTTTTATTTATTTTCTGATTCCTATTTTAAATTCAAATCAAACTTCAAGTTTGAATTTCAAACTTTTTTTTTGATACACAAATAAAATGCCAGCATGAATGCAAAACTATATATATATTTGTTTTATTTTAGTTCTTTTATACATGATCCAACCATGAAAATAGAGAATAGTTTATATCTCATGAATTTAAGGGAATTATAATTTATATTGTAGATTATATGTTTAAAAAATAGTTTAATCATAGTTCATCTATATAATTTCAATCCAAGGATGTTTTAGTTTATCTAGGTGTCTTTTATTTTAGTCAAGAAAAATTATATTAATTTTGGGAGTAGTAACTTCGAAATACTTTTAAGGAAAGGTGTTTTGATTTAAAACCTTTGGGGAATTTTCCTTATTTTCACAAAATTGAACTTTAGGGTGTTACAGATTGCTAGGTCACCTAAAAGAATTATTCTCTCCCCGAGGAAGTACGATTTTTAAGGTGGTGCCCTTAGTTTTTTTGTTGGTCTCCTCATTTTACCCTTAGTCGTGTTTTGCTCACTTTTGTCCTTCCAGTGCTATAGAGCAAAAGGGGAAACTGAGCGAAAATGCGAGTAAGGGTAAAAATGAGGAAGGTGGCAAAAGTAAGTGTATGAATTTAAATAGCCCGAGGAAGTATGTCCTCAATCTGTTGGCAGAGACGAGAATGCTTGGGTGTCGTTCGTGTGGTTCACCCATTGATAAGAATCATCAAACTCATGTTGAGTCAGGTTACCCTATGGATTGGGAGAGATATCAGAGGGTGGTTGATCGATTGATATACATATGTCATAAAAGACCAGAAATTGCCTATGTGGTAAGTGTAGTGAGTAGGTATATGCATGATCCTAGAACTAGGCATACGGGGGTAGTTTATCAAATCCTAAGATATCTGTAAGGGACCCCCGACAAAAAGGTTGTGGTTTAGAGCAAACCAACACCTGAACCTAGAAGGATATTGTGACGTTGACTAGGCAAGCAGTAGAGATGATTGGAGATCCATATCTGGATATTGTGAATTTGTGGGTGGTAATCTAGTTTCATGGTTCATGGAGAAGTAAGAAACAAGTGTGGTGTCTTGGTCTACTATGGAGGCTAAACATAGAGCAATAGCTTTAGCTTTGTGTGAAATGATGTGGTTAAAGAGCCTTCTCAAGGAGCTTCAAGTGTTGACGAATGAGACAATGCTACTTCATTGTGATAATGTAGCATCAATCAACATCGCAAATAATACAGTTCAGTTTGATCGTATGAAACATGTGGAGATCGATAGTGGGGTTTTGAAGCTAAAGTATGTCAAATATCGTAGTCAATTAGCGGATGGTCTCACAAAAGGATTAGGTCCCAAGGATAATGAGCTGGTATGTAACAAGATGGGAATGTTGAATATATTTAGCCCATCTTAAGAGGGAGTGTTGGTGTCAATGTAAATAGAACTAATGTAAGGGCCTTCTTGTATATTGCTAATATATAAGATGAGCGGTAGGGTGTGCTGTGTCAAGGGACACACACCAAAATCAACACGATGTGTGCTAAGGGAGCTCGGTTGAGCTATTACTCCTAACGGTAGCTTGGCACGTACAACGTGTTTTCCCATCATTTACGATATTTTGTTTGCACGTTCAAGTAGAATGGTAAATTGACAATGCATCCAATGAACATATCATTTTATCGATGCACTATTTAGAAAAAAATGAAATGATTATTAAATAGCAAGCTTTTCACTTAATCAATTTATGGAGATAATTTATTTAAAATTACAACACATAATAATACTCTCCGAATAGTGGTCTAGTCGAACACACTCTAACTCGTTGACATCATCCTGGTCCGTGGTGGCGGTCAACCCGACATTTTCTTGTTGAAAGAGAAATATGGTTAACCTTTTCATGCTTGGCACACCATATCCTAGATTGTCATCTTCTTTGTCTGTACCTCCTCATGCTTGGCACACCATATAAATGGATTTCATAAAAGGCTTGTCTCAATCCAAGACATTGAACTACATACTGGTTGTAGTAGTCAAGTTTTCTAAGTATACTCACTTTGTGGCATTGGCTCATCCTTTCACAGCGGCCAAAGTGGCCAAAGCATTCTTGGACAACGTTTACAAGTTACATGGTATGCCATTCAACATCATATCTGATCGAGACAGGGTGTTTACGAGTAACTTTTGGCAGCAATTATTCATTCTGTTTGGGACTAAACTCATATGAGTTCTTAATATCATCCACAATCGGATGGTCAAACCGAGAGAGTAAACCAATGCATTGAGACATTTTTGCGTTGTTTTGTGTATGCTTGTCCAAATAAATGAGCCCAGTGGCTTTCAATTGCTGAATTTTGGTATAACACGAATTGTCATTCAACTTTGGGCCAGTCACCATTTGAGGTCTTATATGGACATCTGCTCGACATTTTGGGATTCAGAATGATTATGTGGTTCCAATGGAGGATTTGGCAGTATGGTTGAAGAACCGAGAAGTAGCTATGACGCTAATTCAACAACATTTGTTGCGAGCTCAGGATCATATGAAAAGACAGGCAAAAGCACAGAACTGAAAGGGTGTTTCAGGCTGGGGAATTCGTCTATCTAAAGTTACAGCACTACATGCAGTCGTCCATTGCTACACGTGCTAATCAGGAATTAGCATTTTGATTCTTTGGACCATATAAAATTCTTCAACGAATTGGATCTGTGGCATACAAGTTACAGTTGCCAGATTCTTCCACTGTGTATCCCGTTTTTCATGATTCACAACTGAAAGTGGTAATTGGACGCTAGCAAGTGTTGATTTCTACTCTGCCCGAAGGTTTGGGACATTTTATGGTGCCAACACAAGTGCTTAGTTGAAGAATGATTCAACACGGAGGTGCATTGGTGGCCCAAGTGCGGGTGGTATGGTCTAGAATGGATTTTGCTTGTGCTACAGGCTTGTAAGGTTGCGTCTGGATCAAAGGAGACTGGAGATGATTAAATCCATCTCTAGTTAAAATTGAATAGAAGATGATTTAATCTTCTCAATCTACTTCGATTCAGATGCAACCGAACCTAACCTACATGAAAGGATGCAGATGCTTTATGACTTTATTTTCCTAGTACTTCTGCTTAGGGACAAGCCGCGTTTGAAGATGGAGGGAATGTTAGATACTTTGGAAGAGGATGCGCTGGGCGCTGCTGGAGAAACTGAAGAAGACATCGTTGATCAAGTGCGCGGGAAAGGTATTCGTAAGCGTAACGTACATGTAATGCAGTATGGGCTACTTTGTGTTTGGTAAAAGGGAAGACAGACGCTGTGCTCGGCATCAAGAAATCAGAAAACTGCTATGGCCTACTTCCTCCTGTTTCTTCTTCCCTGAATCCTTGTTCTTAGAATAGGCGTAGCCAACAGTTCCGCTCGTCGACGAGCTCCCGGACGCGGCGGTTATCCTCCGCGAACCCCTCGGCCTCGCGCACCATCCGGTCGATCTCCTCCTGGCTGTTGCTGAGCCGCCCCATGTCGTTGGTGATGGCGATCGACCTGGACCGCCCGCCCGCCTTGTCCGCCGCCGTCACGTGGAGGATGTGGTTCTCGTCCAACTCGAAGGTCACCTCAATCTGCGGCACGCCGCGGGGTGCGGGCGGGATGCCCGTCAGGTTGAACCGCCCCAGCTCGCGGCAGTCCTTGGTCAGGCTGCGCTCGCTCTCGAACACCTTGATCGAGACAGTCGTCTGGTGGTCCTCGGAGGTCGTGAACACCTGCGACTTCTTCACTGGGATCAACGTGTTCCGCGGGATCAGCTTCGTCATCACGCCGCCAGCCGTCTCGACCCCCAGCGTCATCCGTGTCCGTCCCATGTCGAAGTCGAACAGGGTGTCTGGCCACCAAACATGGACTAGGAGAATTACTTGTCAGCGTCGAGGTGGAACCGCAAATTGCACACAGGCAAGTGAAAGAAAAAAAAAACAGCATCACTGACCGGCGGCATTATACCTTCGGTCTCGGCGCCTCTCTCGTCGCTGAAGATGCTGCCCTGGACGGCGGCTCCGTAGGCCACGGCCTCGTCGGGGTTGATGCCCTTGCTAGGCTCCTTGCCGTCGAACATCTCCCTAAGGAGCTCCTGCACCTTGGGGATCCTGGTGCTGCCGCCGACGAGCAGAATCTCGTCGATGTCAGACTTATTGAGCTTGGCGTCGCCGATGGCCTTGTTGACGGGGCCCAGCGTCTTCCTGAACAGGTCCACGTTGAGCTCCTCGAACTTGGCCCTGGTCAGCTGCTCCGCGAAGTCGACGCCGTCGAATAGGGACTCGACCTCGACGCGCACCTGGTGCTGGCTTCTGAGCGCGTCCTGGGCACGCTCGCACTCGCGCCGCAGCTTGCCCAGCGCGCGGCCGTCCTTGCTGATGTCCCTGCCGTGCTTCCGCCTGATGAGGCGGATGAAATGGTCCATGACGCGCTGGTCGAAGTCCTCGCCGCCGAGGTGCGTGTCGCCGCTGGTGGCCAGCACCTCGAAGACGCCGCCGTCGATGCTGAGCACGGTGACGTCGAAGGTGCTGCCGCCGAGGTCGTACACGAGCACGTTCACCTCCGCGCCCTCCCTGTCCAGCCCGTACGCGATCGCCGCGGCCATGGGCTCGTTGATGATCCGCAGCACGTTGAGCCCCGCGATGGTGCCGGCTTCCTTGGTTGCCAGCCGCTGCGCGTCGTTGAAGTGGGCCGGCACGGTGAAGACGGCGTCGGCGACGCGCTGGCCGAGGTAGGACTCGGCCGTCTCCCGCATCTTGGACAGGATCATGGCGCTGATCTCCTCGGGGCTGAACGCCCTCCGCTCGCCGCCCTTCATCGGCACCTCCACGTACGGCTTGCCGCCCTTGTTCACCACCTTGTACGGTAGGTACCTGACGTCCCGCTGCACCTCCTCGTCGTCGAACCTCCGGCCGATGAGGCGCTTGATATCGAAGATGGTGCGCTGCGGGTTGAGCGGCGCCTGGTTCTTGGCGGCCTCGCCGACGAGGCGCTCGTCGTCGGTGAACGCCACCCAGGACGGCGTGATCCGGTTGCCCTGGTCGTTGGCGACGATGTCCACGTGCCCGTTCCGGTACACCCCGACGCACGAGTACGTGGTGCCCAGGTTGATGCCGATCACCGGACTCGACGCCGCCTTCCTCCTCTTCCACGCCTCCGCGCCATCAGCCGCCCCGCACAGGTACCCCGAGCAAAGAAGAGAGACCAGAACGAGAGCCAGAATACTGGGCTTCGGCGGCATCGCTGGATGACCTTTGTCTCGATCGGATGGATGTTCAGTTCGTCTTGTCACTTGCGAGCTGTGCCTTTGCTGTTGCTGATCGATCCTCCGACGGCAGGCCCAGGAGTTATATAGGTTCTGTCCGTGCCCGGCGATGAGCGTACGTGTTAGTCGCCAGAGTGTTCTGACCCGTGCCGGACCTCCACCTCACAGGGCACCGTAGAAGACGGTCCACGTGAGGTGCCCAATCGTGTGTCGCCACGTAGCACAGGCCGCAGTGTGATCAGATGCTTCTATAATTTATATACATATTCAAATAATTACAAATCTCTCTGTTCCAAACAATCAAACCAATCAAATGAATGATATCACGATATACCCTATATTTCCCTTTCTTTGTAGCCATTTCCCACCCAAAACCATAAAAAAAAGGAAGGGAAAAAAAATCACAACTCAATCTGTGCACTCCTAAAAAAAAATCTTCAGTTCCCTGTAACTCCACAAGTAACTGTACCATTCATTCTGCTCTTTATCTGTAGAAGATATCAGTCCGTGTGCTGCTGCAGAAGAAAGTGAAACTGAGAATTCTGCCTCAGTAGCGGGGGCGGTTCCACATCGGACGGATCGATGTGAAGCATCAGCCGAGCTATGTCATCCAACGATATCGGTATGCTGCATTTTCATTCGTTTGGGCGTTAGATGAGTCACTGTTGCAGTTGCAGCTATGTCATCTGCTGCATCAGTACTGAACTAGTGATTATACCTTGAGTCGTCGTCCAGCAAGAACGAACTGTTTGGAGTAGTTACTGAGTCGTCCGTTGTCATCGTTCTCATCCTTCCAATGACCTGAAACAAAGTTGGCTCTTGCTAAGATTTTCTCTTCAGCAACGCATAGAGACGCATTCAGGATGCCGAATGCACTTGGGATTGCGTATTTGTCTAACCATGTGAAGTTAGCAGGCAGAAGTCATGCGCTTACCTCTTGAGATACGCCTTGTGCACCGTACTTGTCGTCCCAGAACATCGTTGCTATGCGGTATATTTGAGTTATGCTCAAAACCTGTGAAAACACACAGCATTTCATACATACTTGCTAGCTTGAAGAAAACCTAAGCACTTATAAGATGCTTTCGTTGCAGCTTACAGGGCAAATCTCATTCGTAATTTCCTCCAGGATTTTGTGTGATTTCTGATGCAAAACCTGTGATTTGGATTCATCTAATAAGTAGACAGATCAAACTAGTATATCAGTTAAAATAACTGCATGTTTTTCATGCATACCAGGAACCCGACTGCCTGCCTAATGTGTTGCAGTTCATCCCAGGACGTCCCTACATACTGCATTATGGAGAATGTTTCACCTTAATTAGCACTCTCTTACTGATTATAGTTTTTGTCTTGTTAAAAAATTACTAAGGCTTCGGTTTGATTGAGGGGATTGGTGGGGATTAAATCCCTTTCTATTCAAAATTGAATAGCGATAGAGAATTAATCCCCTTCAATCCTGCCACCCGTAATCGAACATGTACTAAGAGAGAGAAAAGAGTTATTCACCTCTTCAGTTGTCCTAGAGCACCACTGCTCCAGGTCTTGTAAACCAGCCTTTAAGAACTCCCCATTGCTAAAAGAGCAGCATTCCCGACGAAGCAGTAAGCTAAACAAAAAAAAAAGGTAGAAATTTGATACAGTACGGAATCAACCATGTAAAGCATGTACCAAGGATATTTTTGGTATCCCATATGAACTGTGCAGTCAAGTTTTTCTAAGAATTGGAATGGGATATAGCAGCACCTGTTGAAGAGTTGCACATTCAAGTATGCAAATACTTGGTTAAATGTTTTCCTGATTATCACCGGAGCTACCTACAAGGTTGAAATTAAATTCAGCAATGTACTTGTGCAGTTCCCTAACTGTAAGGCAGCTGGAAAATATCAAGAATAGACTCACATAGTTTTTTTTCATCGTTTCCAGTGTATGATCCAGGCACTTGACAATGTTTTGCCAATGCAGACTTGATGCTTGCCTAGCTAGTGCATTAGAGTGTATGCTTTTTAGTGATCCCCGTGATGGCCTCACACGGTTAGCTCTTGGAGCCTATGAAAATCGACAATGGTTAGAAAATTGTATTTCGTCATATCCTGGTAAGGGAAATGGCTTAGTTGCTATACCTGTATGCACATTGTCAAGAACGGACTTATTTCCTTCTTCAGGTTATCTCTGATTATCCCGTATATCTTCTCGACATATGCTGTCAAGTGTTGCTTGAACCGAAGTGCTGGATATTTTGCCTCTACCATCGATGCATCAGTGTCAGGCCTTCCCACCATTCCACTGTATCCACTAGCTATGCCTAAGCCTGATGATGTCCGGGCACTCTGAAATGAAAGTTATGGGGTGTAATCTCATGTTTACAATGTGAACATCAGTACTCGGTACTAAATGAAAGTTGACTAGTGAAATCTTTACGAGAGAGAAAAAATGCATAGTGCAAAACACATTCTATCTTTGATCGAATTTCAATGGGAGGCTGTGGCCCCAACCAATACGACATTGCGCAGCGCTCTATCAGTCTAGCAGTGGCCTTGATAGAATACGCCCCAACCAATACCACGAGGTCCAACTTGACGTTGCAACCTCAGATAGGAACCGTAACTCATTCGAAAAGAAAGTCTGGATGGAGAACTTACCTGCACCATTCTACTGAACAGACTGCCTGTTGTGGTCCGGCTGCGATTTGTTCCTTTACTTAATGAACTGCTAGCTTTGAGAGTGTTTTGTAACAAGTAGAGGAGAGTTGATGTTGTCGACAACCAATAGGCTAGCTCTCCAGAACTTTCTGCTCCCTGTAAAGTAATGTACTCGGGTGATGAGTTTCTCAATAAGTACTTGCTTGCCAACATCGTCTTACTTCAAGGAAAAGGTTAGGTGGCATGCAATGTGAATAGCAACCTCAACTGATGACCTAATTATTTGGATGATTCGATCAAATATGTTAGTCTTCTCCGCTTCAAATGAATGCCAGTGTAGGAGTGATTTGTAGACAATGCATGCTGCAGCGGATTTTTTGTCGTCAAATCTCCTGTCTTCTACCATACTTTTAATCAGGGCGTCGTGGTTTTCCTGTGGAAGCATGAAGGAAGAACAAATGATGAGAAATCAATCTTCAGTATGCTTCATTGTCTGTGTCTTTGATTCACAGAACTTGTTTTGCCACATTAATACTACAAAAAAAAGGAGCAGGGGGCGTACTTGCTGTCGATCCGTCAGTGATTTTTGTTTGCTTAGATTCTTTACAGGAGGAACAACCACTTGCTCCTGCGTCATAGCATATGTCCACATTAATGTGATATCTGAATGAGATTTTGCACTATCTTATACTGTATAAATGTTTGCCAGGTAAAACTTATAGCACATACATTGACCGTTTTAACTTCTTCAAGCTGGTGTCCCTTGTCAAATTCCTGAATATGAATGAGGTTTTAGACAGAATTAAATGCAAACGTTTTTATTTATCAAATAGTCAATGCTCCCAAGTAGTGTTTTCACAAAGCTCTCTTCAAGGAAATTTACCTCGATTACTGTTGTCTGATTCATTTCAGGAGTAACCACGGCCTGAATAGCTAGTGCAGAATTGCTGTGGAGCAACTCTATCTCTGACTCCAAGGTGGCGATCTTGCTTTCCAAGCTAAATGTATTATTATTTTTAGTTTATGAGACTTTCTCATAGGACATGAGTACAGCCCAGGAAGAAAAAAATGTGAATGTGAAGTATGAGTATTGTAGAATGTACCTCTCTATCTGTTTTGATTTATCCTCGTCAGCTGATGCAACAACCAATGACTGTTGTCGTAGAACTTGGTTTTCAGATTCCATATTGGATAAACTTGCTTCAAGCCTGCACCATATTGTGGTGGTAGTATGTGAGCAGAATTTGTAACATACACGATTTAGTTAGGCAACGAACCAAACAGGTCCTTATTACCTTTCGACCAGCTCTTGAAGTTCAGTAACTTTGGATGCTTGTTCTTGTGTCTCTTGTGACAGTTCATCAGACTGTTTTTGGAACTCAATAAGCTTATTTTCAAGATCCTCAGCCTTCTGTTTAAACGTACTTAGTTCATCCTGGATACAAATTTGTATGTGATCATTTATCTAAATAATTAAATTACGAATCTTATATCTGAATAAAATTTCAAGATCCTGAACCTCAAGTTCTTTATTTTGAGTTGTCAACTCCTCAAGTTTCGCATTGTCAATAACCGGCACTTCTACTATCTTTGGTGGTGCCTGTTCAATCGCTAACTTTGCAGCCTCTTTCTCATTTACTATTGCTGCATGGGCTTCCTCGAGATTTTCTTGCATTTTTTGTAGTGCAGATTGCAACTTTTCAATTTCATGGCTCTTTGCTTCTTCAAGGTCAGCCTGCCGGCAAGACATAGTAGATAAAGTCATTTGGGACCAAGTGACATACTAAACACTACAGAAACTACTTATATTGATCAAGTGAATTACCCTCAAACGCTTCTCGACGTCTAACCGCCATGTGAGTTCTTCTACTCTCTTTTCTAGCTTGTCTTTTGCTTCTTTCAGTGCGCCGGTCTCTCTTGCTTCCTGTTCACATGGTTATGCTTACTTTATGAGCATTAACAATGAATGGTGTGCTTGTGTTGAAGATGCATAATTGTACTACAGACCATTCTCAGTTTCCGAAGTTCCTTTCTTGCAATGCGTGCCCTCCACAAGCATTGGAGAATCAAAGAAGCTTTCTGTTGCTGTTTGTAAGCAGTATAAGCTCTGTGTTGGCGCCACCGAGTCTGTGATTCAAGGAACTGTTCATTATGTTTTTCCTACAAAAACCATTTGCAAATCATGATAGGCATAATAGTGCAAACCTGGATAATTATGGATGCCCTGGTCTCTCTTCGGAATCTGTGTTCGTTGCGAGCTGCCATTGCTCGTAATCCTGTTTGTATTGCTGTAGCTGATTCATATACTTGCAGGTACGCTTTTCTGGCAGAATGCGCACGCACGTGCTTTTGTATCCTAATTGAAGCAGCGTCTCTCCTCATATACTCAAAAATCTTTTTAGCTAGTCGTGCTGCAGGATTTTGTTAAATTGTATGTCAGTTTCAGTTAAGGCCAGTTTTGCTGACAACTGAAATTTAGGGCACAAGGTGCTCAAACTTGTGAAGAAATACCTCTCCAGAACTTCTGAGATTGAACTGAGGCTTTTCTTAATTTGATGAATTCCTTTCGCATAAGATGTGTCTTAATACGCCTTTGGATTAGTCGCGCAGCATTAGCCAAAATTTCTGCTCTTCGAGCATCCAGCTCTGCCATCTGACCAGCTCTTAGGAATACCTTAGTTTTCCCTATCTGATATATATACATAAAAATGTCTAATTTGAGGCACCGATAAAAAAAGGTCTTGAAAAAAGAAAGTTCTGTATACTATTGTTTTATTTCCCATATTCAGTAATCATAGGCTACCTGATATCCTTTCAAACCCATTCTATCACATATCGCTGCACAGGCGGCCTTCTCATCGCTGCAAATGCATTAAGCCCACTTTAACGTTTTTTAAGGAAAAAAATCAGTGTAACTAATATACATATCTCACTTAAGAGTTCCAAATCTATTTACATGGTCTACTTAAACTCAACAGCTAGAGCATTATACCTGTCGACAAGCTCCGGTGCAAGCATTCCAAACCGATCAATGAACTCATCAAATGTCCTCTTCGTTGGATAACCAGCACAGCTGATCCGAATTGCTTCCAGGACACCCTGTACCACGACCATGTGGGAATGTCAAACTGATTGAGATAAAGATTCAGTAAAGTATTGCAGATTGCAGCTGTTTCGAGTAGCACAGTAAAACAATTTGCACATACATACCCCACATCTCAACTGATTCAAGACGTTGTAGTTCTCGAAAATGCCGGGTTTGAGTACAGCATTAGGCTTGACACATCTGATGTAGTGAGGTTCTGTAGTATTCAGTGTTTCCATGAGGGATTGCAGTTGTTGCTGCATATACATGGGTTAGGGTTACTAACCATTCAAGAGTCAAACATAGAGATGTAGCTCAACATGACACACCTTAAAGCGAGTACCAATTGAAGAGAATTTGGACTGTTTAGAGGTTTCCTCAGGTAATGGAGGGAAGAGGTTTGCAACAAAAGGGCACCTTGAAGAATTTAGTAGGGCCTGGTGTTCGGCTACCACATAGTCTTTGTTCTTATCAAGGAACTGATCCGCTTGATACGTCACCTGTTTCGTTGAGCTGCTTGTTAAGAATTTTGTAACTGGTTGATGTTACATTTCATACAGGTAACTGAATACGTAGTTGCTTACATCCCCTGCATAATGGTTGATCGTAAAGGCTGTCCGAGCTAGCTTGGGCTTGCTGAAGCGCTTATGGACCTTATACGTTTGGTACATCTTTTGAGCAAATGTCTCATGTGTAGACTTTGGAAACATGCTGCATGAAAGACATGCCATATGCTTATGTTTTCCTTCAAATTGCATGTTTGCTAGGAAAAAACTACATGTTTCTCAAAGCTCTTCTCCATTTTTTTAAGTAAAACGAATCTCTCGAAGTACCACAAGCCATACCATGCCTCATCCAGGAGTGCAATTATTCCTCCAGGTTTCTGCATGCAATGTTGAAGTGTTATCGATCAGCCGATACTTGATTGTTCTTCTGTATGTCCATATACCAATACGGTCTTACCTTTTCAATCAGGTCCAGCACATCCTGATTGTCTACAAATTCAACATAGCTCCAGTCTATTTCCTCCCTTGTGTATTCTTCTTGCTCCATCTTAAACACATGCTGCAAAAGGAACTCATGTGTTTGATGTTTTAGATGTTTCCATAGTAATTGAGTATTAATTAATTAACTAATTATTCTCTTAGTATGCACGAATCTTGTCACACCTGATTGAAGTGCTGCTGCAGCTTCTCGTTTGTCAAATTGATGCATAATTGCTCGAAACTGTGTGATGAGAAGGTATAAAGATAAAAAAAAAACCCCGCAAAAGCCATACTTGCAGGACCAGACAGTGCTAAAGCACTAACGGCAAACCTGTTGATCTTGAAGCTCTCAAATCCATAGATATCAAGCACGCCTATTATATTGGTCGCATCTGGATCCTGGCCAATCGAGTTATTGATCTTGTCTACGATCCTGCCAAACAAAACAAGGAAACCCCACTCGTTGTTTAGACGGTTTCCATTAGCAGTGTTGCAATTAAATCATCCAGAGACCAGAATGCACTCATGAACATGATATGCCATCATTCCTACCAGTCAAACAGTCGTGAATACACTGTCTTTGCCAAGGCATCACGGCTTAACGCCGCAGAGCCTGGATCAAGGGGCTTCGTGATGTTCCCATCAGGCGTAACAATAACACGCTGGCAGAGGGAGTCTTCGAGGGCCTTCTCGTCACACCTGGAGGATAAGTTCACGCTTTAGCATACCAGAAAGGAAGATTCAGATAACCAAAAGAGAATTTTTTTGGAAGGCTTACATTAGCAGTTCCGCAACTGTTTTAAGGTGATGGACCGATTTATCGTCTCTCAGCTTGGACGAGTCGATCTCCTGCCCTTTGGAAAAGTTGATGTTTCCTAGGTGGAGGATCGCCGCTACTACTCTGAAGATCGCGTCCTTGAGCGGTGAGAAAGAAAGAAAGGAAAAAAAACCGATTGGATTAGTTCTTGGCTTCCCTCTCAGCCATCTGTTTGCAATTTCTTCCAAGTCTGTTTCTACGATGTACCTGTTCCTCTTGATCGATGCCAACGATATCCATAGCGTTTCTAGTTTCTATGTACTCTCTCGCGTCGTCCACGTTGGCCACCTCATAGCAGTTCGTCTGGTTCAGGTAATGGAACGACCTTGGGTCTCCCACCTTGAACCTCTTCACGTCCTGAAAACCAGCTGGCCTTCGCTTGTAATTGTAACCAGAGGCTGTATCTATTCTAGCTAGGCTCTGCTCTGCTCGAGAGTTTGTTTACCTCGGGGGGCGCGGAGCAGAGCATGTAGAAGCAGTGGTAGTTCCTCTCAGGATCGGAGACCTGACACACTCGCGATCGCTCGAGGAGATACGTGCG
The DNA here is from genome assembly GCF_902167145.1 of Zea mays. Classification (NCBI taxonomy): domain Eukaryota; kingdom Viridiplantae; phylum Streptophyta; class Magnoliopsida; order Poales; family Poaceae; genus Zea; species Zea mays. The sequence continues at coordinate 7,804,649 of NC_050100.1, forward strand.
AACGGCAGCCCCGGATATCTTGCCATGCTTGTCGAACTGGATCTCCACGAACTTGCCGAATCGACTGCAGTGGTGAACGTGTTTAGATGATGTGAGAAGAAAAAAGAAGAAGCAAACAATGTCAGTGCGGAACCTTGAGTTGTTGTTCTTCACTGTCTTGGCGTTACCAAATGCTTCAAGTACCGGGTTAGACTATGCGCGTAGTACATGCAGGAACGAAGAAGTCAGTGCGGGCGCCGTGATCAAAGAGGAGAGAGGGGGAGGAGGAAATGGCGAGTTTTTTTTTTCCATACCTCTAGAACCTGCTGCTCAACGGTGCGTCCCTCGGTGCCGGACCGTCCTCCCATGAATGCGAGGTACCTCATGAGCATCTTGGTGGTCTCCGTCTTGCCAGCGCCACTCTCGCCGCTCACCAGGATCGCTTGGCTCGCCTGGTCATTGATGAGCGCCCTGGAATTTTCGCATTAACAAGTCTGTATCTACAGAGACAGAGTCGAGAGGCTATGGACCTAGCTACCTGTAGCAGGCGTCCGCGATGGCGAAGAGATGAGGGCTGAGCTCCCCGAAGCTGGCGCCCTTGTACTGCTCCATCATGTGCACGTCGTACAGATGCGGCAGCCTCTGGAAGGGGTTCACCGCGATCAAGATGTTCCCGGTGTACGTCTGCGTGTATGCAAGTCACGGTAGAGTGTTAGTGTTAGGTTGGAAGCCTGAAACACACAGTTGGGGACCCGGACCGGATGGCAAGCGAAAGTACTCACGTATATCTCGTTGAGGCCGTACCGGCAGGAGAGGTTGTGCAGGACGCCCGGCTCGTGGAGGTAGGCTAGCTTGGTCATGTCGTCCACTCCTGCCGGCGGCGCCTCCGTGTCCTTGGGGTATACGCTGCCAAGGCTCGCCACGACCTGGATGGAAGTTGGGGGTATTCGTTCAGACGGATAATAAATATGATAACTAAGGTGGCGGAGCACAACGACGCACCGTTTTGCCGTTGGTGGTGGCGATGGTGGCGTCGCCGCCTTTGATCTCGGTGACGACGCCGTCGACCCACGCCTCGCCGGGGTCCTCCAGCCACACGTGCGAGCCGACGATGATGTTCACCGGAGTCCCCTGCACGATTAATTATCATCAGGCAACCAGCTGTGCTGGCTGAGAGGAACTAAAGCAGCAGGGGCAGATCAATTAACTCGATCGCTAGCTAGCTGCATGTGTAGCCAGCAAGCTGGGAGGACACGATCGAAGAACAGACTACTGACCATGGTCTGGTGGCCGATCGATCGACGATCCGCGCCGGCGGACTCGGATTGTCGGATTGATCAGCTCGTCGTCGAGGAGCTAGCCGCCGCGCATAGCAGGAGCTGGATCAGTATAGTCGATCGGACGGAACTGCGAGAGCTAGCAGCAAGAGAGACAGGAGGAGGATATCGATCGATGGTGGGGGCCGGTGGTGGCTGGCTCGCTGGCTGCGCGAACGAATGCGCACGCGACGAACAGGTGGAAAGGGGAGGCGCGGGGGCCGGGCGGGGCGGGGCGTTCCGCGGCCCTGGTGGTGGAATGGAAGCACGGGAAAGCGTGGGGGAGAAGGAATATGCAAGCTGGCTTGGCTAGTGCACAGCACTACAGCAGCGGGAGTCGGGAGATGCGGTGTGGGGTGGCGGTCGCCGGCTCTGAGCTGGTTCGCCTCTCCCTTTTGCTACTAGAGCCTAGAGGGAACAGGCAGGAGGGAGAGAGAAGATCAAGGCCGGATCGGAATTGCTACGCAACGAACACACATGAATTACCAGCACGTGCAATCCGGCGCAAAATGACATTCTGCATGTTCTCCAAAACGCTTTTATGTGTGTAGATAAACTTCTTTTGGTTTTCGGGCGCTCGCTTTCACTGTTTCCGGGAGAAAGTCGGTAAAATAAATAGCCTGAGGATTTTTTTTTTTAAAAAAATTCTACTTATTAATTTAAGATGCGCGGTTACCGTCACGGATCGGAACTTGCTTGTGCTCCAATAGACATGCTGACCTGGAGACGGCAGGAAGGAAATGTGGTCGGTGAAGAGTAGTATATTATTTGAGAAACAAAACTAGCTAGGAAATTATAGATAGCGTTTTGACCTAATACATGTACTACAAAACTTTCCAGGAGACATAGGTCGCCTGTTTCGAACTGGCAGAAATTATCAGCTCCTAGTGTATCTTTTCGGTACTTTGATCATCCAATGGAAGCACAAGCGGTGGGTGGCTTGGCCAGCTCGTCGGGCGGCCCCGCTCTCGACTCGGTGGGCGCTGGGCGGTGCGCCGGTGCCTTCCCTCGCCTCTTTCGGCCGCCGGTGGGGGAAACAAAAGCGACATCCCACGAAAGCGGGGGAGCAAGAACGTGCCTTTCCGGCCGTCGCTTCGTTGGCCAAGTTCGCCTCCCGATCCCATCTGCGCGCTTCCTGTGCCCAGCCAGACGGGAATACTCACCGCCGGTGTGCCGCACATTTGACTGGGACTCCTGTTCCTGGCCTGTTTCGTGTGCCCCGCCCCCGATCGTCGCTGCCTGCCTGCCGGACCATGCCCTGGCAGCACGTGATCCAATATCCACGTGTCGGACGGGAGTTGCTCAGGCATCAGCTCAGTTCTTGACGCTATTAATATTCATACTACTCTAAATTTGTACTCTAAAATAAATATTCTTTCTGGTCAGGAAGATAATCTACCCTATATTACAAACTTTTACAGTCATGTTTACTCTACACATATTACTATATATTTTATCATTTCTTTCTAGCGCACGGGAGGAGAGTCGTTGTCCATAGCCAGGGCCGGTCCTGATATTTCGGGGGCCCTAAGCGAAAATTTACATGAAAGCCCTATACAAAGTTTGAGTCTGATATTTTTTCAACTTTTAAATAATATCTGAAAAATAAAAGAAGTTGATGATTTACACAATTTTATTCAAAATGATATGATTGAAGACACTGTTACATTAGTTTATGAGTCGTAAAATTATATAAATTATATAATATAACTCTACATTTGTTTTGACTTTTGAGAGAGTATTTTTACTTTTAATTTGTCAAACTAGCCTAAACCTTAAAATGCATAGTAAACCAAATCTAAATACATTAGAACAAATTTTCTAAAAACAAAGTTCAACATACTAAACTAGGATTAAGCAATGTAGGTTATTAGGGTCGGCCCTCTGATAGGCTAGAATTAAGCAACACGACAGGTACATGTGTACAACACCTTTCGTCCTTCCCACGTCAATTTTAGTATTTGTCATCAAGCAGACTGTTGCGCGACCTCGAAAAGATGATTGTCAGAAAATCAAATAGACGCAACAAAACAATGAGAATGGAGATTTATATGTAACATATATGTATTTGAATATAAGATGGATAAACGGGGGCCTGAGCGGTCGCACACCCTGCACACCCTCAGGGCCGGCCCTGTCCATAGCCAAGGCGGAGAAGAGAGACGGACGCCATATTTAGGGTTGGAAGGTGTCTCAACGACGATACAGTCGAGTATCTAGTCAACCGTTGTAGGGTGAAGGTTGACCCTAAAGGCTTTAGTGGGATTTTAAAGTATGAAAGAGAAATGACCTCAACATTTTCTATAATCAATTTTGGTGTTTGACGACCATCATAAACCTTATGGACTAAATAGTTTGCCCAGTTGAACATTTGTCAGGTGGATAAGTTCATCTACAACTTCTCTAAATCGTATGTCCGGAATACCGTAGATTATTCCGGACAGAAGAAGTTTTTTTGGAAAAAACACCTATGCGCGGACCGTCCAAGCCCTTGCAGCGGACCGTCTGCGACACCAGGGTGAGCCTCAGACAAGAACACTACAAAAACACAAGTTAACACTACGGACCGTCCGAATAAGAAGTGAAAGTCGCCTAGAGGGGGGTGAATAGGGCGAAACTGAAATTTACAAAGTTAATCACAACTACAAGCCGGGTTAGCGTTAGAAATATAATCGAGTCCGCGAGAGAGGGCGCAAAACAAATCACAAGCAAATAAGAAGTGTGACACGCGGATTTGTTTTACCGAGGTACGGTTCTCGCAAACCTACTCCCCGTTGAGGTGGTCACAAAGACCAGGTCTCTTTCAACCCTTTCCCTCTCTCAAACGGTCCCTTGGACCGAGTGAGCTTTTGTAATACCCAATTTGCAATTTGCTAGAAATAATATAAATGGAGAAACAATTTCTCTTTATGCGAGTTTGACATTTATGTACCATCACATGAGAACACCATATTTAAAAACAAATAACTATTAAGATATATGCTACCAAAATATGCATCATGTTGGGTTTTCATGTGGTGTGCATTCTGTGACAACCTAAAAAAAATAATAATGTGACAAAAAAATATATTAAAAAGTCCAAAAGTGGAATTTAAGTTCTAAAGGAAATTTAGAATTTGGGGATTTGAGAAAAGAGAAGAAATACTATACAAATGAGATAAAATAGATATATAAAATAACTAGATTTGGTTATTTAAATTTAACCTAAATATGAACTCCACAAATATAAACTCAAATTTTGAATTTGAATTTGAAAAGGAAAGAAAAAGAGAAAAGAACTGACTTACCTCGACCTGGGCCAATTCCTCACCACCAGCCCACGCCCACTCCCTCTTCACTTTCGCGTGGTGGGCTGAAACGTGCCCCGCCGGCCCAATTCGTGCGCCCTAGCCACCTATGTCTGCACTCGCGTCAGGCACTGACTTGTGGGCCCCACTCGACAGGGTTGTCATCTTCCCCGTGGCATTCGGCTCAGGTCGTTCGTAACAGGCATCACGCACATCTCGCTCTCCGATGACCGATTCTCCCCCTAAAATCGGACTCCGTTCGCAACCAATCTCCACAAATTTGGCGGTCCGTCGTAACTCCGCGCGATTCGCGGATCCTGGGGACTATAGAAATGAGCGTCGCTGCTCTCGTCCGTCATCCGCCCTGTGTCTATGACTTCCTGGTTGCCGCGCCGCAACTGAAGCCACCGAGAACTCTGGCATCGACCATTGGCGGAAATCTTGCCAGCCGAACTCCTATAAATTTCCACGCGCTCGCCTGGATCGTCGGTGGCCTCGCGGCGGGGGTTTGGCGGCTGGTGATTTTGGAATTCGTCGCCGGAGTGCGCGCTTCTCCGCCTGTCCGCCGTGCGCCGTAGTCAGGATCACCGTCATCCACCAGCGAGGTAAGACCACCTTCCGTGGGTCCGCCATGTTCCTTGCTCCGTATAGCAGAGTTTTGGCCTGTGTTGGCTCGCCTGGGCGTAGTCAGGGACTTTGTTCATGGCGCCGCCGCTCTGGTTGGTCGTGTGGATGGGAAGCCCTGGCTGCTAAATTGGCCATTAAATTCACGGCGATCTGACCTCTGTTTCAAGTCCGGTCAGTGGCTGGGTCCGTACGGGGGTCCTCGGCGTGCGTGCTCGCCGGGAGAGCGCCGCCGTGCGAACCGGCTGACTCAGCCGTGTCGCGTGCGTAGAGAGGAAGACGAACCTGGGCGGCGCCGTCACTCTGCCTGCTCGTAAGTGAAGATGGCGATCGGGCCGTTGGTCCGTCCGTGGATGGCACAGATCTAAACGTAAGGATACCGGTTCGGGGTTTTATTTGTACCGTAGATCAGCGATCCCGCGGCCGTGGGCGAGCGAGTGATCATGCGCCATCCGATTGTGATCCAGCGGTGCGCAGAGTGTACCGTTTCGCTTTAATAACGGATCTAATCCTAGCGCTCAGTTTTGATCGGACGGTTGGGATCGCATGTGGTCACGGCGCCAGGGTAGAATTCTTAAAGGGCCCTCGGGGTTCTTCATAATCAACCCGCGGTCCACTGCTTGGTTAAGCCTGGGTCTTAGGAATATTTCTGTTTTAGTCCCTGAACTTCTTGGTAATATTGCGCCCAGTCCAGGAATTTAAGAAATCAGATAAATGGAATTACAAAATGATTTTTTTATAAAAATTAAAATCCAGAATCTTGTTTAAATCATAGAAAATTCATTTTAACTCATTTTTGACCCGTTCCAATTTCTATAATTTTGTATTAATATTGTTTATCACTTAATGACTCTGTTTTGACATGAAAGTGACATTAAAATTTATATCCCATTTAATCTTGTGCAAAATACATAGAATCTTTAGAAATTCATAACTCCTCCGTTTTAACTCCGATTTGATCCGTTCAAGTTGCGTTAGTATCGTATAAATATTTACTACGCAGTAACAATATTGATTATATCATGTCTCATTCTTTTATAAGTAGATCTTTATTTAACTTATGTTGGTTAGTCTTGTTAAACTGCTTATCATTGTAATCTAATAGAATATGATCTATGGTTAATTGATAACTTAGATTAAAAGTTGAGATAATTATTTATAGAACAAATTCTCATATGATTCACACTAACTAATTTATAATATAGTTTAATGGTTAGATCACATAGATCCCCCATAAGTCATAACTTCGCAACCATGACTCCGATCTTGGTGGTGCTCGATCCCACGATCTCATAGCGACGCGTAGATTATTATTACGCAATTTATTCTTATGATTGGTGTGATGTTAATCTTGCCTATACCATGTTTGTTTGTATTGCTACGACTAGCGTGAGGACACGTGTCATCTGAAGAGCAAGTTGGTACCTGGAATCTCAAGTCCCAGGCAAGTTGTGCCCTTGATCACTTCTTTTTACCCACTCATGTTCTAATTAATCATAATGATCTGCATAGGTTAATTTTGATGGGACCTAATAGGTTACCCTAGTTTTGACTATCTTTATACCTTGTTTACCACTGAACTTTTTGGGTAGTACTTGCTAGTGCTTTATGTGGTTTTGGGTATGAAGATACATTAATTATGATTATACTTTTATTATCTGTTTATTATTACTGTTCATGATAAGATCATTATGTTAATTGGAACATGGAGAACCACCCGGGAAAACAGTGCTACCACAAGGGTTTAATGGGACGCCCTTGGCCGATTAATTAGGAAAGCTAGTGGAAGACTACCTTACCCGAAAGGGGCAAGGGCAGTAGGGGAGTGGTCAGTGTAGGGAGGCCCTCGGGAGGATTTTGCTGCGATGGCGGTCCTGCAAGGGATTCCTGCATTGGAGCTTCCTATAAACTGTAGCGGGTTTTCTGAAGCTAGTGGAACTTTGTAAAGGCCTCGTAGTGTTACCCTGCCTCGCCTCCTCGGTAGAGGTGTATGGGAAGTCGCGATCCCTTGGCAGATGGGTAACATGACTTGTGGGTAAAGATGCGCAACCTCTACAGAGTGTAAAACTGGTATACTAGCCGTGCTCACGGTCATGAGCGGCTCGGACACTCACATGATTAAATTATGGAACCTAAACTCAATTTGTCATATGCATTGCATCGCAGGTGAGGTTGTTACTTTTGTTCTACTATTTAATTGGGTTGGTATTTACTTATACTTAGTAATTGCTAATAAAATTTTGACCAACTTTAAAAGCAATGCTCAGCTCTAACCATCCTCTTTGGTAAGCCTTACACTTCATATGAACTCCCACCTTTGGCGAGTTCATTCACATTATTCCCCACAACTTGTTGAGCGATGAACGTATGTGAGCTCACTCTTGCTGTCTCACACCCCCCCCCACAGGTCAAGAACAGGTACCGCAGGATGAGGCGCATGGAGGATGCTGCGACGAGTTCGTGAGAGGTCTAGGCCGTCGTCTCCCAGTCAACTTTGGGTTGCTGGACCGTTGTCTCCTTATAATGTAATTACTTATTTATTTTGTATAGAACTCCTGTTATGTAGTAAAGATGTGACATTCGATCCTGTGCCATGATTCATCATTTGTGTGAGACTTGGTCCCAGCACACCTGGTGATTATGTTCGCGCCCGGGTCTTGGTGCCCCCGAAACCCGGGTGTGACAGAAGTGGTATCAGAGGAATGTTGACTGTAGGACGAAACCTAGATAGAACTGGACAACCATTGTCTACTTACCTTTGCTACTCTGATTCTTTTCTAAACTTACCTTAATCTTTTCTCATCTATTTCCGCTTTACTCTGATTATTCTTACCTTTTTCTCCAAAGACAAAAGTGGATTTCACACTTTGAAATTCTGTACCTAAAGTGACCTTTAGGAATAGGAGACCTACTCTTAGGAACAAAAAACAAAACTATTTTTATAGGTATTTGTATGCTTGAATGTTTGTTCTTATGATACTTGTTTGATTTGGATCTTTGATTGAGTGTGATTAGTTGTGGAGTAATGTCCACAATCACATCTGCATATACATATAGAAAAAAAACGGTTATAAAAAAATATCTAAATGAACTAGGTTATCCCTCATCAAAGAATCTAGCCTAGCAAAATCCATCTTATCTTGAAAAAGTCTATTCTACACTCATAGATCCATCTTATCCTAAAAAAAATAGATTCTCATCTTATCTTGAAAAGATTTATCTTATCCTAATAGATCTATCTGACCTCAAAAGATTCTACCTTATCCTTATGGATTCATCTTACCCCAATAAGCATATTTATCCCACGCTAGTGTAACAACCATGATCTAGCCTAAAATAAATAAGATCTTATCTAGTCAAACTAGTCACACCAATCTAACCTAGATCTGATCTAATCTAAAGTGACTTATCAAACATGTTAGATAATACTGATGAAATAGATTAGACTCTACTCCTATAGAACGGGTCTTAACTTAGTTCACCCTGCACTAAATTAAGAACGGCAGACCAACTTAGCCATATGCAACTACCTTAACCATTCGATAGTTGCAAAACCCCTCGATTTTAACCTAGCAAGAGATTCTAACCTACCTACACCATACAATCCATCCTACTCACATATGTCCTAGCCATATGTCCTTAACTCGGATGACAACTCCAAGAAATAAAGGCCAAAGAAGACCAACCATGTCAAAGAACGATAAGCATCAACTCAAGACTTCAAAGATCAAGTTGAATCGCCAGCGGAATCAAGATCCATAGTTTAGGATGAAGTCTTTCCTTATTATACCCTTGCCACAACCTCTACTTGCCATAACCGCACCTGACCTAATGAATATCTAGACATACAATATTCATATCATCTACTAACTGTTAAAAAAAACTTGAACAAAACTTTGATTCCCAAAACCAAGTGAGAAACTAAAATTCTACACCAAACCTATTATATCCCTTATCTTACAAATCTCGAGGACGAGATTATTTTTAAGGGGGGTAGGATTTGTAATACCCAATTTGCAATTTGCTAGAAATAATATAAATGGAGAAACAATTTCTCTTTATGCGAGTTTGACATTTATGTACCATCACATGAGAACACCATATTTAAAAACAAATAACTATTAAGATATATGCTACCAAAATATGCATCATGTTGGGTTTTCATGTGGTGTGCATTCTGTGACAACCTAAAAAAAATAATAATGTGACAAAAAAATATATTAAAAAGTCCAAAAGTGGAATTTAAGTTCTAAAGGAAATTTAGAATTTGGGGATTTGAGAAAAGAGAAGAAATACTATACAAATGAGATAAAATAGATATATAAAATAACTAGATTTGGTTATTTAAATTTAACCTAAATATGAACTCCACAAATATAAACTCAAATTTTGAATTTGAATTTGAAAAGGAAAGAAAAAGAGAAAAGAACTGACTTACCTCGACCTGGGCCAATTCCTCACCACCAGCCCACGCCCACTCCCTCTTCACTTTCGCGTGGTGGGCTGAAACGTGCCCCGCCGGCCCAATTCGTGCGCCCTGGCCACCTATGTCTGCACTCGCGTCAGGCACTGACTTGTGGGCCCCACTCGACAGGGTTGTCATCTTCCCCGTGGCATTCGGCTCAGGTCGTTCGTAACAGGCATCACGCACATCTCGCTCTCCGATGACCGATTCTCCCCCTAAAATCGGACTCCGTTCGCAACCAATCTCCACAAATTTGGCGGTCCGTCGTAACTCCGCGCGATTCGCGGATCCTGGGGACTATAGAAATGAGCGTCGCTGCTCTCGTCCGTCATCCGCCCTGTGTCTATGACTTCCTGGTTGCCGCGCCGCAACTGAAGCCACCGAGAACTCTGGCATCGACCATTGGCGGAAATCTTGCCAGCCGAACTCCTATAAATTTCCACGCGCTCGCCTGGATCGTCGGTGGCCTCGCGGCGGGGGTTTGGCGGCTGGTGATTTTGGAATTCGTCGCCGGAGTGCGCGCTTCTCCGCCTGTCCGCCGTGCGCCGTAGTCAGGATCACCGTCATCCACCAGCGAGGTAAGACCACCTTCCGTGGGTCCGCCATGTTCCTTGCTCCGTATAGCAGAGTTTTGGCCTGTGTTGGCTCGCCTGGGCGTAGTCAGGGACTTTGTTCATGGCGCCGCCGCTCTGGTTGGTCGTGTGGATGGGAAGCCCTGGCTGCTAAATCGGCCATTAAATTCACGGCGATCTGACCTCTGTTTCAAGTCCGGTCAGTGGCTGGGTCCGTACGGGGGTCCTCGGCGTGCGTGCTCGCCGGGAGAGCGCCGCCGTGCGAACCGGCTGACTCAGCCGTGTCGCGTGCGTAGAGAGGAAGACGAACCTGGGCGGCGCCGTCACTCTGCCTGCTCGTAAGTGAAGATGGCGATCGGGCCGTTGGTCCGTCCGTGGATGGCACAGATCTAAACGTAAGGATACCGGTTCGGGGTTTTATTTGTACCGTAGATCAGCGATCCCGCGGCCGTGGGCGAGCGAGTGATCATGCGCCATCCGATTGTGATCCAGCGGTGCGCAGAGTGTACCGTTTCGCTTTAATAACGGATCTAATCCTAGCGCTCAGTTTTGATCGGACGGTTGGGATCGCATGTGGTCACGGCGCCAGGGTAGAATTCTTAAAGGGCCCTCGGGGTTCTTCATAATCAACCCGCGGTCCACTGCTTGGTTAAGCCTGGGTCTTAGGAATATTTCTGTTTTAGTCCCTGAACTTCTTGGTAATATTGCGCCTAGTCCAGGAATTTAAGAAATCAGATAAATGGAATTACAAAATGATTTTTTTATAAAAATTAAAATCCAGAATCTTGTTTAAATCATAGAAAATTCATTTTAACTCATTTTTGACCCGTTCCAATTTCTATAATTTTGTATTAATATTGTTTATCACTTAATGACTCTGTTTTGACATGAAAGTGACATTAAAATTTATATCCCATTTAATCTTGTGCAAAATACATAGAATCTTTAGAAATTCATAACTCCTCCGTTTTAACTCCGATTTGATCCGTTCAAGTTGCGTTAGTATCGTATAAATATTTACTACGCAGTAACAATATTGATTATATCATGTCTCATTCTTTTATAAGTAGATCTTTATTTAACTTATGTTGGTTAGTCTTGTTAAACTGCTTATCATTGTAATCTAATAGAATATGATCTATGGTTAATTGATAACTTAGATTAAAAGTTGAGATAATTATTTATAGAACAAATTCTCATATGATTCACACTAACTAATTTATAATATAGTTTAATGGTTAGATCACATAGATCCCCCATAAGTCATAACTTCGCAACCATGACTCCGATCTTGGTGGTGCTCGATCCCACGATCTCATAGCGACGCGTAGATTATTATTACGCAATTTATTCTTATGATTGGTGTGATGTTAATCTTGCCTATACCATGTTTGTTTGTATTGCTACGACTAGCGTGAGGACACGTGTCATCTGAAGAGCAAGTTGGTACCTGGAATCTCAAGTCCCAGGCAAGTTGTGCCCTTGATCACTTCTTTTTACCCACTCATGTTCTAATTAATCATAATGATCTGCATAGGTTAATTTTGATGGGACCTAATAGGTTACCCTAGTTTTGACTATCTTTATACCTTGTTTACCACTGAACTTTTTGGGTAGTACTTGCTAGTGCTTTATGTGGTTTTGGGTATGAAGATACATTAATTATGATTACACTTTTATTATCTGTTTATTATTACTGTTCATGATAAGATCATTATGTTAATTGGAACATGGAGAACCACCCGGGAAAACAGTGCTACCACAAGGGTTTAATGGGACGCCCTTGGCCGATTAATTAGGAAAGCTAGTGGAAGACTACCTTACCCGAAAGGGGCAAGGGCAGTAGGGGAGTGGTCAGTGTAGGGAGGCCCTCGGGAGGATTTTGCTGCGATGGCGGTCCTGCAAGGGATTCCTGCATTGGAGCTTCCTATAAACTGTAGCGGGTTTTCTGAAGCTAGTGGAACTTTGTAAAGGCCTCGTAGTGTTACCCTGCCTCGCCTCCTCGGTAGAGGTGTATGGGAAGTCGCGATCCCTTGGCAGATGGGTAACATGACTTGTGGGTAAAGATGCGCAACCTCTACAGAGTGTAAAACTGGTATACTAGCCGTGCTCACGGTCATGAGCGGCTCGGACACTCACATGATTAAATTATAGAACCTAAACTCAATTTGTCATATGCATTGCATCGCAGGTGAGGTTGTTACTTTTGTTCTACTATTTAATTGGGTTGGTATTTACTTATACTTAGTAATTGCTAATAAAATTTTGACCAACTTTAAAAGCAATGCTCAGCTCTAACCATCCTCTTTGGTAAGCCTTACACTTCATATGAACTCCCACCTTTGGCGAGTTCATTCACATTATTCCCCACAACTTGTTGAGCGATGAACGTATGTGAGCTCACTCTTGCTGTCTCACCCCCCCACAGGTCAAGAACAGGTACCGCAGGATGAGGCGCATGGAGGATGCTGCGACGAGTTCGTGAGAGGTCTAGGCCGTCGTCTCCTAGTCAACTTTGGGTTGCTGGACCGTTGTCTCCTTATAATGTAATTACTTATTTATTTTGTATAGAACTCCTGTTATGTAGTAAAGATGTGACATTCGATCCTGTGCCATGATTCATCATTTGTGTGAGACTTGGTCCCAGCACACCTGGTGATTATGTTCGCGCCCGGGTCTTGGTGCCCCCGAAACCCGGGTGTGACAGCTTTCTCTTCTGAAATCAACCGGGAACAAAACTTCCCCGCAAGGACCACCACACAATTGGTGTCTCTTGCCTTGGTTACAAGTGAGTGTTTGATCACAAGAAAGAATGAGAAAGAAGAAAGCGATCCAAGCGCAAGAGCTCAAAAGAACACGACAAATCACTCTCACTATTCACTAATGCTTTTGTGGAATTGGGAGAGGATTTGATCACTTGGGGTGTGTCTTGTATTGAATGCCTAGCTCTTGTAAGTGGTTGGAAGGTTGAAAACTTGGATGCAATGAATGGTGGGTGGTTGGGGTATTTATAGCCTCAACCACCAAACTAGCCGTTTGGTGGGGTTGTCTGTCGCATGGTGCACCGGACAGTCCGGTGCGCCAGCCACGTCACCAGGCCGTTGGGTTCCGACCGTTGGAGCTCTGACTTCTGGGCCCGCCTGGATGTCCGGTGGCACACCGGACATGCACTGTAGAGTGTCCGGTGTGCCACTTCGCGCGTGCCTGACTTCTGCGCGCTCTGGCGCACATTTAATGCTTCTGCAGGTGACCGTTGGCGCGAAGTAGTCGTTGCTCTGCTGGCTCACCGGACAGTCCGGTGCACACCGGACATGTCCGGTGAATTATAGCGGAGCAAATTCCCGAAGCTGGCGAGTTCCAGAGATGCTCTTCCTTGGAGCACCGGACACTGTCCGGTGTACACCGGACAGTCCGGTGAATTATAGCGGAGCGCCTCTAGTTTTTCTCGAAGGTGAAGAGTTTAGCTTGGAGTACCCTAGTGCACCGGACAGTCCGGTGCGCCAGACCAGGGCTGCCTTCGGTTATCCCTTGCCCTTTTTGTTGAACCCAATTCTTGGTCTTTTTTATTGGCTAAGTGTGAACTTTTGGCACCTGTATAACTTATACACTGGAGCAAAACTAGTTAGTCCAATTATTTGTGTTGGGCAATTCAACCACCAAAATCAATTAGGAACTAGGTGTAAACCTAATTCCCTTTCAATCTCCCCTTTTTGGTGATTGATGCCAACACAAACCAAAGCAAGTATAGAAGTGCATAATTGAACTAGTTTGCATAATGTAAGTGCAAAGGTTGCTTAGAATTGAGCCAATATAAATACTTATAAGATGCGCATGGATTGTTTCTTTATTTCTAACATTTTGGACCACTCTTGCACCACATGTTTTGTTTTTGCAATTTCTTTTGTGAATCTTTTTCAAAGTTCTTTTGCAAATAGTCAAAGGCAAATGAATAGAATTTTGCAAAGCATTTTCAAGATTTGAAATTTTCTCCCCCTCTTTCAAATGCTTTTCCTTTGACTAAACAAAACTCCCCCTAAATGAAATCCTCCTCTTAGTGTTCAAGAGGGTTTTAGGATATACTATTCTCTCCCCCTTTTTGAACATAATAGGATACCAATTTGAAATTTCCAATTGAAAATCATTTTAAAAATTTAGGTGGTGGTGCGGTCCTTTTGCTTTGGGCTAATACTTTCTCCCCCTTTGGCATGAATCGCCAAAAACGGAGTCATTAGAGCCCTCAGAATTTCTTTCTCCCCCTTTGGTCATAAATAAATGAGTGAAGATTATACCAAAGACGGAGTCCTTCTCCCCCAAAGATGGAGAGTTGCTCGGAGTGACGGCGAAGGATAAGTTACGGAGTGGAAGCCTTTGTCTTCGCCGAAGACTCCAATTTCCTTTCAATACACCTATGACTTGGTTTGAAATAGACTTGAAAACACATTAGTCATAGCATATGAAAGTGACATGATCAAAGGTATATAAAAGAGCTATGTGTGCAAATCAACAAAAGAAGTTCTTAGAATCAAGAATATTTAGCTCATGCCTAAGTTTGTTAAAGGTTTGTTCATCTAGTGGCTTGGTAAAGATATCGACTAATTGATCTTTAGTATTAATGTATGAAATCTCGATATCTCCCTTTTGTTGGTGATCCCTTAAAAAGTGATACCGAATGGCTATGTGTTTAGTGCGGCTATGCTCAACGGGATTATCCGCCATGCGGATTGCACTCTCATTATCACATAGAAGGGGAACTTTGGTTAATTTGTAACCATAGTCTCTAAGGGTTTGCCTCATCCAAAGTAGTTGCGCGCAACAATGGCCTGCGGCAATGTACTCGGCTTCGGCGGTAGAAAGAGCTACGGAATTTTGCTTCTTTGAAGCCCAAGGCACCAAGGATCTTCCCAAGAACTGGCAAGTCCCCGATGTGCTCTTTCTATTAATTTTACACCCCGCCCATTCGGCATCGGAATAACCAATCAAATCAAATGTGGATCTGAGAGCACCTAGAGGGGGGGTGAATAGGTGATCTTGTAAAACTTAAAAACTTAAGCCACAAAACTTTGATTAAGCGTTAGCACAGTTAATGCCAAGTGGCTAAAGAGAAGATCTTGCACAATACGATAACCACAAGGAGTTCAACACAGAGAAGACACAGTGGTTTATCCCGTGGTTCGGCCAAGTACAAAACTTGCCTACTCCACGTTGTGGCGTCCCAATGGACGAGAGTTGCACTCAACTCCTCTCAAGTGATCCAATGATCAACTTGAATACCACATTGTTATGCTTTTCTTTTCTTATCGCGTTTTCGAGGAATCTCCACAACTTGGAGTCTCTCGCCCTTACACTTGAAGTTCACAAAGAAGCACGGAGTAAGGGAAAGAATCAACACACACAAATCCACAGCAAAATGCGCACACACACGGCCAAGAATCGAGCTCAAAAGACTATCTCAAAGTTCTCACTAGAACGGAGCTCGAATTACTGAGAATGACAAACAAATGCGCAAAGACTGAGTGTGGATGATCAAGAATGCTCTAAGGTTGCTTGGTTTTCTCCTCCATGCGCCTAGGGGTCCCTTTTATAGCCCCAAGGCAGCTAGGAGCCGTTGAGAGCAATTCTGGAAGGCCATTCTTGCCTTCTATCATCGGGCGCACCGGACAGTCCGGTGCACACCGGACACTGTCCGGTGCCCGATTTCCTTCCCAAACTGGCGCAGCCGACCGTTGCAGATCTGGGAGCCGTTGGCGCACCGGACATGTCCGGTGCACACCGGACAGTCCGGTGCCCCCTTCCGACCGTTGGCCCGGCCACGTGTCGCGCGCAGATTCCGCGGCCGACCGTTGGCCCGGCCGACCGTTGGCTCACCGGACAGTCCGGTGCACACCGGACAGTCCGGTGCACACCGGACAGTCCGGTGAATTTTAGCCGTACGCCGTCGGGCGAATTCCCGAGAGCGGCCACTTCGCGCCGAGTCAGCCTGGCGCACCGGACACTGTCCGGTGCACCACCGGACAGTCCGGTGTGCCAGACTGAGCTGTGTCTTGGTTGTACACAGCCAAGTCTTTTTCACCTCTTTTCTTTTCTTCTTCTTTCTGTTTCTAACACTTAGACAAGTATATTAGTACACAAAACCAATGTACTAAGGCTTAGAAACATACCTTTACTCTTGATTTGCACTTTGTCCATCCATGAGCATAAATTCACATTTAAGCACTTGTGTTGGCACTCAATCACCAAAATACTTAGAAATGGCCCAAGGGCACATTTCCCTTTCAATCTCCCCCTTTTTGGTGATTTATGCCAACACAACATAAAGCAACTAGAACAAGTGCAATATCACTTCAAATAAAACTCAAATTTATTTTGATTCAATTTTGGCATATATGGATCATCCTTTGCCACCACTTGGTTTGTTTTTGCAAATCAAACTCAAATCTCTATCTCTAATTCAAACACACATGTTGAAGCATAAAGAGAGTCTTTCCAAAAGAGATTGATCAATGATTTCAAAAACTCCCCCTATTTCCCATAGTCAACACTTCTCCCCACAAGAGGCCAACTTTTGACAAAAGAGACAATGCAAGAGTTTGACAAAACAAAAAGCTCTATTTTACTATTTTCAAAATTTCTCAAGTGATAGCTGATCCATTTATTGCTTTGGCCTTTATTTTCTCCCCCTTTGGCATCAAGCACCAAAACGGGATCAATCTTGGCCCAATAACCCCATTGCCTCACCAAAATCTTCAACTAAGAGCAAATAGGCAATAAGAGTATAAAGATGAACTTGGAAGAGTTACTCTTTTCATCGGAGTGCAGTGGAAGTCTTGCATGATCCAAGTCCACCTTTTTCCCTTTCAATTATCCTTGGAGACTAAAACAACCAAACTCAAGTACATGGTTAGTCTCAAAGAGTCAAGTTGTAGCACATCTCCCCCTAAATATGTGCATCACTTGCAAACAGGACTTGTGAGGTCCAGGGAGTGTTTGTACAACTTGAGCACCATAAGTAAGCAACGAAATGCATAAGGAACATGATCAAGGGCATAAACACATGTATGCTATAAGTCAATCCAAGTTCCGCGAATCTAAGACATTTAGCTCACTACGCAACCTGCAAAAGGTCTTCTCATCTAGAGGCTTGGTAAAGATATCGGCTAGCTGGTTCTCGGTGCTAACATGAAACACTTCGATATCTCCCTTTTGCTGGTGGTCTCTCAAAAAGTGATGTCGGATGTCTATGTGCTTTGTGCGGCTGTGTTCAACAGGATTTTCCGCCATGCGGATAGCACTCTCATTGTCACATAGGAGTGGGACTTTGCTCAGATTGTAGCCAAAGTCCCGAAGGGTTTGCCTCATCCAAAGTAGTTGCGCGCAACACTGTCCTGCGGCAACATACTCGGCCTCAGCGGTGGATAGGGCAACAGAGGTTTGTTTCTTAGAGTTCCACGACACCAGGGACCTTCCTAAGAATTGGCACGTCCCTGATGTACTCTTCCTATCGACCTTACATCCAGCATAGTCGGAATCTGAGTATCCAACCAAGTCAAAGGTAGACCCCTTTGGATACCAGAGCCCGAAGCAAGGCGTAGCAACCAAATATCTAAGAATTCGCTTCACCGCCACTAAGTGACACTCCTTAGGATCGGATTGAAATCTAGCACACATGCATACGCTAAGCATAATATCCGGTCTACTAGCACATAAATAAAGTAAAGACCCTATCATTGACCGGTATGCTTTTTGATCAACGGACTTACCTCCTTTGTTGAGGTCGGTGTGTCCGTCGGTTCCCATCGGAGTCTTTGCGGGCTTGGCGTCCTTCATCCCAAACCGCTTCAGCAAGTCTTGCGTGTACTTTGTTTGGGAGATGAAGGTGCCGTCCTTGAGTTGCTTCACTTGGAACCCAAGGAAGTAGTTCAACTCGCCCATCATCGACATCTCAAATTTCTGCGTCATCACCCTGCTAAACTCTTCACAAGACTTTTGATTAGTAGAACCAAATATTATGTCATCGACATAAATTTGGCACACAAAAAGATCACCATTGCAAGTCTTAGTAAAAAGAGTTGGATCGGCTTTCCCAACCTTGAAAGCATTAGCAATTAAAAAGTCTCTAAGGCATTCATACCATGCTCTTGGGGCTTGCTTAAGTCCATAGAGCGCCTTAGAGAGCTTACACACATGGTCGGGGTACCGTTCATCCTCGAAGCCAGGGGGTTGCTCTACGTACACCTCCTCCTTGATCGGCCCGTTGAGGAACGCGCTCTTCACATCCATTTGGTACAACCTGAAAGAATGGTGAGCGGCATATGCTAGCAAGATACGAATTGATTCTAGCCTAGCCACCGGAGCAAAAGTCTCCTCAAAGTCCAAACCTGCGACTTGGGCATAACCTTTTGCCACAAGTCGAGCCTTGTTCCTCGTCACCACCCCGTGCTCGTCCTGTTTGTTGCGGAACACCCACTTGGTTCCCACAACATTTTGCTTGGGACGAGGCACCAGTGTCCAAACTTCATTGCGCTTGAAGTTGTTGAGTTCCTCCTGCATGGCCAATACCCAATCCGGGTCTAGCAAGGCCTCCTCTACCCTGAAAGGTTCAATAGAAGAGACAAAGGAGTAATGCTCACAAAAATTAACTAATCGAGATCGAGTAGTTACTCCCTTACTAATGTCACCCAAAATTTGGTCGATGGGATGATCCCTTTGAATCACCGCTCGAACTTGGGTTGGAGGTGCCGGTCGCGCTTCTTCTTCCATCACTTGATCATCTTGTGCTCCCCCTTGATCACACGCCTCCTTTTGATGAACCTGTTCATCGTCTTGAGTTGGGGGATGCACCGTTGTTGAGGAAGAAGGTTGATCTCGTTCATCTTGTTCCTGTGGCCGCACTTCTCCAATCGCCATGGTTCGTATAGCGGCCGTCGGAACATCTTCTTCATCTATATCATCATAATCAACGACTTGCTCTCTTGGAGAGCCATTAGTCTCATCAAATACAACGTCGCTAGAGACTTCAACCAAACCCGATGATTTGTTGAAGACTCTATACGCCTTTGTATTTGAGTCATAACCTAACAAAAACCCTTCTACAGCTTTGGGAGCAAACTTAGAATTTCTACCCTTCTTCACTAGAATGTAGCACTTGCTCCCAAATACACGAAAGTAAGATACATTGGGTTTGTTACCGGTTAGCAGCTCATATGAAGTCTTCTTGAGGAGGCGGTGAAGGTAGACCCTGTTGATGGCGTGGCAAGCCGTGTTCACGGCTTCCGACCAAAAGCGCTCGGGGGTCTTGAATTCTCCAAGCAACGTCCTCGCTATATCGATTAGCGTCCTGTTCTTCCTCTCTACCACACCATTTTGCTGTGGTGTGTAGGGAGCGGAGAACTCGTGCTTGATCCCTTCCTCCTCAAGGAACTCCTCCACTTGAAGGTTCTTGAACTCGGACCCGTTGTCGCTCCTTATCTTCTTCACCTTGAGCTCAAACTCATTTTGAGCTCTCCTGAGGAAGCGCTTGAGGGTCCCTTGGGTTTCAGACTTATCCTGCAAAAAGAACACCCAAGTGAAGCGGGAAAAGTCATCAACAATAACTAAACCATACTTACTTCCTCCTATGCTCAGATAGGCGACGGGTCCGAAGAGGTCCATATGTAGCAGCTCCAGGGGTCTTGATGTTGTCATCACATTTTTGGTGTGATGAGAGCCTCCCACCTATTTCCCTGCTTGACAAGCTGCACAAGGTCTATCTTTTTCGAAATGGACATTTGTTAGACCTATCACGTGTTCTCCCTTTAGAAGCTTGTGGAGGTTTTTCATCCCCACATGTGCTAAGCGGCGATGCCACAACCAGCCCATGCTAGTCTTAGCAATTAAGCATGCATCTAGACCGGCCTCTTCTTTTGCAAAATCAACTAAGTAAAGCTTGTCGTCTAGTACACCCTTAAAGGCTAGTGAACCATCACATCTTCTAAAGACAGACACATCTACATTTGTAAATAGACAGTTATATCCCATATTGCATAATTGACTAACAGATAGCAAATTATATCCAAGAGACTCTACTAAAAACACATTAGAGATAGAGTGCTCATTTGAGATTGCAATTTTACCTAACCCTTTTACCTTGCCTTGATTCCCATCACCGAATATGATTGAATCTTGGGAATCCTTATTTTTGACGTAGGAGGTGAACATCTTCTTCTCCCCCGTCATATGGTTTGTGCATCCGCTATCGATAATCCAGCTTGAACCCCCGGATGCATAAACCTGCAAGGCAAATTTAGGCTTGGGTCTTAGGTACCCAACTCATGTTGGGTCCTGCAAGGTTAGCACAAATATCCTTAGGGACCCAAATGCAAGTTTTGTCTCCCTTGCATCTTGCCCCTAATTTTCTAGCAACTATCTTCCTATCCTTTCTACAAATAGCAAAAGAAGCATTTAAAGCATGATATATTGTAGAAGGTTCATTTACTTTCCTAGGAACATTAACAACATTTCTCCTAGGCATATTATGAACAATATTTCTCCTACCAACATTTCTCTCATGCACATAAGAAGAACTAGAAGCAAACACGGCATGAGAATCAAAGGCATTATATGCATTACAACTCCTATAAGCATTTCTAGATTGTCTCCTATCATGGTACATAAAAGCATGATTCTTTTGCACACTACTAGCCATAGGGGCCTTCCCTTTCTCCTTGGCGGAGATGGGAGCCTTATGGCTTGTCAAGTTCTTGGCTTCCCTCTTGTAGCCAAGTCCATCCTTAATTGAGGGGTGTCTACCAATCGTGTAGGCATCCCTTGCAAATTTTAGCTTGTCAAATTCATTCTTGCTAGTCTTAAGTTGGGCATTAAGACTAGCTAATTCCTCATTTAATTTGGAAATTGAAACTAAATGTTGGGGACTTGTTCTCAAATGCTCTGCCTTAAGAACAAGGCAACATAAAATGTTAAATGTTAACGTCCTTCGTCCATGAAACATTATTCCCTTGAGGATAATCAGCCTTAGACGAAGGTTAACGAGAATATGATTACGAAGCTTAAATCTTCGTAATAAAATTTCAATAAATATTGTAAGACAACGTAGAATAAAGAGTATAAAAAGGGTGAATAATTCATAAATGAATTATATTATACTATATTTATTTGATATGATGAATCATTGAATACAATAATACCTCTGCCTTGGTAAAGGTTGGATTCCGAAAGATGCGATTGCAATTACCAGAATGCCTGAACAGTAAAGGAATACTGTTCACTATTTATAGGCACAGGGCGCAGCCTGTGAGGAATTACAAGTATGCCCCTTATAAAAGTTTACAACATTGACTCAGACCTTTATGGACTAAAAGGTCATTCTATCTTTAGGTCGGTTTGTAATACCGAAGCTTTATGAAGAGGAACCTTCGGCCATCTTATACAAACAGCTTCAGCCGAAAGCCGCTTCTTCCTAGAAGACCTTCGGCGACGAAGCATAGGCCCAACAGTAGCCCCTTTCGCGGTGCTAGATCGTTTTTCGTAACGAGCTTGATCCGTGAAAAAAGTCTCTTAAGCTTCGGAGCGCCGAAGGTCTAAAAAACACCTTCCCTGAGCTCGTTGTCGAGAAACGATTCAATTTCCCAGCGTGTAGCGGCCCCACCTTGCAGAGTTACTGTTCGGTCTCTGCGGTCCACCACGCAGCGAGTGCGAGCGGGTGTCCGCCTGGTGTAAAAATCCTGGCGCTTTGCCTTCTTACCTGCAACACTATATAAACAGACGAGTAGGTGTGAAGTTACCACAGCATTCATTGCTATTTGCACTGTTTTGCTGCCAAAATTTTTAACCGTCGCCGAAGCTTATCTGTCGGAATCGAACGAAGCTCCAGTTTGATACCTGCTTCGGAGGAAGAAAGTATTAACGTTCCACAAGTTCATAATTAAATGGCCAGAGTGCGTTCTACCGCCAGGGTTGAGCGTGAGGGGGACGAGACTGAAGCTTCGGAGACTGTTCCCATCTCCGAAGCTATGCAACGATCCGGGCTGGTGACTTCGGAAAAGATCCCTAATGATGATGCAGAACAAGCAGAACAAGCAATCGCTGAAGCAGAAGAAGAAGATATTGAGGAAACTGATTCCGAAGATGATTATCGTATTGCCATGCCAAGCAAACCCAGCCACATGGACTTCGGGAAATCTACTGTTTCGAAGGCTGATCTGTCCAAGATGGTAAAGTCAGGCTTTTTTACTGAAAATCAGAAGAAGCTATTACGCTTCGGAGGAGAAGAAACTACCCCAAAGCCGGAGAAGGATGAAATTGTTATTTTCAAGAGCTTCCTAAAGGCTGGATTAAGATTTCCCTTACATGGGATTATTGCAGAGGTACTGAAGAGGTTCGGTATCTATTTTCACCAGCTGACCCCTAACGCTATCGTTAGGCTTAGTGTTTATATCTGGGCACTCCGAAGCCAAGCGGTGGAACCATTTGCGGACAGCTTTTGCCGGGTTCACGAGTTGCATTATCAAACGAAGGCTAGAAAGGATGGATTGCACGACAATTTTGGTTGCTATAACTTCGCCTATCGGAAATCTACAAAGTTTCCTGTAATTAGCTACCGAAGCAAATGGGCAGCAGGCTGGAAATCAGAGTGGTTCTATGTCAAGGTTGATGACGACAAGGAAAAGCTTGTACAAAGTCCACTCGAATTAATCTTCGGAGAAACCCGACCTCGCTGCAATATGACACCCGAAGGTCCAACACAACAAGCAATGAATGAATTCAGAATTATTGCAGAGCATATCAGCACAAGGGACCTGGTTCAGGAGTTTTTGGCTTTCAAAGTTTTTCCTAGTGTAAAGGAGTGGGAAATGCCGAAGCTGAAGGGGGAGAAGAAAGAAGGTGAACTCATGCGCTTACCTTACTACTTCAAGTTTAAGAAATACTTCAAAACACCTTGCCAAGAGTGGCTGGATACAATTGAAGTGATGTGCAATGAGATACTTGGCAATTATTCTAAAAAAGAAGATCAGTTGATGACCGCAGCCTTCGGCACCCGTCCGAAGCGAAGACTAAACCGAGTGCTGGACGCCCTAGGTTTCGAATACCCTGATTACGAAAATCTGAACAAAGGTGCCGGAGGCCAAAAAAGGAAAAGGATAACTGAAGCCTTAAATGAAGATGAAAAAGAACTACCAAAGAAGAAAATTCCGAAGAGGAAGAGAGCGTCTTCTCCGAAGCGTAAAATATCCGACGAAGAAGAAACCCCCGCATCACCCTCTGCCGCTGACATTGAGGAAATTTTGAAGGTAATGACTGAATCCTTACCTGCGAAGCTAAGTCCACTGGGGCCCCAACTGACAAAGTTTTTTCAGAAGGACAAGGAGCCCGAAAAATCGAAGAAAATAATCAAAGCAAAGAAACAAAGAATTATTACTGTGACAGAAGTAATTGACAAGACACCGCCAAGAGCTTCAGCTCAGAAAACACCAGCAGCTGCGAAAGGGACAGATATTGAAATTACACCTTCGGAGGTCGCAGCTGCCGAAGCTGCCTCGGCTGAAGATTTGAACCTGGAGAGCACAATCGAACACATTGACAAAATACTGCTAGACATGGCTGCAGAAGAAGCTACCACCGCCGCCGAAGAGGCCGCGACCGCAGCGTCGGAGAAAGGGAAAGAAATTGCTGATGAAGCTTCAGAAAACGAAGCCTTCATGTTCCAGAATTTAGTTGGAGAAAAACTGTCAAAAGCTGAAAGAGAAGAGCTTAGAGAATATGCAAAATCATGCGGATACAAACCTGGAGCACTCCTCTTCGGAGGCGTTGATGATGAAAAATTAGATTGTATTCGAGATCAAACCGGAGCCAAAGTTATCGGTACTCTGTCCAAGAGTATCGGCTTTCCGAAGCTAGAAACAGACATCAGCCGCTACCGACGACAACATATCGTCGGTAGTTTATTTTATTCCAACTTCAAGGTGAACTACTTTTGCTTTAACTTTTATTGTTTCTAATAATGAAAACATGTCTGACGAAGGTTGTTCTCGTGCAGAGTATGCTGTTGAGCAAAGCCTTGCAAATGCAGCAAGATTTTGAAGATAGGAAGCACGAAGTTATAATTGAAAATTTGGAAAGCAAAATAAAGGAACAATCAGATGCTTTCGAGAAAAAGAACTTTGAGCTCCAGGCAACCGAAGGTTTATTGGCGGAAGCTGAAGCAAAAATAACAGAACTGAACACGAAGCTTCTCCGCCAGTCTGAACAGTTCGAACCAGAAAAGCAAGATCTTAGTGCAAAACTTGAAGCCGAAGCTCAACAAAATTCAGATTTGAGAAAACTACTGACAAGCCTTCAAGAAAAATGTTTGGAATTTAGCAACAAATGCATTCAACGATTAAGAAAGATTTTTCACTCAGTTGGGGCCAGTAGTGAAAAATTCACCCCCTCAGCTGAAGATCTACCGAAAACCTTCGAACATATTGAGGGTGAGATTGACGAGCTCGACGAAGTCATAGCTGGGCACGGTGACTTCTGTGCCTGGGTGGCTTCTCGGGGCACTGCTGCAGCTTTCCTGAAAGCTGGCTGCGATCATGGAAAGATTGTCAATAGGCCAAATTTCACTTTAACACCATCAATCCTAGATGACATTCCTGATCTCGCCCGAAGTATCTCTAATAGATTTGTAAAAATGATATGGACAAAAGGTGGGCGAGAAAAGGCTGGAGACGAAGCTCGTAGCCACCTTGAACCAGTAAGAAACCATACCTTGTGCTTACCTTTTCCTGCAAGGTCGACTCTGACTTACAACGACCTTATTCATGTAGGATGACGAAGCCGAAGCCGATGATTAAAAATGACGCTGAAGCCGAAGCTCCTTGGAGATTAGATAGTAGACTGTAGACAGTACTTGAGAAACTTTTGAGATAACTTTTGTAAATGTAACTAAAACTTGTCTTTAATGAATTCTGTTCATACCTTGTGATATATCCTTATCCTTCCATTGATGTATGAGAAATGCTTTGATGTGGACGAAATTTTCTTTTTTGAGCCGAAGGCGAAAAAACACCTTCCCTTCTTTTCGTACGCAGCGAAGCATAGAAAACAACATTTTCCTTTTTTCCGAAGCTCTCCTTTTTGTACACGAAGCTCTTTCTTCCCCTTCTTTTTTTTTTCTTTTTGCCGAAGCAACCACTTATGCCATGAAGATGATTATCCTACATATGCCTGGATGAATGTTTATGAATGCAAATGCTATGATGTAATGTGATGTGCAAATGAATGGCCAAACACGTATTCCGAAGCCATACTCATAGCCATTATTTTCTTAAAAACAATCACACCTCAGCTCTGCATTCCCTTAGGAACGACTTTGGAGCTTCTTCGCCTTTACTTTTGGCGGAATCAGCGTTGACTTTTCCCTGTAAGCTCTGCATTCCCTTAGGAACGACTTTGGAGCTTCTTCGCCTTTACTTTTGGCGGAATCAGCGTTGACTTTTCGCTGTAAGCTCTGCATTCCCTTAGGAACGACTTTGGAGCTTCTTCGTTTTTACTTTTCGACACTCGATGGTGCGTTCTCAGCTTTTACATTTACATTCCTTGGGGGATTTTGCTCTTATAGAACTAAAAAAGGAAATTACATGTGATGGCCCCATTAAAAACCTTTCTCCCCCTTCGGAAAGGAAAAGGGTGCCATGAAAGAAAAATAAAAAATATGAAAAATTACATCGAGTTATACATAGTATCGCCGAAGCTCATCCGCATTCCAAGATCTAGGAATGTCGTTGTCGTCCATATCCTTCAATCTGTATGAACCGGGTCTTGACGAAGATGCTATTAAGAAAGGTCCATCCCATTTCAACTGCAACTTGCCCACTGTTTCTGGATTGGCCACTCTCCGAAGCACCAAGTGTCCTGGCTCAATATTCTTTAGCCGAACCTTTCTATCTCGCCATTTAATTGTTTCGGCTTGATATTTATTGATGTTTTCCACGGCTTGCAGCCTGATCCCTTCTAAAGCATCTTTTTCCATAGAATAAGCAGCTTCGGAACCTGATTCTGCCGAGGCTACTACCCTTATTGATCTGGTTTTAGCTTCTTCCGGAGTTATTGCTTCGTCACCGAATAATAACTTGAATGGAGTAAAGCCTGTAGACCTTGATGTTGTTGTATTGTGGCTCCACACCACTTTGGTTAACTGATCTGGCCACTTTCCCCTGGGTTGATTGAAGATTAACTTCATTATTCCTGTCATTATGATGCCATTTGCTCTTTCAACGAGTCCATTTGACTCCGGATGTCTGACTGATGCAAAATGGATCTTCGTACCAATTTGATCACAGAAATCCCTAAAAGCTTCGGAGTCAAACTGTGTTCCATTATCCACAGTGATAGCCTTTGGTACCCCGAAACGACAAACAATATTCTGCCAGAAAAACTTTTGGACGGTGGCCGAAGTTATTGTGGCTAAAGGCTTTGCCTCAATCCATTTAGAAAAATATTCCACCGCCACTACAACATATCTTAGGTTCCCTTGGGCCGGTGGTAACGGACCTAACAAGTCAAGGCCCCACCTTTGCAATGGCCAAATGGGTTGTATGAGCTGTGTTAAGGACGAAGGTTGTTTTTGATCTCGTGCACATTTCTGACAACCTTCGCACTTTTGGACTAATTCCGCTGCATCCGAAGCTGCCTTCGGCCAATAAAATCCTTGGCGGAAAATTTTTCCAAGTAACGGCCTAGATCCAATGTGAGATCCACACAGGCCTGCATGTATTTCTTTCATCAACTCTATACCTTCGGTTCTGGATAAACACTTGAGTAGCGGAGCACAAACTCCATGCTTGTACAACTCTCCTTCTATCATGACATATGGACGAGCTCTTGCCTCTATCCTCCTGTTATAAGCTTCGTCATCTGAAAGGAATTTACCCTGAAGATAAGAGATGATCTCAGTTCTCCAATCTTCGCTATAAACAGGAGATATATTGAGGACTGCTCTTTCAAGAAGTTCGACCGAAGGTGCTTTTATTGTTTCGAAGAACACATCCGAAGGTAAGGGCAGCCCCTGTGCTGCTGACTTAGCTAGCAAATCAGCATGCTCATTTTGTCCTCGAGGGATATTTTTGACAGAAAATCCCTCGAAGGAAGCTTCAACTCTTCGAACGATATCCAGATACTTTTCAAGCTTCGGATCTTTAGCCTTGCAACTCTTGTCAATATGACCCGAAACAACTTGGGAATCAGTTTTAAGAACAGTCCTTCTGATTCCCATTGCTTTTAGCTTCCGAAGACCCAGAAGCAGGGCTTCGTACTCGGCAATGTTGTTTGTGCAACTAAAATCAAGCTTTGCCGCATAACAAGTTTTAACTTTGGAAGGTGAAACCAACACAGCAGCCGCTCCCGCTCCGAAGGTTCCCCAGGACCCATCGCAAAACACTGTCCATGCTTCGGCGTCTTTATTTGTTTCTTCCTCCTGAGCCCCTGGCGTCCAGTCAGCAATGAAGTCTGCTAACGCCTGGGACTGAATCGAAGATCTATGAACATATTCAATACAAAATTCATTGAGCTCTGCAGCCCATTTTCCAATCCTTCCAGTAGCTTCTCGATTCTTCATAATATCCTTCAGAGGTTGTGAAGAAGGAACAATTATGTTGTAAGCTTGAAAATAGTGCTGAAGCTTCCTGGATGCCATCAAAACAGCATATAACACCTTCTCTAATTCTGTGTAGTTTTTCTTTGATATACTAAGAACTTCAGATACAAAATATACTGGGACCTGCTTCCTGGCTTGGCCATCAAGCTTCTCCTGGACAAGTGCTGCACTTACCGCTGAGTGCGAAGCTGCCACATATAATAATAAAGGAGCCCCTGGCGTAGGTGGAGTTAGTGCTGTTAGATCTATCAAATACTGCTTCAGCTCTTCGAAGGCCTTCTGCTGGATTGGTCCCCATTGAAAGACTTCGACTGACTTCAGCACTTCGAAGAATGGTAAGTTTCTCTCTGCTGATCTGGATATGAATCTATTGAGAGATGCCAACCTTCCTGTCAATCTTTGAGCCCCCTTTTTTGTAGTTGGTGGCTCCATCCGAAGTATAGCTTCAATCTTACTTGGATTAGCTTCAATTCCCTTTGTTGAAACCAAGCATCCTAGAAATTTCCCCTTCTTTACTCCGAAGACGCATTTTTCTGGATTCAACTTTAAGCCAGCTTGTCTGAAACTGGCGAAGGTCTCCTGCAGGTCAGCAATATGATTCTCCTGCTTCGTGCTTTTTACAATGATGTCATCAACATAAGTTAGCACATTTCTGCCTATCTGAGACTGGAGAACCTTCACAGTCATTCTGCTGAAACTTCCTCCAGCGTTTTTGAGCCCCTCAGGCATCCGAAGATAACAATATGTGCCACTTGGAGTTATGAAGCTAGTCTTCGGCTCATCTTCCTTCTTCATCCAGATTTGATGATAGCCTGAATAGCAGTCTAACAGACTCATAAGCTCTAAAGAAGCTGCTGCATCAACTAAAGAGTCTATCCTTGGCAATGGGAATTCATCCTTCGGACAAGCCTTGTTAAGATCTGTAAAATCGATACACATTCGCCACTTGCCATTGGCCTTTTTTACCATAACAGTGTTAGCTAGCCATTCTGGGTACTTTACTTCTCTGATAACTCCTGCACTGAGGAGTCTTTTGACTTCGTTGCGAGCACCTTCGGCCTTATCATCTGACATTTTCCGAAGCCTTTGCTTTCTGGGTCTGAAGGATGGATCGACATTGAGCGAGTGCTCAATAACATCCCTATTAACTCCGCAGAGATCATTGGCTGACCATGCAAAAACATCTTTGTTGTTGAACAAAAACCTTATCAAGGTTTTCTCTTGTTCTTCGGATAACTGAGAGCCCAACAGCACCTTCTGCTCTGCTATATCCTCACATAAGAGCATGGGCTTCGGCTGATCTGCTGAAGCTGCTTTCTCCCTTCTGAATTTGTATTGTTCACAAGCTTCAGCTCCATCTATGTTATGGATTGCTTTTGAATCAGTCCAGTTTCCTTCGGCCCTTCTGGCAGCTTCCTGGCTTCCATGAATAGCGATGGGTCCTTGATCCGAAGGTATCTTCATGCAAAGATAGGCATGGTGAAGAATTGCTTCAAAAGCATTGAGGGTGCCACGACCAATAATTGCATTGTAAGGGTATTCCATGTCAACGATGTCAAACACAACTTGCTCAGTTCTAGTGTTGTTGATGAACCCGAAGGTCACTGACATGGTAATCTTGCCTAGTGCTACAATCTGTCTTCCTCCGAAGCCACAGAGAGGATGTGTAGCATCATGAATCTTATCTTCTGGCTCTTGCATTTGTCTGAAGGCCTTAGCAAATATGATGTCAGCTGCACTGCCTGTGTCAACCAAGACATTGTGGACCAGAAATCCTTTGATAACACAAGAAATAACCATGGCATCGTTGTGTGGGTAATCCTTGAGCTGAAGGTCCTCTTGGGAGAAGGTAATAGGAATGTGAGACCATCTTGACTTGATGAAGGGTCCTTGCACCCCAACATGTTGTACCCTTCTCTGTGCTTCCTTCTTTTGTTTCTTGTTAGCTGGCTCTGAGGACGAGCCACCTGTGATCGGGAGCACCAGCTTCGGGTCCGAAGCAGCTCCAGCTTGATCGTTGAACGAAGCCATCAGCTCAAAAAAGTGGAAGTGAGTTCACCGGAGGTGGGCGCCAATGTTGGGGACTTGTTCTCAAATGCTCTGCCTTAAGAACAAGGCAACATAAAATGTTAAATGTTAACGTCCTTCGTCCATGAAACATTATTCCCTTGAGGATAATGAGCCTTAGACGAAGGTTAACGAGAATATGATTACGAAGCTTAAATCTTCGTAATAAAATTTCAATAAATATTGTAAGACAACGTAGAATAAAGAGTATAAAAAGGGTGAATAATTCATAAATGAATTATATTATACTATATTTATTTGATATGATGAATCATTGAATACAATAATACCTCTGCCTTGGTAAAGGTTGGATTCCGAAAGATGCGATTGCAATTACCAGAATGCCTGAACAGTAAAGGAATACTGTTCACTATTTATAGGCACAGGGCGCGGCCTGTGAGGAATTACAAGTATGCCCCTTATAAAAGTTTACAACATTGACTCAGACCTTTATGGACTAAAAGGTCATTCTATCTTTAGGTCGGTTTGTAATACCGAAGCTTTATGAAGAGGAACCTTCGGCCATCTTATACAAACAGCTTCAGCCGAAAGCCGCTTCTTCCTAGAAGACCTTCGGCGACGAAGCATAGGCCCAACACTAAATGATCACTACAAGCATCAATGTCAAACTCTTTACACCTATTACAAGTTTCAACAATTTCTACACAAGACTTAGATTTACTAGCTACTTCTAGTTTAGCATTTAAATCATCATTAAAACTTTTTAACTTAGCAATAGTTTCATGACAAGAAGATAATTCACTAGAGAGCATTTCATTCCTCTTAATTTCTAGAGCAAGAGATTTCTGTGCTTCTACAAATTTATCATGTTCTTCATACAACAAATCATCTTGCTTTTCTAAAAGTATATTCCTATCATTCAAGGCATCAATTAATTCATTAATTTTGTCTACCTTGGTTCTATCTAATCCCTTGAATAAGCATGAGTAATCTATCTCATCATCATCACTAGACTCATCCTCACTTGAAGAAGCATAAGTACTAGTATTATGAGTGCTTACTTTCTTCTCCCTTGCCATGAGGCAAGTGTGACGCTCGTTGGGGAAGAGGGATGACTTGTTGAAGGCGGTGGCGGCGAGTCCTTCATTGTCGGAGTCGGACGAAGAGCAGTCCGAATCCCACTCCTTGCCAAGATGAGCCTCGCCTTTTGCCTTCTTATAGTTCTTCTTTTTCTCCCTCTTGTTTCCTTGATCCTGATCACTATCATTGTCGGGACAGTTAGCAATAAAATGACCAAGCTTACCGCATTTGAAGCATGAGCGCTTCCCCTTGGCTTTGGTCTTGCTTGGCTGTCCCTTGCGACCTTTAAGCACCGTCTTGAATCTTTTGATGATGAGAGCCATCTCTTCATCATTAAGTTCGGCCGCCTCAATCTGTGCCACCTTGCTAGGTAGCGCCTCCTTGCTTCGTGTTGCCTTGAGAGCAAGGGGTTGCGGCTCGTTGATCGGACCATTCAAGGTGTCGTCCACGTACCTTGCCTCCTTGATCATCATTCGGCCGCTAACGAATTTCCCAAGAACTTCTTCGGGCGACATCTTGGTGTACCTAGGATTTTCACGAATATTGTTCACCAAATGAGGATCAAGAACGGTAAATGACCTTAGCATTAGGCGGACGACGTCGTGGTCCGTCCATCGCGTGCTCCCGTAGCTCCTTATTTTGTTGATAAGGGTCTTGAGCCGGTTGTATGTTTGGGTCGGCTCCTCGCCCCTTATCATCGCGAACCGTCCAAGCTCGCCCTCCACCAACTCCATTTTGGTGAGCAAGGTAACGTCATTTCCCTCATGAGAAATCTTGAGGGTGTCCCAGATCTGCTTGGCGTTATCCAAGCCGCTCACTTTGTTATATTCATCCCTGCACAATGAAGCTAGAAGAACAGTAGTAGCTTGTGCATTCTTATGGATTTGCTCATTAATGAATATAGGACTATCCGAACTATCAAAGTGCATTCCACTATCTACAATCTCCCATATACTAGGATGGAGAGAGAATAGGTGACTACGCATTTTGTGGCTCCAAAAACCGTAGTCCTCCCCATCAAAGTGTGGGGGCTTGCCGAGTGGAATGGAGAGCAAATGTGAATTTGAACTTTGCGGAATACGAGAGTAGTCAAAGGAAAAGTTCGAATTAACCGGTTTCCTTCTCTCGTAGTCGTTGTGGTCGTCGTCCTTTTGGGAAGAAGTAGACTCATCGCTGTCGTCGTAGTAGACGATCTCCTTGATGCGCCTTGTCTTCTTCTTCTTCCCTTCCTATCGTCTATGACCCGAGCCGGAGTCGGTAGGCTTGTCATTTTTGGGCTCGTTGACGAAAGACTCCTTCTCCTTATCGTTGATCACTATCCCATTGCCCTTAGGATCCATCTCTTCGGGCGGTTAGTCCCTCTTCTTGAAGAGAACGGCTCTGATACCAATTGAGAGCACCTAGAGGGGGGTGAATAGGTGATCCTGTAAAACTTAAAAACTTAAGCCACAAAACTTTGATTAAGCGTTAGCACAGTTAATGCCAAGTGGCTAAAGAGAAGATCTTGCACAATACGATAACCACAAGGAGTTCAACACAGAGAAGACACAGTGGTTTATCCCGTGGTTCGGCCAAGTACAAAACTTGCCTACTCCACGTTGTGGCGTCCCAACGGACGAGAGTTGCACTCAACTCCTCTCAAGTGATCCAATGATCAACTTGAATACCACAGTGTTATGCTTTTCTTTTCTTATCGCGTTTTCGAGGAATCTCCACAACTTGGAGTCTCTCGCCCTTACACTTGAAGTTCACAAAGAAGCACGGAGTAAGGGAAAGAATCAACACACACAAATCCACAGCAAAATGCGCACACACACGGCCAAGAATCGAGCTCAAAAGACTATCTCAAAGTTCTCACTAGAACGGAGCTCGAATTACTGAGAATGACAAACAAATGCGCAAAGACTGAGTGTGGATGATCAAGAATGCTCTAAGGTTGCTTGGTTTTCTCCTCCATGCGCCTAGGGGTCCCTTTTATAGCCCCAAGGCAGCTAGGAGCCGTTGAGAGCAATTCTGGAAGGCCATTCTTGCCTTCTGTCATCGGGCGCACCGGACAGTCCGGTGCACACCGGACACTGTCCGGTGCCCGATTTCCTTCCCAAAATGGCGCAGCCGACCGTTGCAGATCTGGGAGCCGTTGGCACACCGGACAGTCCGGTGCCCCCTTCCGACCGTTGGCTCGGCCACGTGTCGCGCGCAGATTCCGCGGCCGACCGTTGGCCCGGCCGACCGTTGGCTCACCGGACAGTCCGGTGCACACCGGACAGTCCGGTGAATTTTAGCCGTACGCCGTCGGGCGAATTCCCGAGAGCGGCCACTTCACGCCGAGTCAGCCTGGCGCACCGGACACTGTCCGGTGCACCACCGGACAGTCCGGTGTGCCAGACTGAGCTGTGTCTTGGTTGTACACAGCCAAGTCTTTTTCACCTCTTTTCTTTTCTTCTTCTTTCTGTTTCTAACACTTAGACAAGTATATTAGTACACAAAACCAATGTACTAAGGCTTAGAAACATACCTTTACTCTTGATTTGCACTTTGTCCATTGAAAATCGCCTAGAGGGGGGTGAATAGGGCGAAACTGAAATTCTCAAAAACAATCACAACTACAAGTCGGGTTAGCGTTAGAAATATAATCAAGTCCGCGAGAGAGGGCACAAAACAAATCACAAGCGAATAATGAAGTGAGACACGCGGATTTGTTTTACCGAGGTTCGGTTCTCTCAAACCTACTCCCCGTTGAGGAGGCCACAAAGGCCGGGTCTCTTTCAACCCTTCCCTCTCTCAAACGGTCCCTTGGACCGAGTGAGCTTCTCTTCTCAAATCACTTGGGAATCAAGCTTCCCGCAAGGACCACCACACAATTGGTGTCTCTTGCCTCAATTACAAGTGAGTGTTTGATTACAAGAAAGAAAGCCAAGAAAAGAAGCGATCCAAGCGCAAGAGCTCAAATGAACACTACAAATCACTCTCTCTAGTCACTAGGGCTTTGTATGGAGTTGGGAGAGGATTTGTTCTCTTTTGTTGTGCTTTGCAATGAATGCTAGCTCTTGTATAGTGGTTGGAAGCTGGAAAACTTGGATGCAATGAATGGTGGGGTGGTTGGGGTATTTATAGCCCCAACCACCAACTTGACCGTTGGTGGAGGCCGTCTGTTCGATGGCGCACCGGACAGTCCGGTGCACACCGGACATGTCCGGTGCCCCCGTCACGTCATCAGTGCCGTTGGAAATTGACCGTTGGAGTTCTGACTTCTGGGCCCGCCTTGATGTCCGGTGGCGCACCGGACATGCACTGTTCACTGTCTGGTGCGCTGGCATGGGCGACTCTGACTCTGCGCGCGCTGCGCGCGCATTAAATGCCGTCGCAGGTAACCGTTGGCGCGAAGTAGCCATTGCTCCGAGGATGCACCGGACAGTCCGGTGCACACCGGACATGTCCGGTGAATTATAGCGGAGCAGCTTCTGGAATTCTCGAGGCAAGCGAGTTCCGGAGCCGCGACCCGTTGGAGCACCGGACACTGTCCGGTGTACACCGGACAGTCCGGTGAATTATAGCGCGCCGGCTCTGGATTTTCCCGAAGGTGACGAGTTGGAGCCTGAGTCTCCCTGGTGCACCGGACACTGTCCGGTGGCGCACCGGACAGTCCGATGTGCCAGACCAGAGGGGCCTTCGGTTGCCTCTTTGCCCTTTTGTTGAACCCAACACTTGGTCTATTTATTGACTATGTGTGAACCTTGGCACCTGTATAACTTATACACTAGAACAAACTAGTTAGTCCAAAGATTTGTGTTGGGCAATTCAACCACCAAAATTAATTGGGAACTAGGTGTAAGCCTAATTCCCTTTCAATCTCCCCCTTTTTGGTGATTGATGCCAACACAAACCAAAGCAAATATAAAAGTGCATAATTTGAACTAGTTTGCATAATGTAAGTGTAAAGGTTGCTTGGAATTGAGCCAATATAAATACTTACATGATGCGCATGGATTGTTTCTTTGTTTTTGACATATTGGACCACATTTGCACCAAAAGTTTTGTTTTGCAAAATCTTTTGTAAATTCTTTTCAAGAACTTTTTGCAAGATAGTCAAAGATAAATGAATAAGAATTTTGAGAAGCATTGTCAAGATTTGAAATTTTCTCCTTTTGTTTGAAATGCTTTTCCTTTGACTAAACAAAACTCCCCCTCAAATAAATTCTCCTCTTAGTGTTCAAGAGGGTTTTAAGATATCAAGTTTTGAAAATACTACTTGCTCCCCCTTTAGGACACAAGGAGATACCAATTTTGAAATTTTCCATCCAATTGAAAATCATATTTTAAAATTAGGTGGTGGTGCGGTCCTTTTGCTTTGGGCTCATGTTTTCTCCCCCTTTGGCATGAATCGCCAAAAACGGAATCATTAGAGCCCTCCGAAATACTTTCTCCTCCTTTGGCCATAAAATAAATGAGTGAAGATTATACCAAGGTTGGAGAGATGCTCGGAGTGACGGCGAAGGATGAGTAGTAGAATGGAGTGGAAGCCTTTGTCTTCGCCGAAGACTCCAATTCCCTTTCAATATACCTATGACTTGGTTTGAAATAGACTTGAAAACACATTAGTCATAGCATATAAAAGAGATATGATCAAAAGTATATAAATGAGCTATGTGTGCAATCTAACAAAAGAAGTTGCGGGAATCAAGAATATTGAGCTCATGCCTAAGTTTGGTAAAAGTTTGTTCATCAAGAGGCTTGGTAAAGATATCGGCTAATTGATCTTTAGTGTTTATGTAAGAAATCTCGATATCCCCCTTTTGTTGGTGATCCCTAAGAAAATGATACCGAATGGCTATGTGTTTAGTGCGACTATGCTCGACGGGATTGTCGGCCATCTTAATTGCACTCTCATTATCACATAGAAGAGGAACTTTGGTTAGTTTGTAACCGTAGTCCCGCAGGGTTTGCCTCATCCAAAGCAATTGCGCGCAACAATGGCCTGCGGCAATATACTCGGCTTCGGCGGTAGAAAGAGCGACCGAATTTTGCTTCTTTGAAGCCCATGACACCAAGGATCTTCCCAAGAACTGGCAAGTCCCCGATGTGCTCTTCCGGTTAATCTTACACCCCGCCCAATCGGCATCTGAATAACCAATTAAATCAAAAGTGGATCCCCGAGGGTACCAAAGCCCAAACTTAGGAGTATAAGCCAAATATCTCAAGATTCGTTTTACGGCCGTAAGGTGTGATTCCTTAGGGTCGGCTTGGAATCTTGCACACATGCATACGGAAAGCATAATATCCGGTCGAGATGCACATAAATAGAGTAAAGAACCTATCATCGACCGGTATACCTTTTGATCCACGGACTTACCTCCCGTGTCGAGGTCGAGATGCCCATTGGTTCCCATGGGTGTCTTGATGGGCTTGGCATCCTTCATCCCAAACTTGTTTAGTATGTCTTGAGTATACTTGGTTTGGCTAATGAAGGTGCCCTCTTGGAGTTGCTTCACTTGGAATCCTAAGAAATACTTCAACTCCCCCATCATAGACATCTCGAATTTTTGTGTCATAATCCTACTAAACTCTTCACATGTAGACTCGTTAGTAGACCCAAATATAATATCATCAACATAAATTTGGCATACAAACAAGTCATTTTCAAGAGTTTTAGTAAAGAGTGTAGGATCGGCCTTTCCGACTTTGAAGCCATTAGCAATAAGAAAATCTCTAAGACATTCATACCATGCTCTTGGGGCTTGCTTGAGCCCATAAAGCGCCTTAGAGAGCTTATAGACATGGTTAGGATACTCACTGTCTTCAAAGCCGGGAGGTTGCTCAACATAGACCTCTTCCTTGATTGGTCCATTGAGGAAGGCACTTTTCACGTCCATTTGATAAAGCTTAAAGCCATGGTAAGTAGCATAGGCTAATAATATGCGAATTGACTCAATCCTAGCTACGGGTGCATAGGTTTCACCGAAATCCAAACCTTCAACTTGGGAGTATCCCTTGGCCACAAGTCGAGCTTTGTTCCTTGTCACCACACCATGCTCATCTTGCTTGTTGCGGAAGACCCATTTGGTTCCTACAACATTTTGATTAGGACGTGGAACCAAATGTCATACCTCATTCCTAGTGAAGTTGTTGAGCTCCTCTTGCATTGCCACCACCCAATCCGAATCTTGTAGTGCTTCCTCTACCCTGTGTGGCTCAATAGAGGAAACAAAAGAGTAATGTTCACAAAAATGTGCAATACGAGATCTAGTAGTTACCCCCTTATGAATGTCGCCGAGGATGGTGTCGACGGGGTGATCTCGTTGGATTGCTTGGTGGACTCTTGGGTGTGACGGCCTTGGTTCTTGCTCATCCTCCTTTTCTTGATCATTTGCATCTCCCCCTTGATCGTTGCCGTCATTTTGAGGTGGCTCATCTTCTTGATCCTCTTGTTCAATATCTTGAGCCTCATCCTCAATTTGAGTTGGTGGAGATGCTTGCATGGAGGAGGATGGTTGATCTTGTGCATGTGGAGGCTCTTTGGATTCCTTAGGACACACATCCCCAATGGACATGTTCCTTAGCGCTATGCATGGAGCCTGTTCTTCACCTATCTCATCAAGATCAACTTGCTCTACTTGAGAGCCGTTAGTCTCATCAAACACAACGTCACAAGAAACTTCAACAAGTCCTGAGGACTTGTTAAAGACTCTATATGCCCTTGTGTTTGAGTCATATCCTAGTAAAAAGCCTTCTACAGTTTTAGGAGCAAATTTAGATTTTCTACCTCTCTTAACAAGAATAAAGCATTTGCTACCAAAAACTCTAAAATATGAAATATTGGGCTTTTTACCGGTTAGGAGTTCATAGGATGTCTTCTTGAGGATTCGGTGAAGATATAACCGGTTGATGGCGTAGCAAGCGGTGTTGACCGCTTCGGCCCAAAACCGATCCGGTGTCTTGTACTCATCAAGCATGGTTCTTGCCATGTCCAATAGAGTTCGATTCTTCCTCTCCACTACACCATTTTGTTGTGGAGTGTAGGGAGAAGAGAACTCATGCTTGATGCCCTCCTCCTCAAGGAAGCCTTCAACTTGAGAGTTCTTGAACTCCGTCCCATTGTCGCTTCTAATTTTCTTGATCCTTAAGCTGAACTCATTTTGAGCCCGTCTCAAGAATCCCTTTAAAGTTTCTTGGGTATGAGATTTTTCCTGCAAAAAGAATACCCAAGTGAAGCGAGAATAATCATCCACAATAACTAGACAATACTTACTCCTGCCGATGCTTATGTAAGCGATCGGGCCGAATAGGTCTATGTGAAGGAGCTCCAGTGGCCTGTCACTAGTCATGATGTTCTTGTGTGGATGATGAACACCAACTTGCTTCCAGGCTTGGCATGCGCTACAAATCCTGTCTTTCTCAAAATGAACATTTGTTAGTCCTAAAATGTGTTCTCCCTTTAGAAGCTTATGAAGATTCTTCATTCCAACATGGGCTAGTCGGCGGTGCCAGAGCCAACCCAAGTTAGTCTTAGCAACCAAGCAAGTGTCGAGTTCAGCTTTATCAAAATCTACCAAGTATAGCTGACCCTCTAACACTCCCTTAAATGCTATTGAATCATCACTTCTTATAAAGACAGTGACACCTACATCAGTAAATAGACAGTTGTAGCCCATTTGACATAATTGGGATACGGAAAGCAAATTGTAATCTAATGAATCAACAAGAAAAACATTGGAAATGGAGTGGTCAGGGGATATAGCAATTTTACCCAAGCCTTTGACCAAACCTTGATTTCCATCCCCGAATGTGATAGCTCGTTGGGGATCTTGGTTTTTCTCATATGAGGAGAACATCTTTTTCTCCCCTGTCATGTGGTTTGTGCACCCGCTGTCGAGTATCCAACTTGAGCCCCCGGATGCATAAACCTACAAAACAATTTTAGTTCTTGACTTTAGGTACCCAAACGGTTTTGGGTCCTTTGGCATTAGACACAAGAACTTTGGGTACCCAAACACAAGTTTTTGATCCCTTGTGCTTGCCCCCAACATATTTGGCAACTACTTTGCCGGATTTGTTAGTCAATACATAAGATGCATCAAAAGTTTTAAATGAAATGTCATGATCATTTGATGCATTAGGAGTTTTCTTCTTAGGCAACTTAGCACGGGTTGGTTGCCTAGAGCTAGATGTCTCACCCTTATACATAAAAGCATGATTAGGGCCAGAGTGAGACTTCCTAGAGTGAATTCTCCTAATTTTGCTCTCGGGATAACCGGCAGGGTACAAAATGTAACCCTCGTTATCCTGAGGCATGGGAGCCTTGCCCTTAACAAAGTTTGACAATTTCTTAGGAGGGGCATTAATTTTGACATTGTCTCCCCTTTGGAAGCCAATGCCATCCTTAATGCCAGGGCGTCTCCCACTATAGAGCATACTTCTAGCAAATTTAAATTTTTCATTTTCTAAGTTATGCTCGGCAATTTTAGCATCTAATATTGCTATATGATAATTTTGTTGTTTAATCAAAGTCATGTGATCATGTATAGCATCAATGTTAACATCTCTACATCTAGTACAAATAGAGACATGCTCAATGGTAGATGCAGTTGGTTTGCAGGAATTAAGTTCAACAATCTTAGCATGAAGAATATCATTTTTATCTCTAAGATCGGAAATAGTAGCATTGCAAACATCAAAATCTTTAGCCTTAGTAAGTAATTTTTCATTTTCATTCCTAAGGCTAGCAAGAGATATGTTCAATTCTTCAATCTTAGCAAGCAAATCATCATTATCATTTCTAAGATTGGGAATTGAAACATTGCAAGCATTTGAATCAACCTTAGCTAACAAATTTGCATTTTCATTTCTAAGGTTGTCAATCATCTCATGGCAAGTGCTTAGCTCACTAGATAGTTTTTGACATTTTTCTAATTCTAGAGCGTAAGCATTTTTAACCTTAACATGCTTCTTATTTTCTTTAATAAGGAAGTCCTCTTGGGTATCCAAGAGATCATCCTTTTCATGGATGGCACTAATTAATTCATTAAGTTTTTCCTTTTGTTGCATGTTGAGGTTGGCAAAAAGAGATCGCAAGTTATCTTCCTCATCACTAACATTTTCATCACTAGAAGATTCATATTTAGTGGAGGATTTAGATTTAACCTTCTTTTTGCCGTCCTTTGCCATGAGGCACTTGTGGCCGACGTTGGGGAAGAGGAGTCCCTTGGTAATGGCGATGTTGGCGGCGTCCTCGTCGTCGGAGGAGTCGCTTGAGCTTTCGTCGGAGTCCCATTCCCGACAAACATGGGCATCGCCGCCCCTTTTCTTGTAGTACCTCTTCTTTTCTCTCCTCTTGCCCTTCTTGTCGTCGCCTCGGTCACTGTCACTAGATATAGGACATTTAGCAATAAAATGACCGGGCTTACCACATTTGTAGCAAACCTTCTTGGAACGGGACTTGTAATCCTTCCCCTTCCGTTGCTTGAGGATTTGGCGGAAGCTCTTGATGACGAGCGCCATTTCCTCATTGTCGAGCTTGGAGGCGTCGATTGGTTGTCTACTTAGTGTTGACTCCTCCTTCTTTTCTTCCGTCGCCTTGAATGCGACGGGTTGAGCTTCGGATGTGGATGGATCATCAAGCTCATTGATCTTTCTCGAGCCTTCGATCATGCACTCAAAACTTACAAAATTCCCAATAACTTCCTCGGGGGTCATTTTAGTATATCTAGGATTACCACGAATTAATTGGACTTGAGTAGGGTTAAGGAAAATAAGTGATCTTAGAATAACCTTAACCACCTCGTGGTCGTCCCACTTTATGCTCCCGAGGTTGCGCACTTGGTTCACCAAGGTCTTGAGCCGGTTGTACATGTGTTGTGGCTCTTCCCCTTTGCGAAGCCGGAACCGACCGAGCTCCCCCTCGATCGTTTCCCGCTTGGTGATCTTTGTAAGCTCATCTCCCTCGTGCGCGGTTTTGAGCACATCCCAAACCTCCTTGGCGCTCTTCAACCCTTGAACTTTGTTATACTCCTCTCTACTTAAAGAGGCGAGGAGTATTGTTGTCGCTTGAGAGTTGAAGTGCTCGATTTGGGCCACCTCATCCTCATCATAGTCTTTATCCCCTACGGACGGTACCTGTGCACCAAACTCAACAACATCCCATATACTTTTGTGGAGTGAGGTTAGATGAAATCGCATTAAATCACTCCACCTAGCATAATCTTCACCATCAAAAGTTGGTGGTTTGCCTAATGGGACGGAAAGTAGAGGTGCATGTTTAGAAATGCGAGGATAGTGTAGGGGGATCTTACTAAACTTCTTACACTCTTGGCGTTTAGAAGTTACGGAGGGCGCATCGGAGCCGGAGGTCGATGTTGATGAAGTGTCGGTCTCGTAGTAGACCACCTTCCTCATCCTCTTTTGCTTGTCCCCACTCCGATGCGGTTTGTGGGAAGAAGATTTTTCCTTCTTCTCTTTGTGGTGAGAAGAAGATTTCTTCTCCTTCCCTTTGTTGGAGGAGTTCTTCTTCTTCTCCCTCCTTTTGGTGCGGGACTCTTCCGATGAAGTGCTCCCGTGGCTTGTAGTGGGCTTTTCGCCGGTCTCCATCTCCTTCTTGGCGTGATCTCCCGACATCACTTCGAGCGGTTAGGCTCTAATGAAGCACCGGGTTCTGATACCAATTGAAAATCGCCTAGAGGGGGGTGAATAGGGCGAAACTGAAATTCTCAAAAACAATCACAACTACAAGCCGGGTTAGCGTTAGAAATATAATCAAGTCCGCGAGAGAGGGCACAAAACAAATCACAAGCGAATAATGAAGTGAGACACGCGGATTTGTTTTACCGAGGTTCGGTTCTCTCAAACCTACTCCCCGTTGAGGAGGCCACAAAGGCCGGGTCTCTTTCAACCCTTCCCTCTCTCAAACGGTCCCTTGGACCGAGTGAGCTTCTCTTCTCAAATCACTTGGGAATCAAACTTCCCGCAAGGACCACCACACAATTGGTGTCTCTTGCCTCAATTACAAGTGAGTGTTTGATTACAAGAAAGAAAGCCAAGAAAAGAAGCGATCCAAGCGCAAGAGCTCAAATGAACACTACAAATCACTCTCTCTAGTCACTAGGGCTTTGTATGGAGTTGGGAGAGGATTTGTTCTCTTTTGTTGTGCTTTGCAATGAATGCTAGCTCTTGTATAGTGGTTGGAAGCTGGAAAACTTGGATGCAATGAATGGTGGGGTGGTTGGGGTATTTATAGCCCCAACCACCAACTTGACCGTTGGTGGAGGCCGTCTGTTCGATGGCGCACCGGACAGTCCGGTGCACACCGGACATGTCCGGTGCCCCCGCCACGTCATCAGTGCCGTTGGAAATTGACCGTTGGAGTTCTGACTTCTGGGCCCGCCTTGATGTCCGGTGGCGCACCGGACATGCACTGTTCACTGTTCGGTGCGCCGGCATGGGCGACTCTGACTCTGCGCGCGCTGCGCGCGCATTAAATGCCGTCGCAGGTAGCCGTTGGCGCGAAGTAGTCGTTGCTCCGAGGATGCACCGGAGTCCGGTGCACACCGGACATGTCCGGTGAATTATAGCGGAGCAGCTTCTGGAATTCCCGAGGCAAGCGAGTTCCGGAGCCGCGACCCGTTGGAGCACCGGACACTGTCCGGTGTACACCGGACAGTCCGGTGAATTATAGCGCGACGGCTCTGGATTTTCCCGAAGGTGACGAGTTGGAGCCTGAGTCTCCCTGGTGCACCGGACACTGTCCGGTGGCGCACCGGACAGTCCGGTGTGCCAGACCAGAGGGGCCTTCGGTTGCCTCTTTGCCCTTTTGTTGAACCCAACACTTGGTCTATTTATTGACTATGTGTGAACCTTGGCACCTGTATAACTTATACACTAGAACAAACTAGTTAGTCCAAAGATTTGTGTTGGGCAATTCAACCACCAAAATTAATTGGGAACTAGGTGTAAGCCTAATTCCCTTTCATCCATCCATGAGTATAAATTCACATTTAAGCACTTGTGTTGGCACTCAATCACCAAAATACTTAGAAATGGCCCAAGGGCACATTTCCCTTTCAGGATCCCCTAGGATACCAAAGCCCAAACTTAGGAGTATAAACTAAATATCTCAAGATTCGTTTTACGACCGTAAGGTGAGCTTCCTTAGGGTCGGCTTGGAATCTTGCACACATGCATACGGAAAGCATAATATCTGGTCGAGATGCACATAAATAGAGTAAAGAGCCTATCATCGACCGGTATACCTTTTGATCCACGGACTTACCTTCCGTGTCGAGGTCGAGATGCCCATTGGTTCCCATGGGTGTCTTGATGGGTTTGGCATCCTTCATCCCAAACTTGCTTAGAATGTCTTGAGTATACTTCGTTTGGCTTAGAAAGGTGCCCTCTTGGAGTTGCTTTACTTGAAATCCTAAGAAATACTTCAACTCCCCCATCATAGACATCTCGAATTTTTGTGTCATGATCCTACTAAATTCTTCACATGTAGACTCGTTAGTAGACTCAAATATAATATCATCAACATAAATTTGGCATACAAACAAGTCATTTTCAAGAGTTTTAGTGAAGAGTGTAGGATCGGCCTTTCCGACTTTGAATCTATTAGTGATAAGGAAATCTCTTAGGCATTCATACCATGCTCTTGGGGCTTGCTTGAGCCCATAAAGCGCCTTAGAGAGTTTATAAACATGGTTAGGGTACTCACTATCTTCAAAGCCGGGAGGTTGCTCAACATAGACCTCTTCTTTGATTGGTCCGTTGAGGAATGCACTCTTCACGTCCATTTGGTAGAGCTTGAAGCCATGGTAAGTAGCATAGGCCAATAATATACAAATTGACTCAAGCCTGGCTACGGGTGCATAGGTTTCACCGAAATCCAAACCTTCGACTTGGGAGTATCCCTTGGCCACAAGTCGAGCTTTGTTCCTTGTCACCACACCATGCTCATCTTGCTTGTTGCGGAAAACCCACTTGGTTCCTACAACATTTTGATTAGGACATGGAACCAAATGCCATACCTCATTCCTAGTGAAGTTGTTGAGCTCCTCTTGCATCGCCACCACCCAATCCGAATCTTGAAGTGCTTCCTCTACCCTGTGTGGCTCAATAGAGGAAACAAAAGAGTAATGCTCACAAAAATGTGCAACACGAGATCTAGTGGTTACCCCCTTATGGATGTCGCCGAGGATGGTGTCGACGGGGTGATCTCGTTGGATTGCTTGGTGGACTCTTGGGTGTGGCGGTCTTTGTTCTTCATCCTCCTTGTCTTGATCATTTGCATCTCCCCCTTGATCATTGTCGTCATCTTGAGGTGGCTCATTTGCTTGATCTTCTACTTCATCAACTTGAGCCTCATCCTCATTTTGAGTCGGTGGAGATGCTTGCGTGGAGGAGGATGGTTGATCTTGTGCATTTGGAGGCTCTTTGGATTCCTTAGGACACACATCCCCAATGGACATGTTCCTTAGCGCGATGCACGGAGCCTCTTCATCACCTATCTCAT
This sequence comes from Zea mays, assembly GCF_902167145.1. NCBI lineage: Eukaryota > Viridiplantae > Streptophyta > Magnoliopsida > Poales > Poaceae > Zea > Zea mays. Next base: position 7,849,127 of record NC_050100.1, read on the forward strand.
CAAGATCAACTTGCTCTACTTGAGAGCCATTAGTCTCATCAAACACAACGTCACAAGAAACTTCAACTTGTCCAGAGGACTTGTTAAAGACTCTATATGCCCTTGTGTTTGAATCATATCCTAGTAAAAAGCCTTCTACAGTCTTAGGAGCAAACTTAGATTTTCTTCCTCTTTTAACAAGAATAAAGCATTTGCTACCAAAGACGCTAAAATATGAAATATTGGGCTTTTTACCGGTTAGGAGTTCGTATGATGTCTTCTTGAGGATTCGGTGTAGATACAACCGGTTGATGGCGTAGCAAGCGGTGTTGACCGCCTCGGCCCAAAACCGATCCGAAGTCTTGTGAAAGGGAATTAGGCTTTCACCTAGTCCCTAATTAATTTTGGTGATTGAATTGACCAACACAAATAATTGGACTAACTAGTTTGCTCAAGTGTATAGATTATACAGGTGTAAAAGGTTCACACTCAGCCAATAAAAAGACCAAGTTTTGAATTCAACAAAGGAGCAAAGGGGCAACCGAAGGCACCCCTGGTCTGGCGCACCGGACTGTCCGGTGTGCCACCGGACATGTCCGGTGCACCAGGGGGACTCAGACTCAAACTCGCCACCTTCGGGAATTTCCAGAGGCGACTCGGCTATAATTCACCGGACTGTTCGGTGTACACCGGACATGTCCGGTGCTCCAGGGAAGGTCGGCCTCCGGAACTCGCCAGCCTCGGGTTTTCTCCCTCGCCGCTCCGCTATAATTCACCGGACTGTCCGGTGTGCACCGGACTGTCCGGTGCAACCTCGGAGCAACGGCTACTTCGCGCCAACGGCTACCTGCAACGACATTTAATGCGCGCGCAGCGCGCGCAGGAGTCAGAATCGCCCATGCTGGCACACCGGACAGCAAACAGTACATGTCCGGTGTGCACCGGACACCCTGGCGGGCCCACAAGTCAGAAGTTCCAACGGTCAGAATCCAACGGCAGTGATGACGTGGCAGGGGGCACCGGACTGTCCGGTGTGCACCGGACTGTCCGGTGCGCCATCGAACAGACAGCCTCCCAACGGCCACTTTTGGTGGTTGGGGCTATAAATACCCCAACCACCCCACCATTCATTGCATCCAAGTTTTCCCACTTCTCAACCACTTACAAGAGCTAGGCATTCAATTCTAGACACATACAAAGAGATCAAATCCTCTCCAATTCCACACAAAGCTTTAGTGATTAGCGAGAAAGATTTGCCGTGTTCTTTTGAGCTCTTGCGCTTGGATTGCTTCTTTTCTTTCTCACTTGTTCTTGTGATCAAAAAAACTCCATTGTAATCAAGGCAAGAGGCACCAAGTGTGTGGTGGCCCTTGCGGGGAAGTTTTGTTCCCGGCTTTGATTTGAGAAGAGAAGCTCACTCGGTCCGAGGGACCGTTTGAGAGAGGGAAGGGTTGAAAGAGACCCGGCCTTTGTGGCCTCCTCAACGGGGAGTAGGTTTGAAAGAACCGAACCTCGGTAAAACAAATCCGCGTGTCACACACTTCATTATTCGCTTGCGATTTGTTTTGCGCCCTCTCTCGCGGACTCGTTTATATTTCTAACGCTAACCCGGCTTGTAGTTGTGTTTATATTTGTAAATTTCAGTTTCGCCCTATTCACCCCCCCTCTAGGCGACTTTCAATTGGTATCAGAACCCGGTGCTTCATTAGAGCCTAACCGCTCGAAGTAATGTCGGGAGATCACGCCAAGAAGGAGATGGAGACCGGCGAAAAGCCCACTACAAGCCACGGGAGCACTTCATCGGAAGAGTCCCGCACCAAGAGGAAGGAGAAGAAGAAGGACTCCTCCAAACGGAAGGAGAAAAAGTCTTCCTCTTCTCACCACAAAGAGAAGAAGGAAAAATCTTCTTCCCACAAGCCGCATCGGAAAAGCGACAAGCACAAGAGGATGAGGAAAGTGGTCTACTACGAGACCGACACTTCATCAACATCGACCTCCGACTCCGATGCGCCCTCCGTCACTTCTAAGCGCCAAGAGCGCAAGAAGTATAGTAAGATCCCCCTACGCTACCCTCGCATTTCCAAACATACACCTTTACTTTCCGTCCCATTAGGCAAACCACCAACTTTTGATGGTGAAGATTACGCTAGGTGGAGCGATTTAATGCGATTTCATCTAACCTCGCTCCACAAAGGTATATGGGATGTTGTTGAGTTTGGTGCACAGGTACCGTTGGTAGAGGATGAGAACTATGATGAGGATGAGGTGGCCCAAATCGAGCACTTCAACTCTCAAGCAACAACAATACTCCTCGCCTCTCTAAGTAGAGAGGAGTATAACAAAGTACAAGGGTTGAAGAGCGCCAAGGAGATTTGGGATGTGCTCAAAACCGCGCACGAGGGAGACGAGCTCACTAAGATCACCAAGCGGGAAACGATCGAGGGGGAGCTCGGTCGGTTCCGCCTTCGCAAAGGGGAGGAGCCACAACACATGTACAACCGGCTCAAGACTTTGGTGAACCAAGTGCGAAACCTCGGGAGCACGAAGTGGGACGACCACGAAATGGTTAAGGTTATTCTAAGATCTCTCATTTTCCTTAACCCCACTCAAGTTCAATTAATTCGTGGTAATCCTAGATATACTAAAATGACCCCCGAGGAAGTTATCGGGAATTTTGTGAGTTTTGAGTGCATGATCGAAGGCTCGAGGAAGATCAACGAGCTTGATGATGCCACCACATCCGAAGCTCAACCCGTTGCATTCAAGGCAACGGAGGAGAAGAAGGAGGAGTCTACACCAAGTCGACAACCAATAGACGCCTCCAAGCTCGACAATGAGGAAATGGCGCTCGTCATCAAGAGCTTCCGCCAAATCCTCAAGCAAAGGAGGGGGAAGGATTACAAGTCCCGCTCCAAGAAGGTTTGCTACAAGTGTGGTAAGCCCGGTCATTTTATTGCTAAATGTCCTATATCTAGTGACAGTGACCGAGGTGACGACAAGAAGGGGAGGCGAAAGGAGAAGAAGAGGTACTACAAGAAAAAGAGCGGTGATGCCCATGTTTGTCGGGAGTGGGACTCCGACGAAAGCTCAAGCGACTCCTCCGACGACGAGGACGCCGCCAACATCGCCGTTACCAAGGGACTCCTCTTCCCCAACATCGGCCACAAGTGCCTCATGGCAAAGGACGGCAAAAAGAAGAAGGTTAAATCTAACTCCTCCACTAAATATGAGTCTTCCAGTGATGATAATGCTAGTGGTGAGGAAGATAATTTGCGTACTCTTTTTGCCAACCTTAACATGGAACAAAAGGAGAAATTAAATGAACTAATTAGTGTCATCCATGAGAAGGATGATCTCTTGGACTCCCAAGAGGACTTCCTAATCAAGGAAAATAAAAAACATGTTAAGGTTAAAAATGCTTACGCTCTACAAGTTGAAAAATGTGAAAAATTGTCTAGTGAGCTAAGCACTTGCCGTGAGATGATTGACAACCTTAGAAATGAAAATGCTAGTTTAAATGCTAAGGTTGATTCTCATGTTTGTAATGTTTCAATTCCCAATCCTAGAGATAATAATGATGATTTGCTTGCTAGGATTGAAGAATTAAATATTTCTCTTGCTAGCCTTAGATTAGAGAATGAAAATTTGATTGCTAAGGCTAAAGATTTTGATGTTTGCAAAGTTACAATTGCCGATCTTAGAGATAAAAATGATATACTTCGTGCTAAGATTGTTGAACTTAATTCTTGCAAACCATCTACATCTACCATTGAGCATGTCACTATTTGTACTAGATGTAGAAATGTTGATATTGATGCTATTCATGATCATATGGCTTTAATTAAACAACAAAATGATCATATAGCAAAACTAGATGCTAAAATTGCCGAGCACAACTTAGAAAATGAGAAATTTAAATTTGCTCGTAGCATGCTTTATAATGGGAGACGCCCTGGCATTAAGGATGGCATTGGCTACCAAAGGGGAGACAATGTCAAACTTAGTGCTCCTCCTAAAAGATTGTCAAATTTTGTTAAGGGCAAGGCTCCCATGCCTCAGGATAATGAGGGTTACATTTTATACCCTGCCGGTTATCCCGAGGACAAAATTAGGAAAATTCATTCTAAGAAGTCTCACTCTGGCCCTAATCATGCTTTTATGTATAAGGGTGAGACATCTAGTTCTAGGCAACCAACCCGTGCTAAGTTGCCTAAGAAGAAAATTCCTAATGCATCAAATGAACATAGCATTTCATTTAAGACTTTTGATGCATCCTATGTTTTGACTAACAAATCCGGCAAGGTCGTTGCCAAGTTTGTTGGGGGCAAACACAAGGGGTCAAAAACTTGTGTTTGGGTACCCAAAGTTCTTGTTTCTAATGCCAAAGGACCCAAAACAGTTTGGGTACCTAAAGTCAAGAACTAAATTTGTTTTGTAGGTTTATGCATCCGGGGGCTCAAGTTGGATACTCGACAGCGGGTGCACAAACCACATGACCGGGGATAAAAGGATGTTCTCCTCATATGAGAAAAACAAAGATCCCCAACGAGCTATCACATTCGGGGATGGAAATCAAGGTTTGGTCAAAGGACTTGGTAAAATTGCTATATCTCCTGACCATTCTATTTCCAATGTTTTTCTTGTTGATTCTTTAGACTACAACTTGCTTTCTGTTTCCCAATTATGTCAAATGGGCTACAACTGTCTCTTTACTGATGTAGGTGTCACTGTCTTTAGAAGAAGTGATGATTCAATAGCATTTAAGGGTGTGTTAGAGGGTCAGCTATACTTAGTAGATTTTGATAGAGCTGAACTCGACACATGCTTAATTGCTAAAACTAACATGGGTTGGCTCTGGCACCGCCGACTGGCCCATGTTGGGATGAAGAATCTTCACAAGCTTTTAAAGGGAGAGCACATTTTAGGATTAACAAATGTTCATTTTGAGAAAGACAGGATTTGTAGCGCATGCCAGGCGGGGAAGCAAGTTGGAGCCCATCATCCACACAAGAACATCATGACGACCGACAGGCCGCTTGAGCTACTCCACATGGATCTATTCGGCCCGATTGCTTACATAAGCATCGGCGGGAGTAAGTATTGTCTTGTAATAGTGGATGATTATTCTCGCTTCACTTGGGTATTCTTTTTACAGGAAAAATCTCAAACCCAAGAGACCTTAAAGGGATTCTTGAGACGGGCTCAAAATGAGTTCGGCTTAAGGATCAAGAAAATAAGAAGTGACAACGGGACGGAGTTCAAGAACTCACAAATTGAAGGCTTTCTTGAGGAGGAGGGCATCAAGCATGAGTTCTCTTCTCCCTACACCCCTCAACAAAATGGTGTAGTGGAAAGGAAGAATCGAACTCTATTGGACATGGCAAGGACCATGCTTGATGAGTACAAGACTTTGGATCGGTTTTGGGCCGAGGCGGTCAACACTGCTTGCTACGCCATCAACCGGTTATATCTTCACCGAATCCTCAAGAAGACATCATATGAACTCCTAGCCGGTAAAAAGCCCAACATTTCATACTTTAGAGTTTTTGGTAGCAAATGCTTTATTCTTGTTAAAAGAGGTAGAAAATCTAAATTTGCTCCTAAAACTGTAGAAGGCTTTTTACTTGGTTATGACTCAAACACAAGGGCATATAGGGTCTTTAACAAGTCCACTGGACTAGTTGAAGTCTCATGTGACGTTGTGTTTGATGAAACTAACGGCTCTCAAGTAGAGCAAGTTGATCTTGATGAGATAGGTAATGAAGAGGCTCCATGCATAGCGCTAAGGAACATGTCCATTGGGGATGTGTGTCCTAAGGAATCCGAAGAGCCTCCAAGTGCACAAGATCAACCATCTTCCACCACGCAAGCATCTCCACCAACTCAAAATGAGGATGAGGCTCAAGTTGATGAAGGGCAAAATCAAGAAGATGAGCCACCTCAAGATGATGGCAATGATCAAGGGGGAGATGCAAATGATCAAGAAAAGGAGGATGAGGAAGAACCAAGACCACCACACCCAAGAGTCCACCAAGCAATCCAACGAGATCACCCCGTCGACACCATCCTCGGCGACATTCATAAGGGGGTAACCACTCGATCTCGTGTTGCACACTTTTGTGAACATTACTCTTTTGTTTCCTCTATTGAGCCACACAGGGTAGAGGAAGCACTTCAAGATTCGGATTGGGTGGTGGCGATGCAAGAGGAGCTCAACAACTTCACGAGGAATGAGGTATGGCAATTGGTTCCACGTCCTAACCAAAATGTTGTAGGAACCAAATGGGTCTTCCGCAACAAGCAAGATGAGCATGGTGTGGTGACAAGGAACAAAGCACGACTTGTGGCCAAGGGATACTCCCAAGTCGAAGGTTTGGATTTCGGTGAAACCTATGCACCCGTAGCTAGGCTTGAGTCAATTCGCATATTATTGGCCTATGCTACTTACCATGGCTTTAAGCTTTATCAAATGGACGTGAAAAGCGCCTTCCTCAACGGACCAATCAAGGAAGAGGTCTATGTTGAGCAACCTCCCGGCTTTGAAGACAGTGAGTATCCTAACCATGTTTATAGGCTCTCTAAGGCACTTTATGGGCTCAAGCAAGCCCCAAGAGCATGGTATGAATGCCTTAGAGATTTCCTTATCGCTAATGGCTTCAAAGTCGGCAAGGCCGATCCTACTCTATTCACTAAAACTCTTGACAATGATTTGTTTGTATGCCAAATTTATGTTGATGATATCATATTTGGGTCTACTAACGAATCTACTTGTGAGGAATTTAGTAGGATCATGACACAGAAATTCGAGATGTCTATGATGGGGGAGTTGAAGTATTTCTTAGGATTTCAAGTGAAGCAACTCCAAGAGGGCACCTTCCTTAGCCAAACGAAGTATACTCAAGATATTTTAAGCAAGTTTGGGATGAAGGATGCCAAGCCCATCAAGACACCCATGGGAACCAATGGGCATCTCGACCTCGACACGGGAGGTAAGTCCGTGGATCAAAAGGTATACCGGTCGATGATAGGTTCCTTACTCTATTTATGTGCTTCTCGACCGGACATTATGCTTTCCGTTTGCATGTGTGCAAGATTCCAATCCGACCCTAAGGAATCCCACCTTACGGCCGTAAAACGAATCTTGAGATATTTGGCTTATACTCCTAAGTTTGGGCTTTGGTACCCTCGGGGATCCACTTTTGATTTAATTGGTTATTCCGATGCTGATTGGGCGGGGTGTAAGATTAATAGGAAGAGCACATCGGGGACTTGCCAGTTCTTGGGAAGATCCTTGGTGTCTTGGGCTTCAAAGAAGCAAAATTCGGTTGCTCTTTCCACCGCCGAAGCCGAGTACATTGCCGCAGGTCATTGTTGCGCGCAATTGCTTTGGATGAGGCAAACCCTGCGGGACTATGGTTACAAATTAACCAAAGTCCCTTTGCTATGTGATAATGAGAGTGCAATCAAAATGGCCGACAATCCCGTCGAGCATAGCCGCACTAAGCACATAGCCATTCGGTATCATTTTCTTAGGGATCACCAACAAAAGGGAGATATCGAGATTTCTTATATTAATACTAAAGATCAATTAGCCGATATCTTTACCAAGCCTCTTGATGAACAAACTTTTACCAAACTTAGGCATGAGCTCAATATTCTTGATTCGCGCAATTTCTTTTGCTAGATTGCACACGTAGCTCATTTATATACCTTTGATCATATCTCTTTCATATGCTATGACTAATGTGTTTTTCAAGTCCATTTCGCACCAAGTCATAGGTATATTGAAAGGGAACTGGAGTCTTCGGCGAAGACAAAGGCTTCCACTCCGTAACTCATCCTTCGCCATCGCTCCAAGAAAAGGACCTTGTCTTTGGGGGAGAGAGTAAAAGCCCAAAGCAAAAGGACCGGACTTCGTCTTTGGTATAATCTTAACTCATTTACTTATGACCAAAGGGGAATATAGTACTTCGATGGGCTCTAATGATTCCGTTTTTGGCGATTCATGCCAAAGGGGGAGAAAGTATGAGCCCAAAGCAAAAGGACCGCACCACCACCAATTTCAAAAACTTAGTGCTTTCCAAGAGTATTTATCAATTGGTATCCTATTGTGTTCAAAAGGAGAATAAAATTAGTTTTTCAAAAATGTATATCAAAACCCTCTTGAACACTAAGAGGTGGATCTCCTTTAGGGGGAGCTTTGTTAAGTCAGAGGAAAAGCATTTGAAACAGGGAGAGAAAATTTCCTTTGACTATTTGCAAAAGATCTTTGAAATAGATTTACAAAAAGAATTTGCAAAAACAAAACATGTGGTGCAAACGTGGTCCAAAATGTTATATAAGAAAGAAACAATCCATGCATATCTTGTAAGTATGTATATTGGCTCAAATTCCAAGCAACCTTTACACTTACATTATGCAAACTAGTTCAATTATGCACTTCTATATTTGCTTTGGTTTGTGTTGGCATCAATCACCAAAAAGGGGGAGATTGAAAGGGAATTAGGCTTTCACCTAGTCCCTAATTAATTTTGGTGATTGAATTGACCAACACAAATAATTGGACTAACTAGTTTGCTCAAGTGTATAGATTATACAGGTGTAAAAGGTTCACACTCAGCCAATAAAAAGACCAAGTTTTGAATTCAACAAAGGAGCAAAGGGGCAACCGAAGGCACCCCTGGTCTGGCGCACCGGACTGTCCGGTGTGCCACCGGACATGTCCGGTGCACCAGGGGGACTCAGACTCAAACTCGCCACCTTTGGGAATTTCCAGAGGCGACTCAGCTATAATTCACCGGACTGTCTGGTGTACACCGGACATGTCCGGTGCTCCAGGGAAGGTCGGCCTCCGGAACTCGCCAGCCTCGGGTTTTCTCCCTCGCCGCTCCGCTATAATTCACCGGACTGTCCGGTGTGCACCGGACTGTCCGGTGCAACCTCGGAGCAACGGCTACTTCGCGCCAACGGCTACCTGCAACGGCATTTAATGCGCGCGCAGCGCGCGCAGGAGTCAGAATCACCCATGCTGGCACACCGGACAGCAAACAGTACATGTCCGGTGTGCACCGGACACCCTGGCGGGCCCACAAGTCAGAAGTTCCAATGGTCAGAATCCAACGGCAGTGATGACGTGGCAGGGGGCACCGGACTGTCCGGTGCGCCATCGAACAGACAGCCTCCCAACGGCCACTTTTGGTGGTTGGGGCTATAAATACCCCAACCACCCCACCATTCATTGCATCCAAGTTTTCCCACTTCTCAACCACTTACAAGAGCTAGGCATTCAATTCTAGACACATACAAAGAGATCAAATCCTCTCCAATTCCACACAAAGCTTTAGTGATTAGCGAGAAAGATTTGCCGTGTTCTTTTGAGCTCTTGCGCTTGGATTGCTTCTTTTCTTTCTCACTTGTTCTTGTGATCAAAAAAACTCCATTGTAATCAAGGCAAGAGGCACCAAGTGTGTGGTGGCCCTTGCGGGGAAGTTTTGTTCCCGGCTTTGATTTGAGAAGAGAAGCTCACTCGGTCCGAGGGACCGTTTGAGAGAGGGAAGGGTTGAAAGAGACCCGGCCTTTGTGGCCTCCTCAATGGGGAGTAGGTTTGAAAGAACCGAACCTCGGTAAAACAAATCCGCGTGTCACACACTTCATTATTCGCTTGCGATTTGTTTTGCGCCCTCTCTCGCGGACTCGTTTATATTTCTAACGCTAACCCGGCTTGTAGTTGTGTTTATATTTGTAAATTTCAGTTTCGCCCTATTCACCCCCCCTCTAGGCGACTTTCATCTTGTACTCATCAAGCATGGTTCTTGCCATGTCCAATAGAGTTCGATTCTTCCTCTCCACTACACCATTTTGTTGTGGCGTGTAGAGAGAAGAGAACTCATGCTTGATGCCCTCCTCCTCAAGGAAGCCTTCGATTTGTGAGTTCTTGAACTCCGTCCCGTTACCACTTCTAATCTTCTTGATCCTTAAGCCGAACTCGTTTTGAGCCCGTCTCAAGAATCCCTTTAAGATCTCTTGGGTATGAGATTTTTCCTGCAAAAAGAATACCTAAGTGAAGCGAGAGTAATCATCCACAATAACTAGACAGTACTTACTCCTGCCGATGCTTATGTAAGCTATCGGGCCGAATAGGTCCATGTGTAGGAGCTCCAGTGGTCTGTCAGTCGTCATGATGTTCTTGTGTGGATGATGGGCACCAACTTGCTTCCCTGCTTGGCATGCGCTACAGATCCTGTCTTTCTCAAAATGAACATTTGTTAATCCTAAAATGTGCTCTCCCTTTAGAAGCTTATGAAGATTCTTCATCCCAACATGGGCTAGTCGGCGGTGCCAGAGCCAACCCATGTTAGTCTTAGCAATTAAGCATGTGTCGAGTTCAGCTCTATCAAAATCTACCAAGTATAGCTGACCCTCTAACACACCCTTAAATGCTACTGAATCATCACTTCTTCTAAAGACAGTGACACCTACATCAGTGAAAAGACAGTTGTAGCCCATTTGACACAATTGAGAGACGGAAAGCAAATTGTAATCTAACGAATCTACAAGAAAAACATTGGAAATGGAATGGTCAGGTGATATAGCAATTTTACCCAATCCTTTGACCAAACCTTGATTTCCATCCCCGAATGTGATCGCTCTTTGGGGATCTTGGTTTTTCTCATAGGAGGAGAACATTTTCTTCTCCCCTGTCATGTGGTTTGTGCACCCGCTGTCGATGATCCAACTTGAGCCCCCGGATGCATAAACCTACAAAACATGTTTAGTTCTTGACTTTAGGTACCCAAATGGTTTTGGGTCCTTTGGCATTAGACACAAGAACTTTGGGTACCCAAACACAAGTCTTTGACCCCTTGTGCTTGCCCCCAACATATTTGGCAACTACCTTGCCGGATTTGTTAGTTAAGACATAAGATGCATCAAAAGTTTTAAATGAAATGTCATGATCATTTGATGCACTAGGAGTTTTCTTCTTAGGCAACTTAGCACGTGTTGGTTGCCTAGAACTAGATGTCTCACCCTTATACATAAAAGCATGGTTAGGGCCAGAGTGAGACTTCCTAGAATGAATTCTCCTAATTTTGCTCTCGGGATAACCGACACGGTACAAAATGTAACCCTCGTTATCCTGAGGCATGGGAGCCTTGCCCTTAACAAAATTAGACAATTTCTTAGGAGGGGCATTAAGTTTGACATTGCCTCCCTGTTGGAAGCCAATGCCATCCTTAATGCCAGGGGGTCTTCCTCTATAGAGCATGCTTCTAGCAAATTTGAATTTTTCGTTCTCTAAGTCATGCTCGGCAATTTTAGCATCTAATTTTGCTATATGATCATTTTGTTGTTTAATTAAAGCCATGTGATCATATATAGCATTGATATCAACATCTCTACATCTAGTACAAATAGAAGTGTGCTCAACGGTAGATGTAGAGGGTTTGCAAGATTTTAATTTTACAACCTTAGCATGTAATATATCATTTCTACTTCTAAGGTCAGAAATAGTAGCATTGCAAACATCAAAATCTTTAGCCTTAGCAAGCAATTTTTTATTTTCATCTCTAAGGCTAGCAAGGGAAATGTTTAATTCTTCAATCTTAGCAAGCAAATCATCATTATCATTTCTAAGATTGGGAATTGAAACATTACAAGCAATAGAATCAACCTTAGCTAACAAATTAGCATTCTAATTTCTAAGGTTGTCTATAGTCTCATGGCAAGTGTTTAGTTCACTAGATAATTTTTCACATTTTTCAACTTCTAGAGAATAAGCTTTTTTAACTTTAACATGCTTTTTGTTTTCCTTGATTAGAAAGTCCTCTTGGGAGTCCAAGAGGTCATCCTTTTCATGGATGACACTAATTAATTCATTTAATTTCTCTTTTTGTTGTATGTTTAAGTTGGCAAAAAGAGTACGCAGGTTATCTTCCTAATCACTAGCATTATCATCACTAGAGAACTCATATCTAGTGGAGGATGTAGATTTAACCTTCTTCTTTTTGCCATCCTTTGCCATGAGGCACTTGTGGCCGACGTTGGGGAAGAGAAGTCCCTTGGTGACGGCGATGTTGGTGGCGTCCTCGTCGTCGGAGGAGTCGCTAGAGCTTTCGTTAGAGTCCCACTCGCGACAAACATGGGCATCGCCGCCCTTCTTCTTGTAGTACCTCTTCTTCTCCTTTCTTCTCCCCTTCTTGTCGTCGCCCCTGTCACTGTCACTCGAAATAGGACATTTGGCTATAAAGTGACCGGGCTTACCACACTTGTAGCAAACCTTCTTGGAGCGGGGCTTGTAATCTTTCCCCCTCCTTTGCTTGAGGATTTGGCGAAAGCTTTTGATGACAAGCGCCATTTCCTCGTTGTCGAGCTTGGAGGCGTCGATGGGTGTTCTACTCGGTGTAGACTCCTCCTTCTTTTCCTCCGTTGCTTTGAATGCGACCGGTTGAGCTTCGGACGTAGAAGGATCGTCAAGCTCGTTGATCTTCCGTGAGCCCTTGATCATAAATTCAAAGCTCACAAAATTCCCGATAACTTCCTCGGGGGTCATTAGTGTATATCTTGGGTTGCCACGAATTAATTGTACTTGAGTAGGGTTAAGGAAAATGAGTGATCTTAGAATAACCTTAACCACCTCATGGTCATCCCATTTCTTGCTCCCGAGGTTGCGCACTTGGTTCACCAAGGTTTTGAGCCGGTTGTACATATCTTGTGGCTCCTCCCCTTGGCGAAGACGGAAGCGACCGAGCTCCCCCTCGATCGTTTCCCGCTTGATGATCTTGGTGAGTTCATCACCCTCGTGCGCGGTTTTGAGCACGTCCCAAACTTCCTTGGCGCTCTTCAATCCTTGCACCTTGTTGTACTCCTCCCTACTTAGAGAGGCGAGGAGTATTGTTGTGGCTTGGGAGTTGAAGTGCTCGATTTGGGCGACCTCGTCCTCATCATAATCCTCATCCCCGACGGATGGTACCTGTGCTCCAAACTCAACAACATTCCATATACTTTTGTGGAGTGAGGTTAGATGAAATTTCATTAAATCACTCCACCTAGCATAATCTTCACCGTCAAAGGTTGGTGGTTTGTGAAAGGGAATTAGGCTTACACCTAGTTCCTAAATAATTTTGGTGGTTGAATTGCCCAACACAAATATTGGACTGACTAGTTTGCTCTAGTGTATAAGTTATACAGGTGCAAAAGGTTCACATCTAGCCAATAAAAAGATCAAGTGTTGGATTCAATAAAGGAGCAAAGGGGCAACCGAGGGCACCCCTGGTCTGGCGCACCGGACTGTCCGGTGTGCCACCGGACAGTGAACAGTACCTGTCCGGTGCACCAGGGGACTCAGACTCAAACTCTTCACCCTCGGGAATTCTCGGAGCCGGCGCGCTATAATTCACCGGACTGTCCGGTGTGCACCGGACATGTCCGGTGCTCCTAAGAAGCTCGGTCTCCTGATCTCGCCAGCCTCGGGTTCGCGCGGCAGCCGCTCCGCTATAATTCACCGGACTGTCCGGTGTACACCGGACTGTCCGGTGTGCCAGCGGAGCAACGGCTCCCTGCGGCGCCAACGGCTCCCTGCGGTGCATTAAATGCGCGCGCAGCGCGCGCAGAAGTCAGAATCGCCCATGCCGGTGCACCGGACATCAAACAGTACATGTCCGGTGTGCACCGGACACCCAGGCGGGCCCACAAGTCAGAAGCTCCAACGGCTAGAATCCAACGGCAGTGATGACGTGGCAGGGGCACCGGACTGTCCGGTGTGCACCGGACTGTCCGGTGCGCCATCGAGCAGACGCCTCCAGCCAACGGTCACTTTTGGTGGTTGGGGCTATAAATACCCCAACCACCCCACATTCATTGCCATCCAAGTTTTCCAACTTCTAACCACTTACAAGAGCTAGGCATTCAATTCTAGACACATACAAAGAGATCAAATCCTCTCCAATTCCACTCAAGCCTTTAGTGACTAGCGAGAGAGATTTGCCGTGTTCTTTTGAGCTCTTGCGCTTGGATCGCATTCTTTCTTTCTCTTTTGCTCTTGTGATCAACACTCAATTGTAACCGAGGCAAGAGGCACCGATTGTGTGGTGGCCCTTGCGGGGAAGTTTTGTTCCCGGTTGATTGAGAAGAAGGAAAGCTCACTCGGTCCGAGGGACCGTTTGAGAGAGGGAAGGGTTGAAAGAGACCCGGCCTTTGTGGCCTCCTCAACGGGGAGTAGGTTTGCAAGAACCGAACCTCGGTAAAACAAATCCACGTGTCACTCTCTTTATTTGCTTGCGATTTGTTTTGTGACCTCGCTTGCGGACTCATTTATTGTTACTAACGCTAACCCCGGCTTGTAGTTGTGTTTATATTTGTAAATTTCAGTTTCGCCCTATTCACCCCCCCTCTAGGCGACTATCAATTGGTATCAGAGCCCGGTGCTTCATTAGAGCCTAACCGCTCGAAGTGATGTCGGGAGATCACGCCAAGAAGGAGATGGAGACCGGCGAAAAGCCCACTACAAGCTACGGGAGCACTTCATCGGAAGAGTCCCGCACCAAAAGGAGGGAGAAGAAGAAGAGCTCCTCCAACAAAGGGAAGGAGAAGAAATCTTCTTCTCACCACAAAGAGAAGAAGGAAAAATCTTCTTCCCACAAGCCGCATCGGAAAGGCGATAAGCACAAGAGGATGAGGAAGGTGGTCTACTACGAGACCGACACTTCATCAACTTCTACCTCCGACTCCGATGCGCCCTCCGTCACTTCTAAGCGCCAAGAGCGCAAGAAGTATAGTAAGATCCCCCTACGCTACCCTCGCATTCCTAAACATACACCTTTACTTTCCGTCCCATTAGGCAAACCACCAACTTTTAATGGTGAAGATTATGCTATGTGGAGTAATTTGATGCGATTTCATCTAACCTCTCTCCACAAAAGAATATGGGATGTTGTTGAGTATGGTGTACAGGTACCATCAATAGGGGATGAGGACTATGACACGGACGAAGTGGCCCAAATCGAGCACTTCAACTCCCAAGTCGCAACCATCCTCCTTGCCTCCCTAAGCAAGGAGGAATACAACAAAGTACAAGGATTGAAGAACGCCAAGGAGATTTGGGACCTACTCAAGACGGCGCACGAGGGTGATGAACTCACCAAGATCACCAAACGGGAAACGATCGAGGGGGAGCTCGGTCGCTTCCGTCTTCGCCAAGGGGAGGAGCCACAAGACATGTACAACCGGCTCAAGACCTTGGTGAACCAAGTGCGCAACCTCGGGAGCACAAAATGGGATGACCACGAAGTGGTTAAGGTTATTCTAAGAGCTCTTATTTTCCTTAACCCCACTCAAGTACAATTAATTCGTGGGAATCCTAGATATCCACTAATGACCCCCGAGGAAGTTATCGGGAATTTTGTGAGTTTTGAATGCATGATTAAGGGCTCCAAGAAGATCAACGAGCTTGACGAGCCTTCCACCTCCGAGGCGCAACCGGTGGCCTTCAAGGCAACGGAGGAGAAGAAGGAGGAGTCTACACCAAGTAGACAACCAATTGACGCCTCCAAGCTCGACAACGAGGAGATGGCCCTAATCATCAAAAGCTTTCGGCAAATTCTCAAGCAACGGAAGGGGAAGGACTACAAACCCCGTTCCAAGAAGGTTTGCTACAAGTGTGGTAAGCCCGGTCACTTCATTGCAAAATGTCCTATGTCTAGTGACAGTGACAGGGGCGACGACAAGAAGGGAAGAAGAAAGGAGAAGAAGAAATACTACAAGAAGAAGGGCGGCGATGCCCATGTTTGTCGGGAGTGGGACTCCGACGAAAGCTCAAGCGACTCCTCCGACGACGAGGACGCCGCCAACATCGCCGTCACCAAGGGCCTTCTCTTCCCCAACGTCGGCCACAAGTGTCTCATGGCCAAGGACGGCAAAAAGAAGGTAAAATCAAGGTCCTCCACCAAATATGAAACATCTAGTGATGAGGATGATGATAAAAATGAGGAGGATAACTTGCGCATTCTTTTTGCTAACCTTAACATGGAACAAAAGGAAAAATTAAATGAACTAATTAGTGCCATCCATGAAAAGGATGATCTCTTGGACTCCCAAGAGGACTTCCTAATCAAGGAGAATAAGAAACATGTTAAGGTTAAAAATGCTTATGCTCTAGAAGTAGAAAAATGTAACAAATTATCTAGTGAGCTAAGCATGTGCCATGACACTATTGCCAACCTTAGAAATGAAAATGCTAAATTAATTACTAAGGTAGATTCTCATGTTTGCATTGATCCTAGAAATGATAATGTTGATTTGCTTGCTAGGATTGATGAGTTAAATGTTTCCATTACTAGCCTTAGAAATGAGAATGAGAAACTAATTGCTAAGGCTAAGGATTTTGATGTTTGCAATGCTACTATTTCCGACCTTAGAACTAAAAATGATATGTTGCATGCTAAGGTTGTTGAACTAAAATCTTGCAAACCCTCTACATCTAATGTTGAGCATATTTCCATTTGTACTAGATGTAGAGATATTAATGTTGATGCTATCCATGATCACCTAGCCTTAATTGAAAAACAAAATGATCACATAGCTCAACTAAATGCTAAGATTAGAGAGCATGACTTAGAAGATGAAAAATTTAAATTGGCTAGAAGCATGCTCTATAATGGGAGACGCCCTGGCATCAAGGATGGCATTGGTTTCCAAAGGGGAGACAATGTCAAACTTAATACCCCACCTAAAAATTTGTCTAACTTTGTTAAGGGCAAGGCTCCCATGCCTCAGGATAACGAGGGTTACATTTTGTACCCTGCCAGTTATCCCGAGAGCAAAATTAGGAGAATTCACTCTAGGAAGTCTCACTCTGGCCCTAACCATGCTTTTATGTATAAGGGTGAGACATCTAGCTCTAGGCAACCAACCCGTGCCAAGTTGCCTAGAAAGAAAACTCCTAATGCATCAAATGATCATGCCATTTCATTTAAAACTTTTGATGCATCTTATGTGCTTACTAGCAAATCCGGCAAGGTAGTTGCCAAATTTGTTGGGGGCAAGCACAAGGGTTCCAAGACTTGTGTTTGGGTACCCAAAGTTCTTGTATCTAATGCCAAAGGACCCAAAACCGTTTGGGTACCTAAAACAAAGAACTAAACTTGTTTTGTAGGTTTATGCATCCGGGGGCTCAAGTTGGATACTCGACAGTGGGTGCACAAACCATATGACAGGGGAGAAAAAGATGTTCTCCTCATATGAGAAAAACCAAGATCCCCAACGAGCTATCACATTCGGGGATGGAAATCAAGGTTTGGTCAAAGGTTTGGGTAAAATTGCTATATCACCTGACCATACTATTTCCAATGTTTTTCTTGTAGATTCTTTAGATTACAATTTGCTTTCCGTATCCCAATTATGTAAAATGGGCTACAACTGTCTTTTTACTGATACTGGTGTTACTGTCTTTAGAAGAAGTGACGATTCAATAGCTTTTAAGGGAGTGTTAGAGGGTCAGCTATACTTGGTAGATTTTGAAAGAGCTGAACTCGACACTTGCTTAGTTGCTAAGACTAACTTGGGTTGGCTTTGGCACCGCCGACTAGCCCATGTTGGAATGAAGAATCTTCACAAGCTTCTAAAGGGAGAACACATTTTAGGACTAACCAATGTTCATTTTGAGAAAGACAGGATTTGTAGCGCATGCCAAGCAGGGAAGCAAGTTGGCACTCATCATCCACACAAGAACATAATGACGACTGACAGGCCACTGGAGCTCCTACACATGGATCTATTCGGCCCGATCGCTTACATAAGCATCGGCGGGAGTAAGTACTGTCTAGTTATTGTGGATGATTATTCTCGCTTCACTTGGGTATTCTTTTTACAGGAAAAATCTCAAACCCAAGAGACCTTAAAGGGATTCTTGAGGCGAGCTCAAAATGAGTTCGGCTTAAGGATCAAGAAAATAAGAAGCGACAACGGGACGGAGTTCAAGAACTCTCAAATTGAAGGCTTCCTTGAGGAGGAGGGCATCAAGCATGAGTTCTCTTCTCCCTACACGCCACAACAAAACGGTGTAGTGGAGAGGAAGAATCGAACTCTATTGGACATGGCAAGAACCATGCTTGATGAGTACAAGACACCGGACCGGTTTTGGGCCGAAGCGGTCAACACCACCTGCTACGCCATCAACCGGTTATATCTTCACCGAATCCTCAAGAAGACATCATATGAACTCCTAACCGGTAAAAAGCCCAACATTTCATATTTTAGAGTTTTTGGTAGCAAATGCTTCATTCTTATTAAAAGAGGTAGAAAATCTAAATTTGCTCCTAAAACTGTAGAAGGCTTTTTACTTGGTTATGACTCAAACACAAGGGCATATAGGGTCTTTAACAAGTCCACTGGACTAGTTGAAGTCTCTTGTGACGTTGTGTTTGATGAAACTAACGGCTCTCAAGTAGAGCAAGTTGATCTTGATGAGATAGGTGAAGAACAGGCTCCATGCATCGCGCTAAGGAACATGTCCATCGGGGATGTATGTCCTAAGGAATCCGAAGAGCCTCCAAGTACACAAGATCAACCATCCTCCTCCATGCAAGCATCTCCACCAACTCAAAATGAGGATGAGGCTCAAGCTGATGAAGGGCAAAATCAAGAAGATGAGCCACCTCAAGATAATGGCAATGATCAAGGGGGAGATGCAAATGATCAAGAAAAGGAGGATGAGGAAGAACCAAGACCGCCACACCCAAGAGTCCACCAAGCAATCCAACGAGATCACCCCGTCGACACCATCCTCGGCGACATTCATAAGGGGGTAACTACTCGATCTCGGGTTGCTCATTTTTGTGAACATTACTCTTTTGTTTCCTCTATTGAGCCACACAGGGTAGAGGAAGCTCTCCAAGATTCGGATTGGGTGATGGCAATGCAAGAGGAGCTCAACAATTTCACGAGAAACGAGGTATGGCATTTAGTTCCACGTCCTAACCAAAATGTTGTAGGAACCAAATGGGTCTTCCGCAACAAGCAAGATGAGCATGGTGTGGTGACAAGGAACAAAGCTCGACTCATGGCCAAAGGGTATTCACAAGTCGAAGGTTTGGATTTTGGTGAAACCTATGCACCCGTAGCTAGGCTTGAGTCAATTCGCATATTATTGGCCTATGCTACTTACCATGGCTTTAAGCTCTATCAAATGGACGTAAAAAGTGCCTTCCTCAATGGACCGATCAAGGAAGAGGTCTATGTTGAGCAACCTCCCGGCTTTGAAGACAGTGAGTATCCTAACCATGTTTATAGGCTCTCTAAGGCGCTTTATGGGCTCAAGCAAGCCCCAAGAGCATGGTATGAATGCCTTAGAGATTTCCTTATTGCAAATGGCTTCAAAGTCGGCAAGGCCGATCCTACACTCTTTACTAAAACTCTTGAAAATGACTTGTTTGTATGCCAAATTTATGTTGATGATATTATATTTGGGTCTACTAACGAGTCTACATGTGAAGAGTTTAGTAGGATCATGACACAGAAATTCGAGATGTCGATGATGGGGGAGTTGAAGTATTTTCTAGGATTCCAAGTCAAGCAACTCCAAGAGGGCACCTTCATTAGCCAAACGAAGTACACTCAAGATATTCTTGCTAAGTTTGGGATGAAGGATGCCAAACCCATCAGGACACCCATGGGAACTAATGGGCATCTCGACCTCGACACGGGAGGTAAGTCCGTGGATCAAAAGGTATACCGGTCGATGATTGGTTCATTGCTTTATTTATGTGCATCTCGACCGGACATTATGCTTTCCGTTTGCATGTGTGCAAGATTCCAATCCGACCCTAAGGAATCACACCTTACGGCCGTAAAACGAATCTTGAGATATTTGGCTTATACTCCTAAGTTTGGGCTTTGGTACCCTAGGGGATCCACATTTGATTTAATTGGTTATTCGGATGCCGATTGGGCGGGGTGCAAAATTAATAGGAAGAGCACATCAGGGACTTGCCAGTTCTTGGGAAGATCCTTGGTGTCTTGGGCTTCAAAGAAGCAAAATTCGGTCGCTCTTTCCACCGCCGAAGCTGAGTATATTGCCGCAGGTCACTGTTGCGCGCAATTGCTTTGGATGAGGCAAACCCTGCGGGACTACGGTTACAAATTAACCAAAGTCCCTTTGCTATGTGATAATGAGAGTGCAATTAAAATGGCCGACAATCCCGTCGAGCATAGCCGCACTAAGCACATAGCCATTCGGTATCATTTTCTTAGGGATCACCAACAAAAGGGGGATATCGAGATTTCTTACATTAATACTAAAGATCAATTAGCCGATATCTTTACCAAGCCACTTGATGAACAATCTTTTACCAGACTTAGGCATGAGCTCAATATTCTTGATTCTAGAAATTTCTTTTGCTAAGCTTGCACACATAGCTCATTTGAATACCTTTGATCATATCTCTTCTATATGCTATGACTAATGTGTTTTCAAGTCTATTTCAAACCAAGTCATAGGTATATTGAAAGGGAATTAGAGTCTTCGGCGAAGACAAAGGCTTCCACTCCGTAACTCATGCTTCGCCATCACTCCGAGCAACTCTCTATTTCTTGGGGAGAAATGAGCATCAAAGAAAAGGACTTCATCCTTCGAGGAGAGAGTAAAAGCTCAAAAGCAAAAGGACCGGATTTCGTCTTTGGTATAATATTAACTCATTTACTTATGACCAAAGGGGAAGAACTTACTTCAAGGGCTCTAATGATTCCGTTTTTGGCGATTCATGCCAAAAAGGGGGAGAAATGAGCCCAAAGCAAAAGGACCGCACCACCACCACCAAATTCAAAAAACTTAGTGCTTTCCAAAAGTCTTTATCATTTGGTATCCTATTGTGTTCAAAAGGGGGAGAAAGTAGTATTTCAAAAATGGTATATCAAAACCCTCTTGAACACTAAGAGGTGGATATCTTTTACGGGGAGTTTTGTTTAGTCAAAGGAAAAGCATTTGAAATAGGGGGAAACAATTTCAAATCTTGAAAATGCTTTGCAAACTCTTATTCATATACCTTTGACTATTTGCAAAAGATCTTTGAAATGGATTTACAAAAAGAATTTACAAAAACAAAACATGTGGTGCAAACGTGGTCCAAAATGTTATATAAGAAAGAAACATTCCTTGCATATCTTGTAAGTAGTTATATTGGCTCAATTCCAAGTAACCTTTTCACTTACATTATGCAAACTAGTTCAATTATGCACTTCTACATTTGCTTTGGTTTGTGTTGGCATCAATCACCAAAAAGGGGGAGATTGAAAGGGAATTAGGCTTACACCTAGTTCCTAAATAATTTTGGTGGTTGAATTGCCCAACACAAATATTGGACTGACTAGTTTGCTCTAGTGTATAAGTTATACAGGTGCAAAAGGTTCACATCTAGCCAATAAAAAGATCAAGTGTTGGATTCAATAAAGGAGCAAAGGGGCAACCGAGGGCACCCCTGGTCTGGCGCACCGGACTGTCCGGTGTGCCACCGGACAGTGAACAGTACCTGTCCGGTGCACCAGGGGACTCAGACTCAAACTCTTCACCCTCGGGAATTCTCGGAGCCGGCGCGCTATAATTCACCGGACTGTCCGGTGTGCACCGGACATGTCCGGTGCTCCTAAGAAGCTCGGTCTCCTGATCTCGCCAGCCTCGGGTTCGCGCGGCAGCCGCTCCGCTATAATTCACCGGACTGTCCGGTGTACACCGGACTGTCCGGTGTGCCAGCGGAGCAACGGCTCCCTGCGGCGCCAACGGCTCCCTGCGGTGCATTAAATGCGCGCGCAGCGCGCGCAGAAGTCAGAATCGCCCATGCCGGTGCACCGGACATCAAACAGTACATGTCCGGTGTGCACCGGACACCCAGGCGGGCCCACAAGTCAGAAGCTCCAACGGCTAGAATCCAACGGCAGTGATGACGTGGCAGGGGCACCGGACTGTCCGGTGTGCACCGGACTGTCCGGTGCGCCATCGAGCAGACGCCTCCAGCCAACGGTCACTTTTGGTGGTTGGGGCTATAAATACCCCAACCACCCCACATTCATTGCCATCCAAGTTTTCCAACTTCTAACCACTTACAAGAGCTAGGCATTCAATTCTAGACACATACAAAGAGATCAAATCCTCTCCAATTCCACTCAAGCCTTTAGTGACTAGCGAGAGAGATTTGCCGTGTTCTTTTGAGCTCTTGCGCTTGGATCGCATTCTTTCTTTCTCTTTTGCTCTTGTGATCAACACTCAATTGTAACCGAGGCAAGAGGCACCGATTGTGTGGTGGCCCTTGCGGGGAAGTTTTGTTCCCGGTTGATTGAGAAGAAGGAAAGCTCACTCGGTCCGAGGGACCGTTTGAGAGAGGGAAGGGTTGAAAGAGACCCGGCCTTTGTGGCCTCCTCAACGGGGAGTAGGTTTGCAAGAACCGAACCTCGGTAAAACAAATCCACGTGTCACTCTCTTTATTTGCTTGCGATTTGTTTTGTGACCTCGCTTGCGGACTCATTTATTGTTACTAACGCTAACCCCGGCTTGTAGTTGTGTTTATATTTGTAAATTTCAGTTTCGCCCTATTCACCCCCCCTCTAGGCGACTATCAGTTTGCCTAATGGAACGGAAAGCAATGGAGTATGTCTAGAGGTGCGAGGGTAGTGTAAGGGAATCTTACTAAACTTCTTGCGCTCATGGCGTTTAGAAGTTATGGAGGGCGCGTCGGAGCCAGAGGTGGAAGGTGATGAAGTGTCGGTCTCGTAGTAGACCACCTTCCGCATTTTCTTTTTCTTGTCGCCACTCCGATGCGACTTCTGGGAAGTGGCTTTCTTCTCCTTCCCTTTTCCCTTTTTGCGGGACTCTTCGGATGAAGCCTTCCCGTGGCTTGTAGCGGGCTTGTCGCTGGTCTCCATCTCCTTCTTGGCGTGTTCTCCCGACATCACTTCGAGCGGTTAGGCTCTAATGAAGTACCGGGCTCCGATACCAATTGAAAGTCGCCTAGAGGGGGGTGAATAGGGCGAAAATGAAATTTACAAAGTTAATCACAACTACAAGCCGGGTTAGCGTTAGAAATATAATCGAGTCCGCGAGAGAGGGCGCAAAACAAATCGCAAGCAAATAAGAAGTGTGACACGCGGATTTGTTTTACCGAGGTTCGGTTCTCGCAAACCTACTCCCCGTTGAGGTGGTCACAAAGACCGGGTCTCTTTCAACCCTTTCCCTCTCTCAAACGGTCCCTTGGACCGAGTGAGCTTTCTCTTCTGAAATCAACCGGGAACAAAACTTCCCCGCAAGGACCACCACACAATTGGTGTCCCTTGCCTTGGTTACAAGTGAGTGTTTGATCACAAGAAAGAATGAGAAAGAAGAAAGCGATCCAAGCGCAAGAGCTCAAAAGAACACGACAAATCACTCTCACTATTCACTAATGCTTTTGTGGAATTGGGAGAGGATTTGATCACTTGGGGTGTGTCTTGTATTGAATGTCTAGCTCTTGTAAGTGGTTGGAAGGTTGAAAACTTGGATGCAATGAATGGTGGGTGGTTGGGGTATTTATAGCCTCAACCACCAAACTAGCCGTTTGGTGGGGCTGTCTGTCGCATGGTGCACCGGACAGTCCGGTGCGCCAGCCACGTCACCAGGTCGTTGGGTTTCGACCGTTGGAGATCTGACTTCTGGGCCCGCCTGGATGTCCGGTGGCACACCGGACATGCACTGTAGAGTGTCCGGTGTGCCACTTCGCGCGTGCCTGACTTCTGCGCGCTCTGGCGCGCATTTAATGCTTCTGCAGGTGATCATTGGCGCGAAGTAGTCATTGCTCTGCTGGCTCACCGGACAGTCCGGTGCACATCGGACATGTCCGGTGAATTATAGCGGAGCGAATTCCCGAAGCTGGCGAGTTCCAGAGATGCTCTTCCTTGGAGCACCGGACACTGTCCGGTGTACACCGGACAGTCCGGTGAATTATAGCGAAGCGCCTCTGGTTTTTCCCGAAGGTGAAGAGTTCAGCTTGGAGTACCCTGGTGCACCGGACATTGTCCGGTGGTGCACCGGACACTGTCCGGTGCGCCAAACCAGGGTTGCCTTCGGTTATCCCTTGCCCTTTTTGTTGAACCCAATTCTTGGTCTTTTTTATTGGCTAAGTGTGAACTTTTGGCACCTGTATAACTTATACACTGGAGCAAAACTAGTTAGTCCAATTATTTGTGTTGGGCAATTCAACCACCAAAATCAATTAGGAACTAGGTGTAAGCCTAATTCCCTTTCAAGAAGCGAGCACCGTCCGAGACCAAGCGTGGACCATCCGGTCTCAGGCGCGGATCGTCCGGTCGTTGAAAACCCAGAAAAAGCCGAAGGTGCCGGGTTCGATAAAATGCATTTTTAGCGTCCTCGCAGATCATCCGGGGTGCACGGCCGGACCGTCCGCGACTACTTTATCTGACATCTGACGACGCATTAAATGCACTATAGCCGTTGATATAGCCATTACTGCTGACCGTTGCGATTTCAGCCGTTGATGTGTAGGGGCGGACCGTCCGGACAGGGGGTGCGGACTGTCCGCGGCCGGCAGAAAAGGAGCAACGACTAGAAAGTGGTTGGAGGCTATAGATACAACCCCAACCACCTCCATTCAGATGATCCAAGCACTCCACTCATACACATTCAATACAAGAGCTAGCAATCCATTCCAAGGCACATTCAAAGCTTTCAATCTCTCCAAGTTCCACAATTGAAACAAGTGATCATTAGTGATTAGTGACTTGAGAGAGTGTGATTCGTGTTTCATTTGTTGGTCTTGTTGCTTGGTTTTCTTAATCGTGCTTTCTTCATCTCTCTCTCTAAACTCGCTAAGTGTTTTGTAAAGTTTGCAATAGACACCTAATTGTGTGGTGATCCTTGCGGGGTCTTAGTGACCCGTGAGATTGAGAAAAATCACTCAACCGGTCTAAGTGATCGATTGAGAGAGGGAAAGGGTTGAAATAGACCCGACCTTTGTGGCCTCCTCAATGGGGAGTAGGTTCTTTGGAACCAAACCTCGGGAAACAAATCACCATGTCCACTTGTATTAATCTTTACCATTCGATTTGTTTCTCCCCTCTCCTCTCTCTCTAAAGTTCTCTTGCTCACATCGTTGTGAGTTTACTCCCAAAGTTATCTGCATTGATTGAGCAACTCATTGCAAGAGAAACTATCTTTCACACTCCGAATTATTTCTAACATTAATCCCGAGTATAGTGCGTGTTCAAAGTTTATAATTTTCAGGTTTCGCCTATTCACCCCTCCTCTAGGCGACTTCCAGTTGGTATCAGAGCCCGGTGCTTCATTAGAGTCTAACAACTCGAAGTGATGTCGGGAGAACACGCCAAGAGCGAGATGGTCACCGGCGATAAGACCAAAGCCTCGGGAAGGAAGAATGAGGAACGGACTCCATCAAAGGAGGCCGACAACAAACACAAGGAGGAATCTGCTTCCTCTATCAAGTCACATAGGAAGGGTGACAAGAAGAAAAATAAAATGAATAAGGTGATCTACTACGAGACCGACTCTTCATCACCTTCCACATCCGGCGTCGAGTCTACCACTTCGAAGCGCCAAGAGCGCAAGAAGTTCTCTTGTTTAATGTTTTTTACACTTCTTCTATATTTAGTAAATAATATTGTTCAAGTAAATTATTACACTTTTGTTATTTGTGGTTTGTCTCTGACTCTATGTATCAATTTATCCTTGTCTAACTATGAAAATAATTATAAATTATTAATTGCCTTCGAACTAACACATACTCCCTCCGTCCACATGAATTAGTCGTTTTGAGTTTGTCCTAAGTTAATCTTTTTAAACTTTGACCCATAATATATATAGGAATAAATTATTTTAAACTAAAAGAATTACATGTTGTGGTAGTTCAAGTCACGATAAATCTAGTAAATTCACAACAATGTTGTAAAATATTACAAAACATCTGGTATAACCGGTCAAAGTTAATAATGGTTGTCTTAGGACAAACCTAAAACGACTAAATCATGTAGACGGAGACAATATTAGATTTTTCTGGGCTTATGGTTCTGTCTTACTGATTATTTTATTCTCGGAATCAAAATTGCAGAATATATCTATGTAGATTACAATAAACTAAAGTTATAATTTTGACAAAAAATATTTATAATAATCATCACCTAAAAGAAACCTAAAATTCAGACACCTGAATTTCGGCAAATCTTAATTTTTTATTCTTCAAATATTTTTTTTTCATATTATGTCTAAGTTGTAGTTTTAATATATAATATATACAATAATCGTTGTCTAAAAAATCAGCCACCTGAATTTTAAGCTTTCGTAAGTCTCATAGCCTTTAGTGCTTAGCTTATGTTCCAAATCTCTAAAATTAATAGTTAGTAGCTAAAATTAACTGAAAATTTTAATTACATGAACAGAACGGCAGCTGCGGATCCCGGCACTGCTGGACCCAATGGCCAATGGGAAGAATGGGAAAAGATTATATATATCCGAGATGCAAAATCACTAATTTAGAGCCCCTCACACTCATCATTTGTAGGCCAACACGATCAGAAAAAATGACCAAATAATTAAGAAGTGGCAGGCTTCGATTTCTGTTTGTGTAGATCTGCTGGTGATGGTTGTGAGAGGCTACAAAAGTTGGTTTTGTATTTATTTATTTGTCTTATGGAGATGAAACCACAAAGAAAACCGTTGGGGCGTAACCCTCTTAGCGACGCGCCATATCGGAACCCGGGTATGGTGTTAAATGAGCAAGGGCCGGGTCGTCACCCCTCAAGTGACGCGCTGTCTCTTGATCTGGAGCCGGTGATAAGTGAGCAAGGATCGGGTCGTCGCATCCTTAGTGGCGCGCTACATCGGCGCCCGGGTGTAGTGAAAAATGAGCAAGGGTCTTTGCATCTTCCTCGGCGGGTGCGAAGGGTAAGGAAGCTAGTCGAGCCAACTAGGGTCCGTGTAGGCAGTTGGAACGTAGGTTCCTTAACAGGTAAGTTACGAGAAATAGTTGACGTTGCGGTGAGGAGACGGGTAAATATTTTATGCGTTCAAGAGACCAAGTGGAAGGGACAGAAGGCGAAGGAAGTGGAAGGTACAGGTTTCAAGTTGTGGTACACGGGGACTGCAACAAACAAGAATGGAGTAGGCGTCTTGATCGACAAGAGCCTCAAAGATGGGGTAGTAGATGTTAAGAGGGTAGGAGATAGAATCATCCTAGTCAAGCTGGTCATTGGAGACTTGGTTCTCAATGTTATCAGCGCGTATGCTCCTCAAGTAGGCCTTAATGAGAACTCAAAGAGAGAGTTCTGGGAAGGCCTGGAGGACATGGTTAGTAGTGTGCCAGTTGGCGAGAAGCTCTTCATAGGAGGAGATCTCAATGGCCATGTGGGTACATCTAGCACCAGTTTCGAGGGTGTACATGGAGGCTTCGGCTTTGGGACTAGGAATCAAGAAGGAGAGGAAATCCTGAACTTTGCCCTAGCCTATGACATGTTTATAGCAAACACTTTCTTTAAGAAGAGGCAATCCCACCTGGTGACCTTCAGTAGTGGCCAACACACTAGCCAGATTGATTTTGTCCTCTTGAGAAAAGAGGACAGGCATGCCTGCTTAGATTGCAAGGTTATACCTGGAGAGTGTGTGGTAACCCAACATAAGCTTGTCGTTGCTGACTTCCGTTTTAGGATTCGTTTACAACGAAATAAGCATAACAAGGTCACTAGAACAAAGTGGTGGAAGCTTAAAGGTGATGTGGCCCAAACTTTCAAGAAGAGAGTTATCGAGGAGGGCCCTTGGGCAGGAGAGGAAGACGCAAATATCATGTGGAGGAAGATGGCGACATGCATCCGAAAGATAGCTTCAGAAGAGTTTGGGTTGAGTCAAGGGAACAGAAGGGAAGTTAAAGACACTTGGTGGTGGAACGAAGATGTCCAAAAGGCTATCAAGGAGAAGAAAGATTGCTACAAACGCTTACATCATGACAAGTGTGCAGAAAACATAGAGAAGTACAGGATAGCGAAGAAGTCTGCAAAGCGAGCGGTTAGTAGAGCCCGGGGTCAAGCCTATGACGACCTTTATCAACGGCTGGACACAAAGCAGGGAGAAAAGGATATCTATAGGATGGCCAAGATTCGTGAAAGGAAGACAAGGGATGTCAACCAAGTCAAATGCATCAAGGACGAAGCAAACCAACTATTAGTGAAGAGTGAAGAGATCAAGAACAGATGGAAGGAGTACTTCAACAAATTGTTCAATGGAGGGAATGAGAGTGCTACAATAGAATTGGACGAACCATTCGATGACAACAACAGGGGTTTTGTACGAAGGATACAAGAATATGAAGTTAAGGAGGCGCTAAAAAGGATGAAGGTAGGAAAGGCGATGGGCCCTGATGGTATCCCTATCGAGGTATGGAGATGTCTTGGAGACATAGCGATAGTATGGCTGACTAAGCTTTTCAACACCATCTTTCGGGCAAACAGAATGCCTGACGAGTGGCGGCGGAGTACATTAGTACCAATCTTCAAGAACAAAGGAGATGTTCAAAGTTGTACTAATTACCGTGGAATTAAGCTCATGAGCCATACAATGAAGCTATGGGAGAGAGTCATTGAACACCGCCTGAGAAAGATGACGAGCGTGACCCAAAATCAGTTTGGTTTCATGCCCGGGAGATCAACTATGGAGGCCATTTTCTTACTAAGACAACTTATGGAGAGATTCAGAGAACAAAAGAAAGACCTGCATATGGTCTTCATAGACTTGGAGAAGGCTTATGACAAAGTACCTAGGAGTGTAATGTGGTGGGCCTTGGAAAAACACAAAGTAGCAACAAAGTACATTAATCTTATTAAAGATATGTACACTAATGTTGTGACAAGTGTCCGAACAAGTGATGGAGACACCGATGACTTTCCAATTAACATAGGACTACATCAAGGGTCGGCTTTGAGCCCTTATCTTTTCGCTTTGGTGATAGATGAGGTCACAAGGGACATACAAGGAGTTTTACCGTGGTGTATGCTTTTTGCCGATGATGTGGTACTTATTGAGGAGAGTAGGAGTGGTGTTTCTCAAAAGTTGGAATTGTGGAGGCAGACGCTGGAAGCAAAAGGTTTTAGGCTTAGTAGGTCTAAAACAGAGTATATGAAGTGTGATTTCAGTGCCATGGGGTATGAGGATGGCGATGTTAGTCTTGATGGGCAAGTGGTACCCAAGAAAGACACTTTTCGTTACTTAGGATCAATGCTTCAAAAGGAGGGAGACATCGATGAGGATGTCAGTCATAGAATTAAAGCCGGATGGTTGAAGTGGCGACAAGCTGCGGGTGTCTTATGCGACCACCGGGTGCCACGCAAACTAAAAGGCAAATTCTACAGGACAGCAATCCGGCCGGCTATGTTGTATGGAGCAGAATGTTGGCCCACTAAAAGATGACATGTCCAACAACTAAGTGTGGCAGAGATGCGTATGTTGCGCTGGATATGTGGCCACACAAGGAGAGATCGAGTCCGGAATGATGATATACGAGAGAGAGTAGGAGTGGCGCCAATTGAGGAGAAGCTTATGCAACATCGCTTGAGATGGTTTGGACATATCCAACGAAGACCTGAAGAGGCACCAGTGCATATCGGAATAATTAGGCGTCCCGAAAATGTGAAGAGAGGTAGAGGCCGACCAACTTTGACGTGGACAGAGGCTGTGAAGAGAGACCTGAAGGAGTGGAATATTGATAAAGAGCTCGCCGCAGATAGGAAGGGGTGGAAGTGTGCAATTCACGTGCCAGAACCCTGATTGATAGTTTCGCTTTTCCTCCTTAATCGTTTGACCTTTTCTTGTGTCCATTTTAGATCTTGCTGGTCCTTGTGGGTTTTATCTCTTTTATGTGTTTCCCCGTTTCGTTGTTTTCGGTTCTCCTTTGCCTTTGTTTCCCTTTTCTGTTCTTTAGGGGTTGAGCTCTGAGGTTTTCATACGGGGTTTCATCTCTAGCCTACCCCAACGTGCTTGGGACAAAAAGGCTTTGTTGTTGTTGTTGTTGTTGTTGTATATGAACGGCTATATCAAGCCAAGCGCCCAAGCCAATGTAGCGCTGCAGATAAGGTTTTGGATTGGACCAAGCATAGGCTCGACTTGAACCAAGAACAAGGTACGTAGGAGCAATCCAAAGCACCCATTGCACGCTTCTGCATTGCAGAGGTAGTAGCAAGGAGGATCAGCAATGTCTTCCCCTCCGCCGCCTCCGATGTCCACTCTGCACAAGTGCTGCTCGTCGCCGTCGCAGCCATCACCTAAGCTACCGCCTAAGCTGCAGCGAGCTCCGGACAGCAGGCACAGGCCTATCTGTACGTGCCTCATCACCATCGTTCTTGCCCCCTCTTCGCTCCTCCTCCTCGGTGCTCTGGCGTTTGGTTAACTTCCTCGCGTGCCGCCGCGCAACAGAGCAGGCGGCGGAGCCAGGCTGTCGGTCACCAGGAGAGCTCACGCCGCCTCCCTCCTCCTCCTCGGCCTGGCGGGCGGTGCGGTGCCGGCGCCGGTCAGGGCGGCGGAGGACGACGGGAGCAGCGGAGGGGAGGGCGTCCTCGGCGCCATCAAGTCCATCTTCGACCCCAACGAGACGACCAAGGCCGGGAAGGTGCTGCCCAAGGCGTACCTCAAGGCGGCCAGGGAGGTGGTGCGCACGCTCCGCGAGTCGCTGGAGGAGGACGACGGTGGCGACATGGCCAGGTTCCGCCGCAACGCCGACGCCGCCAAGGAGTCCATCAGGGCGTTCCTGGGCGGGTGGAGGGGCCAGCAGGCCGTCGCCGACGAGGTACGTGATCGTGAGGCTCCGCCGATGACCTGATTCTTTTTTAGTTACCCGCCTGCTTCACTGCACTGGCACTGCACTGCAGGAGTCGTACGTCGCGCTGGAGAAGGCGATCAGGTCGCTGGCCGAGTTCTACTCCAAGGCAGGGCCGTCCGCCTCGCTTCCACAGGACGTCAAGAACAAGATCCTCGATGACCTCAGCGCCGCAGACGCCTACCTGTAGATTTTGCTTCTCCTCAGGGACATTGTATTGCATTGCATGCAACGCACATCTCAAACGATGATATGGTTTCGCTCTAGTATAATGACCCGCAAAAGCTTTCCTTCACAGGAAGAACACACACATTCCAACACGATGCAAAACGAAACATTAACAGGGTTTAGGTAACCAATTCCGCGTGACGGATCAGGCGGACTATTTCTAGCTTGCGCATACATTAGTTTATCTTACAGAGGCGAGAACTATCTTACAGAAATGAGAAGGTTCTAGGAATGCGCTAGCGAAAACATTTTTAAAAAAAAAGCTATTAACAAAATAACAACTGGTGTAACATTTACGACGACTCGCCCTCGGAGTTCTAAGTTAACGACCAAAAAAAAACAAAAGAAGTGATATTATCCTCCACATTCTGCATACTGACTTTTCAGCTGCACAGTAAGTTAGCTGGTTCCTGGTTGGAGTAAACGCTTTTCAGTACTGCACGGGCTGATTCTTTTCCCAGGCCGACGAGTCAATGGTCAAATTCTGAGTACAACTACAGGGGTGCCCCGGCAACTAATCTGCAAAAAACCGGAAGCCTCTTTCTGCCAAACGGATGGTTGTCATGCTGGCTGCTGAGTCAAAACTCGAGAGGTACAAAAACAAACGGAGGTTTCGTCCATATAAAGCTTGGGGGGGCCCAGAAAGCTGCAACCAAATCTTACCATCTGCAACAAAGATTAAAAAGGTCATGAGACACGTCTAATTGTGGTGGAATGACTAACATTTGCAGCTATTTTGTGGCAGACCGACAAAGATATCTACGACACACCACCCTATATAGCAGGATTTTTCTTTAACTAGATTACGAAATCAAAATAGGTGACATTCTCAACATTGTAACGTCCATTACGCAATTTATATCGATATCTCAACCAGACATGTAAGCTTTACTTGCACGTACCAGGAAAGAGGAGATCGCTGTGAAACATCACCGTTGCAAGTACCATCGGCATCTTTGCTGGTGTCCCCATGCTCTTTGACCACCGAACCTAGGGGGTCGGCACTTGCACCAGAGCAAAGCGAATCTTCATTGACTACATCAGATGATTTTTCAGTTTTGTCTACAGAAGAGACAGCACCAGCCGTATAAATGTATGGTAACCGTTATATAGAAGGAAATTTTTTTTTGGAATATCAACAAGGCATATGGCGTTTGTTCTGACCTCCTTGGGAGCATTGATCTTCCGATGGTGAGGTCTTCAGCAATGGCTTTTGGAGAAGACCTGTACCAGGAAAAACTAACATGCTAACGGATTTCACTTCCTGCTTCTCAGAATCGTCCAGTGGACTAAATCCAAATTTAGATGTCCAGGTGTCCACAAGTTCTGTGATAGCAGGAATGATCAGCTTCTCAATATTGAGAGAGCTGAGGATCTGAAATAGAAAACAAGGTGCAAAAACTAAACACCATCAGAAAAGTGCAACTAATCAAGATATCAGATCAGATAATCTAACCTACTATGGTCATCATCAATGTGAGGTGTAAAGACAGGACAGCTATGCTAGTCTCATAGCTGCAGACACCTTTGAAAATATGCTCCACAGTTGGTTCAACCATGTAAGGCGCACGCTAGTTCAGCAGTACAAGGATTGTACAAATCAGAAAAAAGGCACACATAAGGTAAGGAAATCTTATATCTCATGCTGGACTCATACTCCCACATGGCCATATACAACACCAATGGGGCTACAATTCAATACATGTGCTACTAACAAAACTAGGGAACGGTCATCAAACACCGTCAAGCATGCATACCATTTCAATTCCATCAACAAGTCGGCGGCACATCCCTTGTCGCCTATACATATTCCGGGTACCAATGAACGGCATCTCAGCTAACTTGGTTCCATGTATTCTGTTTCAGGGTAAGATATGAAAAAACAAAAATCATATAAGGGCCCAGCAATTTAAGAATAGGAACCTACCTAAAAGTAGTGATGAGCCTGTCTGTTTATGTTAACTGTTCATCCAATGATATAACAAGACAGACACAAAACAGCTAAAGAAAGTTCGTGTACTTAACATGCCTTGGCAGATGTGTATTAGCAAGCTACAGAAAGTTCACGCACAGACATGACTAACTATGAAAACATGAAATGAACCTTACGAGAGGAAGCATTCAAAACTTCTTAGTAACTTAAGAAAGATAAAGGGAGGTTTGCCTCCATGACTCTGCACTCTGCAGATACCATAAATTATTATTCAGCACCAACGAACAATTACCTGTACACCAAAATACTAGGCATTCCAGTAAGGATGTTCTTTTCCTTCAAACTGGAATATACAATGGTTACAACAATCATGTAAAGTAATTGAAGTGAGAAACGGGTACAGCACTATACTAAAGTTTCGCGCTAAACAAGATCACCAGTACTAGAAATATGCAAAATCAAGTCATCATGTTTGAAAATTTGTAATGAATTGATTCAAGGAATGCCGGTCCCTGGCATGGTTGCTTGTTCAGAATATCTTTTGCCTGCACATTGGGACAAACTTTGGTTTGTTCAAGGGGTTTTTAGAGCCTATGGTATGATTCTTTCTTATCTGTTTCATCAAACTAGTATTTAGATCTATATAGTTTGGGTATACATCTCACTGGATACAGCATTCAGTGCTATGCCTAGACAGTCACAAAACAAAACATAGCAAGAAAAAGAAAACAGGATGAAACCACCCACCGGACAGATGCTGCAGCTATTATTTCATCTCCACGTTCTAAAATAATTATATAGAATCCACGGAAATCCAATCGGGCAAAATTTGATCTGCACGCAAGGAAAGACAAAATGAGCAATTAAACATCTCTGACAGAAGTTGCCATGACAGCAATACAAAAAAGTTGTAACTGATAAAAGATGACGCCAATTTACTCATCAACAAAAAAACATTCCAACTTCGAAGCAATAATGAGGCCATCAAATCAACCAGCGACCCATCAATCGTTTTTAATAGATTACATTAATAAATAGAAATTTGGAAATATGGGAGATATGTTTTGATGGTGCGACTAATCGCATGGTTCATTGCTTCCTTTTATTATTCTATGTATGATAGATATATATAGCAAGTGTATATTAGGCAAGTTCATATTAGGCAAGTCCATAATCAGTGTGATTGGCACCTGCCATGTACTGTGATTGGCACCTGCCATGTACACTCAGCCACATTGGCTATATATATGAACGTCACCACCTCACTGCAGTGTGTGGTGTCTTCTCCAATCTCCTATCCTTCTACATGGTATCACAGACCAAGATCAATTAGATCCTGGACCTTCTGCTTCCGCATCTCCCCACCTCCACCTTCCCGGCGGCTGTCCTCTGACGCCACCGTCCACCTCAGGCTGTGCGCCACTCCCCCTGTTCGCAGCCACCCACGATGCCTGGTGACGCCGCTGCTGCTGCCGAGGCCGCAGCCGCCGCTGCACCACCACCACCAGCGCCGCAGGCTGTCGTCGTCCACCCCTACACCGCCGTCAACGTGAAGACCCACATTCCAGTAACTTTGGAGATGAAGAATCCCAATTTCACCAAGTGGCGTCCTTCTTCAAGGCCCTGTGTGGGAAATTCAGTCTTCGTCCCCACATCGACGGGCCTCCTCCTCCAGCCGGTGATCCATCGTGGGACATTGCTGAGTGCACTGTCCGCGGCTGGATCTTGAACACCGTCGCCGACTCGGTTCTTGATCTTGCTATCACCGACGAGAACCAGTCCGCCCACGAACTTTGGGTGGCGATTGAAGGCCTCTTTCGCTCCAATCGAGCACCCCGCGTTGTCTTCCTGCTTGAGGAGTTTCACTCTTTGAAGCAGGGCGACTTGCCGATCGATGAGTACTGCCAGCGACTCAAGATCAAGGCTGCTGCCCTACGGGACGTCGGCGAAACCATCGAAGACGCCCGACTCGTCCTCAGCCTCCTCCGCGGCCTCAACCCGCGCTTCAGCGGCACTGCCGACGACATCGCAAATTCTGCTGTCCTGCCATCCTTCTCCAGGGCCCGCGAGATGCTCTCCCTTAAAGAGTTGCGTCTCGCCAATGACGAGAAGATCACCGTAGCATCTGCCATGGTGGCTGCCTCTGGCTCCACCTGCACCTCCACGGGATGCCGCTCCTCCTGCGATGCTCCCACCGGTGCTCCTCCCAAGGGCTCCGGGGGTGGGGGCAACAGGAAAGGCAAAGGCAGCTGGCGCGGCCAGGGCAACGCCAACAGCGGCTGGCAGCAAGGCAGCAATGCCCAAACCGGGGGCAACCGCCCCATGGGGCCATGGTTCTGCTACAACACATGGGCTTCCCAGGGCGGTGCTCCTTCAAGTGGTGGCTGGCAGCAAGGCCCCAAGACCGGCAGCTGGCAGCAGGGCGGCCAAGGTGGGCGCAACCAGGGCCTCATGGGTGCCAACCCACAGGCCCACTTCGCCGCACCGCCACCTCCTTCCCCGGTGTGGGATCAGGCCGGCCTCATCGCCGCCCTGAACCAAATGGCGCTCCAGAACTCCGGCTGGGTCATGGACTCTGGCGCCACCTCCCACATGCACAACACGGATGGTATACTTCTCTCCCGTCAACCCTCCTCTGTCCCATCCATCACTGTCGGCAACGGTCATCACCTTCCTGTGTCTTGCTCTGGCACCTCCACATTGCCTGGCAGCACTTCATCCTTTTCGCTTCGCAATGTTTTAGTTGTCCCATCTCTAGTGCGCAACTTACTTTCAGTTCGCCAATTTACTCGTGACAACAATTGCACTATCGAATTTGACGCGTTTGGTTTTTCTGTCAAGGATCTGCAGACCAGACGCGTGATTCTTCGCTCTAATAGCTCTGACGGCCTCTACACCATCCCTGCCACGCCCCAAGCCAACCTCGCCACCTCCACCAACCTCTGGCACCATCGTCTTGGTCATCCAGGAGCTGATGCCCTAAATTTGCTTAGACAAAATAATTCCATCTCATGTAATAAGTCCGCTCATACTCTATGTCATTCATGCCAACTTGGCAAGCACGTGCGGCTGCCCTTCGGAAATTCCAGTTCAGTTTCATCTCTACCATTTGAGCTTATTCACTGTGATGTTTGGACCTCTCCCGTTGCCAGTGTCTCTGGTGCGCAGTACTACCTAGTCATCCTCGATGACTTCACTCACTTTTGCTGGACTTTCCCTCTAGTCCGCAAGTCCGAGGTAGCCTCTCACATCATTGATTTTTGCGCTTATGTCCACACACAGTTCAGCCTCCCTATCAAGGCTATACAGGCTGATAATGGCACTGAGTTTGTTAATAATGCCCTCACCACATTCTTTGCATCCAGCGGCATTCACTCACGCCTCTCCTGCCCTTACACCTCCTCTCAAAATGGCAAAGCTGAACGCATCATTCGTTCTCTGAACGATATCTGCCGCACACTGTTCATCCATGCTCACATGCCGCCCCAATACTAGGCAGAGGCGCTAGCTACAGCCACCTATCTCCTAAACAGACGTCCCTGCTCAGCCATTGGTCATAAAGTTCCCTTTGAGCAACTCCACCAGCAACCCCCTGACTACACCATTCTTCGTGTTTTCGGTTGCCTTTGCTATCCCAACCTCACAGCCACCTCCAAACACAAGCTGGCACCACGCTCCACAGCTTGTGTATTTCTCGGATACCCCCCTTCCCATAAGGGTTACCGCTGTCTTGACCTCACCACTAGACGAATTATCATTTCCCGTCATGTTGTCTTCGACGAGATGCGATTTCCCTTTAGTGCTGACCCCACCAGTGCGCTTCTCAGCTCTCTGGATTTCCTTGTTACAGGTCATACCGCGCCGATGCCCCGCACTGCTGCCACGGAACCCCATGCGGTCGCTCCGTTGCCAGCCGACGTTGAGCAGCCGCAACATCGAGCTCACTTGGAGGAGCTCGCTGAGGACCCAGCCATCCTCCAGATTGGCCAAGTTCTTGCCCCTGCTCCGACTCAGCTTGCTCCGGCCGGCCCTCCACCCCTACGGGTGTACACTCGACGGCGTGCTGCTGCTCAGCCACTTCCACCAGAGCTGGAGGTACCACCACCGGCGCCCACGGTTGTTGCACAGACGGCGCCCGCCGTTCCTGCACAGCCGGCGACCGCTGTTACTGTACAGCCGGTTCCGGCTCCGGCTGTGGCGGCTTCTTCGATCCCGCCGCCTCCCACCTCGAGTCGTCCGGTGACACGGCTACAGACAGGCTCGCTTAAGCCTGTCGACCAATACGGATTCCCACCGGCAGCTCACGTCGTCACCGTCTCCACTGCCTCGCCGATTCCCCGTGACTACCGGGGGGCCTTGCGGACCCCCAATGGCGTGAGGCTATGGCTGAAGAGCACAAGGCGCTTGTCGAAACCAACACCTGGCGCCTCGTTCCCCGTCCACCCGGTGCCAACGTGGTCACCGGCAAATGGATCTTCAGGCATAAGTTCCACTCCGATGGCACCCTGGCTCGCCACAAGGCTCGCTGGGTGGTCCGCGGCTTCACCCAGCGCCAAGGCGTCGATTACGATGAGACCTTCAGCCCCGTCGTCAAGCCTGCCACCATTCGGGTCGTCCTCAGCATCGCGGCCTCTCGCCAGTGGCCCATCCACCAGTTGGACGTGAAGAACGCATTCCTTCACGGCCACCCGAATGAGACGGTCTACTGTCAGCAGCCTCCTGGCTTCGTCGACCCGGCACGCCCTGACGCTGTCTGCCTTCTTCAGCGCTCACTCTACGGGCTCAAGCAGGCCCCTCGGGCGTGGCACCAGCGCTTTGCCACGTTCCTTCGACAGCTCGGCTTCGTCGCCTCTGCCACCGACGCCTCTCTCTTCATCTTCACTGAGGGCAACTCCACAGCTTACTTACTGTTGTACGTCGACGACATCGTTTTCACAGCATCTTCGGCTACTCTACTTCGACGACTCATCGACAGGCTTCACTCTAAGTTTGCCATGACAGACCTTGGGGAGCTCCATCACTTCCTGGGGATATCCGTCACTCGCTCTTCCGACGGTCTCTTCCTCAGCCAGCGACAGTATGCTGTCAACCTTCTTCAGAAGGCGGGCATGGCCGAGTGTCACTCGACGTCGACGCCTGTTGACTCTCGTGCCAAGCTCTCTGCCATGGAGGGCGCTCCTGTCACCGACCCCGCCGCGTACCGAAGTCTCGCGGGCTCTCTTCAGTACTTAACGCTCACCCGCCCCGACCTGGCATATGCTGTGCAGCAAGTGTGCATGTTCATGCATGACCCGCGCGAGCCTCACCTCGCGCTGATCAAGCGCATCCTTCGGTACGTGAAGGGCACTCTATCGGCCGGTCTCCACATAGGCACTGGACCCATCGACAAGCTGATTGCATACTCCGATGCTGACTGGGCTGGGTGCCCAGACTCCCGTCGCTCCACATCAGGCTTCTGTGTCTTCCTCGGCGACAATTTGATTTCCTGGTCCTCCAAACGGCAAACCACCGTGTCACGGTCCAGTGCGGAGGCCGAGTACAGGGTTGTTGCTCATGTGGTCGCAGAATGCTGTTGGCTTCGACAACTCCTTCAGGAACTTCATCTTCCCTTGAAGGTCGCCACAGTCGTTTACTGTGACAACATCAGCGCCGTCTACATGACAGCCAACCCGGTCCATCACCGCCGTACCAAGCACATCGAGATTGACATCCACTTCGTCCGTGAGAAGGTGGCTCTCGGTGAGGTCCGAGTTCTCCATGTGCCGTCCAAGTATCAATTCGCTGATATCATGACTAAAGGCCTGCCAATTCAACTATTTGAGGATTTCCGATCCAGTCTTTGCATCCGGATTCCTGACGCTTCGACTGCGGGAGGCTGATAGATATATATAGCAAGTGTATATTAGGCAAGTTCATATTAGGCAAGTCCACAATCAGTGTGATTAGCACCTGCCATGTACTGTGATTGGCACCTGCCATGTATTGTGATTGGCACCTGCCATGTACTGTGATTGGCACCTGCCATGTACACTCAGCCACATTGGCTATATATATGAACGTCACCACCTCACTGCAGTGTGTGGTGTCTTCTCCAATCTCCTATCCTTCTACAATGTCCAGGTGAAACTTTGGTGCTTAGAGCATTTGCTTCCTTTTTAAATCTATATATGATGTATATTTGGCTCGTATCACATATCATGGTTCCATGAATAATAATTTTCTAAGTTAGATCCCACATAAGGCCATATACCACTTCCACTTAAGGTCTTGTTTGAATACTCTAGTAATCACCCCAATCCACATGTATTGAGGTGAATACTAGAGTACCCAAACAAAGCCTAATGGAGTTACCTATTCATACCTATCCATAGCTAAACTGCCATATTAGGAACTTTTCAATGTTAGGATTGCATCGAGTTGACACCCTGGAACAAGTAAGCACTAAAGGACTGCAAAAGCCAGAACAGAATGGTAGGTTGTGAATGGGCTAACAGAAAGGCTGCAGGCCAACAGTGGTTAAAAGCACAGATGGCGTTAAGCACATTGTATGCATTGCCATGGTTTACTCCAGCATATAGTTGAATTTCAGTACATAATGGAGCAAATTAATTTAAATTATCTCATACATACAATATACAATGACCACTATACCATAAGGATCCTATCTAAGTTGTTACAGATGAAAAATAGAGAAAACGATGAAGATTGATATATTATTAGAATAACAAATAATGATTCAATATCCAAAATCAACAGGGCTAAAATC
Organism: Zea mays; assembly: GCF_902167145.1. NCBI lineage: Eukaryota > Viridiplantae > Streptophyta > Magnoliopsida > Poales > Poaceae > Zea > Zea mays. The sequence goes on from NC_050100.1 coordinate 7,888,875, forward strand.
TTTACTATCTCCACAATACTAAAAGACAGTTAAATTTATGAGGAAACCCGTTTAATACACGCAGGTCAATCTATGAAGAGCTATGCACTTCTCCATTATGCCTTGCACAAAGATGACAACAATGAGCAATAACTTCAGTAATATTGTCTGATCAGCTCATCCCGATGGCCCCGCCAATACACAGAGGGCGGGGGAGAGAGAATAGTGTGGAATGAATTAAAAGGCCATAGTACCAACAGCTTGCATGTTGTACAAAGGATACTTGAAACTGTATGGATTACAGCAAGCTTGTAGAAAGATAGCTGCATACCCACAGTTATACACAACATTGCGTATCAAGTTGATGCCAGTTCTCTGGTCAACAATCGGAAGGAAGCACTCGTCCATTAATGAGAGTGCAACAGCAATCTTGGAGTTACACTCAACTCTTTTGTCCAAAGCAAGGACTTCTTCTGGTACCTCTTCATGGATGCGTTGAACAACTCTGCATGAGTATTCTGGTTCAAGATCCTTCTTGACTGCGAGAAGATTCTGCAATTCCTCAAACAGCTGCATCACAGAACTAGTAATTTCAGATTATGCAACTATACCATTTGAAGTTTGGAAGTTCTTGGGTCAGTTGCGGCTTGTAGGGAGGGTATACATACATTAATAAACTAGAAGATAAATAAAACCACAAATAGATAGAAAGGATCTAGACAGGATGTGTGTTTGATTTGATGGTAAAAAATAGTGTTTAATACAGCATTTTCAAAAATACACAACTTCCATGGTGTTTTTGCATTACACATTTCTTATGACTAAATACCAACTGTCTAGTTTCAGAAATAAAAATATAGCGACTCAATCCAAAAGAAGAGTAGAGCTTTTAATAGCTGGATTAAAATGACAAGGTTCTCAAGTCACTAAATAATAGTTCAAATATGTTTTGAATCCTAGTTCATAGGGGTGATAAACAGCGCCGGAAGGTAGTCAGGCGGAGTCGGCTTGAGAGAGACCAGACTATTGGAGAGATCTGGGACTAATTCTTCTTCATTCCTTTTTCTTCTTAAGGAGGTACAGCCCATCCTTGTATAGATACGAAGACTCGGCTCTCAAGTAACTAACTCAATCTTATTTTATCTAATCTAATCCCAAGTATCTAAGTCAATCTTATCTAATCTTTATTCACTAATCCTAACCCTGAGCCTATCCCTATGGGCCTCCATGCCCTGGGCTGCCACCACATGACATTCCCCCACCCTTTGAAGACAGCTCGTTCTCGGTGCATGGAAACAACCTTGCTGTCTAACTTGATATGCATGTGAAAGTGCAACCCTAACTATAAGCCTTTTACATCTCCGCTTTAATTTATTAACAAATAAAATAAAGAACCTAACATATGCCACCCTGGATCCCATGGGAACAACCTCTTCCAGGCTGCAAAGGCCAAGACGTGGCAGCTCACCAGTCTTACGGCCTGAGCTACCGCGAGTTCCAGTGGAGACAGCACCACCCAACCAGACTTGTTCTTGCTGTCCACATGGCTAAGGATCGGCCAACCCTGCTGAAGGCCTTGTCGCCCCACGTGCCGCGTGTTGTTCAACGCGCAATACCGATGCAAGTCGCTGCACCAGGGAACGGCGGACCGTAGCCTGCAACCGTGTTGCCGCTTGTCGTGCTTGACGCCACGTCAGGAAGCCAAGTGCCGCAACCTGAAGAGGGCAAGCCGCTGCTTGCTGTGCTTGACGCCGCGCCAGGAAGCCACGTGTCGTAGCCTGAAGACGGCAAGCCGCTGCCACACTGGACGTCACGCCAGGAACCCATGCACAGCCTCCTGCAGTCGCGTTGTCGCCGCTGATCGGCAGTCAGACTCCACCTTTGCCGTGAGTAGATCACTAGCTGGAGGATAGCAGATCGGGCCTGCTCCAGATCTGCCCTGGCACGAGCGAGCTCCTCACGCCATGTGCGTACATCGTCCGCAGCAGAAGTCATGGAAAGGATACCTGACTCATGATACCATATGTTATGAATCCTAGTCAGCGCCGGGAAGGTAGCCGGGCAGAGTCAGCATGGGAGGGACTAGACTATTGGAGAGATCTAGGACTAATTCTTCTTCATTCCTTTTTCTTCTTAAGGAGGTACAGTTCATCCTTATATAGATAGGAAGACTTGGATCCCAAGTAACTAACTCAATATTATCTAATCTAATCCCAAGTAACTAACTCAATCTTATCCAATCTAAGCCTCCATGCCCTGGGTTGCCGCCCCATGACAAAATACCACACTCATATAGTACCTTACTATATGTAATCACTTGTAGTAATGAAATCCATGTAAATAAAAACCAGCAACCTGAATATATGTACATTGCTATGATATTGCTATTAGAAGGAAAAACATATATGCATATGATCAAGAAAGGAAGCTAACAGAGCGGGATGGTGCAGATATTTAGGAGGTGTTTGGTTTGAGGAATCACTTCATCCAAGATGCGGTGGTGCATCATGAATCTATTCCTCAAATTTGGTGAGATGGCCCCATTCCTCGTGTTAGTACTAACTAACTAACTATGACAAATGAGGTGATAATGGATCAACTCATTCCATTTCGCAAACCAAACAAAAAAGTGAGGAGTGCGAAGATGATGGACTAGCTTATTCCTCAAACCAAACATCTCATTAGTGATTAAGGTCTTAAACATAAAACAACAGCAAAAGCCTTTTAGTCCCAAACCCAACATGAGCCGTTAAAAAAGGGAACGATATCTGCCTCAAACATGAAAGTAAAATAGCAAGTGTCACCATTTAAATTATGATCATGAAAACCACAAGGTAGCATATCCAGAAACAAGGTCAAGGAAAAAAGAACAATAATCTGACAAGCGTTACCAGTCTGCAGCTTTGTTGGCAGAATAAATTGCCTGTCTGACTAGAAAGATTAGTAGCTATGGAATCAATATCAGGAGAGCAGGCTCCATGATCTGCAGACATTATCGTATAAAATACTCAAAGACATGATTGAACATCAAAATAATATAGTAAGATAATAATGAAAATGGAATAAAAAGTGTCAAAAGATTTCGAAATTCAAAAGAACTACAGAGTAAGTATAAACAGGGATCAGTACACTGCTCTTCGCACTGGGAACAAGTATGCAATGAAGAATCAACATCAGCAGTGTCTTCAGCATCATCACTAGAATGTTCATGGCAAAATTTACATGAGCAGTTGGAACAACACCAATAATCAGTGGGAAGTGCCTGCAAAATTGGAAACCCAATAGATTAGAGAATGCTGTGCCAAATAGTTTTATTGAGTCTTATCAGTACAGATACCTGGAGCATTATTATTGGGCATTTCAAGTTTTTAAGCATGTCCTAATGCAGTAGCAGCTAACTTTTTTTAAAAAGGAAAGATACATAAATTGAAATACTGCCATTTGCTGATTCAATCAAAAGAAACGTTACAGTTAATGAAAAATAATTAAGACAACAGCCAATCACAGTACTCATGTGAAAGGCATAAATACATACCTCCAGTCCTAGACAACTCATGTGAAATGTCGAGGGGCATCCATCACAACAGATCAAATTGCCTCCATCTCCACAAATACCACAGGTGTCATCATTGGGGTCATCTCCCTCAATGCTAACGGGAAAGAAATCTTGTCTTTCAGCATCAGACTGCATATTCCATGCATTAATGAGACAGTGCAAAAGGTCAATGTCTAGCCCATCCACAAGTATGTTTCTGTATGGCTTATTTACTTCAGAACCAGCATGAGTCACAAATTCTGGCACTGAAATGACCTCGCTACAGCAGCTGCAGTTAATCCCATCCCTAGTGACAAAACCCTCTAGTAAAACCTTTGAGTGGCTTTCATCCAAACAGTTCAGCTTAGTATTGACTGATAGAACATTCAGATCAATCAGCCAGGAGAAGATCGTACGTTTCCATTCATATGGAACAAAACCATCAGTGGTGCTGCCAGACTCCTTGTTCGATCCACGAACGAGTAGAGCACAGCCACCTCTCTTTTTTCTTTCATTGCCTAAATGCAATCTTGTTGAATTTGTAGTATTCTTCTTTTCCTTCTTCTGTCTCAACCTTTGAATCTCTACTTTGGTTGTTCGTTTGTTTACAACAACTCTTTTTAATTTGCTAAGGATATCATCTGTTAAAGTACAGCCTGAAGAACTAGAGACCTGCCTTTTGCCGGGGCTACCAACAGATTTTTTTGACAGAATATGGTCTTTAGAACTTTCCTTCTGCTCAGATTCCATATCTGCACGGAACACGTAATATGCTTTTGTAACTGACCAGTAAGACCCTTTGCCACTAGGATGTATATACACGGAATCCATGTAGTTTCTACCATTCCTGGGTCTTAAATCAATTGTCCAACCAGCATCTAGAAGCATGGCCTTTATCTGATCACTTATTTTTTGTTTTTCTTCGCGTAGAGCTCCTGTACCTTCAGGCACATTCATTTTCCCTTTTCCTGGCTGCAGAGGTAAGCAGCCACATTCAGATTTGACAAGTGGAGGTCTACCCAAACGACCTGTTTTGGGAGGACTACCAGAAGTATGCTTCAACTTAGATCCAGCCCTGTGTTTATGCACAGATTTCTTACGTTTCCGTCGATTCTTTTTCACAACAACAACTTCTTCAGAATCACTGGAGTCCTCTTGTTTTGGCACGGCAAGACGGGCAGCACCACGACGACGTCCGCTACGAGTTCTCCTGTAGGAAGTATCGCTGCTGATGTCATCATCGTCAGATTGATCCTGTGTCTGCTTGATAGCATTTTGATTAGACTGGTTAGAAGACCTGCTTGACAAATATGTTTGATTCTGATGCTGCCGTTCCCTCAAAACACGTTTATTGCCCAAATCACAGTTATTTCCAATAAGCTTCTCTCCAGAAGACTTATCAGGTTGATCTATCTCAGGATCAGAAGACGTATTTCTTGTCTTTTTCATGGATGGCAAAGCAATTGGTGACCTTCCAGTGGTTTTATCAGGACCTGCTTCCAATACCCTCTTCTTGCTGGCAACAATCTTCGCGCCAACAGACAGTAGTAGTTTCTGCACAAGAGTCATATTTTCATATTTAACTCCATCAGAATCAGTATGATCTGTATCATTTCTCTCAGTGATGGCTGAACCAGAGATACTCTGACCCACCACAGAAACAGCTCCTACAGTTGTTTTATTTACAATGCTAACACTTCCAACAGGTGGTTGCGTCTTCAGATTGATCTCTGTCTTTTCTGATTCCTTATTCTTTGTGTCATTCGCATCATTATCATTCTTAGTGGCACCTGAATCTCTTCGATCAACCACCTTTTGTTTCACTGTTTGATTCTCCATACTGGTATTACATTCTCCCAGCTCAGCATGGTGACCTTTTGGAGATACTGCACTGCTCACTTTCCTTGTATAGTGAGCAATAATATCTCCCTTCCTCCCTCTGCTTCCTAGTGCAGTCTCATTCGTGGTAGTTTTGCATAAGCTTCCAGAAACTTCTCTCTGTCTAACTGTAGCTGATCTCGTAACTCGCTTCTCAAACCGTGACTCCTCTTCACATGTCCCCTGCTTTGCCTCACATGATTTTCTACCTCTCCTTGTAAAAACAATGTCATGTGCCGAAATATCATTGGTTTCGTTCACAGGGCTGCCCCTCTCCTCCTGCTTAGTGTACCCAGTTCGATCAGTGTGGTTATCAGCTGCACATCTTCCATTCCCAGTCAAAGAAATCTCAGTTTCTGTACAAGTGTCCTCAATTTGAGAATGATTCTCAACTTTCGGATCACCACTGTGGAGTATCACTCCTTCAGTATGAACCAAATTATTCTCCTGCTTACTATCATCCTGCTTAACAGATTCTGATCCACTGGTAGGGCTGGTTTTGGTTAAATCTGTACTTGTGTTGGCACCATTAGTAATTGCTGAGTCTATGACCTCATCCTGACAAGGCCCATGTCTCACTTTGTTATCTTGGGCCTCATCAGCATTATAACTGTTTATTCCAGCTTGGGAGTCATTCTGCTCTGAATGAGTTACAGCGGACACCTCATCTGACTTGACTGTCTTATCATCTGATTCTGCAATGCTACCTTGAGCTAAGCCACCATCTTGAGAAAAATCTGTTGCAGGAACACCAGGCATTCCCATATTATTATCAGAACACCTAGTTGATTCTTCCGAAACATCGCTCGCATCCAAGTTAACTAATCCGTTGGCTTCCCCACCATTGCAGGCAACTTCCATCAGCACACTACTTTTGCAAGCCTCAGCCTCCACAGTAGTGTCACAGTGTTTCCTCTCCAAACTATCAGTTTTGCTAACCTCCACACCCGCTCCACATGGTGCCTCAGCCTCAGCACGCAGCTTCATGGCGTCGGACCTCAACACCCTTCTTGTCACATTCCTGTTGTCATCCGCGGAACCCCTCCGGTCCTTCCTTTTCTTCCCAGTCAAGGCAGGCCCTCCGCCAGGATCCTCATCACGAGAAGCATTGCTTTCCTCCAAGGAGGCAGGAGCTTTCTTCAAATCCTTTGCCACTCTTCCTTCCGTTCCTGGCATTGGGGCTCCCTTGGAGCCTTTAAGGCCAATTTCAAGCCCCTGCAGAAGATCATCAGATGATCAAACTCCACTGTTTCCCCCATCTAGAGTTCATGAAATGGCAAACCAACTAACAGCATGGTCTGCCATAAACCCTACTTTAAACCTACTCATACATGATTAAGGAATTCCGAACAATGCAAAACATAACGGGCAACAAAATGGAGCACGGCTGACTACTTTAATTCGTCTCCCATATAGGAAGCGGAAAACCCCAGTCCGAAGCAAAGACTCCGCACCAGCAATCCTACCGAAGAAAGAAGCAAGCAAGCAAAAACATAGCCCCAACAAAAGAAGCGTAATTCCCAGGGAAATTTGGGACAGGATACAGGAAGCAACTCACAGTGTTGTCGGGCATGGGGGTTCGGTTGAACCCCCAGAATATCTGGGGAATTCGGCAGCACGAAGCCCTGTGGCGTCAACTGCTTCCGTCTGCCGATCTCCAGCGGCCGAAGAGCAACCACCTAATCAATCAAACCACCCGAACGGAGGAATAGGTCAGTACGGCACCACTCGGCGCAAAAGCCCGCACCAAACCGAGCAGGATCAGAGGGAGATTTGGACTCCTTCCCAGAACAAAGAGATAAGAGTGGGGGGAAACAGCTCCTTGAACGAAGGGAATCCATCCACCCCTCCCCGGCGAGAGCCGGGACGAATCACTCACCAGCGGGAACGGAGCAACCGGCCGACCTCCGTGGTCCCAGCTGCTGGATCTCCGGCCTGGCGCCGCGGCGGGTGGAGGATCCAGCGGCGAGCGCGAGTAGTGGGAGTGGGAGAGAAGGGACCGGCGGCCTTGTGCTGTGCTCGAGACTAGAGTGCTCTCGCGTATGCCTGGAGGGGTTTATTATTTGTTTGCTGCTCTTGGGATCATCCGGCGCAGCACCTGTGTTGAAAGTGTGCCCGGTGGGTGGGCAGCGGTAACTGACGCGCGGGGCCTGCGCCGCAGCCGCGGCCTGCGTTGTGTGGGTTTGGCCGTTCGGGTTGGGTTTGATCTGGTTTCGCAGGATTGTGGGGTACGAGAGGTCAGAGTCTCGATTGGTTTTTGAATTGTTTGGGGTGTGGTCGTGTGGAGACTGACGTTTTCCCTCCAATTTTCAGCTGCTGCCCGCTGCGTATTAGCGTATAGCTGGCAGGCAAAAGGTAGACGGGACGGAAGGGGAAACCACAATTGGCTTAACGGTCGACCACAAACTTAGACCTAATATAATTAGTAATTGCATGACGGTGCGCGGGACGGAAGGGGAAACCGGCAGTGAGTTTGGTGTTGGCCATTAAGCCATGAGATGTGTAATGAATAAAGTGACATATCTCATGGCTTAATGGCCAACACCAAACTCACTCAAAAATTAATGATTTATACATCACACTATAACATACAATTACTATTAGAGCATAATTATGGGGTATGCTTAGGTCATAATGACTATTAATCACTATCGGATGGTAAGATGAAGATCCACAAAATAACGAAAATATAAACCTATGGTAGTGATGCCTTGTCAGCTAAAACCACAACCAACAGTGATATGTCATTCATGGTACGAGTTAATAGTGATAGGGTTATGCTATGGCCCGGTAGTGACATAGAATCACAACCCGCCATCATTGTTTATTGATATAAAAGTGGTGTCCTAGTGCTTTCATAGAATCACATCTAAAGATGTGAGGTCCCCACAAATGATTTTACACAATGCCACGTATATATTATCTACACCTCCACATACATATTCCATTATAGATAGTCAAGATGATGCATATGAAGGATATTAGAACAATGTTTGTGAAGCTAGAGATGACGATAAAGATTAGGTGTTGGTATCAAATATAATGCTACTTGGCGCCACATTAAGTGAGTAGGGGCTCAAAGTTGCTCATCACGCCTCTAATAGTAGTTGATCTTCATTGAGATAGCATTGATCATCTTGCACATCACGAGCTTCAAACCCTTATGCACCTTGATTGTCTCTCCACCTCATTTGGCATGCTCTTGTGCCTCTTAGACTCCACTCAGGTTCTTGAAGAATATTTGTGAGTTGGTTGTATTGTAACATGTTTGAAGCATTTGATTCTTAGAACACTCTAGTCAGAAAATATTATAATATGTTTGAAATCTTCATGTTGTTTTATATACCTCGATTGATTATCTAATGCTATAGTTAAAATCGATTATTACATGTGTGTAGGATCTACCCACCGATTTACAAATTACACTATAGTGTTTCATAATTTCTAGAATTATTTTTTGAATCATTCTACCTATAAACTTGTATGAGTACGCAATATGTAGCATGACATTTGGAGTTTTGATACAATGTGGACACTCCAAAAAAGCACTGAACAAACTAAACTTATAATGGACATAACAAAATAAGAATTTTACCTCCAATTCTAACAAAAAACGATAAATTATTATATGGTTCTTCATCGATGGGCTTCTCTAGATTAATCTCTTTGTACAAAGGTGCGCTCTCATCAACTTTCCTAAAATTAAAATGCCAATTAAAAAACTTCAACCCAAACTCATCGGAAATTAGCTACAAGACATAGAGCCGTTTGTTTCTCGTTGCTAAACTTTAGCACTGCACTTTTTGCTAAATTTTAGCTACTAAAGAAACAAACAACGTGACTAAGAGTGTTGTGCTAAAATTTAGTACTTATTAGCACTTTAGCTCCACAAAAAATGCTAGAATGTGCTAAAAATAGTCCCTGGCACCATTTTGCATCGAATACTCATTTCTCTCCCGCTACCATTGGTTGCATGCTCCTCGTTGACCGCAAGTGCTAAAGTTTAGCACTTCATAGTTTAGCAAAAGGTTAGCACGTGCTAAAGTTTAGTAGATGTTAAAATTTAGTACTAGAGAAACAAACAAGCCAGTAATGCAGATGTTTCGTCAAGTCTAAACAGACAAGATAGCAGGTTCAATATCTACCTACAAAGAAGCAACCTAAATCCTGACTAACCTTAACCTAATCACCTACCTGACTACATGCTTCTCTTTAGTAAAACTCAAGCAACATCCAACAAGAAAGCATACTACTTGCATTGGCGAATGGCAAACCTCGGGATGATACATCACATTCAACACGAGTATACATGGCTGATGAAGAGCACACAACTGCTCCAACCAATTCATGGATTCAACTATTCAAAACGTAGAGCACTAGTTTGGATGAGGATAAGTTACTGTATATTCGCCATGTGCGTGCAACTTGGTTTTGCTATCTTACTCTTTACACCCTAACCAAGAAACCTGGTCTCTGTCTAAACTGCTACCCAAAGAATATGAAGAACTTTCGGCTACGGTTTCTAACAATTCTTTGTGAAATTCCTTCTCTTACATCTACATTAACATTTGGGGAGGTAGCTTTAACTCTTCGACAACCTGTCTAGGAATACACTAAAAGTTTGCTGGATCATCTGAATATCTGCCAGAATTATGGATGACACAATCATAACATACGCCGAGAAGAAGAACATGACAACCTGGATGAAGAACTTTGGGTTGTCCCTCAAACTTGGACCCACCACTGATCTACTGCTTGATAATACAAGAATAAACTTTTAGTCATGTTCGCTCAGTGGCAAGTAAGAACAATGCAGCAGATACATGGCTTTTATCATACCTGGCAATCCATTGTGAGAGTCGATGGAATGGCAAACTCTGGATTAAAACAAAACCAGGTCCCGTGAGAGATGTTGTTAGCTGGTTATCCCTGTCGGGGACCATAATTAGGGGTACCCTCAAGACGCCTAATTCTCAGCTGGTAACCCCCATCAGCATAAAGCTGCAAAGGCCTGATGGGTCCGATTAAGTCAGGGATCAGTCCACACGAGTGACTCGATCACGCTTCGCCCGAGCCTAGCCTCGGCCAAGGGCAGCCGACCTCGAGAGACTTCCGTCTCGCCCGAGGCCCCCCTTTTTACGGCGGACACACCTCCGGCTCGCCCGAGGCCTTGGCTTCGCTTAGAAGCAACCCTGACTAAATCGCCGCGCCGACTGACCAGGTTGCAGGAGCATTTAACGCAAAGGTGGCCTGACACCTTTATCCTGACACGTGCCCCCCGGCAGAGCCGAAGTGACCGTCGTCACTCCACCGCTCCACTGACCAGTCTGACAGAAGGACAGCGCCACCTGCGCCACTCCGACTGCAGTGCCACTTAGGGATGGCAGTGGGTCGGGTTGTGTTCGGGTATGATAATACCCGACCCGATATCATACCCGACCCTTACACAAATATCCATACCCAACAAGTCAATCGGGTAAAAAAATGGACCCGTACCCGTACCCACCGGGTATCCGTCGGGTATTGGGTATCCGGTGGATATGCTACTGTAAAATATAAATCTGTATGTAAATTGATGAGCAACACAGTTATTACAGATGGGAGTTAATGAACAACATCACAACATGTGAAATTGATAAGCAACATGATGAGCAACATAGTTTATGACTGAGTACCTGAGGGGCAGTCGGGCCTCGGTGACGGGCGGACGGCGCTGGCCGCGCAGCCGCGCAGGCGCAGCTCGGCCGCTCAGGGCAGGAGCGGGGCAGCGCCGCAGCCCGCAGCGGGTTGGACTGGTGGCGAGCGGGGCTGGGAGCCTGAGAGTGCCGGAGTGGCGGCTGGGGCGCTGGGCGCAGGGGCAGTCGGGCAGGGCGCTGGCGGCTGTGGGTCACGGGTGCGTAGGGGCAGCCGGGAAGGGAAATGAACATCGGGAGTTAGGGTTAGCCGGTTGCCCGGTTCACTGTTTTGGTTTTGGGCTTCTTTCCTTTGCTTCATGGGCCAAAAACATAACATGTAAAATTATAAATTAATATTTCGGGTATCCAGTGGATATCCATGGGTAAAATATACTATCCATACCCTACCCGACGTATTTCGGGTACCCGACCCGATAGGATCCACGGGTGAGATTTCAAACCCGTATTCATATCCACCGGGTACGAAACCCGTGGGTATCCATACCCACGGGTCCAATTGCCATCCCTAGTGCCACTCGACAGAGTGAGTCTGACAGGCAGTCAGGCCTGGCCAAAGTGAGAGCACCTAGAGGGGGGGTGAATAGGTGATCCTGTGAAACTTAAACTTATAGCCACAAAAACTTGTTAAGTGTTAGCACAACAATTGTCAAGTGGCTAGAGAGGAGTCTCAACAAAACACAATACCACAAGAGATCAAACACAGAGATGACACAGTGGTTTATCCCGTGGTTCGGCCAAGACCAACGCTTGCCTACTCCACGTTGTGGCGTCCCAACGGACGAGGGTTGCAATCAACCCCTCTCAAGCGGTCCAAAGACCAACTTGAATACCACGGTGTTTTGCTTTGCCTTTCAATATCCCGTTTGCGAGGAATCTCCACAACTTGGAGTCTCTCGCCTTTACACTTGAGATTCACAAAGAAATACGGAATAAGGGGGGAAATGAGCAACGCACACAAGACTTCAAAAGATCAGAGCAACAACACGCACACAAGTTGCAACAAGAGCTCGCAACACAACTCAATGAGTTCACAACTCAACAAGAGCTCTAGATGCTATCACAATGAACCAAATGCGCGGAATCGATGTCTTGGTGCTTAGGAATGTTGTAGGAATGCTTGGTGTCCTCCTCCATGCGCCTAGGGGTCCCTTTTATAGCCCCAAGGCAGCTAGGAGCCGTTGAGAACAATTCTGGAAGTCCATCCTTGCCTTCTGTCGTCGGGCGCACCGGACAGTCCGGTGCACACCGGACACTGTCCGGTGCCCGATTTCCTTCCTTAAACAGCGCAGCCGACCGTTGCAGATGCGGGAGCCGTTGGCGCACCGGACATGTCCGGTGCACACCGGACAGTCCGGTGCCCCTTCTAGCCGTTGGCTTGGCCACGTGTCCCGCGCAGATCGCGCGGCCGACCGTTGGCCCGGCCGACCGTTGGCTCACCGGACAGTCCGGTGCACACCGGACAGTCCGGTGAATTTTAGCCGTACGTCGTCGGTGAATTCCCGAGAGCGACCACTTCGCTCGAGCCAGCCTGGCGCACCGGACACTATCCGGTGCACCACCGGACAGTCCGGTTGTGGGGGATAGATATCCCCTGGGTCCACCAAAGAAGTAAAAGGCCTCACGAAAGGCCCAGGGGCCCAATAATTCGTAAGGTCATTCTTTCGTGGGCCTAGGGAAGGACAGCCAACAAAGAAAAGAAGACGTGAGACTGATTAGTGCAAACCCAGACGGCCCACAAACGTCGAACGAATGAATCGCAACAGAGACCCAACTTTCCCGCGCTGAAGCCCCCATGCAACAGAGCCATGCGAGGATAAGTCGGCGAGGGTTACGTAGGGATAAACTCAAGAGGTTCACTATCTTTTAGCTACTTGTTGTTATCATACTCACGTGTATTGCCCCACGGTCGAGTATATAAGGCCTAGGGGGCACCCCTTCAGAGGGATCGACCTTGTTCTACTTAGCCACCCACATAAATTCTCTGCGCCCTCTATCCAGAGAACCCTCTTGTAACCACGCTCATATACTCACCAGGACGTAGGGTGTTACGCACTTCTAAGCGGCCCGAACCTGCAAATCTTGTCCATTGTCCCTCGTGCGAACGACACGAACCATTTTGCTACAGTCGTCGACATCGTCCTACTCCTAAAAACACCTTGAGGGGCAACCCCGGGTGTGCGGTCGGACCCAAAACACCGACAGCTGGCGCGCCAGGTAGGGGTTGTGTCGACGATCCAAGCTAGCTCAATGGCCGTCACCTTCCACAGCAAGATCGCCGTGCGTCCCGGATCTGTATTCTGCTTCGGGACAATCTCGTCCGTAGCAGATGAAGAAGGAATTCTACACCGCCTCGCAGATCTGCCGGAACAGAAGTCTCCTCTAACAAACTCCGAAAATGCTGGAAAGACGCTACCTCCGGCTCTTCGGAAAAAGATCGTCTCCGGGGAGGCTGGAGCTAGAAGCTCGCTGACCCGGAAGACTCCGCTGTCTACTTCTCCGACGAAAGAATGGACACGGGTCATGAGAAAGAAGGAGACCAGGGAGAGGCAAGTCGTTCTTCCCGTTCCTCCGACCTCAAAGGAGAACGGAAAGAAAGTCGCCGCGGCAGCAATACCGTTCTACCCCGACGTCCTCTTCATCGGGAGAGCAGAGTCGCCCGCCATCTCCGACGATGAACCGACCGCGCCTGGAGAAGAACCGCCTCAGCGGGAATCCCGCCGACGAAGGAACCGACGCAGGAACGTTCGACGACATCACGCAGCTGGAGAAAGGGATCCGGAGCAGCCTGTCTCGCGAGACGAGGTCTCAGAGATAGGAGAAACTCCGGAAGAACGCGCCTTCAGGGAACGAAGGAACTCTCGACGACGTGATCGCCGTCGGACTCAGGAGCAAGCCGAGCAAGATGCAAGGCAACGACGCGAGAATCCGCTCTTCGGGCGCAACTTGAACCCCGACTTCGCTCGAGCTATGAACACGCCGAGCGAAGTCGGAGGCGTTCTAGCTCGGATAGCTGACGGACTTCCTCGGACTCCCGACGCCGAGGGATACCGACGCCTGTTTACTCAGGCGGCCAACCATCTTCTACCGCTCGCTCACCCGCCGAACGATTTGCGACACACCATCAACAGTCGCCGAGACGCGCGAAGCTCCATCAATGCTTCGCGCGAACGGCGGCATGAGAACGAAATTCGCCGTCGGGAGGAGTATGACCGAGATCATGGCTTCCCGACTCAAAGCCAGGCCACCAGGACTGAGTCGGCAACAGCTTCAACTGGCGGTACCACCCGGGGACGGTCGAGGAACCGCCACCACCACTCCCCTCCCCGGGACAGACGTCATCCCCGACGACAGGAGGACACGTGCGGAGTATCTGCACTTACTCCGCGCCTTAGGGCCATCCAATGGCCTCCCAACTTCAAGGTATCCAATGTCGACAAATATGAACCTAAGCAGGATCCAGGGGGTTGGTTAGCCGTCTACACCACTGCCGCTCGGGCTGCCGGAGCATCCGAAGACGTCATGACCGCGTATCTGCCCATCGTCCTTGGGCAAGATGCGCTGCAGTGGCTACGACATCTACCCCGACACTGCATCGACGACTGGGGAGACTTCAGTCGACGTTTCATCGCCAACTTCCAGTCCCTCTCCGACAAGCCGGCGCAACCATGGGACCTCAAATCCATCAAGCGCCGGGGGGATGAGACTCTCCGGTCATACCTTAAAAGGTTCCAGACCATGAGAAACCGCATCCCCGAGGTCACGGAGGTGGCCGTGATCGAGGACTTCTACAGAGGATCCAATGACTCGGTTTTCGTCCGAGCCATACTACAAAAGGCGCCGACTACCTCCGAGGAGCTGTTCCGGGAAGCCGACCTCTACATCACCGCCGACGAGCGGGCCCAGGATCTCATCGGAGGAGCAAAGCCTGCACCGGCAGCGCCACGACGTGACGCGAACCAGCCATCCGACAAACGCTGGGAGAAGAGGCCTCGAGAAGAAGTACACGCCGCCGGACCACCCGCCTCTCGCGCCCGAGGAGGACCTCGTGGAGGCGAGCGCACGCTGGACGACATCCTCGACGCCCAGTGCCCGTACCACAAGGACATGCGCCACACCCTTCGAAACTGCCGGGACTTCAAGCACTCCGTCGGGCACGGCCGACCCTTCCAACCTCTATCGCCTCCTCCGCCGAGGGGAGGACCAGATGAACCACGACAGCCCCATCGGCAGGAGGAGGGGGGAGGAGGAGCTTTCCCGCGCGTTGATAGGGAGGTCAACGTCATCTTCGGCGGACATGGGTCGCAGGAGAACAAAAGACAACAAAAGCTCAACGACCGCCAGATACTGGTGGCGACCACCGGCCCTCCCGCCCCGTACCGGTGGTCGGAGCACCCGATCGCTTTCACTCGGGAGGATCAGTGGCTCAACTTCGACCATCCAGGCAAATACCCGCTCCTCGTCGATCTGGTGATCCGAGAGAGCCGGGTAAAGAAGGTGCTAGTGGACGGGGGGAGCAGCATCAACGTCACCTTCCCCCGTACACTCCAAGGCTTGGGAGTTCACCTCAAAGAGCTCCACGAGTCGGACACTCCTTTCTTCGGCATCGTGCCGACGGAAGGGGAATACCCGCTGGGCCACATCTACATGCCGGTCACCTTCGGAACTCCGGAGAACTACAGAACCGAGTTCCTGAGGTTCGAGGTGGCGAACTTCGACTGCGGGTACAACGCCATCATCGGGAGGCCGGGACTGGCCAAATTCATGGCCATTCCGCACTATACATACATGATACTGAAGATGCCGGGACCACGAGGAATCATAACTGTGCGTGCCGACTTCCAAGGCGTCGCAGAGTGTTTCCGAGTGGCCATTCAGGCAGCCCTCACCACCAAGCCGTCGACGGTTCCTTCTACATCGGCGAACTCTAAGCCTGAGGAAGGCCTCACGGTACCGGCGAATGAAACTCAGGCCGCGACCTCTATGCGGCCGACTGAAGAAACCAAAAGAATCAACCTGGGGTTCGCTGACGAGCGCAAGACGGCTGTCATCAGCTCCAGTTTGAACGACAAATAGGAAAGCGCGCTCGTCCAGTTTCTGCAAGATAACCGGGATGTATTCGCGTGGCAACCTGCGGATATGCCGGGAGTCCCAAGAGAACTGGCCGAGCACAAACTGAAAGTCTACCCCCAGGCGAGGCCGATTCGACAAAAGCTACGTCGTTTCACGCCCGACAAGAGAGAAGCCATTCGTGCCGAATTAGCTCGCCTGGTCGCGGCTGGATTTATTAGAGAAGTATTACACCCTGAGTGGTTAGCCAATCCTGTTCTTGTACTCAAAAAGAATAAAGTGGATTGGCGCATGTGCGTCGACTATACCGATCTCAACAAACACTGTCCGAAGGATCCCTTCGGGCTCCCGAGGATAGATCAGGTGGTGGATTCCACCGCTGGATGTTCTGTGTTGTCTTTCTTAGATTGCTATTCCGGGTATCATCAGATTAGTTTGGCAAAAGAAGACGAGGAAAAAACGGCGTTCATCACTCCGTTTGGTGCCTTCTGTTATACCTCCATGTCGTTCGGCCTCAAAAACGCTGGAGCGACTTATCAGAGAGCCATTCAAACATGCCTAGCCGATCACTGGGGCAAGCGTGTGGAGGCTTACGTTGATGACGTGGTGATCAAAATGGAGAATCCGGAAAACTTCATCGAAGACTTACAGCTGGTTTTCAACAGCCTGAGAAGATATAGATGGAAGCTCAATCCTGAGAAATGCGTCTTCGGGGTACCAGCAGGAAAGTTACTCGGATTTATTGTCAGCCACCGGGGAATTGAAGCTAATCCAGATAAGATTGAAGCTATCATGAAGATGGAAGCCCCTCGGTCACAAAAGAAGGTTCAGCGACTTACTGGATGTATGGCAGCCCTGAGCAGATTCATATCCAGGCTAGGAGAAAGAGGTCTGCCATTTTACAAACTGCTCAAGAAGGTGGATAAGTTTCAATGGACGTCAGAAGCACAAGAAGCTCTAGACGCACTGAAGAAATTCCTGACAACACCACCAGTACTAAAGCCACCCCGGCGAGCTACGCCAACTCAACCAGCTGAAGATTTGCTGCTATATATCTCTTGCACGACTCACGTGGTAAGCATTGCGTTGGTAGTCGAGCGAGTGGAAGAAGGGCATGCTTATCCGGTACAACATCCTGTCTACTTCATCAGTGAGGTTCTGGGTCCATCGAAGAAAAAGTATCCTCAAGTTCAGAAGCTATTATATGCAGTACTTCTAACTGCCCGCAAGCTGCGCCACTACTTTGACGACCACAAAGTCATAGTAGTTACTGGTTTTCCAATAGGGGACATTCTTCACAACAAGGAAGTCATTGGCCGAATAGCCAAGTGGGCTTGCGAGTTGGGATCCCATGATATCGAGTTTCGACCTCGCACAGCCATCAAAACTCAAGCACTGGTTGATTTCGTATCAGAGTGGACAGAACAGCAAGTACCAGATAATCCAGAAACCGCAGAAGTATGGCGAATGTATTTTGATGGCTCGCTGAAACTGCAGGGAGCAGGAGCAGGAATTCTCTTCACTGCACCTGGAGGCGAGCACCTCAAGTATGCTCTCCAGCTGCTATTCCCGGCCTCTAACAACGCAGCCGAGTATGAAGCTTTGATACACGGATTAAACATCGCCATATCACTGGGTGTCAAGAGACTGATGGTGTATGGAGATTCTCTGGTAGTCATCAGTCAGATAAACAAGGAGTGGGATTGTTCAAGTGATTCAATGGGAAAATACTGCGCCGTCGTCCGGAAGCTAGAAGATAAATTCGAGGGTCTGGAGTTTCATCATATAGAAAGAGATCGGAACACGGCGGCCGATGTACTGTCCAAGCTCGGATCCGGTCGGACTCAGGTCCCGCCCGGGGTCTTCGTGCAAGAAATTCTCCAGCCGAGCATCTCGACGGATCAAATAGAAGAGTGCAACATCATAGATCAACTCGAGTCAGACTCTGATGACTGGAGGCGACCGATTATTAAGTATATAAAGAATGAAGAAGAACCAGATGACAAGAACTCGGCAGAGCGCATTGCTAGACAATCAGCTCACTATACACTCATTGGGGAGGTATTATACAGGAGGGGCGCGTCAGGCGTCCTCATGAAGTGCGTTCTCCCGTCCACCGGAAAGCAACTTCTGGAGGAAGTCCATGCAGGGCAGTGTGGAGTACATGCAGCATCCAGAACATTAGTCGGGAAGGTTTTTAGGTCAGGATTCTATTGGCCGACGGCGAAGAACGACGCAGCCGAGTTAGTTCAGAGATGCGAAGCTTGCCAATACCTGTCAAAGCAACAGCACATGCATGCACAACAGCTACAGGCCATACCGGTAACTTGGCCTTTCGCATGCTGGGGATTGGATATGATTGGACCTTTCAAGAAAGCTCAAGGAGGATACACCCACGTATTGGTGGCAATTGACAAGTTCACTAAATGGATAGAGTTCCAGCCCATTGCCTCTTTAACCTCTGCTAAAGCCGTGGAATTCATACAAAGCATAATATTCAGATTTGGGATACCAAACAGTATCATCACTGACTTGGGATCCAACTTCACCAGTTCAGAATTCTTTGACTTCTGCGAGCAAAAAAGCATTCAGATCAAGTATGCATCTGTAGCCCATCCGAGAGCCAACGGGCAGGTTGAGCGAGCCAACGGAATGATATTGGAGGCACTTAGAAAAAGGGTCTTTGATAAAAACGAAAAATTCGCAGGAAAATGGATAAGAGAATTGCCTTATGTTGTTTGGAGCTTGAGAACCCAACCTAGCCGGGCCCTGCATGGAAACACTCCTTTCTTCATGGTCTATGGGTCGGAGGCAGTGCTACCTGCTGACCTCAAGTTTGGGGCGCCGAGATTGATCTTCGAAAGCATAGCGGAAGCTGAGGCCACCAGGCTGGAGGATATTGATGTACTTGAGGAAGAACGACTGAATGCAGTAATCCAATCAGCACGGTACCAGCAGACTCTAAGGCGCTATCACGATAAGGCTGTACGGCAACGGTTCTTTTCAGTAGGAGACCTCGTCCTCCGCCGAATTCTAACGGGGGAGGGACGGCACAAGCTATCACCCTTATGGGAAGGACCCTTCATAGTAGCAGAGGTCACTCGGCCCGGATCGTATCGCCTCACCCAGACGGATGGCACAGAAGTTGGGAACTCTTGGAACATAGAGCACCTCAGAAAGTTTTACCCCTAGCTGTATTTCAAAACAGCCGGGGCGACCATGTACTCTGTAAAGTGGAAATATGTCATCAATAAAGATAGATTTCAAAGATACTCGGTTCGTTTATGATTGACTTGCATTCTTACTTAACTCGGGGTGACCACTATGCCCTACAAACGGAGCAATCGACTTAAGTCGGCAACGACTTAAGGCGGTGCAACATGCTCACGCTTACTTAACTCGGGGTGACCACTATGCCCTACAAACGGAGCAATCGACTTAAGTCGGTAACGACTTAAGGCGGTGCAACATGCTCACGCTTACTTAACTCGGGGTGACCACTATGCCCTACAAACGGAGCAATCGACTTAAGTCGGCAACGACTTAAGGCGGTGCAACATGCTCACGCTTACTTAACTCGGGGTGACCACTATGCCCTACAAACGGAGCAATCGACTTAAGTCGGCAACGACTTAAGGCGGTGCAACATGCTCACGCTTACTTAACTCGGGGTGACCACTATGCCCTACAAACGAAGCAATCGACTTAAGTCGGCAACGACTTAAGGCGGAGCAACATGCTCACGCTTACTTTACCTAGGGGGACCACTATACCCTACTAACGGAGTTATCGGCTAAAAGTCATTTACGGCTTAAACCGGTATAGCATACCGATTTTTTTGTATTTTAGCCATTTTTTGGAACAAAAATCACGTTCAGACCTTAAAAAATTTTAATGTCATTTTTGGACCCTTTGCTCGGCGCCATAGCCTATGGCACCGAGGTAACACAGCTCGGCGCCATAGGCTATGGCGCCGAGGTACGTGCTGCGTTGGCACAACCCGGACGCGTGGCGTCGACGTGGCAGCGAGCTCGGCGCCACAGATCTTGGCGCCGAGCTCGGTTATGTTATTAATATATTTGTTGGATGCATAAGCACAAAGTCCATCTAGCTCAATTGGTAGAGCACAAAGCTTTGAACCTTGTGGTCGTGGGTTCAAGCCCCACGGTTTGCATTTAGATTTATTTTTTTGTTTTTATCGCTCGTGTGTCCGTCTAAATTTATTTCTCACCCAGATTTCTCACCCAGATTTATTTCTCACCCTGTGGTCGTGGAGGTCGCTGCCGGAAAAAAAATAGCTGTTTGACACAAAATGGCTAGCTCTTTAAACAGCTAGCAGCTTATACGCCGGAGAACCTGTGACAAACAGGGCCTTGCTATTGGGTTTCAGGGGGTTTGGCCAAGCTTTGGTGGTCGCTCCGCGGGACGCATTGCATGCACCTCACTGCACGTTACAGTCGTCGCGACCTAACCTAGCCTAGACAAAAGATGAGCGGTCGTAGCTAGGCTTGTGCACACGCTACACTGCATGCAGCATGTACATAGTGGCTCTACGACCTACTGTACGTGCCACTGTGTGCACACAGCACAGGAAACAGGGATGTGCATCGATGGAGCATGCATGGATGTGCAGTTTCCAAGTGTTCTGTGCACAAAGCCCATTTAATAATTTAAAAAATGAGTAGTGATAAAGATTAAAAAATCTGGGTGAGAAATAAATTTAGACGGACACACGAGCGATATAAACAAAAAAATAAATCTAAATGCAAACTGTGGGGCTTGAACCCACGACCACAGGGTTCACAGCCTTGTGCTCCACCAAGTGGGCTAGATGGGCTTTATGCTCATGTCTGCAACAAATATGTTAATAACACAACCGAGCTCGGCGCCAAGATCTGTGGCGCCGAGCTCGGTGCCACATCGACGCCACGCGTCCGGGTTGTGCCAACGCAACACGACCTCGGCGCCATAGCCTATGGCGCCGAGCTGTGTTACCTCGGCGCCATAGGCTATGGCGCCGAGCAAAGGGTCCAAAAATGACATTAAAATTTTTTAAGATCTAAACGTGAATTTTTTTCCGAAAAATGGCTAAAATACAAAAAATTCGGTATAGCATACTCGCGCTTATGCAGTTCAGGGGATGATTTCCATATCCCACAAACAAACTTCATAATCATCATGTAGCGTTACCACAAATTCGAAATTCGGATACAATAAGAAAATGATGATGTCATTTGAATGATAAGCCGATAACCTCTAACGAGTACTTGATCATGCTAACTGCGCGCTCAGAGCACGCGAACTGTTTCTTTATTTTCCAATGTCTTTCTCAGGAACGACTGACGAAGAAGGGCGATTCGAGGAGTCAGGGGCAGCATTCACATCGGCTCTTATATCTTCAGGGACAACCACGCCAGGTCTTCTCATCAAGATTCGTCCCGCCCGAATGGCCTTGTCCAGGGCCTTATCGCGCTGAGCTTTGAAAGTGACAGCAGTTTCTTCGGCAACTTTAACAGCCTGCTGGGCAGTTTCTAACTCTTGAGCAATGGATTTCTTAGAAGCTCGGAGTCCCTTGATGGTGGTATCCTTTGCTGATAGCAACTGTGTAAGGCGGGTCACTTCGTCCGAGGATTCTTGCAGCTGACGACGCTGATTGTCCAGCTCCTCCATCGTAAAGCGGTGGCTCCTCTCCAAGATGGTCAGCGAGTTGCTGGAATCTTGGTACAATCTGTCAAGGTTGTCGCGAGAAGCAGCAAGGATGCGTTTTTCTTCCTACAAGCAAAAAATCAACTCATTCAGAATCCAAGAGCATGATAAGGCAAAGCACGGGTTCGTAAGCTACCTTCTCAGAGTCAAGCTGAGCATGAAGAGAAGAACTCAGAGCGTTGGCATCATCCAAAGCCGCAGATACCTGACTCAACTCGATCTGACTCTGAGAATACTTCTCCTCGAAGTCAGCGCACCATTGAGCCATTTCAGCTTGATCTTGGGAATGTTTTTCTTCAAGAACTGCAATCTGCCGAGTCATTCCTATCAAGGGGTAATCAAATGAAATAAGGTCAGAAGGTAAAACAATCCACGAGCAAAGGCAAAGAAGAAGAAGGAAAAGAGCACCGACCAGCATTTGCTGCCTCCAACTCAGACACACGACGTTGAAGCGACACTGGATTCCAGCATGCAAGAGACGAAGCCACTTCCGGGACAGAAGCACCCTGCAATCTCAGCTGGCTGGCCATTCCATTCACTAAAGCCTGATGAGAAGAACAGATGAGTAGAATGGCAACAGTTCATACAATGTAGGGATCAAGCTACAATACAGCACAATTATCTGGAGGTTGGAGAAGAACGAAGATATTCCCAAATCAGGAGAGATCAGTGGATAATCAGGTGCAAGACCACCACCCGAAGCAGCTTGCAGCAGACCAGCAGGAACGAGCTCAGTACATTCAGCAGAGCCTAACGCCAGACCAGTGGGGATGTTGCCCTCTAAAGCGACCCCCTGATCCGGAGTTTGGGCCACCACCATGCCGCCAGAGTGCGGAGGTGAACCCGCGTGAACGTCCATGGAAGTGCAGGAAGGAGACCCTGCTCGGGCACCCTCGGGGGCTGGGTCACAGTCGGCACTGCCCACTTGAGCCGGATCATCCCCGGCAATACCCTCGGGGGCTGGGCAGTGGCCTACACTCTTCGCCCGAGCTAAGTCACCCCCGACGACATCATCGGGGGCTGGGCATATATCAGCGCCATTCTTGGGACCCAGGCTCTCTGTCGTGACCACCTCTAAGGTTGACGGGCCTTCAGCTACTTCCATGGGATCAGAACGATCCAGGTCAGCATCCAGACCCTCGAGATCATGCTCTAAGGTCGACGAGGCACGGGATGACCTCAACCCAGCATCTGGCACGGCTGCACAAGTTTCTGTTGCATCAGCATCTGCAGGTTCCAACAACAAGTTCTCAGGGACCATATCCTCTAGAGCTTGATCAAAATTGGCCATGGACAGTTCTTGCAGACCAATAAGGGCAGACAAGGCGGGAGAAGGAACTCCACTACTTCCACCGCTAGCGACGAACTGCCGACTGTTTTTCCGAGTTAATGGAATTTCATTTTCTTCCTCCTCATCCTCCACAGTAACAGCACAAACAACATCCTCATTGGGGTCAGCAGCAGGCGGAGCACACCCATTGGGATCAATGTCAGCAAGGCCAGTTGCAGTCATTTCTTCGGCAGCAGGAGCTAAGGTACTGGCATCCTCGTCAAAGCTGGATACTCGCCGGAGGCGTCTTCTCTTCTTTTTCTGCTCATCAGCAGAAGGCTCGGGCTGACTGGTTCGGCTAGGGCGCCTCGGGCGAGTACTGACAGGTTTTGGGACATCCAAGGTCGCATCAACCTCTGGAAGGGGCACCACTGCCAATGTACCATCAGGAGCAACATCGGATGAATCCTCAGCTAGCAGATCGAGCATATCATTTATGTCAGCATCACTGGGGTTCAGAGGCACTTCGAAATAAACCTGCCGTTCATCATCAGGAATTGCCCCGAGCGAAGCAACCAAAGCACTGACTTCCTCGGCAGAAGGTCGCACTCTAAGACCCAAATTGCTATCAGTCACGGGTGGATTGGACACAAAAAGGGTGAAAGCTTTGGGAGAAGGAAGGTTCCAAGCCGAGTAAGCCACTGGAGCACCAACGTTTGAAACTTTACCCCTGAGGATCAGTTCGAGTCGGCTTACCAAATCAACAGAAGGAATTCTCCTATTGGTAACTCGGGTTGAGTCGGCCAGCCCTCGGTAAAGATATGCCGGATAGGCCCTGTCTTTCAGCGGCTGAATGTTTTTGAAAACGAAATCTGTGACCACAGCTTCGGCAGTCAGACCTCTCTCTTTCAGTAATCTGACTTCAGTAAGCAACACGCCTGCCTCGGCCACTTCTTGATCCGTGGGAGGCTCAGTCCAACTTGGAGTACGAACGTCTGGCTGTCTTCCTGAGCGGGAAGGGAGAGAATTGCCATAATTATCAATTATAAACCACTCCAGACGCCAACCTTTAATGTTGTCTTTGAGGGGTATCTCGAGATACTCGGTCTTCCGCCCACGGCGCATCTCCAAACTGGCACCTCCGACCAACTGATGTTGCCCCCCGGCCATCCCAGGACGGCAGTGATACAGATACTTCCATAAGCCAAAATGCGGCAGCACGCCGAGATAGGCTTCGCAAAGGTGAACGAAAATAGAGATTTGGAGAATGGAATTAGGGTTCAAATGAGTCAGGTTGATGTGATAAAAATCAAGGAGGCCACGGAAAAAAGGAGATATGGGAAGGCCAAGGCCGCGAAGAAGGAAAGGAGTGTAAACTACTGACTCGTGGGTATCTTCGGTTGGGACAGTGGTCCCGTGGCAAGCCCGCCAAGAACAGAGTTCCCGCGGAGGAAGAACCCCGATGGAGACAAGGCGGAGAAGCTCAGCTTCAGAAATTACAGACATGTGGTTACCTGCGAAGGGTAACTGGCTGTTGGGGTCGATTGCGGGGATCACTGCAGCAGACGAGTTCGCAGTTTTTCTCTTGGGCGCCATCTTGCTTCTCACTGGCGAAACAGAGTAGGAGGCGAGTGGCAGAGAAGATCCAGATGCGGAAATGCAAGAACTAGGGCACGGAAAGCAAAGGCGGCTAAAAGCGCGACTCTTAAGGGATATTCTTGAGCCAGATACCCTTTCAAAAAGTGCACAGTCATCACCCGGCGGTCATCTCCGAAATTCCAGCATACTACGTGGATATCCGACAGTTATCTCCAAGAGAGCCGACGTGCCACCTCATCACTCGGTTATTTTCCTCAAAGTAACTTGTAAAGCTGGCTATCACTCGGCGTTACCTCTAAAACGCCGACCACGTGTTCAATCGCTCGGCATTACTTCTAAAATGCCGATGCCGACCTTCAATCACTTGGCGTTACCTCTAAAACGCCGACCACATGTTCAATCGCTCGGCATTACTTCTAAAATGCCGATGCCGACCTTCAATCACTCGGCGTTGCCTCTATAACGCCGACCACATGTTCAATCGCTCGGCATTACTTCTAAAATGCCAATGCCGACCTTCAATCACTCGGTGTCGCCTCTAAAACGCCGACCACGTGTTCAATTGCTCGGCATTACTTCTAAAGTGCCGATGCCGACTTTCAATCACTCGGCGTTGCCTCTATAACACCGACCACGTGTTCAATCGCTCGGCATTACTTCTAAAATGCCGATGCCGACCTTCAATCACTCGGTGTCGCCTCTAAAACGCCGACCACGTGTTCAATTGCTCGGCATTACTTCTAAAGTGCCGATGCCGACTTTCAATCACTCGGTATCGCCTCTAAAACGCCGACCACGTGTTCAATCGCTCGGCATTACTTCTAATGTGCCGACGCCGACCTTCAATCACTCGGCGTTGTTTCTAAAACGCCGACCACATGTTCAATCGCTCGGCATTACTTCTAAAAATGCCGACGCCGACCTTCAATCACTCGGCGTTGTTTCTAAAACGTCAACCCTGTATTCTGTCGCTCGGCATTACTTCTAAAATGCCGATGCCGACCTTCTATCATTCGGCATTGCCTCTAAAACGCGGATCTTGTGTTTGATTGCTTGGTGTTACTTCTAAAACGCTGATGACAACCCACACATCGCTTGGCGTTGTCTCTACTACATTAAAAGAATCAGTTCAACATTCAGGAAAAGCAACGACAAGTCATCGAAAAGGGGGGATCAACGATAGTTCTTCATTAAAGGGAAGTTAACGAGTTTACAAACCAACTCTTCATGAGTTGGTACTTCCCTACTTCTATTCTACATTACTACTACTACTACTAAACTATACTAATTACTACTACATTATTCTAACTATACTAAACTATACTAACATCTAAGAAGACCAGTGGCGTCTAGCCACTGGCCCTGCCCCTGCCGCCGCCGCCGCCCTTGGTGCTGCCCTTGCTGCTGTCGCCCTTGGTGCTGCCCCTGCTGCCGTCGCCGCCGCCCCTGCCGCTACCGCTGCCGTCACCGTCGCCGTCGTCGTCGTCGTCGTCGTCGTCGTCGCCTTCACCCTCGTCGCCGCCGTCCGAGTCCTCCTCATCCGAGGAGTACTCCGACTCATCCGAGCCTTCGAGCCCGGAGCGCTCGACGGCCCGGATGTACGTCCAGACCTCCGCGGCTATTCCCTGGGAGTCGTCCGAATCATCGGACGACGCCGGGGGAGAGACGGGAGCCGGAGACCCCTCGGACTCGGAGGAGAACTCCTCCTCCGAGTATTCCGAGTCACCGAAATCCTCCGATGGAGGAGTCGGCTCGCGCTTGCGCTTGTTGTTCTTGCCCATGGCGGAAGCAGACAGAGGGGAGGAAAAGAAGGCAGTAAGGAGCAGCGAAGAGATGTGGAGAAACCAGAGAAGCAAAGGGGTTATTTATAGAAGGGAAAGGCAACCGCTCACTTCTAACCGCGGTCACTGAACAGTCGCAAGGCATTCAATAAGCACTTCCACCCAACTGAAGACACGTCAGACGGCGGACGCCGTTTCATGCAACACTACACCCATTGGGACTCCAGTCAACAGCGCAAAGGATATGATCACACTAGCCGTCCCATCGCATTACTACTCAGAGGCAACCGGCTAAAACACTCAGCGTACCAAGCCGTCCCTTGCCCACACCCATTGGGGGGGACGCCCAGGAATTATCAGTATATTTTCAAACGGTCACATCCGTGCAGGGCATGCAGTGAATACCTCAAGACAAAAATGAGATATCAGTAAGGATCAGAGGAAAGCCAAATATAGCCAGCAAAGTACAGGATATGGCCGACAGAAGTGACGTGAAGACTAGACAGAGAACGTCCGTCAAACGTCCAATCAATCGCAGAAGCAAATAAATTGCACTACCTAGCAAGATATGGATGGATTGCAAACTCGACTGCTAAAGACAAAATATACGCTGACCTCTGCAGCAAAATATTGATGACATAATGCTGACCTCCAAAGCATAATGCAAAAGTAGCTTCATGACAGTTTCCACAAGCGAAAGGAAGACCTTCGAATGGATTATCCATAAAAAATCCATTTGAAGGTCGGGGGCTACACCCATTGGGTGCACCTCCGGTGCACCCCATGGAGTATTATTCTAAACCGATATGGCGCCGACCTCTAAGGCGTAGAGCAAGATTGAAAAGACCAATCCTCAACCGAGATGCAGGAGCGCGAATGGAGATAATCTTTGGAAGAAGACCTTCGAGTGGATTATCTTCTAAAATCTACTCAAAGGTCGGGGGCTACACCCATTGGGTGCACCTCCGGTGCACCCAATGAAGTCCAGAGTCTTACAATCCAAAAATGCCGACCTCTAAGGCACAAGCACAAAACCAAGCTTTGGTCGAACGAGTGATCAGAGCTAGAGAAGACAACAGGAAGTCATTTTTTGGACCTTGGATCTTTAAGTTGATTACTTCTAAATCAACCCAAAGATCGGGGGCTTGTGGGGGATAGATATCCCCTGGGTCCACCAAAGAAGTAAAAGGCCTCACGAAAGGCCCAGGGGCCCAATAATTCGTAAGGTCATTCTTTCGTGGGCCTAGGGAAGGACAGCCAACAAAGAAAAGAAGACGTGAGACTGATTAGTGCAAACCCAGACGGCCCACAAACGTCGAACGAATGAATCGCAACAGAGACCCAACTTTCCCGCGCTGAAGCCCCCATGCAACAGAGCCATGCGAGGATAAGTCGGCGAGGGTTACGTAGGGATAAACTCAAGAGGTTCACTATCTTTTAGCTACTTGTTGTTATCATACTCACGTGTATTGCCCCACGGTCGAGTATATAAGGCCTAGGGGGCACCCCTTCAGAGGGATCGACCTTGTTCTACCTAGCCACCCACATAAATTCTCTGCGCCCTCTATCCAGAGAACCCTCTTGTAACCACGCTCATATACTCACCAGGACGTAGGGTGTTACGCACTTCTAAGCGGCCCGAACCTGCAAATCTTGTCCATTGTCCCTCGTGCGAACGGCACGAACCATTTTGCTACAGTCGTCGACATCGTCCTACTCCTAAAAACACCTTGAGGGGCAACCCCGGGTGTGCGGTCGGACCCAAAACACCGACACCGGTGCCCCAGACCGAAACAGCCTTTTGGCTGTACACAGCCAACTATTCTCTTTTCTTCTTCATTCTGTTTCTGATACTTAGACAAGTATATTAGTACACAAAACCAATGTACTAAGACTTAGAAACATACCTTTGCTCTTGATTTGCACTTTGTTCATCCATGGGCATAGATTCATATTTAAGCACTTGTGTTGGCACACAATCACCAAAATACTTTAGAAATGGCCCAAGGGCACATTTCCCTTTCAATCTCCCCCTTTTTGGTGATTTATGCCAACACAACATAAAGCAACTAGAACAAGTGCAATATCACTTCAAATAAAAACTCAAGTTTATTTTGATTCAATTTGGCATATATGGATCATCCTTTGCCACCATTTGGTTTGTTTTTGCACATCAAACACAAAATCCTATCTCTAAGTCAAATCCACTTGTAGAGACACAAAGAGAGGTTTTCCAAAGAAAATTGATTCAAGATTCCAAAAACTCCCCCTTTTTCCCATAATCAACACTTCTCCCCACAAGAGGCCAACTTTTGACAAAAGAGACAACAAAAGAGTTTTGACAAACCAAGAGCTCTACTCTACTATTTTCAAATCTCTCAAGTGGTAGCTGATCCATCTATTGCTTTGGCCTTTATTTTCTCCCCCTTTGGCATCAAGCACCAAAATGGGATCAATCTTGGCCCTTTAACCCCATTGCCTTACCAAAATCTTCAATTAAGAGCAAATAGGCAATAAGAGTCTAAAGATGAACTTGGTATAAGTTACCCTCTCATCGGAGTGCAGTGGAAGTCTTTCATGGTCCAAGTTCACTTTTTCCCTTTCAATTCTCCTTCGAGACTAAATAACGCAAACTCAAGCATATGGTTAGTCTCAAAAGGGTCAAGTTGTAACACAACTCCCCCTAAATATGTGCATCACTTACACAAGGACTTGTGAGGTCCAGGGAATGTTTGTACAACTTGAGCACCACAATAAGCAACAAAATGCAAACAGGAACATGATCATAAGGCATAAACACATGTATGCTACACTTCAATCCAAGTTCCGCGAATCTAAGACATTTAGCTCACTACGCAGCCTGCAAAAGGTCTTCTCATCTAGAGGCTTGGTAAAGATATCGGCTAGCTGGTTCTCGGTGCTAACATGAAACACTTCGATATCTCCCTTTTGCTGGTGGTCTCTCAAAAAGTGATGCCGGATGTCTATGTGCTTTGTGCGGCTGTGCTCAACAGGATTCTCCGCCATGTGGATAGCACTCTCATTATCACATAGGAGTGGGACTTTGCTCAGATTGTAGCCAAAGTCCCAGAGGGTTTGCCTCATCCAAAGCAGTTGCGCGCAACACTGTCCTGCGGCAACGTACTCGGCCTCAGCGGTGGATAGGGCAACGGAGGTTTGTTTCTTAGAGTTCCATGACACCAGGGACCTTCCTAAGAATTGGCACGTCCCCGATGTACTCTTCCTATCGACCTTACATCCAGCATAGTCGGAGTCTGAGTATCCAACTAAGTCAAAGGTAGACCCCTTTGGATACCAGAGCCCGAAGCAAGGCGTAGCAACCAAATATCTAAGAATTCGCTTCACCGCCACTAAGTGACACTCCTTAGGATCGGATTGAAATCTAGCACACATGCATACGCTAAGCATAATATCCGATCTACTAGCACATAAGTAAAGCAAAGAACCTATCATTGACCGGTATGCTTTTTGATCAACGGACTTACCTCCTTTGTTGAGGTCAGTGTGTCCGTCGGATCCCATCGGAGTCTTTGCAGGCTTGGCGTCCTTCATCCCAAACCGCTTTAGCAAGTCTTGCGTGTACTTCGTTTGGGAGATGAAGGTGCCGTCCTTGAGTTGCTTCACTTGGAACCCAAGGAAGTAGTTCAACTCGCCCATCATTGACATCTCGAATTTCTGCGTCATTACCCTGCTAAACTCTTCACAAGACTTTTGATTAGTAGAACCAAATATTATGTCATCGACATAAATTTGGCACACAAATAAATCACCATCACATGTCTTAGTGAAAAGAGTTGGATCGGCTTTCCCAACCTTAAAAGCATTTGCAATTAAGAAATCTCTAAGGCATTCATACCATGCTCTTGGGGCTTGCTTAAGTCCATAGAGCGCCTTAGAGAGCTTACACACGTGGTCAGGGTACCGTTCATCCTCGAAGCCAGGGGGTTGCTCCACGTACACCTCCTCCTTGATTGGCCCATTGAGGAAAGCGCTCTTCACATCCATTTGGTACAACCTGAAAGAATGGTGAGCGGCATATGCTAGCAAGATACGAATGGACTCTAGCCTAGCTACAGGAGCAAAGGTCTCCTCAAAGTCCAAACCTGCGACTTGGGCATAACCTTTTGCCACAAGTCGAGCCTTGTTCCTTGTCACCACTCCGTGCTCGTCTTGTTTGTTGCGAAACACCCACTTGGTTCCCACAACATTTTGCTTAGGACGAGGCACCAGTGTCCAAACTTCATTGCGCTTGAAGTTGTTGAGTTCCTCCTGCATGGCCAACACCCAGTCCGGATCTAGCAAGGCCTCCTCTACCCTGAAAGGCTCAATAGAAGAGACAAAGGAGTAATGCTCACAAAAATTTACTAATCGAGATCGAGTAGTTACTCCCTTGCTAATGTCACCCAGAATTTGGTCAACGGGATGATCCCTTTGAATCATCGCTCGAACTTGGGTTGGAGGTGCCGGTTGCGCTTCTTCCTCCATCACATGATCATCTTGTGCTCCCCCTTGATCACACATCTCCTGTTGATGAACCTGTTCATCGTCTTGAGTTGGGGAATGCACCATAGTTGAGGAAGAAGGTTGATCTTGCTCATCTTGTTCCTGTGGCCGAACTTCTCCAATTGCCATGGTTCGTATAGCGGCCGTCGGAACATCTTCTTCATCTACATCATCAAGATCAACAACTTGCTCTCTTGGAGAGCCATTAGTCTCATCAAATACAACGTCGCTAGAGACTTCAACCAAACCCGATGATTTGTTGAAGACTCTATACGCCTTTGTATTTGAGTCATAACCTAACAAAAACCCTTCTACAGCTTTGGGAGCAAACTTAGAATTTCTACCCTTCTTCACTAGAATGTAGCATTTGCTCCCAAATACACGAAAGTAAGATACATTGGGTTTGTTACCGGTTAGTAGCTCATACGACGTCTTCTTGAGGAGGCGATGAAGGTAGACCCTGTTGATGGCGTGGCAAGCCGTGTTCACGGCTTCCGTCCAAAAGCACTCGGGGGTCTTGAACTCTCCTAGCATCGTCCTCGCCATATCGATGAGCGTCCTGTTCTTCCTTTCTACCACACCGTTTTGCTGTGGTGTGTAGGGAGCGGAGAACTCGTGCTTGATCCCTTCCTCTTCAAGGAACTCCTCTACTTGAAGGTTCTTGAACTCGGACCCGTTGTCGCTCCTTATTTTTTTACTTTGAGCTCAAACTCATTTTGAGCTCTCCTGAGGAAGCGCTTGAGGGTCCCTTGAGTTTCAGACTTATCCTGCAAAAAGAACACCCAAGTGAAGCGGGAAAAGTCATCAACAATAACTAGACCATACTTACTTCCTCCTATGCTCAGATAGGCGACGGGTCCGAAGAGGTCCATATGCAGCAGCTCCAGTGGTCTTGAGGTGGTCATCACATTCTTGCTGTGATGTGTTCCTCCCACTTGTTTACCTGCTTGACAAGCTTGCCTTGATTCCCATCACCGAATATGATTGAATCTTGGGAATCCTTATTCTTGACGTAGGAGGTGAACATCTTCTTCTCCCCCGTCATATGGTTTGTGCATCCGCTGTCAATAATCCAGCTTGAACCCCCGGATGCATAAACCTGCAAGGCAAATTTAGGCTTGGGTTTTAGGTACCCAACTCATGTTGGGTCCTACAAGGTTAGCACAAATATTCTTAGGGACCCAAATGCAAGTTTTGTCTCCCTTGCATCTTGCCCCTAACTTCCTAGCAATTACCTTTTTATCCTTTCGACAAATTGCAAAGGAAGCATTCAAAGCATGATATATTGTAGAAGGCTCATTAACTTTCCTAGGAATATTAACAACATTTCTCCTAGGCATATTATGAACAATATCCCTTCTACCAACATTTCTATCATGCACATGTGAAGAACTAGAAGCAAACATAGCATGAGAAAAATCATCGTACGTATTATAACTCCTATAAGCATTTCTGGTTTGTCTCCTATCATGATACAAAAAGGCATGGTTCTTTTTAGCACTAGTTGCCATAGGGGCCTTCCCTTTCTCCTTAGCGGGAATGGGAGCCTTATGGCTTGTTAAGTTCTTGGCTTCCCTCTTGAAGCCAAGTCCATCCTTAATTGAGGGGTGTCTACCGATCGTGTAGGCATCCCTTGCAAATTTTAGTTTATCAAATTCATTCTTGCTAGTCTTAAGTTGGGCATTAAGACTAGCCAATTCCTCAGTTAATTTAGAAATTGAAACTAAATGATCACTACAAGCATCAACATCGAAATCTTTACACCTAGTGCAGATCTCAACATGTTCTACACAAGAATTAGATTTACCGGCTACTTCTAGTTTAGCATTTAAGTCATCATTAACACT
This sequence comes from Zea mays, assembly GCF_902167145.1. Classification (NCBI taxonomy): domain Eukaryota; kingdom Viridiplantae; phylum Streptophyta; class Magnoliopsida; order Poales; family Poaceae; genus Zea; species Zea mays. The sequence goes on from NC_050100.1 coordinate 7,921,757, forward strand.
CTTTAAAGTAGCAATGGTTTCATGACAAGAAGATAGTTCACTAGAAAGTACTTCATTTCTTTTAACTTCTAAAGCATAAGACTTTTGTGCCTCTACAAATTTGTCATGCTCTTCATACAAAAGGTCCTCTTGTTTTTCTAAGAGTCTATCTTTTCATTCAAGGCATCAATCAATTCATTAATTTTATCTACTTTAGTTCTATCCAATCCCTTGAACAAACTAGAGTAATCTATTTCATCATCACTAGACTCATCATCACTGGAAGAATCATAAGTGACATTGTTTTGATTACATACCTTCTTCTCCCTTGCCATAAGGCATGTGTGACGCTCGTTGGGGAAGAGGGATGACTTGTTGAAGGCAGTGGCGGCGAGTCCTTCATTGTCGGAATTGGAGGAGGAGCAATCCGAATCCCACTCCTTTCCGATATGTGCCTCGCCCTTGGCCTTCTTGTAATGCTTCTTCTTTTCCCTCTTGCTCCCGTGTTCCTGGTCACTATCATTGTCGGGACAGTTAGCAATAAAATGACCAAGCTTACCGCATTTGAAGCATGATCGCTTTCCCTTGGTCTTAGTCTTGCTTGGCTGTCCCTTGCGACCCTTTAGTGCCATCTTGAATCTTTTGATGATGAGGGCCATCTCTTCATCATTAAGACCGGCCGCCTCAATTTGTGCCACCTTGCTGGGTAGCGCCTCCTTGCTCCTTGTTGCCGTGAGAGCAATGGGTTGAGGCTCATGGATTGGGCCATTCAACGCGTCGTCCACGTACCTTGCCTCCTTGATCATCATTCGCCCGCTTACAAATTTTCCAAGAATTTCTTCGGGCGACATCTTGATGTACCTAGGATTTTCGCGAATATTGTTCACCAGGTGAGGATCAAGAATGGTAAATGACCTTAACATTAGGCGGACGACGTCGTGATCCGTCCATCGCGTGCTTCCGTAGCTCCTTATTTTGTTGATAAGGATCTTGAGCCGGTTGTATGTTTGTGTCGGCTCCTCGCCCCTTATCATCGCGAATCGTCCGAGCTCGCCCTCCACCAACTCCATCTTGGTGAGTAAGGTGACATCATTCCCCTCATGAGAGATCTTGAGGGTGTCCCAAATCTGCTTGGCATTGTCCAAGCCGCTCACCTTGTGATACTCATCCCTGCACAAAGAGGCTAGCAACACAGTAGTAGCTTGTGCATTTTTATGGATCTGTTCATTAATAAACGAAGGGCTATCCGAGCAATCAAATTTCATTCCACTTTCCACAATCTCCCAAATGCTTGGATGGAGAGAAAATAGGTGAGTACGCATTTTGTGACTCCAAAATCCGTAGTCCTCTCCATCAAAGTGAGGAGGCTTGCCAAGTGGAATGGGGAGCAAATGAGCATTTGAGCTATGCGGAATGCGTGAATAATCAAAAGAAAAGTTTGAGTTGACCGTCTTCCTGTAGTCGTTGTCGTCGTCCTTTTGGGAGGAGGAAGATTCGTCGCTGTCGTAGTAGACAATTTCCTTGATGCACCTTGTCTTCTTCTTCCTCCCGTCTTTTCTTTTGTGGCTCGAGCCTGAGTCAGTGGGCTTGTCATTATTGAGCTCGTTGACGAAGGTCTCCTTCTCCTTGTCGATGATCACCATCCCCTTGCCCTTAGGATCCATCTCTTCGGGCGGTTAGTCCCTTTCTTGAAGAGAACGGTTCTGATACCAATTGAGAGCACCTAGAGGGGGGGGTGAATAGGTGATCCTGTGAAACTTAAACTTATAGCCACAAAAACTTGTTAAGTGTTAGCACAACAATTGTCAAGTGGCTAGAGAGGAGTCTCAACAAAACACAATACCACAAGAGATCAAACACAGAGATGACACAGTGGTTTATCCCGTGGTTCGGCCAAGACCAACGCTTGCCTACTCCACGTTGTGGCGTCCCAATGGACGAGGGTTGCAATCAACCCCTCTCAAGCGGTCCAAAGACCAACTTGAATACCACGGTGTTTTGCTTTGCCTTTCAATATCCCGTTTGCGAGGAATCTCCACAACTTGGAGTCTCTCGCCTTTACACTTGAGATTCACAAAGAAATACGGAATAAGGGGGGAAATGAGCAACGCACACAAGACTTCAAAAGATCAGAGCAACAACACGCACACAAGTTGCAACAAGAGCTCGCAACACAACTCAATGAGTTCACAACTCAACAAGAGCTCTAGATGCTATCACAATGAACCAAATGCGCGGAATCGATGTCTTGGTGCTTAGGAATGTTGTAGGAATGCTTGGTGTCCTCCTCCATGCGCCTAGGGGTCCCTTTTATAGCCCCAAGGCAGCTAGGAGCTGTTGAGAACAATTCTGGAAGTCCATCCTTGCCTTCTGTCGTCGGGCGCACCGGACAGTCCGGTGCACACCGGACACTGTCCGGTGCCCGATTTTCTTCCTTAAACAGCGCAGCCGACCGTTGCAGATGCGGGAGCCGTTGGCGCACCGGACATGTCCGGTGCACACCGGACAGTCCGGTGCCCCTTCTAGCCGTTGGCTTGGCCACGTGTCCCGCGCAGATCGCGCGGCCGACCGTTGGCCCGGCCGACCGTTGGCTCACCGGACAGTCCGGTGAATTTTAGCCGTACGTCGTCGGCGAATTCCCGAGAGCGACCACTTCGCTCGAGCCAGCCTGGCGCACCGGACACTGTCCGGTGCACCACCGGACAGTCCGGTGCCCCAGACCGAAACAGCCTTTTGGCTGTACACAGCCAACTCTTCTCTTTTCTTCTTCATTCTGTTTCTGGTACTTAGACAAGTATATTAGTACACAAAACCAATGTACTAAGACTTAGAAACATACCTTTGCTCTTGATTTGCACTTTGTTCATCCATGGGCATAGATTCATATTTAAGCACTTGTGTTGGCACACAATCACCAAAATACTTTAGAAATGGCCCAAGGGCACATTTCCCTTTCAATCTCCCCCTTTTTGGTGATTTATGCCAACACAACATAAAGCAACTAGAACAAGTGCAATCTGGCTAGCTCCGCCAGATGGACAATGATGGCGCTCTGCAAGCTCTGTGACGACGGCGGCTCTCAGCTCTCTTACGGAAGCAAGGCGACGTCAGCAAGGACTCGACCGCTCCTACAGCTGTCCCTCCGCCAGGCTCCGTTGCTCCTCCGACAGCCACGACATCACGCCAGCAAGGTGCCAAGACCTCTCCGGTTGCCACATTGGCATGTACCTAGGGCGCTAGCTCTCTCTCCGCTAGACACGTAGCACTCTGCTACACCCCCCGTTGTACACCTGGATCCTCTCCTTACGACTATAAAAGGAAGGACCAGGGCCTTCTTAGAGAAGGTTGGCCGCGCGGGGACGAGGACGAGACAGGCGCTCTCTTGGGGCCGCTCGCTTCCCTCACCCGCGAGGACGCTTGTAACCCCCCTACTGCAAGCGCACCCGACCTGGGCGCGGGACGAACACGAAGGCCGCAGGATCTCCACCACTCTCACGCCCGTCTCCGGCCACCTCGCCTCTCCCCCCTTCGCGCTCGCCCACGCGCTCGACCCATCTGGGCTGGGGCACGCAGCACACTCACTCGTCGGCTTGGGGACCCCCCGGTCTCGAAACGCCGACAGTTGGCGCGCCAGGTAGGGGCACACTGCGTGTTGACGAATAGCTTCCCGTCAAGCTCCAGATGGGTAGTCTCCAGCAACCTCTCCAGCCCGGGACGGTGCTCCGTTTTGGGAGTCTTGAGTTCATGTCCTTCGACGGCAGCTACGACATGATACTCCTTCCACCGCCGCGCGACAACGACAATGGCGGTCGACAACCCGCCCGCCGGCGGCGGAATCGGCGACATCTTCCCCGCGCGGTGGAAGAACAACATCCGAGCTCGCCCCGTCCTCTCCCCCGCCGACGGAGGAGGAGGCGGGGCAACCAAGGCCAAGCGGGAGGCCGCGCTTCGTCGGCTGTCGAGCGAATCGACGTCCCCAGCGCCCCGACGGAAGGCACGCTGGGCGTCGACCTCGCGTTCGAGACGGAGGCAAGCGCTTTCCCCCCGCGACACGCCAACCCCGAGCAAGTTGACGACGCCGGCGCACTCGCGAGGACCTTGCAGGACGTCGCCCTTGTCCCTGAGATGACGGTGCAACTAGTCCCCGATGTAACTACGTCGCTCCTCGTCGACCAAAAGGTACCGACTAACTCCCATCTTACGTCATTTCGACTCGGCCTCAACCCGCCAAGCGACCTCGCTTTGGCGGGCGCTCTCATTGAGGCGAGTGCAACCCCACTAAGGTTTCATATGCGGTCGCCTTGGGACCGGTTGATGGACGCCTCGACCTACGGGCCCTCCGGGTCTGAGGAAGATGACGATCCCAGCATCTGTTGGGATTTCTCTGGACTTGGCAACCCCAGTGCCATGCGGGACTTCATGACCGCATGTGACTACTGCCTCTCCGACTGTTCCGACGGAAGCCGCAGCCTCAACGACGAGGGCTGCGGCCCAAGCCGCGAATGTTTCCACGTTGAGCTAGGGGATCCCTCCGAAGGCAACCATCTTGGCATGCCGGAGGACGGTGATTTTCCTAGGCCCGTGCCTCGCGCCGACATCCCGTGGGAGCTAGCTGTGGTCCCCGTTCCGATGGGGGGTCACGACCCACAGCTCGGGCAAGTCCGCGGGGCACAGGCCAGGCTCGACGAGGGAACAGGAGCGCTTGAGACGATCCGCCGGGACGTCGGGCAGGTATGGGCGGGCCAACCCCCGGCCGGAGAAATACGTCACCTGCCCCAGGGTCTCCAGCACCGCGTCGCCAACGATGTCAGGGTCAGGCCGCCGCCCGCATCCAGCGGGGTTGGTCAGAACCTGGCAGCCGCAGCGATACTCCTCCGCGCGATGCCAGAGCCATCAACCACCGAGGGTCGGCGAATCCAGGGAGAGCTCAAGAATCTCCTGGAAGGCGCTGCGGCCCGACGGGCCGAGAGCACTGCCTCCCGAAGGCAGGGATATCCCTCGGAACCTCATGCCGCGACTTCCCGATTCATGCGGGAAGCCTCGGTCTACACCGGGCGCACGCGCAACACCGCGCCTGCGGCCCCGGGCCACCTCGGCAACGAGCACCATCGACGCGACCGTCGGGCCCACCTCGACGAAAGGGTGCGCCGAGGTTACCACCCCAGGCGTGGGGGACGCTACGACAGCGGGGAGGATCGGAGTCCCTCGCCCGAACCACCCGGTCTGCAGGCCTTCAGTCGGGCCATCCGACGGGCGCCGTTCCCGACCCGGTTCCGACCCCCGACTACTATCATGAAGTACTCAGGGGAAACGAGGCCGGAACTGTGGCTCGCGGACTACCGCCTGGCCTGCCAACTGGGAGGAACGGACGACGACAACCTCATCATCCGTAACCTCCCCATGTTCCTCTCCGACACTGCTCGCGCCTGGTTGGAACACCTGCCTCCGGGGCAGATCTCCAACTGGGACGACTTGGTCCAAGCCTTCGCCGGCAATTTCCAGGGCACGTACGTGCGCCCCGGGAATTCCTGGGACCTCCGGAGCTGCCGGCAACAGCCGGGAGAGCCTCTCCGGGACTACATCCGGCGATTCTCGAAGCAGCGCACCGAGCTGCCCAACATCACCGACTCGGATGTCATCGGCGCGTTCCTCGCTGGCACCACCTGCCGCGACCTGGTGAGCAAGCTGGGTCGCAAGACCCCCACCAGGGCGAGCGAGCTGATGGACATCGCCACCAAGTTCGCCTCTGGCCAGGAGGCGGTTGAGGCTATCTTCCGAAAGGACAAGCAGCCCCAGGGCCGCCCATCGGAAGAGGCTCCCGAGGCGTCTACTCCGCGCGGCGCCAAGAAGAAAGGCAAGAAGAAGTCGCAATCGAAACGCGACGCCGCTGACGCGGACCTTGTCGCCGCCGCCGAGTACAAGAACCCTCGGAAGCCCCCCGGAGGTGCAAACCTCTTCGACAAGATGCTCAAGGAGCCGTGCCCCTACCATCAGGGGCCCGTCAAGCACACCCTCGAGGAGTGCGTCATGCTTCGGCGTCACTTCCATAGGGCCGGGCCACCCGCCGAGGGTGGCAGGGCCCGCGACGACGACAAGAACGAAGATCACCAAGCAGGAGAGTTCCCCGAGGTCCGCGACTGCTTCATGATCTACGAAGGGCATGCGGCGAATGCCTCGGCTCGGCATCGCAAGCAAGAGCGCTGGGAGGTCTGCTCGGTGAAGGTGGCGGCGCCAGTCTACCTAGACTGGTCCGACAAGCCCATCACCTTCGACCAGGCCGACCACCCCGACCGCGTGCCGAGCCCGGGGAAATACCCGCTCGTCGTCGACCCTGTCATCGGCAACGTCAGGCTCACCAAGGTCCTGATGGATGGGGGCAGCTGCCTCAACATCATCTACGCCGAGACCCTCAAGCTCCTGCGCGTCGATCTGTCCTCCGTCCGGGCGGGCGCTGCGCCCTTCCACGGGATCGTACCTGGGAAGCGCATCCAGCCCCTTGGACGACTCGACCTCCCCGTCTGCTTCGGAATGCCCTCCAACTTCCGAAGGGAGACCCTGACGTTCGAGGTGGTCGGGTTCCGAGGAACCTACCACGCTGTACTGGGGAGGCCATGCTACGCGAAGTTCATGGCCGTCCCCAACTACACCTACTTGAAGCTCAAGATGCCGGGCCCCAACGGGGTCATCACCGTCGGCCCCACGTACAAACACGCGTTCGAATGCGACGTGGAGTGCGTGGAGTACGCCGAGGCCCTCGCCGAGTCCGAGGCCCTCATCGCCGACCTGGAGAACCTCTCCAAGGAGGTGCCAGACGTGAAGCGTCACGCCAGCAACTTCGAGCCAGCGGAGACGGTTAAGGCCGTCCCTCTCGGCCCCAGTGGTGACACCTCCAAGCAGATCCGGATTGGGTCCGGGCTCGACCCCAAATAGGAAGCAGTGCTCGTCGACTTTCTCCGCGCAAACGCCGACGTCTTTGCGTGGAGTCCCTCGGACATGCCCGGCATACCGAGGGATGTCGCCGAGCACTCGCTGGATATTCGGGCCGGAGCCCGACCCGTCAGGCAGCCTCTGCGCCGATTCGACGAGGAGAAGCGCAGAGTGATAGGCGAGGAGATCCACAAGCTAATGGCAGCAGGGTTCATCAAAGAGGTATTCCATCCCAAATGGCTTGCCAACCCTGTGCTTGTGAGGAAGAAAGGGGGGAAATGGCGGATGTGTGTAGACTACACTGGTCTCAACAAAGCATGTCCGAAGGTTCCCTACCCTCTGCCTCGCATCGATCAAATCGTGGATTCCACCGCTGGGTGCGAAACCCTGTCCTTCCTCGATGCCTGCTCAGGGTATCACCAGATCCGGATGAAAGAGTCCGACCAGCTTGCGACTTCTTTCATCACACCGTTCGGCATGTACTGCTATGTCACCATGCCGTTCGGTTTGAGGAATGCGGGCGCGACGTACCAACGGTGCATAAACCATGTGTTCGGCGAACACATCGGTCGCACAGTCGAGGCCTACGTCGATGACATCGTAGTCAAGACAAGGAAGGCTTCCGACCTCCTCTCCGATCTTGAAGTGACATTCCGATGTCTCAAGGCGAAAGGAGTCAAGCTCAATCCTGAGAAATGTGTCTTCAGGGTGCCCCGGGGCATGCTCCTGGGGTTCATCGTCTCCGAGCGAGGCATCGAAGCCAACCCGGAGAAGATCGCAGCCATCACCAGCATGGGACCCATCAAGGACTTAAAAGGCGTACAGAGGGTCATGGGATGCCTCGCGGCCCTGAGCCGCTTCATCTCACGCCTCGGCGAAAGAGGTCTGCCTCTGTACCGCCTCTTAAGGAAGACCGAGTGTTTCGCTTGGACCCCTGAGGCCGAGGAAGCCCTCAAGAACCTGAAGGCGCTCCTTACAAAGGCGCCTGTCTTGGCGCCCCCAGCTAATGGAGAAGCCCTCTTGGTCTACGTCGCCGCCACCACTCAGGTGGTTAGCGCCGCGATTGTGGTCGAGAGGCAAGAGGAAGGGCATGCACTGCCCGTTCAGAGGCCAGTCTACTTCGTCAGCGAGGTACTGTCCGAGACCAAGATCCGCTACCCACAAGTTCAGAAGCTGATGTATGCTGTGATCCTAACAAGGCGGAAGTTACGACACTACTTCGAGTCTCATCCGGTAACTGTGGTGTCATCCTTCCCCCTCGGGGAGATCATCCAGTGCCGAGAGGCCTCGGGCAGGATCGCAAAGTGGGCGGTGGAAATCATGGGCGAAACAATCTCGTTCGCCCCTCGGAAGGCCATCAAGTCCCAGGTGTTGGCGGACTTCGTGGCCGAATGGGTCGACACCCAGCTGCCGACGGCTCCGATCCAACCGGAGCTCTGGACCATGTTTTTCGATGGGTCGCTAATGAAGACAGGAGCCGGCGCGGGCCTTCTCTTCATCTCGCCCCTCAGAAAGCATCTGCGCTACGTGTTGCGCCTCCATTTCCCGGCGTCCAACAATGTGGCCGAGTACGAAGCTCTGGTCAACGGGTTGCGAATCGCCATCGAGCTAGGGGTCAGACGCCTCGACGCCCGCGGTGATTCGCAGCTCGTCATCAACCAAGTCATGAAGAACTCCCACTGCCGCGACCCGAAGATGGAGGCCTACTGCGATGAGGTTCGGCGCCTGGAAGACAAGTTCTTCGGGCTCGAGCTCAACCACATCGCTCGGCGCTACAACGAGACTGCAGACGAGCTGGCTAAAATAGCCTCGGGGCGAACGACGGTCCCCCCGGACGTCTTCTCCCGGGATCTGCATCAACCCTCCGTCAAGATCGACGACGCGCCCGAGCCCGAGGCACCCTCGGCTCAGCCCGAGGCACCCTCGGCTCGGCCCGAGGCACCCTCGGCTCAGCCCGAGGTACCCTCGGCCCCCGAGGCCGAGGCACTGAACGTCGAGGAGGAGCAGAGCGGGGCCACGCCTGATCGAAATTGGCAGGCCCCGTACCTGCGATATCTCCGCCAGGGCGAGCTACCCCTCGACCGAGCCGAGGCTCGACGGGTAGCGCGACACGCCAAGTCATTCTTCTTGTTGGGCGATGAGGAGGAGCTCTACCACCGGAGCCCCTCGGGCATCCTCCAGCGATGCATCTCCATCGCCGAAGGTCAGGAACTCCTGCAAGAAATACACTCGGGGGCTTGCGGCCATCACGCAGCGCCTCGAGCCCTTGTCGGGAATGCCTTCTGGCAAGGTTTCTACTGGCCAACGGCGGTGGCTGACGCCACTAGAATTGTCCGCACCTGCGAAGGGTGCCAATTCTATGCGAAGCAGACCCACCTGCCCGCTCAGGCTCTGCAGACGATACCCATCACCTGGCCCTTCGTTGTATGGGGTCTGGACCTCGTCGGTCCCTTGCAGAAGGCGCCCGGGGGCTACACGCACCTGCTGGTCGCCATCGACAAATTCTCCAAGTGGATCGAGGTCTGACCCCTGAACAGCATTAGGTCTGAGCAGGCGGTGGCGTTCTTCACCAACATCATCCATCGCTTCGGGGTCCCAAACTCCATCATCACCGACAAAGGTACCCAGTTCACCGGCAAAAAATTCTTGGATTTTTGCGAGGATCACCATATCCGGGTGGACTGGGCCGCCGTGGCTCATCCCATGTCGAATGGGCAAGTAGAGCGTGCCAACGGCATGATTCTACAAGGGCTCAAGCCTCGGATCTACAACGGCCTCAACAGGTTCGGCAAGCGATGGATGAAGGAACTCCCCTCGGTGGTCTGGAGCCTAAGGACGACGCCGAGTCGTGCCACGGGTTTCACGCCGTTCTTCCTGGTCTACGGGGCCGAGGCTATCTTGCCCACTGACCTGGAATACGGCTCCCCGAGGACGAGGGCCTACACCGATCAAAGCAACCAAGCTAGCCGAGAAGAATCGCTGGACCAGCTGGAGGAGGCTCGGGACAGGGCCTTATTACACTCGGCGCGGTACCAGCAGTCCCTGCAACGCTACCACGCCCGAGGGGTCCGGCCCCGAGACTTCCAGGTGGGCGACCTGGTGCTTCGACTGCGGCAAGACGCCCGGGGAAGGCACAAACTCACGCCCCCCTGGGAGGGGCCATTCGTCATCGCCAAAGTTCTGAAGCCCGGAACATACAAGCTGGCCAACAATCAAGGCGAGATCTACGGCAACGCTTGGAACATCAAACAGCTACGTCGCTTCTACCCTTAAGATGTTTTCAAGTTGTTCATATACCTCGCACCCACGCAAAGTTTAGTCATCAAGGAAGGGTCGGCCTCGCCTCGGCAAAGCCCGACCCTCCCTCGGGGGCTAAAAGGGGGGAGACCCCCTCTGCGTCGAAATTTTCCTCGAAAAATGATCTCTTTTTAGCAGAATTTCTTTCGTGCTTTTTGACTACTTCGAAAAGCGGATCCTGAAAACGACGGAGTACACGTAAGCAGCCAAGGCTGACCGAGCCGAGGGACTCCTACGCCTCCGGGATACGGATACCTCACTCATCACCTTCTGCGATAAGTAACTCGCGTTCGGATAAAGTGATTCCGCGGACCGAATGTCTTCACGCTCGGAAGCTCTTCTGCCGAGACGGTCCTTCAAGCCTTCTCGACTGAATCGGTGACAGAGCCTCATGGACGGGCGAAAGTACGCGTAAGCGGCAAGGCCGACCGAGCCGAGGGACTCCCACGCCTCTGGGATACGGATACCTCACTCATCACCTTCCGCGAGAAGCAACTCTCGCCCACACAAACATCCCTGTTACCGACGGAAAGTCCAGATGCTCGACATGAGAGGAAAGGAGACGCGGCTTTGCAACGCAGCGAGGGTGTGTTTTCTGGCCTCGGCGGCCGCAAAAGGCACACGCTACAAGACGATCTGATCCTGCAGGCTCGGGTATTCACGCTGAAGGGGGCTGTAGCACCCTCGGCATCGACGACGCCTTCAGCGAGGTCCGACCCAGCCTTGGACGACGACGCGGTCCAGGGACTTCTCCGGGAATCCGGTTACCCCTGGGGCCTCGGCCAAGCCTCTTCCAAGGGCGCCAGCCCGACCCGAGGCCTCGGCTGATCGACTCCGACGTCGACCCCCGCTGACGGGCAACCCGGCTAGGCTCCGGCCAACCAGGTTCCCATTTTCGAGCCAACTCCACCTCTGTTCGTACTAATATCGCTACCCCTGGCCTCGGCTCATCGAAGAGCGGCCAATGGGTCCCTTTAACTAAGCTAGAGGAGCCTCGGACAACAAGGCAGATCGAGCCGAGGGATTCCTACGCCTCCGGGATACGGATACCTCACTCGTCACCTTGACACGGGGCGACTCATGCTTGGTGAAGCGGTTCAGATAATCAACAGGCGAGACTTAGTGCTCGAAAATGAGGAAAAACACGGCTCCGTGCCGAAGTTGCATACATGTTCAGGCCTCGATAGCCACAATGAACAAAAACGCTGGCATTCAAAGTGCCGTTACAAACGGAACTCCGGTTCCCCCTCCGCAGGTACGAACAACCCCACTCCATGGGGAAGGCCTGCGGAGCAACAGAAGACTGACGAGCGGCTCGCTGCCACCCGTTCTGATTACGACGACAACCACCCCCGCCCCAGGCGGCGAAGCGGCTTCGGCAGCAGCTTCGAGGCAGATGTTACGACAGGGGGGCTCTCGCCCGCAGAGGACGAGAACCAGCCATTCAGGCCGGGAGACGGAGACCCAGGGCTACCGACGCCCTAGCCGAGTAACGGCGGCCTACCTATCCCGGCATGGCTGGAGGAAGTCCCCGTGAGACTGGAGGATGCCATTCTCCCCCAGACGCCGGGGAAGAGAAGGGCAACCGACCCATGCGGGGACAGCCCCCCGACTCGCCTCATCCTCCATCTTGGCCTGGATGACGAAAATCCTTAAGGCCAAGGGAGGGGTAAAGGCCGCAGCTTGGCTCGCTTTCCCCCACCGCCAAACTGGAGGTCACCATCTTAGGTGACCGCCGGTGGGGGGATGCGGCCGGGCTGCATGATGAAAATCCTTGAAGCCGAACGATGGCTGAAAGGTACCAACTCCCACGGAGTTGCGTTCCTCCAACAAGGAGGCGGAAAGACGGCGGGTACCCCCCATCCGGGGGCTTGGAAGATGGAAAGACACGACGCATAAGGGAGGAAGAAGACATGGTTGCCTTCCGAAAGGGGTCACCCTCCTTTTAAAGGCGACTCTCCCTACGTGCGCCCCCAAACGCCACGGGCCGAGTCTTCTCCAACACGCTCCAAGGCCCTCCCCTGCGGCGCGGGGGCTGGGTCCCGCATGTCATGCAAACCAGCTCAGAAGCAGAAGAAGCCAAACCGCCGCGCGCGGTGCACACAACCGCCCAGCGGTTACAAGCGATTCCCCACTTTCGCCCAAACCAACGAGCGGAAGGGGCGAGCAGCCATGCAGGTGGCATGCAACCGCGCCAGGTGGGCGCGCTTCTCCGACTTCTGACACGCCGGCTTGGAGGCCCAGGCCCACGCGTCGCGCAACCAGCGCGCCAGTTGCTGCATGCAAGCAACCGCACCGCCACTTGTGCCACCGTCGCACCTCTTCGGTCGCGGAGCCTGTGCCGCGACTCGAGGCGACCCAGCAGCGCCAGCCTGGCGCGACGGTCAAAGCGGCCGAAAGTGGGCCGGCAGTAATGGCGGTGGCAGGCGGGCGGGCGCAGAAGTCACGTCGTCAGCCAGGCTCACGTCCCATCCTGGGACAGCAAGAGAGCCTCCTCCCACGGCGTGAAGACGGTGCACCCGTGATCCGTTCCTCGAACGACTCGCGCACGCGCAACGGCTGCCCCGCCAACCACTCGCCCCGTCGCATTAACTCCGCGGCGGGACAGGCGGTGCCTATGGCAGGAGAAGCGGACGACGCTTCGCCTTCGCCGTAATAACCGCGTCAAAAAAGGTACGCCACGTCGTTCGATTTCGTATCCTTTTCCTTTTTCCTCTTTCTCTATCTCTTGCAACAGGGACCGGGAAAGGGGATACCCCGAAAAGGATCCTTCTCTGTGAAGGAACCGGGCTCCGAGCCCCCCCTACTGATCAGAGGTTCGAAGGCTGGCCCTCCGAGGGGTTCAACAGTCGCCTCAGATCGCGTGGGCCCAACACCCACTACTGGTCAGGGGTTCGAAGGCCAGCCCCCCGAAGGGCTCCATGGCCGCTGAAAGGATCACGATGCCCAAGAGGGGGGTGAATTGGGCTTTTCTAAAAATCAACACTAATTAAAACCTAAGCAAGAGCTAAACAAGAGCCCAACTTCACCCCAACAACTAGCACTAAGAATATAATACTAGAAATGTAACAAAGCTAAGATAATACTTCAAAAACTTGCTAAACAAATACACAATGTAAAGTGCTCGAATTAAGTGCGGAATGTAAAGCAAAGTTTAGAAGACTCCTCCAATTTTTCCCGAGGTATCGAAGAGTCGGCACTCTCCACTAGTCCTCGTTGGAGCACCCGCGCAAGGGTATCGCTCCCCCTTGGTCCTCGCAAGAACCAAGTGCTCACTACGAGATGATCCTTTGCCACTCCGGCGCGGTGGATCCCTCGAGACCGCTTACAAACTTGAGTCGGGTCACCAACAAGATCTTCACGGTGATCACCGAGCTCCCAACGCCACCAAGCCGTCTAGGTGATGCCGATCACCAAGAGTAACAAGCCATAGACTTTCGCTTGACCAAGAGAAGCCTAATGCAAGTGGTGTGTGCTCTAGGTGGCTCTCACTAGCGCTAATGAGGAACAAGCGCGGATTATGATTCTCTAATCTCCTCACTAGGCTTTTGGTGCTTGCAATGCTCTACCAAGGTGCTGGAATAAATGTGGAGTGCAAGACATTGAATATGGTGGGTGGAGGGGGTATAAATAGCCCTCACCCACAAACTAGCCGTTACAGGTATTTACTGCGCGATGGCGCACCGGACAGTCTGGTGCGCCACCGGTGCGCCAACGGTGCGCCACCGGTGCGCCAACGGTCACTTCCAACGGCTAGTTCTGACACAGAGCCGTTGGACTCATGGCGCACCGGACAGTGAACAGTCCACTGTCCGGTGCACCACTAAAATTCAACTCCAAAAACTGTGCTCTCGGGTTTCTGCGAAGGGGAGAGTCTCTGCCGTGGACCAGCCTGGCCCCACCTGGCAGAGGGTGCACCGGACAGTCCGGTGCACACCGGACAGTCCGGTGCCCCTAAGCTAGAAACCCTAAGTCTTGTTTTTCAGCTGATTTTCAAATCGGTTTTCGCTCTAACTTGTGTGTGAGTTCTAGAGTGACACCTAGCACTGTATATGAGTGTGATTGTGTACCAACACTACACTAGAACTCTCTTGGTCAAACTACTCATCGACAACCCCTCTTTATAGTACGGCTAAAAGAGAATAAAAGACCTAACTAAAGCGCGAGTGTCCATATCTCCTTGACACTCGGACTCCGTAGACCTTCACCTTTTGTTCCGTCGTTTTAGCCGTCGCTTCGAGTTCTTATTTCCTGGATTGTTTTCACCGTTGTAGAACTTCTACCTGTCATGCGACCTAACTTACCATTTGTCTCTGCAAAACACACGTTAGTCACATATAATATTACGTTGTCATTAATCACTAAAACCAACCAGGGGCCTAGATGCTTTCAATCTCCCCCTTTTTGGTGATTGATGACAACCCTACAAGTTTTGTGAGAGTAGTTTGGTTTGAAGATTCTGTCAATAGAAAGAATGGTTAGATATACTCAGTAATCTTTGACAGAAAGAATGTGTACCATAATAATAAGAGTGAGCGCATACACATCATAAGATTCTTGTTCATACAAAAGAGAGAGTAAATTAATGAAACAAGAGCTAGAAGACTGGTGATATGATATAAGGTGAAAACATAATACAACCAGTCAATCATACGCAACGAGAGTATATGACGAGTTTGTGAGCCAAAAACATCAAGCTAGTACAGAGAGTAGCAGGCACATATATTACATCAAAATGACACTGACTCTCTACTAACTCTCTAACTCCCCCTAGCTCTCACAACTCATATCTCTCCCCCTTTGGCGTCAAACACCAAAAGGAACCTGAACCTAAACGCCTGAAGCAGGAGGAGGCGGCGGGGGCGCATCCGGTCGAGGTCGAGGTAGCAGAGCGAACGCCGACGGAGGGTCAGAGTCAGTCTCGGATCTAGGATCTGCGGTAGAAGCTGGAGCTGGTACTGACTCGGACGGAGGCCGCGCTGCAGGAGCTACCGGAACAGAAGCGGTCACAGATACTGCCACAGCGGTAGTGGTAACAGCAGATGCTGGTGGCACTGGCGGCTGCGGACAGATAGAGCTGAGAACAGGAGAAGTGAACGCCAAGGTGACCGGCCGGAGCGGAGAGGTATCAACAGGGGGTCCAGACAAAATCGATGGCACCACTGGAGCGTGAAGCGGAGGAGGCGGAGCAGACTGAACCGGAGGTGCTGAGATACCAGAATGCTGAAGCATGAGTGCCATGAATGCCCTATTCTCTGCCCTATCCTGAATTAGCTGCTGCTGAAGTGCATCATGCCTGTCCTGCATGTTCTGAAACATTGAGAGCATCCTCTCGGATATACGGGCCTGCTCGGCTGCCAGGTGAGCCTGCTGCTGAGAGAGAGTCTGGAGAATCGAAGCAAGAGCAGGGTCCATAGCCTGAGGAGTAGCAGGGGCAGCACTAGAGCTCCCAGCCTCATGATCATGTGAGCGTGGAGGCATAGGAGGCGGAGGCGGAGGAGGAACCCCAAAATCATCATCATCATCATCATCAGCTGCTGTACCCTGAGTGTCAAACTGTTGTAGAGCAGCATCCTCGGCCTGAGAGTCAAACACAGAAGCAGAAGCTGGCACTGGAATCTCAGGAGCAGGGCGGTAAGATCCAAACACAAGGCGTGAGGCCTCAAGGGTGCTCTGAAAACGAGGTGGCTGAATCAGCTGCGCAAAGATGTGGCATAAGTAGTGAGCATAAGGTAGCTGCCGACGAGCACGAATCCCATCCAGAACAGTGTCCTCGATCTCACAGATCAGGAAGTCCACAACATCAAACTGTGAGTGGGATACCAGGGCACCAAGGAGCCAAAGCTGAATGTGAGTGGTAGCCTCCCTGTATCCCATCCTCGGCAGGAGTGCCCGTCTGATAAGCTCATATAAGTACTTCGCTGCTGTCGTAAAGTCTGCTGGAGAACGTCGCGACCCATCTGAGAAAGGCGGGCGGAACAGAGCCGCGACGTGAGCTGTCCCTGGAGCAACACCGCCGTGAGGGCGACGAGGAGGATCTGAAGTGCCGTAGCAGAGGCTGTGAAGGCGAGTCGTCGACTCAGGGAATCCAAATAGCTGTCGGATCTGACTGGCAGTGATCGTGACATCCTCGCGCTCAAAACGGAACCTCATCCAATGATGATCCGGGTCAATCCAAACGGAGGCGTAGAAGACGCGGACCCACTCCTCAACATATCTGCCGCTGATAGTCAGAAGGGTCAGGAGGCCAGGCAGATAGGTGAGATGTGCCTCAGACTCAGCACCGGCTGCTAGCAAAAAAGCTGGAAGATCCAATAGGCGGTGCACTCGCAGCGCTATCTGAGCAGACAACTGAGCCCTGAAGAATGACTCCTGAATCTGTGTGCTGAAAAGAACTCCTGCTGCTGGGTCTCTCTAAGCTGGCAGCCAAGACTCCACGGGTACGTACCTGAACCGACGTACCCGTGCTGCAGTAGCACGCTGAAGATCAAACAGACGAGGATCCAAAACCAGAGAACGAACCTCAGTCTCATCACGCTCCCGGAAGCGAGGTGGAGGGACAAGAGGAGCTGAAGCGGGAGCGGGAGCAGGGGAAGCAGTGGAAGCTGGTGTAGTGGAGGAAGTGGGTATGGCTGTGGAGGTGGATGGAGCAATAGGAGTGACGGGAGCAGGCAGAGTGGGTGGCGGAGTGGAAGCGGAGGTGTGAGTGGAGGAGCGAGGCCGGGAGGTGAGACGACGAGCACGGAATGCAATCTGATCAGATGGAACATGTGGCTGATCTCCAAGTGCTGCCTGTGCAGCGGCTGCTTCAGCTGCTGCCGCTGCACGAGCCTCTCTGTCCGTACGCCGCTTCTTGCGGCCTTCCTGCTGCTCCAAATAGACAGTCTTGCCCTTCACCTGCCTGAAGGGGCGACGAGGGTCCTCGTCATCGCCACCCCCTGATGCCGACGCATTCTTCGTGCGCGGCATCCTGAACTAAAGTCTGCAAATGAGATAGAGAGACTAAGCATAGAGCAAAAGTGACCGATAGATAGCAAAGAGTGAGATGTCTACCTGGAAAGCTCACACGAGAGGTGACGATTCAGGCAGGACGGGAGACGGCACACGGTCACACAAGGTCACTGAAATGACAGAAGAGGTGAGCACGTATTAGTCACATAGTCATAAGCATATGAAATGTGAATAAATACATACACAGAGAGATATGGCACGAGTCGGGACGTTCAAGAGATCAAAAGACGTGAAAATGACATTTGATAGATAAATAGTGACATAGGAGGTTTGGAATTCGAAATGAGGCACGAAATGTTATGGAATTGAGCCGATACTTCACGAATAGGTTTATATAGGTCAAAATGAGTGAAGTGTGTGCTCGGTTTGAATTTAGGCGAAGAAATAGGAATTTGGGCACTCGGCTCGGAAACGATCGCTCAAAACGGGAATTTTGGTAAAATTTAAGCCTGGGACCTCGGATTGGTGTCAAATTTGGCAAGTAGGTTACTGGAAGTGTGGTGAAGGTGCCTGAAAAATTTGGGTTCAATTGGAGCAAGTTTGGGTGGTTTGGGCATTTCACCGAGCACATGGTGAGCGGGGAGTTAGGGTTTTAGGGAAATGGCCATTTGAGGTATGAAAACCCTCCCGAAGGAGCTAGAATCCTGCAGGGATACATAAAGGGAACAAGGGGACACATTCCACCAACTGGATTCATCGGATTTCACAGAAATTGGAAGGATTTGCAAAAGGGGTGGAGCACTGCCTAAGAGCCAGAGAGATAGAGAGGCAGAGGAGGGGGATCTGCTCACCGAGGGGGAAGAAGAGCCTGGCGAGGTCGCCGGAGGATCGTCGGAGATGATGGCCGCCGGTGGCTGGAGATCGCCGGCGGGAGGGAGAGGAAATCGCCAGGACAGAGAGCAGAGAGAGCTGGCAAAAGAAATGAGCGCCTCTGGCTCGGTCGGGCTGGGGGCGGTTTTTTTAAAACGCGAGATGGGCACACCGGACAGTCTACAGTGCCTGTCCGGTGCACACCGGACAGCGCACAGTAGCTGTCCGGTGAACCACCGGACAGCGCACAGGAGAATTGGATTAGCGCGCGGCTGCCGGTGCACCGGACATTGCACAGTGCAGTGTCCGGTGCACACCGGACTGTCCGGTGAGCCCAGACAGAGGGGAGTTTGGAAAATTTTGAATTTTTTTTATCTAACTCCTAACCAAACCAAATCCCAACTTTTAATCACACAAAATAACACTTGTTGGGACAGGTATTGGCACCCTCATATACTTTTCAAAATATTTTGCCATAGGCTAGATAATTTTTAGAGAAAATAAGCAAATGGTGAAATTTGCATTTGGGCTTGCACTAGGGGTTTTCAAGAGTGATTTGAGTTTTGAATACTCCCCCTAAGTGCAGTACCTCATGCATATTTCAAGAACCAATAATTGTATAAAAAGTAAGAATTTAAGTGCTAAAAGCTTAAAAACTAAGACTTGTCAGGTTTGACCCGAGTTAAGCTTTTTCACTCGCTTTGTTGGCGGTTATCTCAACTAGGTTAGACAAGTCCTAGATGCAATACAAGGAATTTAAATATGCAATGCAAGTGACAGCACCATTTGACATTTCACATAAAATTTCTGAGATCAAGAATATTTAGTTCATTCCTCAACATGCAAAAGCGGGTCTTATCAAGTGGCTTAGTGAAAATATCCGCTAATTGATCTTCCGAGCTCACTCCTTCTAAAATGATATCTCCTTTAGCAACATGATCTCTAAGGAAGTGATGACGGATATCAATGTGCTTGGTGCGAGAGTGTTGTACAGGATTATTAGCAATTTTAACAGCACTCTCATTATCACACAACAAAGGTACTTTTTCTAGAACTACGCCATAGTCTAGAAGAGTTTGTTTCATATATAAAATCTGTGTGCAACAAGCACCTGCGGCAATGTATTCCGCTTCGGCAGTTGACAAGGCAACACTATTTTGCTTTTTGGATGTCCATGAAACTAGTGATCTACCAAGCAGATGGCATCCCCCAGAAGTACTTTTCCTATCAATTTTGCAACCAGCATAATCCGAATCGGAATAGCCAATTAAATCAAAAGTAGCTCCTTTGGGATACCACAGACCAACGCTTGTGGTGTGCTTGAGATACCTAAGAATTCTCTTAACAGCGCGAAGCTGAGCTTTCTTAGGATTAGATTGAAATCTAGCACACATGCAGACACTAAACATAATATCGGGCCTAGATGCGGTAAGGTATAATAAACTACCAATCATAGAACGGTAGAGAGATTGATTAACCGGGTTACCTCCCTCATCTAAGTCGAGATGTCCATTTGTAGGCATGGGGGTCTTGATTGGTTTGCACTTCTCCATGTTGAATCTTTTCAACAAGTCTTTGGTATACTTCTCTTGTGAGAGAAAGTTACCATCTTTCATTTGCTTGACTTGAAAGCCGAGGAAGTATGTTAGCTCACCAATCATTGACATCTCGAACTCCTTCGACATCAACTCACCAAATTCCTTGCAATGATAGTCATTTGTCGAGCCAAAGATTATATCATCAACATATACTTGACAAATGAAAATATCACCATTATGTTTCTTTGTGAAGAGAGTTGTGTCGACGGTCCCGATTTTGAAGCCCTTTTCGATGAGGAAGTCGCGAAGACGCTCATACCAAGCCCTTGGAGCTTGCTTTAGCCCATATAGCGCCTTGGACAACCTGTAAGCATGGTTAGGATATCTAGGGTCTTCAAATCCAGGCGGTTGCTCAACATATACAAGTTCATTTATGAAGCCATTTAAAAATGCACTTTTTACATCCATTTGATAAAGTTTTATATCATAACATGATGCATATGCAAGTAGGATACGGATGGCTTCCAGTCGAGCAACCGGGGCAAAGGTCTCTCCAAAATCTAAGCCTTCAACTTGAGAGAATCCCTTTGCGACAAGTCTTGCCTTGTTTCTTACAATCACACCTTGATCATCTTGTTTGTTTCTGAACACCCACTTTGTTCCAATGATTCTTGCATCTTGTGGGGGCTTCTCCAGGGTCCAAACTTCGTTACGGGTGAAGTTGTTAAGTTCTTCATGCATGGCATTCACCCAGTCCGGATCCTGTAGCGCCTCATCTATACAAGTAGGCTCAACACAAGAAACAAAAGAGTGATGTTCAATAAAATTAGCATGTCTATGTGATCGAGTAATAACCCCTTGTGAAGGACTCCCGATGATTTGTTTTGAGGATGAGCTTGAAGTAGTGATGAGTTTCTCCTGTCAACCACTTGGGAAGAAGATCCTGGAGCATCAACATCTTCGGCTTGTACCCTTGCTTGTTCATGAGAGACAAATGTATCTTCATTTGCATGCCTCTCATCTTTTTCATCATCTTGTGGTACATTTGATGAAGAAGGCCTGTCAATGATTTGCACCTCTTCTTCATCTTCTTTTGGTTTGATGGCTCCAATAGGCATGTTCTTCATTGCTTCCCTAAATGGCTCATCACCTACATCATCAAGATTTTCAAGTGCTCCTTGGGAGCCATTAGTCTCATCAAATTCCACATCATATGTTTCTTCTACCACGCCAGTGGCATGGTTGAATACTCGATATGCTTTGGACTTTAATGAATAACCCAAAAGAAAACCAATATCACAACGTCTTTGAAACTTCCCTAGGTGATGGCGTTTCTTGTAGATGTAGCATTTGCACCCAAATACCCGGAAGAAAGAGACGTCTGGCTTTTTCCCATTTAGCAGTTCATAAGGAGTCTTCGCAAGTAGCCGGTGAGGAAATAGCCTGTTTGATGCATAACAAGCAGTGTTGACAGCTTCAGCCCAAAACCTCTCCGGTGTGTTATACTCATCAATCATGGTTCTTGCAAGGGTGATCAAGGTCCTATTTTTCCTTTCAACAACTCCATTTTGTTGAGGTGTATATGTGGCAGATACTTCATGCTTGATCCCAATTTCATCACAGTACTCATGAATGTTGGTGTTGTCAAATTCTTTGCCATTGTCACTTCTAATCTTCTTAATCTTGCAATCAAATTCATTTTGTGCTTTCTTGGCAAACTTCTTGAATATAGATGCAACTTCAGATTTGTCATGGAGAAAGAATACCCAAGTGTATCTTGAGAAGTCATCAACAATCACTAGACAGTAGAGGTTGCCACCGGCACTGACATAATTTGTAGGTCCAAATAAATCCATGTGAAGTAGTTCCAGTGGCCTTGATGTTGACATGAAAGCTTTAGTAGGATGTGTATTAGCAACTTGCTTTCCAGCTTGACATGCACTGCATGGCTTGTCTTTTTCAAACACCACATCCTTCAAACCTCTAACCATATCTTTCTTTAATACCTTCTTGAGTGTGCTCATCCCAACATGTGCAAGCCTCCTATGCCAAAGCCATCCAAGAGAAGCTTTGGTGAAGAGGCAAGTTCTTAAGTCTGCATCTTCTGAAGTGAAATCCACTAAGTAGAGGTTGTTGTATCTAAATCCCTTGAATACCATTGATTCATCATCCATTTTTGTTACAATAACCTCTGATGGAGTGAATAAGCATTGAAGTCCAAGATCACAGAGCTGTCCCACTGATAATAAATTGAAGCTCAAGGGTGCAACTAAGAGAACATTTGATATTGATAAGTCATTTGAGATTGCCACCTTGCCAAGTCCTTGCACTTTTCCTTTTGAGTTGTCTCCAAATGTGATTTTATCTTGACCATCAACATTCTCATCTAATGAGGTGAACATCCGTGGGTTGCCTGTCATATGTTGTGTGCATCCACTGTCAATAACCCAATGGCTCCCACCGGTCTTGTAGTTCACCTACATTCACAGACAATTCAAGCTTGAGTTTTGAGAGCCCTATATTGCATAGGACCAGTGACTCTCTCAATTAAGGACTTTGCCACCCAGATTTGTCTAGGTCTACTCTTATTTGGTGGACCTAGGAATGTAACCTTAATCTTTCCATTTGCAACCTTTCTTAGAACATAGTGAGCATTGAAAGCAAATGGTCTTGAGTGCTTAGGTAAGGGAGTTGGTGGTTTAGCTTTGCAGTTGTGGGCAAAATGACCTTCATTTCCACACTCAAAGCATTTGATAGGCTTGTGAGTCTGCTTTGGCTTGTATTGAGTAATAGCTTTCTTTTGCACAAAAGCATTGTATCCAATACCACTCTTGTTATTTTTCATAACAGTGTTCATAAGCAGCTCATTTTGGAGGTATTGACCCTTGTTGAACTTTTGCACACTTGTTGCAAGATGTTCATTTTCACTTTTTAGTTTCTTGACCTCATTCTTAAGCCTTTGATTATCCACTGCCAACTCATTGTTGAAATCATTGTTCTCAATAGCAACTTTTCCTCTAGTAGTTGCATCAGTCAAGTAATTCTTCAATTTTTGGTTGTCTAAAGTCAGGACTTCAACTTTTTCAGTCAATTCAGCATGTAGACTAGTTTGCTCTTCTTGAATCAAGTCATCACATGAGGTTGCTACATCAAGCTTAACAACAGGGTTAATAGCCTCATGTGTTTTGCAAGATAAAAGTTCGTTTTCAACAAGAAGATTGTCATGATCAAATTTAATTTGAGTATATTCTTCCTTGATCTTTACTAGTCTATTTTGCAACTCCCTATTAGCTTCATTTAATTTGTCATATTTTTCCTTAGCATCTTTTAGGGAGTTTGTGAGCTCATTTACAGTTGATGACATAGTTTTATTTTCTTCTTTTATTTCATCACTAGCCTTTATAACTATGTCATACTTGGCATTTAAAGATTCATTTTCATTTTTTAACCTATCACATTTAGCTTTTGACTTTCTAATGATTTGAGTATATTCTTTAAGTAAGTCAGCTAACTCATCATATGAAGGTGAAGCAAATTCTTCATCACTATCACTATCACTATCATCATCAATATTAATATCATTTTGTACCTTCCGTTCACCCCTAGCCATGAGGCATAGGTGAGAAGTGGATGATGGCGATGGTGGTGGTGAAGAGAAGTCCCCGGCGATGGCAGCAACCTTTTCATCATTTTCTTCTTCACTTGAAGAAGACCCACTTGATGATTCGATGTCGGTGAGCCAGTCGCCAACAATATATGCCTTTCCATTCTTCTTCTTGTGAAACCTCTTTTGCTTTCCATCCTTCCTATTGAAGAATTTCTTTTCCTTCTTTTCATCATCGCTGTCATCTTCCTTCTTGCCCTTGAACTTGTTCTTCTTGGGCTTGTTGCATTGATGAGCAAGATGACCAAGCTCACCACAGTTGTAGCAGTCCATCTCAGAAATGGGCTTTCTTTTGTTGGAAAAGAACTTCTTCTTTCTTGAATCAAATTTGATGCCTTCTCTATTTAGCTTCTTCAACATCTTGGTGGTCTTCCTTACCATCAAGGCAATGTTTGCATCAAGGTCATCATCACTTGAGGACTCTTCCTCAACTTGTATTTTTGCTTTTCCTTTTCTTTCATGATTTGCTTTGAGAGCCAAATCCTTTCTTTTGGAAGATGATTCTTCTTTGTTGATGTGCATGTACATTTCATGGGCATTGATCTTTCCCAAAATTTGTGTAGGTGTGGTAACTGAAAGATCCATTTGATGTAGCACAGTGACAATGTGTCCATATTTGTCTATTGGGAGGACACTGAGAATCTTCCTCACAACATCCGGTTGTGAGATTTGAGTAAGCCCCAATCCATTGACTTTCTCTACAAGAATATTAAGTCGTGAGTACATAGCATTTGCATTTTCATTAGTAAGCATTTCAAAGGAATTTAACTTTCGCATGGCTATGTGATATCTTTCCTCACGTTCACTTCTAGTTCCTTCATGTAGAGCACAAATGTCCATCCACAAATCATGAGCATTTTTATGATTCCTTACTCTATTGAACACATCTTTGCAAAGGCCTCTAAAAAGGGTGTTTTTGGCCTTAGCATTCCATTTCTCATAATTGAACTCATCACCTACAAGATTTGTGGGATCTCTAGGTTCGGGGAACCCTTGTGTGGCGGCTTTATAGACACCAATGTCTATAGCCTCTAAGTATGCTTCCATACGAATTTTCCAATAAGGAAAATCGTCACCATCAAAAACGGGAGGAGGTCCATCCCCACCGGACATCGTAACTCTAGCGGTTAAGCTAATCTATGAGCAACAAGGCTCCGATACCAATTGAAAGGATCACGATGCCCAAGAGGGGGGGTGAATTGGGCTTTTCTAAAAATCAACACTAATTAAAACCTAAGCAAGAGCTAAACAAGAGCCCAACTTCACCCCAACAACTAGCACTAAGAATATAATACTAGAAATGTAACAAAGCTAAGATAATACTTCAAAAACTTGCTAAACAAATACACAATGTAAAGTGCTCGAATTAAGTGCGGAATGTAAAGCAAAGTTTAGAAGACTCCTCCAATTTTTCCCGAGGTATCGAAGAGTCGGCACTCTCCACTAGTCCTCGTTGGAGCACCCGCGCAAGGGTATCGCTCCCCCTTGGTCCTCGCAAGAACCAAGTGCTCACTACGAGATGATCCTTTGCCACTCCGGCGCGGTGGATCCCTCGAGGCCGCTTACAAACTTGAGTCGGGTCACCAACAAGATCTTCACGGTGATCACCGAGCTCCCAACGCCACCAAGCCGTCTAGGTGATGCCGATCACCAAGAGTAACAAGCCGTAGACTTTCGCTTGACCAAGAGAAGCCTAATGCAAGTGGTGTGTGCTCTAGGTGGCTCTCACTAGCGCTAATGAGGAACAAGCGCGGATTATGATTCTCTAATCTCCTCACTAGGCTTTTGGTGCTTGCAATGCTCTACCAAGGTGCTGGAATAAATGTGGAGTGCAAGACATTGAATATGGTGGGTGGAGGGGGTATAAATAGCCCTCACCCACAAACTAGCCGTTACAGGTATTTACTGCGCGATGGCGCACCAGACAGTCCGGTGCGCCACCGGTGCGCCAACGGTCACTTCCAACGGCTAGTTCTGACACAGAGCCGTTGGACTCATGGCGCACCGGACAGTGAACAGTCCACTGTCCGGTGCACCACTAAAATTCAACTCCAAAAACTGTGCTCTCGGGTTTCTGCGAAGGGGAGAGTCTCTGCCGTGGACCAGCCTGGCCCCACCTGGCAGAGGGTGCACCGGACAGTCCGGTGCACACCGGACAGTTCGGTGCCCCTAAGCCAGAAACCCTAAGTCTTGTTTTTCAGCTGATTTTCAAATCGGTTTTCGCTCTAACTTGTGTGTGAGTTCTAGAGTGACACCTAGCACTGTATATGAGTGTGATTGTGTACCAACACTACACTAGAACTCTCTTGGTCAAACTACTCATCGACAACCCCTCTTTATAGTACGGCTAAAAGAGAATAAAAGACCTAACTAAAGCGCGAGTGTCCATATCTCCTTGACACTCGGACTCCGTAGACCTTCACCTTTTGTTCCGTCATTTTAGCCGTCGCTTCGAGTTCTTATTTCCTGGATTGTTTTCACCGTTGTAGAACTTCTACCTGTCATGCGACCTAACTTACCATTTGTCTCTGCAAAACACACGTTAGTCACATATAATATTACGTTGTCATTAATCACTAAAACCAACCAGGGGCCTAGATGCTTTCAGCCGCCTCAGGCTACTCGGGCTCCGCGCCCATTACTGATCAGGGGTTCGAAGGCTGGCCCCCGAAGGGTTCACAGTCGCCTCAGACGCCGAGCGAGGGATGACCAGGGGTACGTTCGATACATAACCAAGGCTCGGGCTGCGCTCCCGAGGTACCCTAGGACATTTCCGAGACCAGCGGGAACGATCTTGTAACGGAATCCCATCGGAGGGAGGCATCGAGCCCTCGGACCCCGTCGCCAGGGGACCGGGTCCGGCAAATCACCCGCAGGTACTTTTGGGCGTGCCTCTGGGCCCCTAGCCGACCCCCAACGAACGGGGCACGGACGTCCACTCGGATTACCCGCTTGCAGCTCACCGGAGACACCATGTTCGGTGCCCATCGAGGGTAACATGGCGCTCTCCCCCCTCCTCCTTGCGGAAAGGCGACGTAGGGGCGTATGTAAAAAAAGCCGAGTCTGTCCCTGATCGTCCTCTCGCCCTGTGCGGAGGCTCGGGGGCTGCTCTCGCAAACCCGGCTCCGGCCAAACCGTTGACAGCGTCAACATACCAGCCCGAGAGCTTGGGCCCCGACCGTGCACCCGGGCTACGGCCAGTTCGCATGAGGGAACAACCAGACCAGCCAAAGCATTACGCAAGGCATTAAGACCTCGAAGGAGTGTAACCACTCCTCCGAGGCCTCGGGGGCTACACCCGGCGGGTGCGCTCGCGCGCACCCACCGGAACAAAATGCAACCGAGAAAGGCTGGTCCCCTTGCAAAAAAGTGCGACGAAAGCCTCCAAGCGAGTGCTAACACTCCCTTCGAGGCTCGGGGGCTACTGTCGGGGACCATAATTAGGGGTACCCTCAAGACGCCTAATTCTCAGCTGGTAACCCCCATCAGCATAAAGCTGCAAAGGCCTGATGGGTCCGATTAAGTCAGGGATCAGTCCACACGAGTGACTCAATCACGCTTCGCCCGAGCCTAGCCTCGGCCAAGGGCAGCCGACCTCGAGAGACTTCCGTCTCGCCCGAGGCCCCCCTTTTTACGGCGGACACACCTCCGGCTCGCCCGAGGCCTTGGCTTCGCTTAGAAGCAACCCTGACTAAATCGCCGCGCCGACTGACCAGGTTGCAGGAGCATTTAACGCAAAGGTGGCCTGACACCTTTATCCTGACACGTGCCCCCCGGCAGAGCCGAAGTGACCGCCGTCACTCCACCGCTCCACTGACCAGTCTGACAGAAGGACAGCGCCACCTGCGCCACTCCGACTGCAGTGCCACTCGACAGAGTGAGTCTGACAGGCAGTCAGGCCTGGCCAAAGGCGCCATAGGAAACTCCGCTCCGCCCGACCCCAGGGCTCGGACTCGGGCTAAGACCCGGAAGACGGCGAACTCCGCTCCGCCCGACCCCAGGGCTCGGACTCGGGCTAAGACCCGGAAGACGGCGAACTCCGCTCCGCCCGACCCCAGGGCTCGGACTCGGGCTAAGACCCGGAAGACGGCGAACTCCGCTCCGCCCGACCCCAGGGCTCGGACTCGGGCTAAGACCCGGAAGACGGCGAACTCCGCTCCGCCCGACCCCAGGGCTCGGACTCGGGCTCAGCCCAGAAGACGACGAAACTCCGCCTCGCCCGACCCCAGGGCTCGGACTCCGCCCTGGCCTCGGCCGAACGATCTCCGCCTCGCCCGACCCGGGGGCTCGGCCTCGGCCACGGAAGACAGACTCGACCCCGGCTTCGGAGGAGCCCCCACGTCGCCCGACCTAGGGCACAGGCCCGCCACGTCAACAGGAAGCACCATCATCATCCTACCCCGAGCCGACTCGGGTCACGGAGAACAAGACCGGCGTCCCATCTGGCTAGCTCCGCCAGATGGACAATGATGGCGCTCTGCAAGCTCTGTGACGACGGCGGCTCTCAGCTCTCTTACGGAAGCAAGGCGACGTCAGCAAGGACTCGACCGCTCCTACAGCTGTCCCTCCGCCAGGCTCCGTTGCTCCTCCGACAGCCACGACATCACGCCAGCAAGGTGCCAAGACCTCTCCGGCTGCCACATTGGCATGTACCTAGGGCGCTAGCTCTCTCTCCGCTAGACACGTAGCACTCTGCTACACCCCCCGTTGTACACCTGGATCCTCTCCTTACGACTATAAAAGGAAGGACTAGGGCCTTCTTAGAGAAGGTTGGCCGCGCGCGGACGAGGACGAGACAGACGCTCTCTTGGGGCCGCTCGCTTCCCTCACCCGCGTGGACGCTTGTAACCCCCCTACTGCAAGCGCACTCGACCTGGGTGCGGGACGAACACGAAGGCCGCGGGATCTCCACCTCTCTCACGCCCGTCTCCGGCCACCTCGCCTCTCCCCCCTTCGCACTCGCCCACACGCTCGACCCATCTGGGCTGGGGCACGCAGCACACTCACTCGTCGGCTTGGGGACCCCCGATCTCGAAACGCCGACAATCCCCTACATAAGACAATGTTTCTTAGAGATTATGAGCATGAACAACTAACAAGGAAACATGAAGAAATGAAACTGACCCCAAAGTCTGCTCTTCTAAGTGGGTTAGGGCTCTTCAATTGGAAATTAATGGTGGTTGACATAGCCACAATACAAGCAGCATCAATAATTATAACCTCTCAGGGAGCAAGGATTTTCTGCATGACTGAAAATTAAGTAGCGAAATATTCCTAGTTGCATCCCATAAACATGTGACCAGTCAAGAATAATTAGCTAAAGTAAAAAAAAAGATATGAGATCACGCCTTGTTTATGGAAAACGAACTGAGGCCCATTCGAATTGGCAATCCGAATTGGCAAGTCTGCTATATTTAAATTATTGTAGCTACCTAACGATGTACACATAAACTAGATTACATATCATTGTAAGGGTTTGCCTTATTAACAACATTTGTACCTGTTACTACACAATGTGCCAACATAATGTTGCATGCAACTTCTACTACAAACCATATAATCTTTCGGTGCATCCTAAACACGCCTAAACCATTTACATTTTACATCAATGAAGCTCATTTTTTTTAAAGTCCAGTACTTTACAATTCGCATTGGTGCAGTATAGACGGCATTGCGATCTCATATTACTGATATCACTATGTAACAAGTGCAAAACAATCTGTACCTGGTCCACCGCGCCAACACCCCTAGGCTTTTGTTTAAGGATCATCTGTGAAAAAAATGTCGACCGTTCAAATTGCAGCATGCAACTTAGCAAGCAAGAAAACATTGATAAAAGAAACAAAAAGATACAGATACCATCATATCCAAAGCAATATATAACTCAACAAAGTTAACCTCTGCACCGATCTCAATATTCCGTGGTATTGGTCTCGGACCAACTGTACTAGAGACCGGCAGTCCGGCACATCCTTGATCGAACATAGAAAAGCACATGTCCGCGTTAATAATTAAGCACAGAGTGTTGCACGGCTTCCGCGGCCGTGACGTAAGGGTATGCACGTTTTTATTTTGACAAGAAGCTTCGGGGAGTGTTGCACCGGCTTCTGGGTTACTGCCTGCGCCCTGCGTAGAGATGGCAATGGGTACCCGCTACCCGAAACTCGGTATGTTTTTGCTCTATTAGGGTATGAGTTTGGGTCAATTTCTATACACATGGGTTTGTTAATGGGTTCAAATGGAAACCCAACGAGTATGTGGGCATGGGTTTGTTCTTCCACTACCCATACTCGCAAACCCATGAGTTTTTAAAACCCGCCTTAAAATCAACATTCCTTATAAATATGTCTCATAATATTATTAATTGAATATGTTCTAATTGAAATAAACTTTCTGTAACAAATTTTAGGCTAAAATTAGTTATCACATGTTCCTTTTATGCTAGCTTATTAATGTATTGATTGTCATTTACATGATAAATTATTTTTTATGTTGATGTTAGTGGGTATGGGAAACCCGTTGGGTACCCGAAACCCGCATGGGTATGGTTTTGGGCAAAATTTTATACCCGTCATGGGTATGAGTTTTTTAGCGGGCGTATTTTTTCTTCGCGGGTACGAGTTTGGGCAAGTAATACCCAGCGGGTTTTTACCCATTGCCATCTCTAGCCCTGCGCCACCGAAGCGGAGCGGAGCACACGCGCCTTGTCCATCCAGGCCTGACCCTCGTGGCTCGGGTAGAGATGGCAATGGGGACCCGATCCCCGATTCCCTGCGGGGAATTCCTCTATTAGGGGATGGGGATGGGGAAGTTTTTTCTCCCATGGGGATGTAAACGGGGAAAATTATTCCCCGACGGGTAAACGGGGACGGAGATGGAGAAGCATTCCCCATCCCCGTTCCCCGCGGGGACCCGTTAAACTTACATGTGATAATGTTTTTATGTAATAGTTAATGATAAAAATAAAGTATTACCTTGTCAAGAGATTACCCGTTGTACAAATACATTGATTTTAATGTGCACATAATGATTTTTACATCTAACAATGTGTATAAGTGACCATGTTTTACATTAATAACAAATGAAGTACGATTTAATTATAATTTAAGCGAGAATGGGGATCCCGACGGGGATTTATCCCCGCGGGGAATGGGGATGGGGAAGAAATGTCCCCCGCAAGCATTCGTGGGGATCCCCGTGGGAAATTTTTTCGTCGTGGAGACGGGTTTGGGGAGCTAAAACCCGACGGGGAATTTCCCGTTCCCATCCCTAGGCTCGGGGCCTCGGCGTTGGCGACGCGAGGGCCATAGGCCTCGCATCCCATGGGATGGGACACGAGCTGCTGTGATGGACTCCGACCCGACCCTCGTTGTCTTCCGTAGGGCTGGTAACGAGCCGAGCCGAGCCAGACTCGGCTCGGCTCGGCTCGGTGGAATAGCGAGCCGAGCCAGGCTCGGCTTGGTCACTTCGCGAGCTCGATAATGAGGCTCGGCTCGGCTCGATATAGGCTCGCGAGCCGGCTCGGCTCGGCTCGCGAGCCTGGACACTCAAGTACTCAACAACAGTAATTACAGTCGTTAGTTCAGATTTGAAGCACAATATGTTCCATATAATAAAAAATTATGTCTCTGCACTCTAGTTCCTTGTGAGTTGTGACCAAAACAACACACTGGTCACTGGATCTAGATGACTGTACACTAATAAACAAACAAACAACTGACAAGTGATAGTTGTAGTGGTTTGGACCGAGCCTCGAGCCGGCTCGCGAGCCTCACCGAGCCGGCTCAGCTCGGCTCGTTAGTGTAGCGAGCCATGAAATTAGGCTCGGCTCGAACTCATTTAGGCTCGCGAGCCTCACCGAGCCGAGCCGAGCCTGATCGAGCCCGAGCCGGCTCGCGAGTGTCGAGCTTTTTTTCCCAGCCCTAGTCTTCCGCCGTGCCTCTCTGTGACGTGACGTCGCGCCGGACGGGGTTTGGTTGCCTGGGCGGCGGACCGCGTGTGACGCTCCAGATGGCTTGACCGCTTGAGGAAGGGGTGACGCCGACGACGGCCGACCACGGCATGCATGTCATTGTCCGGCATCTCCGCTGCCCGCCAAAGCGCCGTCTCTCCTAGCTTGAGCAAGTGTCAGACTCTCAGCGGAGATAACCCACCCCTAGCTAGGTTTCGTAATCTTTGGAGAGAGCGTCGGTTTGCTAGCTGTGCTTCGCTCCGTGCCTCCTCCGCCACATCGGAAGCTTCTGCGTATCCTTTGTACGTACTAGCCATATATAGTGTGGCTTCTCAAACAAGAGCCTTCTGTCGCTGTCAGTGAGGCACACGGGCGGTGAAGCTTTCGTTCTCTAAGCATCAGTAATCAGCCATTGACTGACTGGGGTTACATGCATATAATAACCACATACTTTGCTCTGAAGGAAACGCGATGACTCACGACTCACAAACTGTGTCCGTGCAATAATAATAATAATAATAACACTAATAACGTGTTACGTGCAATAATAATAATAATAACACTAATGACTCACGACTCACAAACTGTGTCCGTTCAATCTTGACCGTCACTAATATGTCGTCGTAGTCGTGGTGTGGGTCTTAATCGGTTGCCCATACCACTCTATCGAAGCATCAACCGGTTGATCAACAAACAGGAACCCGGAATGAATGAAGATAAGCATGTTCAGACGTCATCACCAACGGCACATACAGTATTTCCCAAGCAAATTAATGGTTCCGCCAGGTGTAGAAAAGCAGTTGCTACTCATCGTTTAGCGATTTCATTTTCCAAATTAACAATGGGAGTGTGTGTGTGTGTGTGTGTGTGTGTGTGTGTGTGTGTGTGTGTGTGTGTGTGTGTGTGTGTGTGTGAGGTGTCGTGGCCGCGCGCGCGGCGACCGGCGGTGGTTGTTGAGAACATAGCCGAGGATAAACCTTCGAATTCATTTTTTTTCTTTCAAAAATATTCAGAAGCAAGAGAGAGAGAGAGAGAGAGAGAGAGAGAGAGAGAGAGAGAGAGAGAGGGATTGGATCTCAGTTTATGAATCATGCGTGCGTGTTTCTACTACGCCTCTCCGAGAACGAGGGACGATCACCATGTTTCTGCATGCGCGCGCGCTGATCAGAGCGAGAACTCCGAATTAAAACAACCGATGAAATCCTGCCGAACGAAGAAGCCAAGTGCGATCTCTGCCAGGGACAGGTTCTAAGGTAGACTTACGTCCGAAGCCCGAAGGTAGTCGCAAGGAAAACCGCGCGCGCGCGTTCTAAGGATGGGATCGTCGCCGGAGAAGACGGTGGCGCTCGATGGAGTTATTATTTAATCCAAGATATATACGAAACCAAGAAAACCACCAGCTCGTTTGTTATATCCGATGCATTAATTGACGCGCCTTTTTGATTTCTCGATCGATCAAACTAAGCCTTCATATCGAAGGCTTCTTGACTGGTCCGATCCGATCCTTACATATATGTACACACTTGGACCAAAAATAAGCTAGACTTACATATATAGAAGCTGCGTAGTCGTAGTCGTCATGCTCATGCATGAACGCAGGTATATTACCAGTGCCCTAGCTAGAGCTTGGGCGCGTAGCAAGCTGTCGATCGAGGACTAGGAGACGAAAGGAACGCGAAGCCCAGGCGCAAACCTCAGCCAAAGAGAGCCCGAGCGCATGCAGCGATCACCACCGTATCAATTCAGAGCCCGACGACGGACACCGGCGAGGCGCGGTGGTGGCCGTGGCCCGGCGGCGGCGGGGCCCTCGGCGACGCGGCGCCGGCGGACGACGACGCGGCCTGCTTCTTCCAGGACGCGGTGCGCAGCATCTGGCGCATGCCCTCGGCGACGCGCCCCGCGGGCCCGCCGCGGCCCTTGAGCGTCCGGCAGATGCCCATGTGCGCGCGCACGGCGTCCTCCACGTCGGGCGCCGCGGCGCCCCGCGCGCACTTGCCGGCCTCGTACTTGACGGCCTCCGAGCACAGGCCGCACAGCCACCTCCCCCCGAAGTAGGCCCGAACGCCGCCGATGTACTCGCCCGTGCACTCCTCCTCCAGGCCGCAGCACTCGCAGCCGACCGCCTCCACCTCCATGCCCAGCCCCACACACGTATCGATTGATAGAGGTGTTCTTGCTTGCGAGGTGCGCTCATCAGACTATCAGAGGAGATGCTAGCTAGGTAGATAGCCCGAGAGCTGAAGATCGAATCGGCATCCGATTAGAGTCGTCGATCGGTCGAGATGTTCTTGCTTGCGAAGCGGAGCTGCTATGCGCTGTTGTGTGCTTCTCCGCTCGGGGCTGAATACCTTGACGTGTTTATATGGTGTTGGCCTCCCGGCCGGGGAAGGAGAAGGAAGGGGCGGCTCCGTCTCCGATACAGCGCCTGACGGCGATGCCCTGCATGGCACCTGTCTCTGTCCGGCGACCGGCGCAATTAACAGTATTGTTTTCGCCGGAAAAAGACTGCGTTTTCGGCACATGGAACTATGGAAGGCTCCGTCAGATGATGAGAGTCATGGCTGGACAATACATTTACTCCTCACTCTCGCCACTGTTCTCACGTAGCGTAGGTATACTGTACGTAGCAGATGTGAGTCGTACGCATAGGACAGGCTGCCGGATTGTGCCCTCGCCAACAGGGAACAGAGAGATAAAACACTCGGGCCGGCGGACTGTTTCGTATATATACTAGTACTCAAAGAAATACAATATAATAAATGAGTGTTTACTTTTTAGAGACTAATTTTTACTCCTTCCATTTTATTTCATTATAGTTATTTTTATTTTAGTTTTTGTATTCGACAATTTAGAACCTAAAATAAAATAAAACTGAGTGACTAGTTCATAAAAACCAAACACCCTAAGTACAAAGGAACCGCAACCACTTAATACAAATAGTGCAAACTATAAACAACACATTGGAGACGAGAATTTGTGTTTTAAAATATATCAGAGGTGGAAGAGTCCTTTTGAAAGCTGATACACTGTAGCAGAGTTATTTTAAAAAATCATCACGATTGATTGATAATTTATATCAAATGGTTGATTTGCAAGTGATACATTTCATATAAACACTACCGGAATCAGCTTCTTTGCCGTGTGTCTGAGACACACGGCAAAGGCTATTTTACACTCGACAAAGGCTTTGCCGAGTGTAACACTCGGCAAAGAACACACGGCGAACTGTACACCGGCAACAGCCTCTTTGTCGAGTACTTCCGAGAACCTACTAACTTCCGAGAGGCTTCTTTGGCTGTAGGAAGTTAGGTAACTTCCTAGAGGGCTCTAGGAAGTTAAGCTAACTTCCGACAAAAAATTTTCGAGAGCCAAACTTCCGACGGGATGGCTTAACTTCCGAGAGTTTAGCTAACTTCCTAGAGTTTAGGGCTAACTTCCTAGGGTTTAGGCTCTAGGAAGTTCACTATTTTGGTGTAGTGGACGGTGACGGATCCTTTGCCGAGTGCCTTCTGTGGCACTCGGCAAAGAGGCCAATTTTGCCGAGTGTTTGCTCGAGAGGCCCTCGGCAAAGACTGGTCCAGTGGGCCCCACCGCCAGTCCCTGTGCCGAGAGCTCTAATAGGCACTCGACAAAGAAGGCTTCTTTGCCGAGTGTCTGGTGGACTGGCACTCGGCAAAGAACCCTCAAGTGGGCCCCTTTGCCAGTATCTTTGCCGAGTGCCTTGGCAACAGCACTCGGCAAAGATGTCTTTGCCGGTTCCCAGGTTTCCTTCTTTGCCGAGTGCCATTGTCAGCACTCGGCAAAGATGACTTTACCGGTTCCCAGGTTTCCTTCTTTGCCGAGTGTCATGGTCATAGCACTCGGCAAAGCGACCCTCGGCAAAGTGACCAGAATGTCCCTTTTTTATTTGCTTTTGTTGTTCCATCCAAACAAACAAAAGATATATATCATTCACATCACATTATATATCAAGCACATCACAGAATGAACACATTTATCATCAACACCATATATATCACAAAGTCTCACTAAAGTCTCACAAATATAAGTCAGGATCATCACAAAACAGATATAAGTCTGCATCGTCACTAACATCACCAAGTATCTCACAAGATAAAGTCTAACTAACATCA
Source organism: Zea mays (assembly GCF_902167145.1). Taxonomy (NCBI): domain Eukaryota; kingdom Viridiplantae; phylum Streptophyta; class Magnoliopsida; order Poales; family Poaceae; genus Zea; species Zea mays. Next base: position 7,957,067 of record NC_050100.1, read on the forward strand.
CCAACACTCATAAAGGTAAGTCTGGATCATCACAAAACAAATCATCAACGAGGTGGGCATCTGGACTGGTTCGGCGAAGGGCTGGACGAAGCATGAGGGTTGTTCGACGCCGCCGATTGACCCTGCACAGAGAAGAGATTGTATGTGTGAGAACATATGAATATATATCATGCAGTACTAAAATTTTGATACTCACAGGAGTAGTGAACTCTGTAGGGTCAGCTGCAGGGAACAACGGAGGTGGTGGAGCATGACCCTGTGCGGCGCCAAGGCTCTGCATGTACGCGAACATCTCCGCCATCCTCTTCTCCAGCTCCTCACGTTGCCTCCTCTCATCATCTAGCTGAGTCTGTAATATTTCGCCCTAATGTTACGATCATGCAAAGAGAAGATATATAAAAATCAATGAACGATGAATAGATAAGGAATAACCTGGAGTTGCTGGATACGATGCTGTGAGGTGTCCTGCCGAGGTCGTATGGCTGGGCTCGCGCTCGTGCTCCTTGCTCGCACCTGAGAGAGAGTGGGAGTGGAGGACGAGTCGATTGCCCCGTCGGCAATCCAGTACCGCCCATGCCTCTTGCCTCCTCCGACCCTCATGAGGACATCTCCGTCGATGTCCTCGGTCCTCGGATCGTAATCTGGCCCATGGACCTCCTTGGCCATGGCGGTGTACTCACTGAGTCGGCTGTGGATGGCGGGGTTGGTGTACGCCTCGGGCCCGTCATCCGGGTTGTAGGTGACGTCGGACGTCGCCTTCCCCTTGTGGGCCATGGCATATGCCGAGAACGTGGAGCAAGGCGCGCCACCATGTGCCGCCGACTGCGAGAAAACCAACGAGATGGTTAGAAATCATGTCTAATCGAAAGTTATATACCTAAATAAAAAAGAGCGCGTACCCATGCTTTCGCGTATTTGCCAAGGCTGCGGCTGCCTTGATGGTGGGAGGGACCTTGCATCAGCAAACGTCGTTCCCGGCTAGCGTTGTGTGCCTCATCCCACTCAGCCGAGCACCACCTCTGCACCATCTGCTCCCAGCACTCAGGATGCGCGGCGCACCAATGAGGAATCATCTAAAAAAATATAAGTACACCGCATATCAGAAGATAAAAATAAGCATATTTAGTACCAATAATAAAGTTTTGTATTTACCTGCAAGTACTGGTCCGGAGTCAACGACATGGTTCGGGCGTCCTTCTTGTTCACCTTCTCCCCAATGACGGAGCCGTGGTAAGTGACGATGGCCTGGATGCGCGCCTCGTAGTGCATGTCCACGACGAGCTTCTTACAGCACGTCGTAGACACCACATCCGCCCTGGCCTCGTATCCAGCATCGCACCTGAAGAAATCCTACATACAAAGACGATGTATCCATACATTATTTCAAGAATATGCAACAAATGCGACTTATTAAACAATATAGTGCGAGGAAGACTTACCCACAGCTCTTGCTTCACCCGCTCCGCCTTGTTGTTGAATTGTCTGTCGTCCCGATCTACTGCATCGGGGGCGACGGCGTAGTGGTCGAAGGTGTATGCTGGGCTCGTCACTCCGGCGTACTCGACAAGTCCAGGGAAGTGTTCCCGGCATAGAAGGCCGAGGATGCCATTGGGGTTGCGGCCGTGACCCCCTGCAGTCTCCAAAACCATCTAAGACCTGTCCAAGTGATTAAGATGAAGTATTAGTTTCTATTATTATTTTGAACATATAATATGAAAAAGCAGCAACAACATCTAAAGTTACTTACCTCTTTCCATCGGGTCGTATCAGCGGACGTCTGTCACGAAGTATGGGTCGCTTAGGGAGGCTCGCGGGACCTCGCAGGTAGATACTCCTCGAACCTGAGGAGCCAGAACCTGAGACGTCCTGCTGAGCGGCGGCGTCGGCGTCGTCCTGCTGCGCCGCATCGTCGTCGTCCTACTGTGTCGCATCGACAGCGGCTTGCTGCTCCACCTGCTGCTGTACGGCGTCGGCCTCCTCCTCCGTCCTACGGGTGCTCCTCCTCCCCCTCCCCCTCCCTTCCTCATCGTCGTCCCACCGCCCACCATCTTTGTCCAACAACCTGCAATTAAGAGTAAACAATTCAGCACAGATAAAAAATATGTATTTAGAAACATATGCAAAATAAATGAAATATAGCATTACATCGATTAAAAATAATCTTCATATGTGTCCGGGTTAGCCGGATCATAAGTGTCATCATCACTATCAACCATTTCATAGTCAACATTATCTGAAGGCGCAATTTCGTCATTGGCATTGCCTTCAAGTATTTCTAAGTCATTCTCATTTTGCACCTCATCATCCTCGTCATCAACAACCATTTCAATATCTACTTCCATTCCGATAGAATTTCGGCAGTACCTCCCCGCTGTTCTCCAGATACACGTCCTGGCAGGGAGAGTGTACTGTCCGGAGAACAACAGGGAGGTGACGCCGAAACTCTATCTTGGACCGGAGTAGAGCATGAAACTAACACCATCTACGCAACCGCGGGCTGTCCAAAAAACGTGGACAATTCGAAACTGATACATTTGTAGATATGCAAAGATCTGCATATCTACACTGTATCACTTTCGAACGGGAGACGCCTAACTGGATGTAGAGGTGATCTACGACCATGATGCGGATGTAGAGGTTATACCTAGGGTGGCGGTGGAGTCAGGCTAGTGGGCCTGTGGTGGGTCGGTGCAGTGGCGACGGGACGCGGTGCAGGCAGACCCGCAGCGGCTAGGAAGACAAGTATCTTCTCTGTAAAAAAGAAACACAAGTCTGTTAATACAAAAAAAAATCGACAGCACCTCCCCTGTACGTTGAGGTTTTTAAAACCTGCAAATAAAACTAACAGCACGATGACTGACATGCACACAGTAACAAGTTTATAAATGGTTGGGTGACATCGGCTTACATGATTTATACATTCTATCATCTAATCAATAATAAATATAAATTGACGCATAAAAAGTTTATACCTCGCGTGGCCGAGAGGCGGTGGCGGCGCGCGAGGAGGTGGCTTCCGGCGGCGGTGGTGGCGCGCGGCGTTGGTGGCGGGGGCACGGCGGCGCGAGCGCGGCGACGTAGAGGGCGCGCGGCGGCCGAGGGCGTGGAGGGCGCGGGCGGTCGGGCGAGGGGCACAGACGCGGTCGGGCGAGGGCGAGGGCGTACAGGGCGCACGTGGTCGGCCGAGGGCGTAGCGGGCGCGGCGGCGGCGACGGCGCGTCAAGTGAGAGGGCGAGGGCGCAGCGGCGGGCGGGCAGGCGCCGGCGAGGGCGCGGCGGGCGGACGGGCGGGCGCCGGCGAGGGCTCGGGCGCCAACAGGGGAGGGCGCGGCGGGCGCGGGCGCGGGCGCGGGCGGACGCGGCGTGGAGGAGGCGCGGCGGGCGGCGAGCCGGCGATGGCGCGGAGCGGCGGCGGGCGCGCAGGGAGGCGGCGGCGGGCGCGATAGAGAGGAGAGAGCGAGAGCAGAGAAAGAAGGAGGAAGAAAGCCGCGGGCGAGTATATTCGCCTTCTTTGCCGAGTGCCTGTGATCTGGCACTCGGCAAAGTTTTTTTAATTTTTAAAATAAACTTTGCCGAGTGCCAGATCGGTGGCACTCGGCAAAGGATCCTTTGCCGAGTGTCTATCATCAGACACTCGGTAAAGATTAACTTACACATCTTTGCCGAGTGCCACCCTGGGGGCACTCGGCAAAGAAGTCTTTGACGAGTGTCATCTCTAGACACTCGGCAAAGTATATTTTTATTTTTTTTATTTTGTCTCCCAAATTTTTTGTGGTATGTTCCTACACTGTGTAGACCTACATGTATCATTTGTGCACAATTTTAACAAAGTTTTCAATCGTTAGTAGATTTAGTTCGTTTATTTGAATTTCTTCGGAAAATTTAGATTTGAACTGCAGGTCACTCGAAACTTGGAAAACCGTGCATGCAAAAATGATATTCATGTTACTTAGCATAAGTTACGACCGATTTCAGGAGCGGACCGGAAACTTCGAGCAACATGCTCACTAAACATGGCCGTGAACTTGCCATCCACATGTTTAAAAATTGTATAAAACACAAACAAAGTCAGAAAATCCTGAAACTTGTCCACGTGTCATGATATCATATGTACAGGCTACGATAAAAATTTTAGAATGTTTGGAGAAAGTTGTGGGACACTATGTGTACAAACCTAAAAGATCCACATTGAAACTCTATGATTTCATGTGTAGTTCTCTTAGGTTTCTACACATAGTGTCCCACAACTTTCTCCAAACATTCTAAAATTTTTATCGCAGCATGTACATATGATATCATGACACGTGGACAAGTTTCAGGATTTTCTGACTTTGTTTGTGTTTTATATATTTTTTAAACATGTGGATGGCAAGTTCACGGCCATGTTTAGTGAGCGTGTTGCTCGAAGTTTCCGGTCCGCTCCTGGAATCGGTCATAACTTATGCTAAGTAACATGAATATCATTTTTGCATGCACGGTTTTCCAAGTTTCGAGTGACCTGCAGTTCAAATCTAAATTTTCCGAAGAAATTCAAATAAACGAACTAAATCTACTAACGATTGAAAACTTTGTTAAAATTGTGCACAAATGATACATGTAGGTCTACACAGTGTAGGAACATACTGAAAGTCGCCTAGAGGGGGGGTGAATAGGGCGAAACTGAAATTTACAAATATAAACACAACTACAAGCCGGGTTAGCGTTAGAAATATAAACGAGTCCGCGAGAGAGGGTGCAAAACAAATCGCAAGCGAATAATGAAGTGAGACACGCGGATTTGTTTTACCGAGGTTCGGTTCTCTCAAACCTACTCCCCGTTGAGGAGGCCACAAAGGCCGGGTCTCTTTCAACCCTTCCCTCTCTCAAACGGTCCCTCCGACCGAGTGAGCTTCTCTTCTCAAATCAAAGCCGGGAACAAAACTTCCCCGCAAGGGCCACCACACAATTGGTGCCTCTTGCCTTGATTACAATTGTGTGTTGATCACAAGAACAAGTGAGAAAGAAAAGAAGCAATCCAAGCGCAAGAGCTCAAAAGAACACGACAAATCTCTCTCGCTAATCACTAAAGCCTTATGTGGAATTGGAGAGGATTTGATCTCTTTGGTGTGTCTAGAATTGAATGCCTAGCTCTTGTAAGTGGTTGAGAAGTGGAAAACTTGGATGCAATGAATGTGGGGGTGGTTGGAGTATTTATAGCCCCAACCACCAAACTTGACCGTTGGTGGAGGCTGTCTGTTCGATGGCGCACCGGACAGTCCGGTGCACACCGGACATGTCCGGTGCCCCAGCCACGTCACCAATGCCGTTGGATTCTGACCGTTGGAGCTTCTGACTTCTGGGCCCACCTGGATGTCCGGTGCACACCGGACATGTACTGTTGGATGTCCGGTGCGCCAGTATGGGCGATCCTGACATCTGCGCGCGCTGCGCGCGCATTTAATGCGTCGCAGGTAGCCGTTGGCGCCGAAATAGTCGTTGCTCCGGTGTACACCGGACAGTCCGGTGAATTATAGCGGAGCGGCTGAAGTGAATTCCCGAGGCTGGCGAGTTCCGGAGGCGGCTCTTCCTTGGAGCACCGGACACTGTCCGGTGTACACCGGACAGTCCGGTGAATTATAGCGCGAGTGCCTCTGGAAATTCCCGAAGGTGGCAAGTTCGAGTTGGAATCCTCTGGTGCACCGGACACTGTCCGGTGGTGCACCGGACACTGTCCGGTGTACACCGGACAGTCCGGTGCCCCTAGACCAGAGGTGCCTTCGGTTGTCTCTTTGCTCCTTTGTTGAATCCAAAACTTGATCTTTTTATTGGCTGAGTGTGAACCTTTTACACCTGTATAATCTATACACTTGGGCAAACTAGTTAGTTCAATTATTTGTGTTGGGCAATTCAACCACCAAAATTAATTAGGGACTAGGTGTACGCCTAATTCCCTTTCAATCTCCCCCTTTTTGGTGATTGATGCCAACACAAACCAAAGCAAATATAGAAGTGCATAATTGAACTAGTTTGCATAATGTAAGTGCAAAGGTTGCTTGGAATTGAGCCAATACTTACAAGATATGCATGGATTGTTTCTTTCTTATTTAACATTTTGGACCACGCTTGCACCACATGTTTTGTTTTTGCAAACTCTTTTGTAAATCCTTTTCAAAGTTCTTTTGCAAATAGTCAAAGGCAAATGAATCAGATTTTGAGAAATATTTTCAAGATTTGAAATTTTCTCCCCCTGTTTCAAATGCTTTTCCTTTGACTTAAACAAAACTCCCCCTAAATGAGATCCTCCTCTTAGTGTTCAAGAGGGTTTTGATATATCATTTTTTTGAAAGCTGCTTTCTCCCCCTTTAGAATACAATAGGATACCAAATGAAAATACTTTTTTGAAAAACTAGGTTTTTGAATTTGGTGGTGGTGCGGTCCTTTTGCTTTGGGCTCATACTCTCTCCCCCTTTGGCATGAATCGCCAAAAACAGAATCATTAGAGCCCTCGCAGTCCTTTCTTCCCCTTTGGACATAAACAAATGAGTTAGGATTATACCAAAGACGAAGTCCTTTTGCTCTCTCCCCCAAAGATGGAGAGTGACATGGAGCGACGGCGAAGCATGAGTTATGGAGTGGAAGCCTTTGTCTTCGCCGAAGATTCCAATTCCCTTTCAATACACCTATGACTTGGTTTGAAATAGACTTGAAAACACATTAGTCATAGCATATGAAAGAGACATAATCAAAGGTATATTCATGAGCTATGTGTGCAAGTTAGCAAAAGAAATTTCTAGAATCAAGAATATTGAGCTCATGCCTAAGTTTGGTAAAAGTTTGTTCATCAAGTGGCTTGGTAAAGATATCGGCTAATTGATTTTTAGTATTAATGTATGCAATATCGATATCTCCCTTTTGTTGGTGATCCCTAAGAAAATGATACCGAATGGCTATGTGCTTAGTGCGGCTATGCTCAACGGGATTATCCGCCATGCGGATTGCACTCTCATTATCACATAGAAGAGGAACTTTGGTTAATTTGTAACCATAGTCCCGCAGGGTTTGCCTCATCCAAAGCAATTGCGCGCAAACAATGGCCTGCGGCAATATACTCGGCTTCGGCGGTAGAAAGAGCGACCGAATTTTGCTTCTTTGAAGCCCAAGACACCAAGGATCTTCCCAAGAACTGGCAAGTCCCCGATGTGCTCTTCCTATTAATCTTACACCCCGCCCAATCGGCATCCGAATAACCAATCAAATCAAATGTGGATCCCCGAGGGTACCAAAGCCCAAACTTAGGTGTATAAGCCAAATATCTCAAGATTCGTTTTACGGCCGTAAGGTGTGATTCCTTAGGGTCGGATTGGAATCTTGCACACATGCAAACGGAAAGCATAATGTCCGGTCGAGATGCACATAAATAAAGCAATGAACCAATCATCGACCGGTATACCTTTTGATCCACGGACTTACCTCCGGTGTCGAGGTCGAGATGCCCATTGGTTCCCATGGGTGTCTTGATGGGCTTGGCATCCTTCATTCCAAACTTGGTTAGAATGTCTTGAGTATACTTTGTTTGACAAATGAAGGTGCCCTCTTGGAGTTGCTTGACTTGGAATCCTAGAAAATACTTCAACTCCCCCATCATCGACATCTCGAATTTCTTTGTCATAATCCTACTAAATTCTTCACATGTAGATTCGTTAGTAGACCCAAATATAATATCATCAACATAAATTTGGCATACGAACAAATCATTATCAAGAGTTTAAGTGAACAAAGTAGGATCGGCCTTACCGACTTTGAAGCCATTAGCAATAAGGAAATCTCTAAGGCATTCATACCATGCTCTTGGGGCTTGCTTGAGCCCATAAAGCGCCTTAGAGAGCCTATAGACATGGTTAGGGTACTCACTATCTTCAAAGCCGGGAGGTTGCTCAAAGACCTCCTCCTTGATTGGTCCATTGAGGAAGGCACTCTTCACGTCCATTTGATAAAGCTTGAAGCCATGGTAAGTAGCATAGGCTAATAATATGCGAATTGACTCAAGCCTAGCTACGGGTGCATAGGTTTCACCAAAATCCAAACCTTCGACTTGTGAATACCCCTTGGCCACGAGTCGAGCTTTGTTTCTTGTCACCACACCATGCTCGTCTTGCTTGTTGCGGAAGACCCACTTGGTTCCTACAACATTTTGGTTAGGACGTGGAACTAAATGCCATACCTCGTTCCTCGTGAAGTTGTTGAGCTCCTCTTGCATTGCCATCACCCAATCCGAATCTTGAAGTGATTCCTCTACCCTGTGTGGCTCAATAGAGGAAACAAAAGAGTAATGCTCACAAAAATGTGCAACACGAGATCGAGTGGTTACCCCTTTATGAATGTCGCCGAGGATGGTGTCGACGGGGTGATCTCGTTGTATTGCTTGGTGGACTCTTGGGTGTGGCGGTCTTGGTTGTTCATCCTCCTTGTCTTGATCATTTGCATCTCCCCCTTGATCGTTGCCGTCATCTTGAGGGGGCTCATCTCTTTGGTCTTCTCCTTCATCAACTTGAGCCTCGTCCTCATTTTGGGTTGGCGGAGATGCTTGCATGGAGGAGGATGGCTGATCTTGTGCATGTGGAGGCTCTTCGAATTCCTTAGGACACACATCCCCAATGGACATGTTCCTTAGCGCGATGCATGGAGCCTGTTCTTCACCTATCTCATCAATATCAACTCGCTCTACTTGAGAGCCGTTAGTTTCATCAAACACAACGTCACAAGAAACTTCAACAAGTCCCGAGGATTTGTTAAAGACTCTATATGCCCTTGTGTTTGAATCATATCCTAGTAAAAAACCTTCTACAGTTTTAGGAGCAAATTTAGATTTTCTACCTCTTTTAACAAGAATAAAGCATTTGCTACCAAAAACTCTAAAATATGAAATATTGGGCTTTTTACCGGTTAGGAGTTCATAGGATGTCTTCTTGAGGATTCGGTGTAGATATAACCGGTTGATGGCGTAGCAAGCGGTGTTGACCGCCTCGGCCCAAAACCGATCCGGTGTCTTGTACTCATCAAGCATGGTTCTTGCCATGTCCAATAGAGTTCGATTCTTCCTCTCCACTACACCATTTTGTTGTGGAGTGTAGGGAGAAGAGAACTCATGCTTGATGCCCTCCTCCTCAAGGAAACCTTCGATTTGAGAGTTCTTGAACTCCGTCCCGTTGTCGCTTCTTATTTTCTTGATCCTTAAGTCGAACTCATTTTGAGCTCGTCTCAAGAATCCCTTTAAAGTCTCTTGGGTATGAGATTTTTCCTGCAAAAAGAACACCCAAGTGAAGCGAGAATAATCATCCACAATAACTAGACAATACTTACTCCCGTCGATGCTTATGTAAGCGATCGGGCCGAATAGGTCCATGTGTAGGAGCTCCAGTGGCCTGTCACTAGTCATGATGTTCTTGTGTGGATGATGAGTGCCAACTTGCTTCCCGGCTTGGCATGCGCTACAAATCCTGTCTTTCTCAAAATGAACATTGGTTAGTCCTAAAATGTGTTCTCCCTTTAGAAGTTTATGAAGATTCCTCATCCCAACATGGGCTAGTCGGCGGTGCCAGAGCCAACCCATGTTAGTCTTAGCAATTAAGCATGTGTCGAGTTCAGCTCTTTCAAAATCTACTAAGTATAGCTGACCCTCTAACACACCCTTAAATGCTATTGAATCATCACTTCTTCTAAAGACAGTGACACCTACATCAGTGAAAAGACAGTTGTAGCCCATTTTGCATAATTGAGATACAGAAAGCAAATTGTAATCTAAAGAGTCTACAAGAAAAACATTGGAAATAGAATGGTCAGGTGATATAGCAATTTTACCCAATCCTTTGACCAAACCTTGATTTCCATCCCCGAATGTGATTGCTCGTTGGGGATCTTGGTTTTTCTCATAGGAGGAGAACATTTTCTTCTCCCCAGTCATGTGGTTTGTGCATCCGCTGTCGAGTATCCAACTTGAGCCCCCGGATGCATAAACCTACAAAACAAGTTTAGTTCTTGACTTTAGGTACCCAAATGGTTTTGGGTCCTTTGGCATTAGACACAAGAACTTTGGGTACCCAAACACAAGTCTTTGACCCCTTGTGCTTGCCCCCAACATATTTGGCAACTACCTTGCCGGATTTGTTAGTTAAAACATAAGATGCATCAAAAGTTTTAAATGAAAGACTATGTTCATTTGATGCACTAGGAGTTCACTACCGGAATCGCGTTCTTTGCCGAGTGTCTAAGACACTCGGCAAAGGCTATTTTACACTCGGCAAAGGCTTTGCCGAGTGTAACACTCGGCAAAGATTTCATCGGCAAAGGGTTCTTTGCCGAGTGCTTTTTTTCGGACACTCGGCAAAGACTTTGCCGAGTGTCAAAAAGCACTCGGCAAAGAAAAACACTCGGCAAATTAAGAATTGAAAAAATTAAAAAAAAACAGCAAAACATTTTTTAAATTCTAGGAACAACTCTCCAACTCTACCCTATTACCTTACCCGTTGCCCTATCATTTTTCACTATTATTTTGAATCAAACTTATATGTTTTGTAAATGGTGAGATTCGAACTCGCAACCTCTCTCTCGCGCATATCCTCCTATACCACTACACTACTACACCAATTATGTTTATATTACGTTTCCATTCCCCATGTACTATAACAAATCGAGAGTAATTTGATTATTTAAGGCACTAAATGAGTTCATTTGAAAATGTGACCAACTATAAAGTTGCATAACTTTTTGAGATCTAAAAGTTTTATTTTAATAGTTTCTACATCCGAGATCGTTTATAAAATTTGAATTTTAAATTTAAAAACTTCACACGAAATTTTCAATGATTAGATGATTTCAAATCAAAAAATTGTCAACTACAAAGTTTCATTACATTTCAAGACCTACAACTTTTATTTTGGTGGTTTTTCCATCCGAGACAGTTTGAAAAATTCAAATTTCAAAATTCAAACATAGTTTTGCATAACAAGATGATTTCAAACTAAAACATTGTCAACTACAAAGTTTCATAACTCTTCAATATCTACAACTTTCATGTTGGTGGTTTTTCCTTTCGAAGTCGTTTTCAAAATTCAAATTTTAAATTTTTTAAATTCAGACGTAGTTTTCGTTGACAATATGACTTCAAATGAAAAAGTTGTCAACTATAAACTTTTATAACTTCTCAAGATCTATAAAGTTTATTTTGGTTGTTTGATAATTTGTTTACCTCAGATGATGGTTCTAACAATATGCACAAATTCTATACGTCTCTCTCGTAGTTTCATAAACTACGAGAGAGATATAGGTTTTATGAACAAATTTATTTTTATTTTGTCATATGAAGAAATGTTCAATATATAAATTGTACATCATGATGAGTTATACAAATTTGTAGTTGAAAACTTTTTCATTTGAATTAATTTACTACTTTAAAATGTGATTTTTAAATTGTCTTTGCCTAGTGTTGGAGAAAAAACACTCGGCAAAGAGCTCTTTGCCGAGTGTTGTATTTGTGACACTCGGCAAAGAGCTCTTTGCCGAGTGTCAAAAAAAGACACTCGGCAAAGAAACTCTTTGCCGAGTGTCAAAAATAAAACACTCGGCAAAGAGCTTCTTCGCCGAGTGTTTTCTTTTACCGAGGGTTTTTTGCGTGGCACTCGGCAAAGAGCTCTTTGCCGAGTGCCCGAAATAAAACACTCGGCAAAGAATATGACACTCGGCAAAGAGCTAAATTCCGGTAGTGGTTCTTCTCTTAGGCAACTTAGCACGGGTTGGTTGCCTAGAGCTAGATGTCTCACCCTTATACATAAAAGCATGGTTAGGGCCAGAATGAGACTTCCTAGAATGAATTCTCCTAATTTTGTCCTCGGGATAACCGGCAGGGTACAAAATGTAACCCTCGTTATCCTGAGGCATGGGAGCCTTGCCCTTTACAAAATTAGACAATCTTTTAGGAGGGGCACTAAGTTTGACATTGTCTCCCCTTTGGAAGCCAATGCCGTCCTTGATGCCAGGGCGTCTCCCATTATAGAGCATACTACGAGCAAATTTAAATTTTTCATTCTCTAAGTTTTGCTCGGCAATTTTAGCATCTAATTTTGTTATATGATCATTTTGTTGTTTAATTAAAGCCATGTGATCATGAATAGCATCAATGTTAACATCTCTACATCTAGTACAAATAGAAACATGCTCAACATTAGATGTAGAGGATTTGCATGAATTAAGTTCAACGATCTTAGCACGCAATATATCATTATTATCTCTAAGATCGGAAATTGTAACATTGCAAACATCTAGTTCTTTAGCCTTAGCAACTAAATTTTCATTTTCCACTCTAAGGCTAGCGAGAGAAATGTTTAATTCTTCAATCCTAGCAAGCAAATCATCATTATTATCTCTAGGATTAGAAATCGAAACATTACAAACATGTGAATCAACCTTAGCATTTAAACTAGCATTTTCATGTCTAAGGTTGTCAATCATCTCATGGCAAGTGCTTAGCTCACTAGATAGTTTTTGACATTTTTCTACTTCTAGAGCGTAAGCATTTTTAACCTTAACATGCTTTTTGTTTTCCTTGATTAGGAAGTCCTCTTGGGAGTCCAAGAGGTCATCCTTTTCATGGATGGCACTAATTAGCTCATTTAGTTTTTCCTTTTGTTCCATGTTAAGGTTGGCAAAAAGAACGCGCAAGTTATCCTCCTCATTGCTAGCATCATCCTCATCACTAGAGGTTTCATATTTAGTGGAGGATCTTGATTTTACCTTCTTCCTCTTGCCGTCCTTTGCCATGAGGCACTTGTGGTCGACGTTGGGGAAGAGAAGTCCTTTGGTGACGGCGATGTTGGCGGCGTCCTCGTCGGAGGAGGAGTCGGTGGAGCTCTCGTCGGAGTCCCACTCGCGGCATACGTGGGCATCGCCGCCCCTCTTTTTGTGGTACCTCTTCTTTTCTTTCCTCTTTCCTTTGTCGTTATCCCTGTCACTGTCACTTGATAATGGACATTTAGCGATAAAGTGACCGGACTTACCACACTTGTAGCAAACCTTCTTGGAACGGGATTTGTAATCCTTCCCCTTTCGTTGCTTGAGGATTTGGCGAAAGCTTTTGATGATTAAAGCCATCTCCTCATTGTCGAGCTTGGAGGCGTCAATTGGTTGTCTACTTGGTGTAGACTCCTCCTTCTTCTCCTCCGTCGCCTTGAATGCCACCGGTTGTGCTTCGGACGTGGAGGGTTCATCAAGCTCGTTGATCTTCTTGGAGCCTTTGATCATGCATTCAAAGCTCACAAAATTCCCGATAACTTCCTCGGGGGTCATTTGAGTATATCTAGGATTACCACGAATTAATTGGACTTGAGTAGGGTTAAGAAAAATGAGTGATCTAAGAATAACCTTAACCACCTCGTGGTCATCCCACTTCTTGCTCCCAAGGTTGCGCACTTGGTTCACCAAAGTCTTGAGCCGGTTGTACATGTCTTGTGGCTCCTCCCCTTGGCGAAGACGGAAGCGACCGAGCTCCCCCTCGATCGTTTCCCGCTTGGTAATCTTGGTGAGTTCATCACCTTCGTGCGCGGTCTTGAGTAGGTCCCAAATTTCCTTTGCATTCTTCAACCCTTGCACCTTGTTGTATTCTTCCTTGCTTAGAGAGGCGAGGAGTATGGTTGTAGCTTGAGAGTTGAAGTGCTCGATTTGGGCCACTTCGTCCGTATCATAGTCTTCATCCCCTACGGATGGTACCTGTGCTCCAAACTCAACAACATTCCATATACTTTTGTGGAGTGAGGTTAGATGAAATTTCATTAAATCACTCCACCTAGCATAATCTTCACCGTCAAAGGTTGGCGGTTTGCCTAATGGAACGGAAAGTAATGGAGTATGTCTAGATGTACAAGGATAGTGTAAGGGGATCTTACTAAACTTCTTGCGCTCTTGGCGCTTAGAAGTTACGGACGGCACATCGGAGTCGGAGGTCGATGTTGATGAAGTGTCGGTCTCGTAGTAGACCACCTTCCTCATCCTTTTGTGCTTGTCGCCTTTCCGATGCGACTTGTGGGAAGAAGATTTTTCCTTCTTCTCTTTGTGGTGTGAGGAGGAAGATCTTTTCTCCTTCCGTTTGGAGGAGTCTTTCTTCTTCTCCTTCCTCTTGGTGCGGGACTCTTCCGATGAAGTGCTCCCTTGGCTTGTAGTGGGCTTGTCGCCGGTCTCCATCTCCCTCTTGGCGTGATCTCCCGACATCACTTCGAGCGGTTAGGCTCTAATGAAGCACCGGGCTCTGATACCAATTGAAAGTCGCCTAGAGGGGGGGTGAATAGGGCGAAACTGAAATTTACAAATATAAACACAACTACAAGCCGGGTTAGCGTTAGAAATATAAACGAGTCCACGAGAGAGGGTGCAAAACAAATCGCAAGCGAATAATGAAGTGAGACACGCGGATTTGTTTTACCGAGGTTCGGTTCTCTCAAACCTACTCCCCGTTGAGTAGGCCACAAAGGCCGGGTCTCTTTCAACCCTTCCCTCTCTCAAACGGTCCCTCCGACCGAGTGAGCTTCTCTTCCCAAATCAAAGCCGGGAACAAAACTTCCCCGCAAGGGCCACCACACAATTGGTGCCTCTTGCCTTGATTATAATTGTGTGTTGATCACAAGAACAAGTGAGAAAGAAAAGAAGCAATCCAAGCGCAAGAGCTCAAAAGAACACGACAAATCTCTCTCGCTAATCACTAAAGCCTTATGTGGAATTGGAGAGGATTTGATCTCTTTGGTGTGTCTAGAATTGAATGCCTAGCTCTTGTAAGTGGTTGAGAAGTGGAAAACTTGGATGCAATGAATGTGGGGGTGGTTGGGGGTATTTATAGCCCCAACCACCAAACTTGACCGTTGGTGGAGGCTGTCTGTTCGATGGCGCACCGGACAGTCCGGTGCACACCGGACATGTCCGGTGCCCCAGCCACGTCACCAATGCCGTTGGATTCTGACCGTTGGAGCTTCTGACTTCTGGGCCCGCCTGGATGTCCGGTGCACACCGGACATGTACTGTTGGATGTCCGGTGCGCCAGTATGGGCGTTCCTGACATCTGCGCGCGCTGCGCGCGCATTTAATGCGTCGCAGGTAGCCGTTGGCGCCGAAATAGCCGTTGCTCCGCTGTTACACCGGACAGTCCGGTGAATTATAGCGGAGCGGCTGAAGTGAATTCCCGAGGCTGGCGAGTTCCGGAGGCGGCTCTTCCTTGGAGCACCGGACACTGTCCGGTGTACACCGGACAGTCCGGTGAATTATAGCGCGAGTGCCTCTGGAAATTCCCGAAGGTGGCAAGTTCGAGTTGGAATCCTCTGGTGCACCGGACACTGTCCGGTGGTGCACCGGACACTGTCCGGTGTACACCGGACAGTCCGGTGCCCCCAGACCAGAGGTGCCTTCGGTTGCCTCTTTGCTCCTTTGTTGAATCCAAAACTTGATCTTTTTATTGGCTGAGTGTGAACCTTTTACACCTGAATAATCTATACACTTGGGCAAACTAGTTAGTTCAATTATTTGTGTTGGGCAATTCAACCACCAAAATTAATTAGGGACTAGGTGTAAGCCTAATTCCCTTTCACATACCACAAAAAATTTGGGAGACAAAATAAAAAAAATAAAAATATACTTTGCCGAGTGTCTAGAGATGACACTCGACAAAGACTTCTTTGCCGAGTGCCCCCAGGGTGGCACTCGGCAACGACTAACGGACGTCAGCTTTGGGACGGCCGTTGACGGCCCTTTGCCGAGAGCCCCCTTTGCCGAGTGTTTGACACTCGGCAAAACGTGTCTTTGCCGAGAGCCCCCTGTGCCGAGTGTTCAGCACTCGGTAAAGGGGCTCTTTGCCGAGTTCCTATACTTTACCGAGTGCGGCACTCGGCAAAGCCTTATTTGCCGAGTGCCCGACAAAAGGCACTCGGCAAAGCGTACTGCACTCGGCAAAGCCTGCGATTCCGGTAGTGAAAGAGGTTGAATGATGAGATGAAAAATAAATAATGTAAGCAAGAGAGAGAATAAGCGAATTAAAAAATTTACAACGAAACTAGACAGTAGACACACAAAAAAACCAAGAAAAATATAAGAGATAATGAATTGGTCGTACATTAACAGTAAAAAGGTAACGACTATATAGATAAGATAAGAAGTAGGTTATAAAAATCTTTATAGTCAACAATTGATTAGGCTAGCTGGCTCCTATTCTCATTTGATCGCGCCATTAATATTGCCCCCCAACGCATGGTTCAAAATGATGGTACTTCGTCAAAATTTGACATGCAGCTAATAACTTTTGGTCAAAGTATGAGAAAGTTATGTGGTCGCTTCCCTTGTTCGCAGGAAAAGCGGCGGGACAGCAGGGCGCCGAAAAGTTCCCCCGTACCGTTGTTTGCTTGTCCAAAAGGGCATTTGGCACTCTAGAGTCTAGAATCTAGCCCATCAACCGCGCAAAAATTTGAAAAAAAGTTTGGCCGGCATATCCTCGATCGGAATTTGGAATTGATTGTGTATGTAAAAGGTCCCTTAAAATATCTCTTAAACTGAATTTTTAGAGAAAAATGAAAAAATAAGTCTTTAACATGTCCCTTAAACCTCTCCCATCTTTTTCATAGCCCCAAAACTTCCCTCATATATAGCTACAAACAGGAGACATTTTGGTTCCTCCAAAATCACCACAGGTCCATCTGTCTCCCACTGGCGTCACGCTATTTGTTTTCCGGTACACCCAATGCGAGCTACACGTGATCAAACGTGGTAGCAACGTCCCTGCCTGCACCCAATACGCGCATGGCACATCTTAGACGTAGTAGATCAAGAGAGGTAAGCACATCCATGCCTGCATCATAGTTCCCTATCTATACCGCAGCAAAGAGGCGACGACATAGTAAAATAAATAAATATACATAGGCCGTTGACAAACCTGGTAGGGCTTATTGTACCCAGTTTCTAGCCCAACTAGCCCACTTTTGTCGGCGTTTTGAGACCGGGAGGTCCCTAGGCCGACGAGTGAATGTCGCCGCGTGCCCCAGCCCAGATGGGTCGATGGCGAGGCCGAGCGCGAAGGGGGGAGAGCGAGGCGGCCGGAGACCGGCGTGAGAGAGGTGGGAATCCCGCGGCCTTCGTGTTCGTCCCACGCCCAGGTCGGGTGCGCTTGCAGTAGGGGGTTACAAGCGTCCACGCGGGAGAGGGAGCGAGCGGCGTCAAGCGAGCGCGTGTCTCGTCCTCGTCCCCGCGCGACCAACCCTCTCTAAGAGGACCCTGGTCCTTCCTTTTATAGGCGTAAGGAGAGGATCCAGGTGTACAATAGGGGGTGTAGCAGAGTGCTACGTGTCTAGCGGAGGAGAGCTAGCGCCCTAAGTACATGCCGTTGTGGCAGCCGGAGAGATTTTGGCACCCAGCTGGTGTGATGTCGTGGCCGTCGGAGGAGCGATGGAGCCTGGCGGAGGGACAGCTGTCGGAGCGGTTGAATCCTTGCTGACGTCCTCTTGCTTCCGTAAGGGGGCTGAGAGCCGCCGTCGTCACAGAGTATGCAGGGCGCCATCATTGCCTATCTGGCGGAGCGAGCCAGATGGGACGCCGGTCTTGTTCCCTGCGGCCCGAGTCAGCTCGGGGTAGGGTGATGATGGCGCCTCCTGTTGACGTGGCTGGTCTGCGCCCTAGGTTGGGCGATGTGGAAGCTCCTCCGAAGCCGAGGTCGAGTCTGTCTTCCGTGGCCGAGGTCGGGTCCGAGCCCCAGGTTCGGGCGAGGCGGAGATCGCCGGCTGATGCCGGGGCGGAGTCCGAGCCCTGGGGTCGGGCGAAGCGGAGTTCGTCGTCTTCTGGGGCCGAGCCCAAGTCCGAGCCCTGGGTCGGGCGAGGCGGAGATCGTCGTCTTCTGGGACTTAGCCCGAGTCCGAGCCCTGGGTCGGGCAGAGTTCGCCGTCTTCCGGGACTTAGCCCGAGTCCGAGCCCTGGGGTCGGGCGAAGCGGAGCTTCCTATGGTGCCTTCGGCAGGGCCTGACTGCCTATCAGTCTCACTCTGTCAAGTGGCACCGCAGTCGGAGTGGCGCAGGCGGCGCTGTCCTTCTGTCAGGCCGGTCGGTGGAGCGGCGAAGTGACAGCGGTCACTTCGGCTCTGCCGGCTGGGGGGCGCGCGTCAGGATAAAGGTGTCAGGCCACCTTTGCATTAAATGCTCCTGCGACTTGGTCGGTCGGTGCGGCGATTTGGTCAGGGTTGCTTCTTAGCGAAGACAGGGCCTCGGGCGAGCCGGGAACACATTCGCCGTTGGAGGGGGGCCTCGGGCGAGACAGAGATCCTCCGGGGTCGGCTGCCCTTATCCGAGGCTAGGCTCGGGCGAGGCGTGATCGAGTCCCTCGTATGGACCGATCCCTGACTTAATCGTACCCATCAGGCCTTTGCAGCTTTATGCTGATGGGGGTTACCAGCTGAGAATTAGGAGCCTTGAGGGTACCCCTAATTATGGTCCCCGACAGTAGCCCCCGAGCCTCAAAGGGAGTGTTAGCACTCGCTTGGAGGCTTTCGTCGCACTTTTTTGCAAGGGGACTAGCCTTTCTTGGTTGCGTTTTGTTCCGGTGGGTGCGCGCGAGCGCACCCGCCGGGTGTAGCCCCGAGGCCTCGGAGGAGTGGTTTCACTCCTCCGAGGTCTTAATGCCTCGCGTAATGCTTCGGCTAGTCTGGTCGTCCCTCATGCGAGCTGGCCGTAGCCCGGGTATACGGTCGGGTCCCAAGTTCTTGGGCTGGTATGTTGACGCTGTCAACGGTTCGGCCGGAGCCGGGTTTGCGAGAGCAGCCCCCGAGCCTCTGCACAGGGCGAGAGGACGATCAGGGACAAACTCGAATTTTTTACATACGCCCCTGCGTCGCCTTTCCGCAAGGAGGAGGGGGGAAAGCGCCATGTTGCCCTCGATGGGCGCCGAACATGGTGTCTCCGGTGAGCTGCAAGCGGGTAATCCGAGTGGACGTCCGTACCCCGTTCGTTGGGGGTCGGCTAGGGGCCCAGGGGCACGCCCAAAAGTACCTGCGGGTGATCTGCCGGACCCGGTCCCCTGGCGACGGGGTCCGAGGGCTCGATGCCTCCCTCCGATGGGATTCCGTTACAAGATCGTTCCCGCTGGTCTCAGAAATGTCCTAGGGTACCTCGGGAGCGCAGCCCGAGCCTCGGCTATGTATCGAACGTACCCATGGTCATCCCTCGCTCGGCGTCTGAGGCGGCTGTGAACCCTTCGGGGGCCAGCCTTCGAACCCCTGATCAGTAATGGGCGCGGAGCCCGAGTAGCCTGAGGCGGCCGTTGAACCCTTCCGAGGGGCCGGCCTTCGAACCTCTGACCAGTAGTGGGTGTAGGGCCCATGCGATCTGAGGCGGCTGTCGAACCCTTCCGAGGGGCCAGCCTTCGAACCTCTGATTAGTAGAGAGGCTCGGAGCCTGGTTCCTTCACGGGGAAGGATCCTTTTCGGGGTATCCCCCTTTCCCGGTCCCTGTTGCAAGAGAGAGAAAGAGGAAAAAAGGAAAAGGATACGAAATCGAACGGCGTGGCGTACCTTTTTTGACGCGGTCATTATGGCGAAGGCGAAGCGTCACCCGCTTCTCCTGCCAGAGGCGTCGTCTGTCCCGCCGCGGAGTTAATGCGATGGGGCGAGTGGTTGGCGGGGCGGCCGTTGCGCGTGCGTGAGCCGTTCGGGGAACGACTGTTTCGCTTTGCGTTTTTGAATCCCGCGTCCGGTCCGGGCGGAACGTTTGGACCGGTCGCGCCTTGGTCCTTATATACTCGGGAGAGGGTCTGGCGATGGTTCTTTGCTCCGCTTTCTGCCTCCCTCTCAGGTTTTCGCAACCCGAGAGACTTAGCCAGAGAAGAGGAAACCGCCCTCCCTGTCCCTTGCGCCACCACCCCTTCCGCTCGGTGATGGCTGACCGGGTGACCATCATCTCGCCGTGCGACCCATGGCCTTTTTCCACGGTGACGGCGAGTGATCTGGAGGATCTTGTCGGCGAGGGTTTACTTCGCCCTCTCACCGATGAGCAGCGGCCGAAATGGATTCCCCCCGTGGGCGGAGCCGCTCCGTCCCCACCGCCGGGGTACATCGTAAGCTTCATCTCCTTCCACGAGCGGGGATTTGGTGTGCCGGCGAGCCGATTCATGCGGGCGATCCTGCACCACTACGGGGTAGAGTTGCACAACCTCAGCCCCAACTCCATCTCGCAGGCCGCCATCTTCGTAGCGGTGTGTGAGGGGTACTTGGGGATCGTCCCCCATTGGGATTTGTGGACCCATCTCTTTTTCGCGGAGCTTTTTGCTTCGCCGACGGGGGAGAGGAAGGTCCGCGCGGCGGTGCGGGCCGGCGGCTGCACCCTCCTGTTGAGGCAGTCGCGGGCGTCGCTGTATATTCCCGCTATCCTTGCGTCCTCGAACAAGGGATGGCAGCGCCGGTGGTTCTACCTCCGGAATGACGGCGAGTTGCTCCCGCCGTTCTCCCAGCGAGTAGTCACCACCGCCGCCGATGCTTGGCACCACGGGACCCCGCACGAAAGGCAGAAGAACCTTGAACCCCTTCTCAAGGCCTTGGAGGCGTTGCGAAAGGGGGGACTCACCGCTGCGGGAGTGATTGCTGCCATCCACCGCCGGAGGGTGCTTCCCTTGGCGGAGCGACGGCTGCCGCTTTGGGAGATGACACCGGAGGCTGACTTGGAGGGCTCGCAGATGTCCTCTGATCCTCTTCCCTTCGACGTTCTCCACGGGCGGGTGTCCGTTGCGTTGGGGAAGCCGGACCTCGGCGCCTTCTCCCAGCCTTTGATGCGCCCTGACCAAGGGTGCGTGACTCTGGTGAGTGTCCCCTCCTTCTTTCTTCTTGCGTCGGGTTGCCCCTGGTTTTTATGGTCGGGATTTCCATCCGTCTTCAGGAGGTAGGGCGGCACAAGCCTTCCCTGCCACGGGTCCCGCAGGATGCGGCGGACCGAGCAGCGCGGCGGGTTGCCGTGGAGGAGAAGAAGAAAAAGAAGGACGCGGAGAAGGCCCGGGCCCGCGAGCGGAGGCGGGCTCGAGACGCTTTGGAAAAGCTTCGTCGCCGGCAGGAGAGGGAGGGGCTCCCGAGGGAGCCGTCGCCGGAAACGCCCGACGACGACGACGATGATGAAGATGATGACGAGGAAGACGACATGGGTGTCCGCCTTGGACTCAGCCCTGGCTTGGGGTTAGGCCAGAAGCCGTCAAGCCAGCCCCCGAGCCGGCTGATGCCGTCAGTCCCTGGAGTCGGGACGCTGGGGTCCCGACCCGAGGGGCGGGGGCAATCCGAGAGGGTACTTGACCCCTCGGCTGGAGGAGTTGAGGCGACCCCGGGGAGCCAGGCCGAGGCGTCTGCTCCCCGAGAGCCGCCGCCCACGCGGACAGCGCAGGGGAGCGACCCTCAGGTCGCCGTGGCGGTGCCTGGGCAGTCCGCCCCCCGGGCGTTCAGGGCGCCCAAAGCAAGGGTGGTGCCGAAGCTGCCGGCGAAGCGGACCTCGGTGGCGGCTCCGGGGGTCGAGATCCGAGAGACCTCCCCCCAGGCTCGGTTGGTCATGGCCCGGAGCGGGTAAGTATCTTGGAATGTCTTCGTCCTGGCTCTTCATTCGCATGTCCCAGTCGTGATTTTTCTTTTTTCCCTCAGCAAGCAAAGCCATGGCCTGACTAACCTGGCACCCCCGGAAGGCCCTTAAGATGGTGACGGCTTGCGTGGCCAGCGCCGCTCCGGGCCTTGCCATTCAGCTGACCTTCTCGCAAGGTGCTCCACAGCAGGGGGCTCAGGCGGCACCAGCCGCCGTGGAGCGGGTTCCCGAGGCTGGCTCTTCTGCTGAGGCGGTCATTGTGATAGGGGAGGCGGCTGACGTGGACGTGGCCCCGGGCCCACCGGACGTGCCGGCGATGTCTGCACCTGTCGCTACTGAAGTCGCCGCCGTCCCGGTCGGGGAGCGACCGGTTGCTGCCGACGTCGAGACGGCTGAGGCGTCGGCGCTCGGTGCCTCGGAAGAGGGGGGCGTGGAGACGCGATCTGTCCCGCCGGGCGGCAGTCTCATCGCTGTGCGGCGGAGCTCCGAGGGCCGGCGCCGATTGCTCCGGTTCCGGACCCGTGAGGCCTCGGATCCTGACTTCGTTCTCGACGATGAACGGGAGGACCAGTCCTGGGATGAGCTCCGCGAGTGTGCCGAAGCAACGGTGGGGTCGCTCCGGTCGTCGCTGGAGGTTTTCTGCAGGGACGTCCCCAAAATCCTCCAGGTAACGGTTTCAGGCATACCTTTTCTCTTTTGTGACCAAGGCGTCCTTCGTGACGCCCCGCTTCCTTCCCTCAGGATCTAACGGATCGGAGCGCCGCCAAGTCGTCGTTCATCCGCCGCGAGGTCGACGTCTGGGGCTCGTTGCGATCCCTGAGGACCTCGCTCGCCGGGGCTACTGCGCGCCTCTCTCAGCAGGGTGCCGAGGTAGCGGACCTTCGGTTGCTCTGCACCGATCTGAGAGCCGAGGCGGCAGCGGCGCGCGCGGAGGCGGCCGC
This sequence comes from Zea mays, assembly GCF_902167145.1. Lineage (NCBI taxonomy): Eukaryota > Viridiplantae > Streptophyta > Magnoliopsida > Poales > Poaceae > Zea > Zea mays. Next base: position 7,979,597 of record NC_050100.1, read on the forward strand.
GGCGCGCGCAGAAGCGCGACGACAGCAGTCGGAGTTCGACCGAGTCGTCAAGGAGCGGGACCAATCTCGGGGCCGGGCTGCCGAGGCCGAAAGCCGGGCCGAAACCCTTGCAGCCGGCCTAGCCGTAGCCCAGGTCGCAGCCTCGGAGCAGCGTGCCCGAGCCGGAGGTACGTCTTGGCCATCTTCGGTTTTCGTTCCTGCTTGTTTCCTCTGCTTGTGTTTGAGATCTTTCTTCTCGCTGTTCGCAGAGCTCGAGTCCGCCCTCGATGAGTCCGCCAAGGCGCTTGCCGGGGCGGTCGAGCAGAGGGAGGCCGACCACGCGGCCATGTCCGAGGCTGTCTCGGACGTTTACCGGGTCCTTGGCTCCGGCGACGTCCCCTCAGGAAGCTCCCCTCACAGTCGCCTTCAAGTCTTGGGCGATCATGTGCGCGACAGACTCCGCAAGGCGCTACACCACGGCGTCAGGCGGGCCTTCGCCGTGCTCGCTTCCCACTACGTTGTGGACCTGGAGCGGGTTAGCGAGGGGTATTGCCTTCCCGACGAAGATGAAGCCGCCCTGGTAGAAGTCCAGAGGCTCGATGCGGCCGCCGCAGGTCCGAGCGCAGTGCTGGCGACCACCTTCGAGGCAGAGATCCTCCCACCTGCGCCGTCGTCGGAAGCCGGGATGGACTTTGCCGAAGGTGGGGACGAAGCCGAAGGCGCGACTCCTTCCCAAGGCGACGCCTAACTCTGTTGGAACAGTTTCTGTTGGATGCACGTGTGTCTTTCTGCGGCCGCTGAGGCCTGAACACTTTGTTACCATCGCATGAAGTCGTACTCCTTTCCCTTTTATTTTGCGTGTCTGGCTTCGCCTGTTAGTAACAGGGTGGCTTCCCCAAGTAGGGGTCACTTTTCGTGGCGGGTGACGAGTGAGGTGTCCCTAACCCGGAGGCATAGGAGTCCCTCGGCTCAGTCGGCCTTGCCACTTACATGCACCCGCGTTCGCTCCTTGGGGTCCTGCTTCCGACATAGCCGGGGGAATGCAAAAGCCTTTTTGATTGAAAATTTTGGACACAGAGAGGTTCCCCAATCTTGACGCAGAGGGGTTCCCCCCTTTTTAGCCCCCGAGGGAGGGTCGGGCTCTGCCGAGGCGAGGCTGACCCTTCCTTGACGACTAAGTCTTGCGTGGGAGCGAGGTATACGAACAACTTGAAAACATCTTAAGGGCAGAAGCGACGTAGCTGTTGGATGTTCCAAGCGCTGCCGTAGACCTCACCTTGACGGTTGGCCAGCTTGTACGTTCCGGGCCTCAGAACGGGTGTGTGTAGCCCCCGAGTGCCCCCAACAAGGGCTCGGGGTGCTGCGCGATGGTCGCGATCTTCTCCGGGTTGGCTTCGATGCCCCGCTTGGAGACGATGAACCCCAAGAACATGCCCTGGGGCATCCCGAAGACCCACCTTTCGGGATTGAGCTTGACGCCTTTCGCCTCTTTGATGAACCCCGCCGCCATTAGCTTGTGGATCTCCTCGCCTATGGCTCTGCGCTTCTCCCCGTCGAATCGGCGCAGAGACTTCTTGACAGGTCGGGCTCCGGCTCAGATGTCCAGCGAGTGCTCGGCGACATTCTTCGGTATGTCGGGCATGTCCGAGGGACTCCACGCGAAGACGTCGGCGTTCGCGCGGAGAAAGTCGACGAGCACTGCTTCCTATTTGGGATCGAGCCCAGAGCCGATCCGGATCTGCTTGGAAGCGTCGCCTCTAGGGTCGAGGGGGACGGACTTAACCATCTCCGCTGGCTAAAAGTTGTCGGCATGACGCTTCACGTCTAGCACCTCCTTCGAGAGGCTCTCCAGGTCGGCGATGAGGTCCTCAGACTCAGCGAGGGCCTCGGCGTATTCCATGCACTCCACGTCGCATTCGAACGCGTGTTTGTACGTGGGGCCGACGGTGATGACCCCGTTGGGGCCCGACATCTTGAGCTTCAGGTAGGTGTAGTTGGGGACAGCCATGAACTTCGCGTAGCATGGCCTCCCCAGTACCGCGTGGTAGGTTCCTCGGAACCCAACCACCTCGAACGTCAGGGTCTCCCTTCGGAAGTTGGAGGGTCTCCCGAAGCAGACGGGAAGGTCGAGCTGTCCGAGGGGCTGGACGCGCTTCCCGGGAATGATCCCATGGAAGGGCGCAGCGCCTGCCCGGACAGAGGACAGATCGACACGCAGGAGCCCGAGGGTCTCGACGTAGATGATGTTGAGGCTGCTGCCTCCGTCCATGAGGACCTTGGTGAGCCTGACGTCGCCGATGATGGGGTCGACGACGAGCGGGTATTTCCCCAGGCTTGGCACATGGTCGGGGTGGTCGGCTTGGTCGAAGGTGATGGGCTTGTCGGACCAGTCTAGGTAGACTGGCGCCGCCACCTTCACCGAACAGACCTCCCGACGCTCTTGCTTGCGGTGCCGAGCCGAGGCGTTCGCCGCTTGCCCACCATAGATCATGAAGCAGTTGCGGACCTTGGGGAACTCTCCTGCCTGGTGATCTTCCTTCTTGTCGTCGTCGCAGGCCTTGCCACCCTCCGCGGGTGGCCCAGCCCTGTGGAAGTGGCGCCGAAGCATGACACACTCCTCAAGGGTGTGCTTGACGGACCCCTGGTGATAGGGGCACGGCTCCTTGAGCATCTTGTCGAAGAGGTTGGCACCTCCGGGGGGCTTCCGAGGGTTCTTGTACTCGGCGGCGGCGACAAGGTCCGCGTCGGCGGCGTCGCGTTTCGCTTGCGACTTCTTCTTGCCCTTCTTCTTGGCGTCGCGCTGAGTTGACGCCTCGGGGGCATCTTCCGAAGGGCGGCCCTGGGGCTGCTTGTCCTTCCGGAAGATAGCCTCGACCGCCTCTTGGCCGGAGGCGAACTTGGTGGCGATGTCCATCAGCTCGCTCGCCCTGGTGGGGGTTTTGCGACCCAGCTTGCTCACCAGGTCGCAGCAGGTGGTGCCAGCGAGGAACGCGCCGATGACATCCGAGTCGGTGATGTTGGGCAACTCGGTGCGCTGCTTCGAGAATCGCCGGATGTAGTCCCGGAGAGATTCTCCCGGCTGCTGTCGGCAGCTTCGAAGGTCCCAGGAATTCCCAGGGCGCACGTATGTGCCCTGGAAATTCCCGGCGAAAGCTTGGACTAGGTCGTCCCAGTTGCAGATCTGCCCCGGAGGCAGGTTCTCCAACCAGGCGCGAGCGGTGTCGGAGAGGAAAAGGGGGAGGTTGCGGATGATGAGGTTGTCATCGTCCGTTCCACCCAGTTGGCAGGCCAGACGGTAGTCCACGAGCCACAGTTCCGGTCTCGTCTCCCCCGAGTACTTCGTGATAGTAGTCGGGGGTCGGAACCGGGTCGGGAACGGCGCCCGTCGTATGGCTCGGCTGAAGGCCTACGGACCGGGTGGCTCGGGCGAGGGACTCCGATCCTCCCCGCTGTCGTAGCGCCCCCCACGCCTGGGGTGGTAGCCTCGGCGCACCCTCTCGTCGAGGTGGGCCCGACGGTCGCGGTGATGGTGCTCGTTGCCGAGGCGACCCGGGGCCGCAGGCGCGGTGTTGCGCGTGCGTCCGGTGTAGACCGAGGCTTCCCGCATGAATCGGGAAGTCGCGACATGAGGTTCCGAGGGGTACCCCTGCCTTCGGGAGGCAGAGCTCTCGGCCCGTCGGACCGCAGCGCCTTCCAGGAGATTCTTGAGCTCCCCCTGGATTCGCCGCCCCTCGGTGGTTGATGGCTCCGGCATCGCGCGGAGAAGCATCGCTGCTGCAGCCAGGTTCTGGCCGACCCCACTAGATGCGGGTGGTGGCCTGACCCTGACGTCGTCGGCGACACGGTGCTGGAAGCCCTGGGGTAGATGACGTATTTCTCTGGTCGGAGGTTGGCCCGCCCATGCCTGCTCGGCGTCCCGGCGGATCGGCTCAAGCGCTCCTGCTCCCTCGTCGAGCCTGGCCTGCACCCCGCGGATTTGCTCGAGCTATGGGTCATGGCCCCCCGCCTAAACGGGGACCGCAGCTAGCTCCCGTGGGATGTCAACGCGAGGCACCGGCCTAGGGAGATCACCGTCCTCCGGCATGCCGAGATGGTTGCCTTCGGAGGGACCCCCCAGATCGACGTGGAAGCATTCGCGACTTGGGCCGCAGTCCTCGTCGCCGAGGCTACGACTACCGTCGGAACAGTCGGAAAGGCAGTAGTCGCATGCGGTCATGAAGTCCCGCATGACACTGGGGTTGCCAAGTCTAGAGAAATCCCAACAGATGCTGGGCTCGTCGTCTTCCTCGGACCCAGAGGGCCCGTAGGTCGAGACGTCCGTCAGCCGGTCCCAAGGTGACCGCGTACGAAACCCCAGAGGGTTTGGACTTGCCTCTACGAGAGCGCCCGCCAAAGCGAAGTCGCTAGGCGGGTTGAGGCTGAATCCGAAAGACGTGGGATGAGAATCGGTCGGTACCTTCTGGTCGACGGGCGGCGATGAGGTCACGTCGGGGACTGACAGCACCGTCGTCTCGGGTACAAGGGTGACGCCCAGCAAGCCTTTCGCGAGCGTGCTGGCGTCGTCCGCTTGCTCGAGATTGGCGTGTTGCGGGGAGACGGCGCTCGTCTTCGTCTCAAGCGCGAGGTCGATGCCCGACGCGCCCCCCGTTGGGGCGCTGGGGCCGTCGACTCGCTCGACAGCCGACGAGGCGCTGCCTCCTGCTTGGCCTTGGTTGCCCCGCCTCCTCCTCCGTCGGCGGGGGAGAGGACGGGGTGAGCTCGAATGTTGTTCTTCCACCACGCGGGGAAGACGTCGTCGATTCCGCCGCCGATGGGCGGGCTGTCGGCCGCCATTGTCATTGTCGCACGGCGGTGGAAGGAGTATCATGTCGTAGCTGCCGTCGAGGGACATGAACTCAAGGCTCCCGAAACGGAGCACCGTCCCGGGTTGGAGAGGTTGCTGGAGACTGCCCATCTGGAGCTTGACGGGAAGCTGTTCGTCAACACGCAGCAGGCCCCTACCTAGCGCGCCAACTGTCGGCGTTTCGAGACCGGGGGGTCCCTAGGCCGACGAGTGAATGTCGCCGCGTGCCCCAGCCCAGATGGGTCGAGCGCGAGGCCGAGCGCGAAGGGGGGAGAGCGAGGCGGCCGGAGACCGGCGTGAGAGAGGTGGGAATCCCGCGGCCTTCGTGTTCGTCCCGCGCCCAGGTCGGGTGCGCTTGCAGTAGGGGGTTATAAGCGTCCACGCGGGAGAGGGAGCGAGCGGCGTCAAGCGAGCGCGTGTCTCGTCCTCGTCCCCGCGCGGCCAACCCTCTCTAAGAGGGCCCTGGTCCTTCCTTTTATAGGCGTAAGGAGAGGATCCAGGTGTACAATGGGGGGTGTAGCAGAGTGCTACGTGTCTAGCGGAGGAGAGCTAGCGCCCTAAGTACATGCCGTTGTGGCAGCCGGAGAGATTTTGGCACCCAGCTGGTGTGATGTCGTGGCCGTCGGAGGAGCGATGGAGCCTGGCGGAGGGACAGCAGTCGGAGCGGTTGAATCCTTGCTGACGTCCTCTTGCTTCCGTAAGGGGGCTGAGAGCCGCCGTCCTCACAGAGTATGCAGGGCGCCATCATTGCCTATCTGGCGGAGCGAGCCAGATGGGACGTCGGTCTTGTTCCCTGCGGCCCGAGTCAGCTCGGGGTAGGGTGATGATGGCGCCTCCTGTTGACGTGGCTGGTCTGCGCCCTAGGTTGGGCGATGTGGAAGCTCCTCCGAAGCCGAGGTCGAGTCTGTCTTCCGTGGCCGAGGTCGGGTCCGAGCCCCAGGTTCAGGCGAGGCGGATATCGCCGGCTGATGCCGGGGCGGAGTCCGAGCCCTGGGGTCGGGCGAAGCGGAGTTCGTCGTCTTCTGGGGCCGAGCCCAAGTCCGAGCCCTGGGTCGGGCGAGGCGGAGATCGTCGTCTTCTGGGACTTAGCCCGAGTCCGAGCCCTGGGTCGGACGGAGTTCGCCGTCTTCCGGGACTTAGCCCGAGTCCGAGCCCTGGGTCAGGCGGAGTTCGCCGTCTTCCGGGACTTAGCCCGAGTCCGAGCCCTGGGGTCGGGCAAAGCGGAGCTTCCTATGGTGCCTTCGGCAGGGCCTGACTGCCTGTCAGTCTCACTCTGTCAAGTGGCACCGCAGTCGGAGTGGCGTAGGCGGCGCTGTCCTTCTGTCAGGCCGGTCGGTGGAGCGGCGAAGTGACGGCAGTCACTTCGGCTCTGCCGGCTGGGGGGCGCGCGTCAGGATAAAGGTGTCAGGCCACCTTTGCATTAAATGCTCCTGCGACTTAGTCGGTCGGTACGGCGATTTTGTCAGGGTTGCTTCTTAGCGAAGACAGGGCCTCGGGCGAGCCGGGAACACATTCGCCGTTGGAGGGGGGCCTCGGGCGAGACGGAGATCCTCCGGGGTCGGCTGCCCTTGTCCGAGGCTAGGCTCGGGCGAGGCGTGATCGAGTCCCTCGTATGGACCGATCCCTGACTTAATCGCACCCATCAGGCCTTTACAGCTTTATGCTGATGGGGGTTACCAGCTGAGAATTAGGAGCCTTGAGGGTACCCCTAATTATGGTCCCCGACAACTTTACAATTTTCCATCTACATTTTACGTTATCTGTTGGAGAATAGAAGAAAACACATGCCTCAAACTTTTTTGTCTGCTCTCGAAAAGTCTGCGAACTGCCACACATGTAAGATTAGGCTCAGGCAACTATTGATAAAGAGAGAAGGAGGAGGGTAGGAGGGTGTGAATTGTGTTTGTCCATGAGGAGAGTTAGGGACCACATTATATGCACACGTTTGATCTGGATCTTTCGTCTAACAACAAACGGCGGTTGTCGTGTTCGTTGCGAAAAAACCCCACACTCTTCTTCCCACACCTTGCTACATATTTGCAAAAAAAAAACTCGCACGATCAACAATGAAGGGTGCAAATCCGATTTTGTGTTTTGTACACTAGAGATGTCTTGTGCACCAGATATATTCTCGAAAATTGACATCAGATCTAAAGGAGACATGAAGATACAACCTCACACGCTTTTGAGAAGCTTGACACCGGGTCCAAAGAAGGTGTGAAAGAGACCGACGCCCTCAAAGTTGGATCAGAAGGAGCTGCTCAAAGATGGCCACCAGCCAACCATGCTCGAGCCAGTGTGCTCGACGCGTGCAATGCAGCTGCGCGAGGAGGTGTGGAGGGGGTGGGCGTGGTGTGGAGGGTGCGAAGTAGGCATACAATGGAGGGTCATGGAGGAGGTGGCCCTGGTGTGGTGCCTCGAGGAGGAAACGAGGAGTCACGAGATCACGAGAGGTAAGACCTTCTTTAAAATTAATGCAGGAGTTTTAGAGAAACAAACAGAAATTTTGTAGGAATCCGTTCATTTTCATATGAAAAAACACAGGAAACGGAAAAAAAAATTCTCACATTCCAAAGGGTGGCCTAAGAGGGAGTGCGGCGAGAAGGAAGGGGAATTGGAGTTAGGGTTAAGAAATAGGAAATAGCGTGATGGATTCTTAACACACCGAGGAGGTTATCGGTCCATTATCAGATCTATCTTTAAATGTATGATAGACCATGCTGGCCGTCTTTTTAGATATAAAATCCTACCCATGTAAGACATCATATCGTATATCAAACAGAAAAAACATGCTTTGGCAGGGATGACGCCAAGTGTAGTAGTACCTTGGTGCACTGGCACCACGGTAGATAAAAAAAAACTGTTTAGTATCAACTATATATATAATAATAAGAAATATTTATATATTGCTTTGGTGTACACCACCTTAATTAATTTTGTTGATAGCTTCGCCTCTGACGACAAGACCATGGGGCGGTGGGCTGCTTGCACATCTATAATTCATTGTATCGGTCTACAGATCAGTTAGACAGAAGAAAGTTATCAAGATTGAATTGATGGACTCATTTGTTATGAATCAATACGACACAAAGTAGATCAAACACAGAGAAGACATAGATTTAACATGGAAAAACCTCTAAGGCGAAGGGAAAAAAACACGGACGCCGACCATCAACAATATCACTATTTTTCAGGTGGTTACAGATCGCAGGAGATATGCAATGAGGCGACGATCTCCTGTGGATTACAAATGTATTTATAGAGACGAAACCCTAAGGTGAGTACGGATCGATCCGTACCGCGAGGGGCGAAGCCCACCGCTCCCAGGCGTTCTTGTGCCACAAGTCAAAAGCCAGTTGGCATTGCTACGCTTCAGCTTAAGTATCCCATCGATAGGCCTCTGTTTCGCTCGACAACTTGACTGCGTTATATAGAATTTAGATCATAAACTCAACATCATCGCTAACCCGCGACATGATGCTGCATGCAGTAAGCGATGTCCACTCCAGTGGCGCTATCTGTGGTGCTCATACGCTTAGCCCATCCTTGATGTAGCGATCGCCAATTCAGCAATCGGCATCATCATCGCCACTGGCGTCGGGTTCAGTCCCTTCGCCGACCGGGGACACAGCCAAGTCCAGGTGCATGCTGGGGGGGGGGGGTTGCTTGGCTTGGCCGAGCGGGTGCATGCAAGAGGTAGCCACCACCCAACGGTCGTTCGTCCACGCACTCTCTCGTCTCACTCTCACCGTGTACAACGCCCGCCGACAGGTTGGCAGCATCTGCAGATCTCCGCGTGTCTCAGGTAGGCACGTCACCGGGCGTTCTGTCAGGATGCGTTGGCACTGAATGAATACGGCGTACAGTGCGTGGACGTGACCAGCCGACAGAACTATGCTATGCGACGATGAGGCGAGGGAGGCTGCCTACACGGCTACACAGGCAGCGCGCCAACAAGCTGTCCGCGGCCTCTGCCTCTCGACGTGAAAGCACATGACACCTGACCGGCTGACATGGATGGCCGTAGAAACGCCTTCCCCAGTGGATATCTCGTGTGATCGTGTCCGGCCGGCCGGTTGTCACGTACTCAGACGCCCTATACCTGTCAGTCAGCCTTCACACAGTGCAGGAACTTAATTGTGTGCTGTCTGTGTCAGTCTACATGAATCGGATCGGATACATAGGTATGTGACTTCTGAGTTCACTAACCAAATATATACAAGGGCAACGATATGAAAAAACTCCTTCTGTGTGCAAGCAAACTATTTGATTCATTAGATCGTGATTCAACCGTAGGTCATATTTAACACTTAAACCCTTCCACCACCGGCTCATAATCTTTATAAAAAAACCTCTAACAAACCATAATTATATCTATGGCTGAATCGTAATCTAATGGATCATATGATTTACTTGCACGCTTGCACAGAATGACTGCTTGCATAGCAGCCGTTGCCATATATAACACCCACAAGTTACATTCAAGCCATCATCGTAACAACGCACTTACCAAAAAAATCAGAGTTATTACCAAAAAAAAATCAGGCCATCATCGTAACAGATTATTCCAAGGCTACAAATACTGCAAACTAACTTAGGAGTAGCTCTACAAATACTGCGAACGATCGGAGAGGGCATGAAATTATGATTTGGGATTTGAAGAGTGGAGATTGAGGTTGGGGGGTCTTCAATTCCATCTAGAAGGTTGGTGTGAGTTGGAGCGAGGAATACTTCTTGCATCGAGGGATACTCTAGAAGATCTTATCGGGTCAATGGTAAATTTGACTTTGGTTGATTAAAGAAGATCAAAATAGTTGATAAGCGAATTTAGAGGCCTTGTCTTAGGACCCGTTCGCTTGTCCAAGAATGAACCTAGATTTATTCTAGCTCATCAAAATTTATATAAATTAGAGAAGTAATCCGACTAAAAATTATTACGAAGCTTCGATCCTTGAAAACAGGGCCTTAGACCTTGTTCGTTTGTGTCAGATTGCACCCGCAATCGTTACAGCTAATCAAAGTTTATATAAATTAGAGAAGTAACCCGATTAAGAATCGCTCTGACCCACCAATCCGGCACAAATAAAAAAGACCTTAGGGCCCAAAGTAATCCGGCTAGGAATCAATTTGGAGCTCCAATCCCTAAAAACCGAAGGCCTTAGGGTGGCGCGATTCCTGGCCTTCAACAAAGAAAAGAAGATTTGTGATCCATGCTTGTAAGAGAACGGACCACGGGCTTGGGTCAGGGTACGAGGGGCATGTGTGAAAAGATTCAGTAGGAATGACCATCAGGTCGTGACAAAGGCTCCACCCAGTCCTCATCACTATCTCTACTGTATTTAAGTGTCAATTTCTTTCTGCGCCGTCTGGACTCTGGACTCATCTTGGCCACAAGCAATGAAGCTTACATAGTAGGAACGCCCTGTGTCTCTCGCCCTTATGGTCCTGTTTGGCACAGCTTGTTTTCAGCTTCTTCACAAATTTAAGCAGAAGTTCTGCCAAACAGGCAGCTTCTGCAGCAGCTTATCAGTTCAGCCGCTTCTTAAAACGAACTAAAAGCAACCAATAAGTAAAAGCTGCTTTTTACCAGCTTATCAAATAAGCTGCTTTTTTAACAAGTAGCAGTTGTGCCAAACAGGGCCTATGTGAACCAAACTAAGGGTGAAAACGACCGGTAACGGTCGGAAAAAACCTCTCACCATTTTCACCCGCATAAATTTTTGTTCGGTCGGAATCGGTAAACGGGAAAGTCGGAAACGGATAACGGCCGGTAAATTCTGGTATATCGAAAACGGTTAAATCCGAGCAAAATAGCTCGAAATTGATCAGAAAACGGTAACTGTAATCGGAAAAGCTCACAATAAACAAATCCTAATCACACAGATGTTCATTCACATCCACATACAAGTCTCATTCACAAAAGTACACAAAACACAATCTTGTCCACATATAATTGGTCATACACTCATACATGTCCACTCTTAAATTTTAACACACAACACATAAGTCTTAAAACACGATTGTTCATTAACATTCACATACAAGTCTCAACCACACAAATATACAATACATAGTCATGACCACACATAAATAATCATACATGTTCACTAAAGTTTTATCCACATAGTATATAAGTCTTAAACACACGATACATAAACTAAAAATCATGTGGCATGTCGTCTGGATCACTTGATATATCTTCTATGACATCTAAAACCCTAATCTCTAAACCCTAACGGGTATAGTTCTTGCCTCTCTTGTTTTCTTTTGACCGGGAAAATACGGTTAAAATACGGGAAAATACCGGATTTTCCCAAAACTTCCGAAAACGGACGGTAAATATGTCTCACCATTTACCGTACCGTTTTCGTAATAACACATCCTGTTTCCGTCCCGTTTTCCGTATATCCCGAAAAATCTGAAAACGGTCGGAAAAATCTGGTAAACGGTACCAGAAATTTACCGAATTTTACCGACCATTTACATCCTTAAACCAAACATCACCTAAATGGAAAGAGCATTATCCAAGCTAACCAAACAAATGGCACTTTCAGTTAAACCCTGACAAATAACGCCACCAGTTGATTTCATTTGCATTGCCACTCCCTCAGCAAAAGCCAAACAGCACCATATTAGCTGTCACTACGCTCAAACAAAGTGCAGGTTTACACAAGCATTGTCAGGCCACGCTAACAGCCATAATAATTAACAAAATCCTCACCGAGTACATATCCTGAGAAAGTTGCAAAACACCAAATTTATCTCTTCTCACGTTAAGAGAAGCAGGACCTAATCGCCCTTGCGACGGAAGGAGCACCCCTCGGTGAGCCTGGCCTTCCCACCGGTAGGTTGGCACAGAACAGTTTGGCAGCCTGGGCACACAACCACAGTCTGGGAGTGGCTGAACACAGTGGTTCTGCAATCACAAAAAAACGAGTAAGATACAGCAAGCATTTGATTTGTTCAGCATGCTGATATCCCAAAGAACCATACAACTGTAATCACCTTCAACAAAGGATAATGTTTAAATATCACAGATAATTGCAAGAAAGCTTAGCAGTCCAAACATTTGCTAGGTGCGTGATCACTCAACCTCTTTGGAACATCAGCTGAATTTGACCAAAATACTGTTTGCACACCCACTACAAAGATCAAACAAGCTAGCCATCACAACACACGGAAGACCTACTCATGAACAAATCAACTGATATCACTATCAATTGCAAATAAATTGCACCAAGATCAGTTTCAGTATCAATTAAATTTTTTTCTGCACATGAATGCTGTGATTAGGGATGCAAGTGGGGCAAGGTGTGTCATCTCTCAACCTCCTTGAAACAACAGCTGAGTGAAACAACTTTGACCAAGATACAGTTTCTACATCATTCCAAAGAGCAAGCAAATCAAATAAGCTAGCCATCACTATCAATTGCAATTATTGTACCAAATTCAAATGAGTGACCTACATACTTATATCAGCAAAACTAGAAACTAACTAAAATATGCAATTTGCACCAAGATCAGAATCAGTACCAATCAACATTATTTTCTTCACATGCATACTGTGATGAGAGCAGACTAGCCCACAAACCAACATCCAGGCTTAGTTTAGACTTAGTTTTGCAGGTTGCTTTCAGTCTAGCCTGCTACCATCCCAGACTGATTATAATCCAAAAGTGTTGCTTCACCCTTGTTACCAACTATTACCCCCACCCCAAAAAGAATGCAATTGTACAGGTTTCTTAAGTAATTTTAACATATCAACTAGCTAGTACCTACTACTAAACTGGGCATGCTAAACATTCAATGTAAAAATCAAATGACACAGCGTCGATATCAATTGCAATTGAAGTAACCAAATACTAAAACAACAGCAAGAGCCAAGAACCCTTACATGCTGAAACAGCCCTGGCACTTGACATCCTGGACACAAAGGGAGAAGAAAAACGAAAAAAGTAGATGATTAGAGTCAGTCTCCAAACAGGCATAAGAGCAGATATTAATATTAATACAAGTTAATAAACACAATATCAAAATTCATTTATGTTTTCAGATTTTAGCTCTACTTGAACACAACTTGGTTGATGAATTATACATACCCTGCAGAATCTAGCTCAACGTGCTTTGTTGCAACTATTTTTTATGTAGTTTTTGATACTGAATCCAGTTTCTAATACTCTCTTCCAAACCAAATCAACATTTTTCAAAAAAACTAAATTCAAATGGTACATTCGTTGGGTCTCTTTTCGGCACGATTTGCAACACCTCGCCACGCAGAATTAGAAAAGGGCATGAAGAGGAATACCATGAAGAAGGAGTTGGGGGACTGGACTAGCCGCTTCTTCTTGTGCTTTAGCTTCTCAAGCTCTGCCGGTGGATTGAGTAAGTCAATGTCGTTTTGCAGCACCTGCCCAGATTTCCAAGAAAGAATGCGTAATATCATTAGATCGAAGAGCAACCAACAAAACCGAAGTGAATCAGCGTATCGGATTAGTGAGCGCACCATCTTGGAGACGCTAGCGCCTTGGGCGTTCCTGGTCTGCTACGGACGAAGGGAGACAGAAGGGGCAAAGGCGAGCAAGTGGCGGCGGCGGCGGGGAGTGGGACTAGAGCGGCGGGTGGATACTTTATATATAAGCGCGGCCAGGTGGGGTGGCGAATCTGAGCCGTTCATCGACGTGCTGCGTTCATCTCGGCTTTCCGTGGGTCGTGGGATTGGGCAGTCCCACGAAGGTAGTATTGGTGGAGGCCCAACACCAACTGACCAACAGAAATGCCTTCGCCCTTTGGGGTTTGGGCTTTCCAAGCTTTCAACCTTCCGGACTCTCCTACATGACACTGGTATCTGGGCCCCATGTGCTAACTGCCTGTAAACCCTAATCCCGAATCCCTCCCGGCCTCCTCCGTCTCGCGCTCGATTCGAATCCGAGCTCCCTATCCTGCTGCTCCTGCTGTTCCCGCTGCAATGGAGGACAACGCGGTCGAAGAGCCCGAGTTGAGCGGTGCGGCGGAGTTCGCGCCGGCGCTCGTCGCCGCCCACCCACACGGCAACTCCGTCGCCGTCGCCATCGGGCCCGAGCTCCGCGTGTTTGATCTCAGGTTTGGAAACTGGAATACCCTGTTCGCTTCTATCGCCGCTTCATAATTAAACATGGACCTGTTATGCAGAAAGTGCTCGTGTTTTTTACACGATTTATAGATATTGGTGGAGGGGTAGTGCGTTTTTTAACTGAATCATATATCTGCTTAGCGGTTGCTGTATTCTCTTATAACAGTTTCGTGTGGAGAGGAACGGAAAATTTTCTTTAAGAAAACGATGAAATTCCTCTTTTGGGTCAGGCTGTGTAAATTGTTAGTAACGAAATCGGGTCCTGGGTGCTTAGTTTTATATTGCTGAATACTGAATTCACATGTTCCAGTGAGAAGTGGTGCACTTTTTTCTCGGCATTTCACTTGGTGGAATGTGCAAGTAAATATTTACTCTTTTCCTCCAGGGCTGGTCATCCAGTTTCATTGTCAGATGATTGTGGTGGCCATTCTCATTCAGACGCAATAAGAGCTATCTGCTTCAGTGTGAGTGGAGCTTTGTTTGCTTCAGCTGGTGATGACAAACTTGTGAAGGTTTGGAAGACTGATTCGTGGCGTTGCATCCAGACTATGTAAGCCACAGTATATTCTTGGACTCTGTTCCATTGCAATAATTATATTTCACAGTTGATGTTATTTAAGCGAAAAGACATATTCATTACATAGTTCTGTCCGTGAATTTCACACTTTTGAGAATGTAATTTGAATAAGGATTTGTTGCAATGTTTTTTATTGCAGAACTTCGGAGAAGAGGGTCAGTGCAGTTGTTATTAGCAACGATGACCTGTATGTATCTTTTGCAGATAAATTTGGTGTTGTTTGGTTAGTCACTTTGCGGGAAGATAGTGCAGAGCAGGTTTCAGTTGATAACAAACCTGTGTCAATTCTTGGTCACTATTGCAGTATCATCACTAGCATGGTATGAACAAGTTCTAAATTCTGTATTACCAGTGGTATGGATTTGTAAGTCCTACATTTATTTAGTAGTGAATGTGTAATCTTTTGGCAAACCCACAAAGTCTACTACACTTCAGTTTTATTTGTTTCTCCTTTCATGTCATGTATAACCATGCTTTATCGTTTGCTTGGGATTGCAGAAGTTTTCGCCAGATGGACGGTTCATTGCTACTGCTGATAGGGACTTCAAAATACGAGTGTGTCTTCTGTTCTTTGCACTGATTGACGGCTATCAGTGGATCTTAAATTTGGACTTATTCTCTTATTGTGTTGCAATTAATTTTGCAGGTCACATTATTCCCAAAGAATCCTCTAAAAGGGGCCCATGAAATACAGAGCTTTTGCCTTGGGCATACAGAGTATGTTTGGTGTACAATGCTATTGTTGACAGTTTTTTAATTCTGTTTTTAGGTTCTTTTAATGTATATAACAATTTGGGTTTACTGGTTGGGATCTGTCATAGGAGTTTCAGAGCTTAGTCTATGGTTGACAATTGGTTGTGACTCTTCTTGCAGCTTTGTATCATGCATCACCTTCACTAGCATATCTGAAAACCAGAGTTTTCTTATATCAGGAGGAGGTGATTCAACTGTGGGTACATAGTCTTTTAAGTGTATTGACATGTTTTTTTTCTCTGCAATCTTCTCCTAACATTGTTTCATCTGTTAAGGTTCGCCTGTGGGACTATGTAAATGGATGTCTCCTTGATACATTTCAAGCCAAAGATAAGGTAGCATTTTGGAGAGTTGGAGACATCTCTTTGCATCTTTTGTTAAAAAATACTAATAAACATTTTTTTTGTTCTCAATTTTAAATTTTCCAAATTATTATGGTATATACTACAATTGTTAGAGCTACTTGCAGATGGCAGAACTCTTAGGACCAAATGAAACAGATGATAGCAGCCTAGCCATTACAGATATATGTCCGAGTAATGATGGCTCATTGGTTGCTGTAGCTATTCAAAGGTTAGCTTGACTTGTGGGGCAATGTATCTCCAAGAAAGTGATAGTATTTATTGTGTTCTAACATTGTCCTACTTTTTCACTCTGCAGTTTCAGTGGCATAATGCTTTTAGCATGTGATTTGGTAGGAAAGAAGCTATCTTTCCTAAAGGTATGTCTATTTCGTAGACAATTTGGTGGCCTGAGATAACATACGCAGCCTAGTTCTTGTTTATAAACAAGCTAGGTCTTGCTTATAAACAAGGGTTACCATTATCACTGTTGATACTGGTCTGGTCACTTGGTCTGTAGCCAGAGTTTTATATTATTTATTTATTTGGGTCAGTGCTGATGGCCATTATACTTTGTAGGACCAGAAAGCTTTTCCATGCTAGGTTTAACCTGGTTTTATTGAATTTGGTTTAGTAACCAATAAGCCTAACGTGTAGCTTATTTTGTTTATACCATTATAATGACTTGGCTAGTTTGCAAATACGCCAGTCTTCCTGTCTTACTGGATATGGTAATTAGTCATAAAAGCTGAAATGGACATTTGAATATTTGTGGGGTTCAATTGAAGCATAAAAGTTAAAACTTGGATAGATTTCGACACATTTGTGGGGCTCAACCATGGTGTGTCTTGCATGTCTCAGATGTTCAACAACATTTGCTCTCGTCCCAATGATGATGACCTGATACACCTTATCTAATTGCAGGTGATTACAATGGAAAAGAGTTATATTCCTACTAGCCTAGCATCCAGCCCGTCCTCGGAACTCCTGTGGACTGTCATGGGCGCATCAAACATGCCCAGCCAGGCTTCCTCCCATCTATTGACCCGTTTAAGGATCATCACGTGTTTCCAAAAGGACAGATTATCTTCTTCCGATGCCGGTCCTGCAACCCTTGAAGACGGCGATGTACCCCACGGTGAGAAGCTCCTTCTGGCACTGCAAGGAAGCCTCGACGTCGCGAAGCAAGAGGAGGTGCTAGCTTCAGTGCTGGCTGCGCTGAAGGTTTCCATGCATAAGATGCTGGTGAAGAAGCACTACTCGGAAGAGAGGAGGGAGCAGAGGAAAAGAGGTAGGAACGACAAGAAGATGAAGAACTAGCTGAAAAGAGGATGAAGAACTAGCTCAGCATGCGGTATCGAGTTGCTATAACGGTTCTCTTTTTTGTTTGTTTGTTTTTTTAGAGAAACAAAAACAGATATTACTGTAGTATCAGAAACCGTAAGAGTAATAAATTTGCCAGGATTTTTCTTTTCTTAGTACGAGCGTATTGTAACAGTAATTCATGCTTATCGCTCCCAGTAAAACTGCAGCAGCTTTTGCGTCTCCTTGTCCTCATCCGTCGTGATCCGTGGCTTTAAACGTCACTACAACCAAATGGAATAATTGCAGGAGTTGTTGTGTGATCGTTCCTGCAAGGAATCAAATTGCGGCTGATTGAGCTGCGCCGAGTGACTTGATTGCCTGTCTGTCTGTTTGTCGCCATCTCATCTGACTGATGCCCCCCGGAAGGAACCAATGGGGGAAGCACGGAGATTATTCCGGCCCCGTTGTCGTCTCTCTCCGGAGTCCTGGCGCACGACATGGTCGCCGACGTGACGCCGGTGAGGACAAGCGTTTCTGTTTCCTTTTCGAAAAGCTTACGTGACGTGCCCGATCACGATGTGGTCTCGCCGGCCGAGCTGGAACGAACGGCCTGCGCACGCCCAATGCTTGCGGTGGTGTCGGGAGGAATAAAATATTATGCTCATGTACGTTTATATTATTGTATGTATTTCCCGTCCCTCCAACGGCCTGTTTGTCGCCTACGCTTGAATTTGAAGAGCATATGGGTCTTTCTTTCATGTATTTCCATAGTATTGCATCAAACTTTACAGCCTTTCATGCATTTTCCGGAGGATTTTTGGCATCATCGGAAGTCACGACTTTCATGGAAATATGCCTTTCGTGGGATGTGGAGCATTGTTCGTCTCATCCATGAACGAAACATGAACACAATATGAGGAGATGAAAAGGGTCGAACGACAAGACAAGTTCGGGAGACGGGACCCTATCAACTGAGAACGAGAGATGCAAAGCAAAGGCAGGCACGAAATATGGTCAGGTAGATTAGAGTTCTCCGCAACCGCAAGAAGGTCAACAGCATGATGGCTGCCTTTTGCCGCCTTCTTTCTGGCGAAACATGGCAATAGCCCATCCGTTCACTTCTCAAATGCGTCTCTAAACAATGTTATCTTGTCCTGCTCTGTTCAGCCGTGCTTGTCACAGAAGCTACGTGCCAGGTTTTCCATGGCTACCAACCCTCTGATTGGCCCTTCAACCAACATGACGAACTGCAGCTTGGATGTGTGCTCGTGCGTGCTTGCTGGATGACAGGGGAAGTTCAGTCCAAACCGGATCAGAACAAATGCGAAATATCTGATGAACAGTATGGCTGCCCAAGATCTCCAGTGTCCATACGTGACAAGGCAAAGCTGAATTCACCGTCACGTTTTGACGATCCAGAGACCTGCGGTTCAACGCTTTGCCCCAGGCGCCGCCGGATTGGCCCGTGAAGGGACCATCAGATTATCTATTTCACAAAATAAGGTCTTTAAAAAATAACAGCTAAAATAAATAAAAGTAGTCGTCAAACCTAAAATACACTACCAAATAATGTTAGTTCAAATGGTCATGTTGATCATCAAATCTAAAATCTTACTTTATATAGTCGTCGAAACATTTTCCTTACAATCCCCCTCTTTTTAGTCATTGATGCCAACACGATCAAAGCAAGCGAATAATATACACCTAAATTAAAGTGTAATCTACTTGCTAGGATACACTGCAGAGGTAAGATTATAAGATGCTAAAAGATGCAGCTTGAATATACGGATAAAACTTATTTTGCTTTGGTCGATATCCCCATCATTCAATTTCGCCTTTTCTAGGACCACTTCCCAATATAGAATTATCCTCTATTTTTTTCTTATAATATAACCTTCCCCTTTACAACCTCCCTTTCAAATATTACTAGGTGGGTGCCCGTGCATTGCAACGGTAACATATAATATCACGATAACTTATGTACAAATGTATATTATATTGAAATGAAAAATATTTCGTAATCCACTTGTGATCTAGCCATACATAATTGTTATTATATCTTTTAAGGTATGTAAAGATCCAATTTTAGTATTTTATCATATTGATTACATAGCTCTATTAGTCGAATGCATCAATAAACTTCATTTAGAAGTAGACAATATACACATCATAAAATAGACGGATTTGGTATGAACCAATGGCAAAGTTGTTCTAAAAAATTAAGAGAACCAACATCTTTTCCATTAGGCACCACATACTCAAAGCATGTAAGTTTCTTCCTAAAAAGCAAACATCAGATGAAGTTCGCTAGTACAATGCCCATGCACTGCAATGACATACAAATTGTTCGATTTGATAAATTGTTAGTGCACAATAATTTCCACATCTACATATACAATGCAATCGAACATATAAAAAAGAAACTAAAAGGTTAGCACAAAGTTGAAAGCATGGATTAGGCAACAACATGCAGCAATCAGGAGAATATATACCTTCAATTCAGAATCCACTTTTGATTTTGCTCTACATCCATGAGATAGATGCAAATAAGTAGCCAGAAAGAAAATGCAAAGAAGGTTTTTGTGCATCAATATCACACCTCTTTGGTCGGAACAACAAAGGGAGGTCCATAAAAATAGAGTAATTCTCTGTGATGGCAAAGTCATGCATCATTATAGATTCTAGTATGGATGCCTTGTTGCAGGCATGGATTCATACATATCTAAATTTGTGAACTTTCAAAATAGAATGCCTGCAGCGGTATTTGATGTCTCAGTGTCATTCCAATAATTTAGTTGATAAGTATTACAAAATTTAGGAGTAAAAATTACATGTGCTTGGTAGTCTATCAAAAGGGTCAAAAGCATTGCGCCCTGGAAAGAGGAATGGATGCATAAGTTGCAAGACTACACTTTATGCTCAACACAGGGAAAAACAAATGTTCAAAGACTAAAAGTGCCCGATCATCCAGTATGGCGCTGGAGGATATCTAGTGTAAAAGGTACACATGCTTCCTACCCAAACAACAACACCACCAAATAAATATACAAAATTAAACAGCAACAATGTGATATCTAGTGTAAAGGGTCCCTAGAGGATTACAGAACAAGAAACATGAGGCATAGTTGAAAGGGAAGATCTACAGCTGCAGCATCCATTAGCTTGGCCTGAATCTTGACAGATGGATTGACAAGGTCCAACATGATTGATCTACAACCAGAAAAGTTAAGAATGTATATAAGCGATTGAGAAGAAAAACTACAATATCATAAAATAGAAAAAATTAGGAATCCTAAATATCAGAATTATCATAAATCAATAGAAAACAAGAGGATTGTAGAACAAGGAAAGAAGACAAACTTTCGAGATTCTAAGAGACGTTCGGCCTCCTTAGAGCGCATTTTCACAAGGTTCATTGTTGATTCATCCAAAATCTGTTGCACATTCACCTTGCACCAAGTAGAGCCACACTCTAGAAGCAACCCATTTCCATCCTCTCCACTTTGACATTCTTCATAAATATCACACGATTCACCAAATTCAGATGGCCATATATGTAGAAAACATGACTGTTAGGAGGCAGGAATCCAATCTAGCAGGCTAGATGGGTCTGTTAATACTTCAGCGCTCAGATTTGAACTCCTCATCCACAGAAAAACGCTAAATGAAATATGAAATTATTATGCTAGATAGGTCTGGATCACCATTAAGGGAATTCACCTAAAAGTAACAACATCGAATCAAATACCTTGTAAGAACTAATTATACAAGGATATATACTGAAAAATAAATAGAAGAACCAACAACAATGGGTTGCTTATTGTAGTTATCTATGGATTGCTCTCTAAAGTACATGTATATATAAATGGCTGTAATTTATACCAAGGTTCAGTTTTAGTTTTTTCGTTTCTAGTATCAGTTTTTCAGTGGAAAATTGAATCGTCGATGAGCAGGGAGCTTATTCTTCCATAGTGGTAATGCCTGTGCGTTGCAACAGTTTTTATATACAACATTATTGTTGAAGTGGTTCTTTTTTGAAGTGTCATGAATGAATTCACTCCTATTGCCAAATTATGCTTATGCAATTGACGACAACCTTAAACTTGATTGGGTAGCTCATAGAAAGGGCAAAAAGAATAGAAAAAGGGTAGAAATTGTACCTTGATATATGGTAATATACTAATCTGAGGACTACATAAGTGCTTGTAGCCAAGAAAAAATAAACATATATAATTAGGGTATGTCCTGCAATAATATCTTGCTAGTGTACTACATTATCTAGTGTCGTACAAGTAGGATTCATGTCCTTAGAAACTAATATTTTTTCCTTTGAATTCAGCACGATGAATGCATTATAGGACTATGACAAGGCTGATTAGAGAGGAAGGGAACTACACGCTGGTTTCAAAATGATCTCAAGGGCACTTACCAGAAAAGGAAATGCTCTTATCAAACTTGCTAGATCATCAAGAGACTATGATGCTGCCATTGAGATTTTCCAAATGGCGTTAACTGAGCACCGGAATCAGATACACTAAAAAACTATATAATGTAGAAGGAGCAAAGAAGGAGCTGGAGCAACAAGAGTACTATGACCCAAGAATTAATTGTTGATGAGTACTATGTCGGAGGCGGCGTGCTAAAAACTGCAACAACGACATCACTTGTCAGCAGGGAGTAGAGAATCAAGAACTGAAGCGAGGCAATAAGTAAAGTAATCAGGTTGTTGCCGTGACGAGAATTGAGAAGGCTGCTTTTCACTATATGTCAATTAACTGGTTTTTATGGTGGGGAAACCTAAAGATGGTATTCTCCTTACTTTGTTTCCTATAAACTATTACCACCTGCTTCATACACAAAGAAATGCGCTAAGACATTCTTTTAGTGGAGTTGTGATGCAACAGAAAACTAATATATTGTATCAATGGTTCTCTTGGTTGATGGGTTGTTTCAGTTTTTTCTATGTTGTGCATACATTTGAAGGAAAACAGGATCAACCTCATACAAAAATGGGACTTTTTGGTTCACTTTCAATCAAGGTTGTGCATATGCTAAAACTATCATAAGCACTTCATATAGCTTGCAGCTAGTTGCCATCTGCACTACTATACAAAAAAATGCAAGGAACCTATTGCGAGTTTATATTATTGAAGCAGGATTTCTCCAAATCTATATAGATCACTAAATTGTGGCTTGATATAACTCAGATAACTCTGAATCTTCAGAGACAAATCAAATGTATAGTTGTACGACCTATATCTCTTGCCACCGCGCTCATCGCCCTTCCTGCACCGAAGGCACCAGGGCACTCCACATAGGGCTAGCTGCCGCTCCTCCCCAAGGGCACTGGCAGCATGCCCAACCTCTGTAGCTCCGGTAGTGGCAAGGTCACCAACAACGACGGTGGCGTCGCGCCGTGTTAGGGGATCCCGTCAAAGCTTAAGAGAAGGTTGAGGAGAGGCGCAACGCATGAAAGAATGGACCCCGGACATCGCGGCGCTGCAGGGGGCAGGGGGAGGGCGGTAATTTTTGAGGGGAGGGAGGGAGAGAAGGGGGATGGACTCCCAGTGGCAGCCCAGCACCGGCACCGATGACAGATTTTTAGAGTGTGTGTGGTGGGCGATCAGGAAAGGCACGCACCTGGAGCTCGTCGGCCAGATTGTAGGAGGCGAAGTTGATGATGTAGACAGGCCTGGGCCAGGACGAACGACAAGCACGGTGGTGAGGTCATAGACTCGTAGCTGGCCTCCCCCAGGCTTTGCGCCACAGCTCGTCACGGCTGAGGCTGCCCACCTCGGCACCGCACACGAACATGATGATGGGATGTGCCGCCGGAGGGGCATGGAACTCCATCGCATCATAGAAAGCGGGCGACAGGGAGGAAAGCCTAGGGTTTGGGGGTGGTCGTGGGCTACAGCCGACCGGTGGGAGAGAGGAGCAGCGACCATCGGGGGTGCGTGAGTCGTGCGCGACATCGGGGGAGGCGTGGACATGGACGGTGTAGATTGCCTAGAGGCAGAACATGGGATGGACGGTGTAGATCGCCTGGGGGCAGAACACGAGATGGCAGGTGTCGGGGACCATAATTAGGGGTACCCTCAAGACTCCTAAATCTCAGCTGGTAACCCCCATCAGCACAAAGCTGCAAAGGCCTGATGGGTGCGATTAAGTCAAGGATCGGTCCATTCGAGGGACGCGATCATGCCTCGCCCGAGCCCAGCCTCGGGCAAGGGCAGCCGACCCCGGAGGATCTACGTCTCGCCCGAGGACCCCCTCCAGCAACGGACACACCTTCGGCTCGCCCGAGGCCCAGTCTTCACCAAGAAGCAACCTTGGCCAAATCGCCACGCCAACCGACCAAATCGCAGGGGCATTTAATGCAAAGGTGGCCTGACACCTTTATCCTGACACACGCCCTCCAGTCGACAAAGCCGAAGTGACCGCAGTCACTTCGCCGCTCCACTGACCGGTCTGACAAGAGGACAGCGCCGCCTGCGCCGCTCCGACTACTGAGCCACTCGACAGAGTGAGGCTGACAACAGCCAAGTCCGGCCTCAGGCGTCATAGGAAACTCCGCTTCGCCCGACCCCAGGGCTCGGACTCGGGCTCAGCCCCGGAAGACGACGAACTCCGCTCCGCCCGACCCCAGGGCTCGGACTCGGGCTCAGCCCCAGAAGACGATGAACTCCGCTCCGCCCGACCCCAGGGCTCGGACTCGGGCTCAGCTCCGGAAGACGACGAACTCCGCTCCGCCCGACCCCAGGGCTCGGACTCGGACTCGGCCCCGGAAGACGACGAACTCCGCTTCGCCCGACCCCAAGGCTCGGACTCGAGCTCAGCCCCGGAAGACGACGAACTTTGCTCCGCCCGACCCCAGGGCTCGGACTCGGGCTCGGCCCCGGAAGACGACGAACTCCGCTTCGCCCGACCCCAGGGCACGGACTCGGGCTCAGCACCGGAAGACAACGAACTCCGCTTCGCCCGACCCCATGGCTCGGACTCGGGCTCAGCCCCGAAGGACGACGAACTCCGCTTCGCCCGACCCCAGGGCTCGGACTCCGCCCTGGCCTTAGCCGACGGTCTCCGCCTTGTCCGACCTGGGGCTTGGACTCGACCTCGACCTTGGAAGACAGACTCGACCTCGACCTCGGAGGAGCCTCCACCTCGCCCAACCTAGGGCATGGACCGACCACATCAACAGGAGGTGCCATCATTACCCTACCCCGAGCTGACTCAGGCTAAGGGGAACATGACCGGCGTCCCATCTGGCTCGCTCCACTATACGAGTAATGATGGCGCCCCGCACGCTCCATGACGACGGCGGCTCTCAGCCCCCTTACGGAAGCAAGAGGACGTCAGCAAGGACTCGACAGCCCCGATAGCTGTCCTTCCGCCAGGCTCCAGCACTCCTCCGATGGCCACGACACCACACGAACTAGGTGCCAAAACCTCTCTGGCTGCCACGATGGCATGTACTTAGGGCGCTAGCTCTCCTCCGCTAGACACGTTAGCACACTGCTACACCCCCCATTGTACATCTGGATCCTCTCCTTACGCCTCCGGGATACGGATACCTCACTCATCACCTTCCGTGAAAAGTAACTCTCGCTCGGACAAACAAGTTTGTTACCGGCAAGCAAGTCCAGATACTCGAAACAAGAGGAAAATGGACACAGCTTTACAACACGACGACAGTGTGTTTGGGCCTCGGCGGCCGCAGAAAACATACACACGCTACAAGACAACCCGATCCTGCAGGCTCGGACGTCGACAGTTGAAGGGGGCAGCAGCACCCTCGGCGTCAACTACACCTTTGGCGAGGTCCGACCTAGCCTCGAACGGCGACGCGGTTGGAGGATCTCCACTCTGAAGGGCGACATCAGCACCACACCCGGGCCATCGCCGCCAGGGTCTTCTCCAGGAATCCGGCTCGAGCAGACGGCTCGGCCGGCCACCCCGAGGCCTCGGCCAGCTGTTCCCCGAGGACATCATCCCGGCTTGTGGCCTCGGCAACTCAACTCCGGCGTCGGTCCCGCCAGTGGACGACCCGACCAGGCTCTGGCCGACCAAGTCTTCTTTTCGAGCCAACTCTGCCTCTGTCCGTGCTGACACCGCTACCTCCGGCTTCGGCTCATCGAAGAGCGGCCGAGGGGTTCCTTTAACTAAGCAAGAGAAGCCTCGGACAGCAAGGCTGACCGAGCCGAGGGACTCCTACGCCTCCGGGATACGGATACCTCACTCGTCACCTCTGCACGAGGCGACTCACGCTCAGTGAAGCGGTTCAGATAATCGACAGGCGAGTCTTAGTGCTCGAAATGAAGGAAAAACACGGCTCCATGCCGAAGATACATACATGTTCAGGCCCCGACAGCCACAATGAACAAAAGACACCAGCATTCAAAGTGCCATTACAAACGGAACTCCGGTTCCGCCCCCGCGGGTACGAACAACCCCTCACACTGGAGGGCCCGCGGGGCGACAAGGCTCCAGCTAGCTCACCGCCACCCACTCCAGCAGCAGCGACAACGACCTCCGCCCCGGGTGGCGAAACAGCTGCAGCAACGGCTTCCGGGCGGGTGCTGCGGCAGGAGGGCTCTCGCCCACAAAGGACGAGAACCAGCCATTCAAGCCGAGGGACGGAGGCCCGAGGGTGCAGGCGGAGTTGGCAATCTCGTCGGCAGAGAAGCCTTCTCCGGCTGCCACCACCTCAACACCGCCCCAGCGGGCGCCGGGCGCCTCAAGGCGCACCGGCAAGTCCTCGCCCTCGCCGGGGCCACCCAGAACATGAGCGCCGCCCTCGCGGCGCACGACGTGCTGGGTGACCCTCTAGCATGACTGTCGGCGCGAGGAAGGCCTGGACGTGGCCGGCCCGTACGCGGCACGACCATCGTCCGGACGGAGGACGGAATGCTGCACCCTGGCTGGGCAGCGGCGGTCCGCCTTCCCCGGCCTGGCTGAGGGAAGCCTCCGCGGAGCTGGAAGATGCCTTTCTCCCCCAGACGCTGGGGGAAGAAAAGGGTTACTGAGAGCACCTAGAGGGGGGGGGTGAATAGGTGATCCTGTAAAAACTTCAAACTTAAGCCACAAAAACTTGTTAAGTGTTAGCACGATTATTGCCAAGTGGCTAAGGTGAAGTCTCAACAATCTCAACAAAACACAGTACCACAAGAGAATCAAGCACAGAGTGACACAGTGGTTTTATCCCGTGGTTCGGCCAAGACCAACGCTTGCCTACTCCACGTTGTGGCGTCCCAACGGACGAGGGTTGCAATCAACCCCTCTCAAGCGGTCCAAAGACCCACTTGAATACCACGGTGTTTTGTTTTCCTTTCACTATCCCGTTTGCAAGGAATCTCCACAAATTGGAGTCTCTTGCCCTTACAAGTATATGATCACAAATGAAACACAGAGTAAGGGAGGAAAGCAACACACACAAATCCACAGCAAAAGCGCACACACACGGCCAAGAATCGAGCTCACAAGACTATCTCAGAGTTCTCACTTAGAACAGAGCTCGAATCACTTAGAAACACAAACGAATGCGCAGAGACTTAGTGTGGATGATCAAGAATGCTCAAAGGTTGCTTGTGTGTCTCCTCCATGCGCCTAGGGGCTCCTTTTATAGCCCCAAGGCAGCTAGGAGCCGTTGAGAGCAAATCCGGAAGGCCATCCTTGCCTTCTGTCGTCGGGGGCACCGGACAGTCCGGTGCACACCGGACACTGTCCGGTGCCTGATTTGTTTCCTTAAACGGCGAAGACGACCGTTGCAGACCGTTGGCAGATCTGGCGCTGTTGGCGCACCGGACATGTCCGGTGCACACCGGACAGTCCGGTGCCGTCTTCCGACCGTTGGCTCGGCCACGTGTCCCGCGCGGATTGCGCGGCCGACCGTTGGCCCTGGCCGACCGTTGGCTCACCGGACAGTCCGGTGCACACCGGACAGTCCGGTGAATTTTAGCCGTACTCCGCCGACCAATTTCCCGAGAGCGGCCAGTTCGAGTCGCGCCAGCCTGGCGCACCGGACACTGTCCGGTGCACACCGGACAGTCCGGTGCTCCAGACCGAGCTGGGTCTTGGCAGCACACAGCCAAGTCCCTTCTCCTTTTCTCTATTCTTCTTCTTTCTGTTTCTAACACTTAGACAAATATATTAGTACTTAAAACCAATGTACTAAGGCTTAGAAACATACCTTTACTTCATGATTTTCACCTTGTTCATCCATGTACATAAATTCCCAATTAAGCACATGTGTTGGCACTCAATCACCAAAATACATAGAAATGGCCCAAGGGCACATTTCCCTTTCAATCTCCCCCTTTTTGGTGATTTATGCCAACACAACATAAAGCAACTAGAACAAGTGCAAACTCACTTCAAATAAAATAAATTTAAGTTTTATTCAATTTTGGCATATATGGATCATCCTTTGCCACCACTTGGTTTGTTTTTGCAAATCAAACTCAAATCTCTAAGTTAAACACACATGTTGAAGCATAAAGAGAATCATTCCAAAAGAGATTGATCAAAGATTTCAAAAACTCCCCCTATTTCCCATAATCAATACTTCTCCCCACAAGAAGCCAATTATTGACAAGAGAGACAACATAAGAATTTTGACAAACCAAAAATTCTATTCTACTATTTTCAAAATCTCTCAAGTGGTAGCTGATCCATTTATTGCTTTGGCCTTTATTTTCTCCCCCTTTGGCATCAAGCACCAAAACGGGATCAATTTGTGGCCCTTTAACCCCATTGCCTTACCAAAATCTTCACTTAAGAGCAAATGACAATAAGAGTTAATGAGATGGACTTGGAATAAGTTACCCTCTCATCGGAGTGCAGTGGAAGTCTTGCATGATCCAAGTCCACCTTTTCCCTTTCAATTCTCCTTTGTGACTAAAACAAGCAAACTCAAACATATGGTTAGTCTCAAAGGGTCAAGTTGTAACACATCTCCCCCTAAACATGTGCATCACTTTGCAACGGACTTGTGAGGTCCAGGGAGTGTTTGTACAACTTGAGCACCATAATCAGCAACAAAATGCAAAAAGGAACATGATCAAAAGCATAAACACATGTATGCTACAATTCAATCCAAGTTCCGCGAATCTAAGACATTTAGCTCACTACGCAGCCTGCAAAAGGTCTTCTCATCTAAAGGCTTGGTAAAGATATCGGCTAGCTGGTTCTCGGTGCTAACATAAAACACTTCGATATCTCCCTTTTGCTGGTGGTCTCTCAAAAAGTGATGCCGGATGTCTATGTGCTTTGTGCGGCTGTGCTCAACAGGATTTTCCGCTATTCGGATAGCACTCTCATTATCACATAGGAGTGGGACTTTGCTCAGATTGTAGCCAAAGTCCCTGAGGGTTTGCCTCATCCAAAGTAGTTGCGCACAGCACTGTCCTGCGGCAACGTACTCGGCCTCAGCGGTGGATAGGGCAACGGAGGTTTGTTTCTTAGAGTTCCATGACACCAGGGACCTTCCTAAGAATTGGCACGTCCCCGATGTACTCTTCCTATCGACCTTACATCCAGCATAGTCGGAATCTGAGTACCCAATCAAGTCAAAGTTAGACCCCTTTGGATACCAGATCCCGAAGCAAGGCGTAGCGACTAAATATCTAAGAATTCGCTTTACCGCCACCAAGTGACACTCCTTAGGATCGGATTGAAATCTAGCACACATGCATACGCTAAGCATAATGTCCGGTCTACTCGCACATAAATAAAGTAAAGACCCTATCATTGACCGGTATGCTTTTTGATCAACGGACTTACCTCCTTTGTTGAGGTCGGTGTGTCCGTCGGTTCCCATCGGCGTCTTTGCGGGCTTGGCGTCCTTCATCCCAAACCTCTTTAGCAGATCTTGCGTGTACTTCGTTTGGGAGATGAAGATGCCGTCCTTGAGTTGCTTCACTTGGAACCCAAGGAAGTAGTTCAACTCGCCCATCATCGACATCTCGAATTTCTGCGTCATCACCCTGCTAAACTCTTCACAAGACTTTTGATTAGTAGAACCAAATATTATGTCATCGACATAAATTTGGCACACAAACAAATCACCATCACAAGTCTTAGTAAAAAGAGTTGGATCGGCTTTCCCAACCTTGAAAGCATTAGCAATTAAGAAATCTCTAAGGCATTCATACCATGCTCTTGGGGCTTGCTTAAGTCCATAGAGCGCCTTAGAGAGCTTACACACATGGTCGGGGTACCGTTCATCCTCAAAGCCCGGGGGTTGCTCCACGTACACCTCCTCCTTGATTGGCCCGTTGAGGAAGGCGCTCTTCACATCCATTTGAAACAACCTGAAAGAATGGTGAGCGGCATATGCTAGCAAGATACGAATTGATTCTAGCCTAGCCACAGGAGCAAAAGTCTCCTCGAAATCCAAACCTGCGACTTGGGCATAACCTTTTGCCACAAGTCGAGCCTTGTTCCTCGTCACCACCCCGTGCTCGTCCTGTTTGTTGCGGAACACCCACTTGGTTCCCACAACATTTTGCTTCGGACGAGGCACCAGTGTCCAAACTTCATTGCGCTTGAAGTTGTTTAACTCCTCTTGCATGGCCAACACCCAGTCCGGATCTAGCAAGGCCTCTTCTACCCTGAAAGGCTCAATAGAAGAGACAAAGGAGTAATGCTCACAAAAATTAACTAATCGAGATCGAGTAGTTACTCCCTTGCTAATGTCACCCAGAATTTGGTCGACGGGATGATCCCTTTGAATCATCGCTCGAACTTGAGTTGGAGGTGCCGGTTGCGCTTCTTCCTCTATCACTTGATCATCTTGTGCTCCCCCTTGATCAAGCGCCTCCACTTGAGGTACCTGTTCGTCATCTTCGGTTGGGGGTTGCACCATAGTTGAGGAAGAAGGTTGATCTCGTTCATCTTGTTCCTGTGGCCGTACTTCTCCCATCGCCATGGTCCGTATAGCGGCCGTCGGAACATCTTCTTCATCTACATCATCACAATCAACAACTTGCTCTCTTGGAGAGCCATTAGTCTCATCAAATACAACGTCGCTAGAGACTTCAACCAAACCCGATGATTTGTTGAAGACTCTATACGCCTTTGTATTTGAGTCATAACCTAATAAAAACCCTTCTACAGCTTTGGGAGCAAACTTAGAATTTCTACCCTTCTTTACTAGAATGTAGCATTTACTCCCAAATACACGAAAGTACGATACATTGGGTTTGTTACCGGTTAGTAGCTCATACGACGTCTTCTTGAGGAGGCGATGAAGGTAGACCCTGTTGATGGCGTGGCACGCCGTGTTCACGGCTTCCGTCCAAAAGCACTCGGGGGTCTTGAACTCTCCTAGCATCGTCCTCGCCATGTCGATGAGCGTCCTGTTCTTCCTCTCTACCACACCATTTTGCTGTGGTGTGTAGGGAGCGGAGAACTCGTGCTTGATCCCTTCCTCTTCAAGGAACTCCTCCACTTGAAGGTTCTTGAACTCGGACCCGTTGTCGCTTCTTATCTTTTTCACTTTGAGCTCAAACTCATTTTGAGCTCTCCTGAGGAAGCGTTTGAGGGTCCCTTGGGTTTCAGACTTATCCTGCAAAAAGAACACCCAAGTGAAGCGGGAAAAATCATCAACAATAACTAAACCATACTTACTTCCCCCTATGCTTAGATAGGCGACGGGTCCGAAGAGGTCCATATGCAGCAGCTCCAGGGGTCTTGAAGTGGTCATCACATTCTTGCTGTGATGCGCTCCTCCCACCTGTTTCCCTGCTTGACAAGCTGCACAAGGTCTATCTTTTTCGAATTGAACATTGGTTAGACCTATCACGTGTTCTCCCTTTAGAAGCTTGTGAAGGTTCTTCATCCCCACATGTGCTAAGCGGCGATGCCACAGCCAGCCCATGCAAGTCTTAGCCATTAAGCATGCATCTAGACCGGCCTCTTCTTTTGCAAAATCAACTAAATAAAGTTTGCCGTCTAATACACCCTTAAAAGCTAGTGAACCATCACATCTTCTAAAGACAGACACATCTACATTTGTAAATAAACAATTATATCCCATTTGACATAATTGACTGACAGATAGCAAATTATATCCAAGACTCTCCACTAAGAATACATTTGATATAGAATGCTCATTAGAAATTGCAATTTTACCTAGCCCTTTTACCTTGCCTTGATTCCCATCACCGAATATAATTGAATCTTGGGAATCCTTATTTTTGACGTAGGAGGTGAACATCTTCTTCTCCCCCGTCATATGGTTTGTGCATCCGCTGTCAATAATCCAGCTTGAACCCCCGGATGCATAAACCTGCAAGGCAAATTTAGGCTTGGGTCTTAGGTACCCAACTCATGTTGGGTCCTGCAAGGTTAGCACAAATGTCCTTAGGGACCCAAATGCAAGTCCTGTCTCCCTTGCATTTTGCCCCTAACTTCCTAGCAACTATTTTCCTATCCTTTCTACAAATAGCAAAGAAAGTGTTTAAAGCACAATAAATTATAGAAGGTTCATTCACTACTTTCCTAGGAGCATGAATAACATTCTTTCTAGGCACATGAGCAATATTTCTCCTAGGCATATCCCTATCATGCTTATAAGAAGAACTAGAGGCAAACATGGCATGAGAATCATAAACATGTGAATCAAAATCATTATAAGCATTTCTAGTATTTCTCCTATCATAATACATCAAAGCATGGTTCTTTTTAGCATTACTAGCCATAGGGGCCTTCCCTTTCTCCTTGACGAAGATGGGAGCCTTATGGCTTGTTAAGTTCTTGGCCTCTCTCTTGAAGCCAAGACCATCCTTAATTGAGGGGTGTCTACCAACAGTATAGGCATCCCTTGCAAATTTTATTTTATCAACTTCATTCTTGCTAGTCTTAAGTTGGGCATTAAGACTAGCCACTTCCTTATTTAATTTGGAAATTAAAACTAGATGTTCACTACAGGCATCAACATCGAAATCCTTACACCTAGTGCAAATCTTAACATGTTCTACACAAGAATTAGATTTATTTGCTACTTCTAACTTAGCATTTAAATCATTGTTAACACCTTGTAAAGTAGAAATGGTTTCATGACAAGTAGATAGTTCATAAGAAAGCATTTCATTTCTTTTTACTTCTAAAGCATATGATTTTTGTGCCTCTACAAATTTATCATGTTCATCATACAATAAATCCTCCTGCTTTTCTAAAAGCCTATCCTTTTCATTCAATGCATCAATCAATTCATTGATTTTATCTATCTTAGATCTATCTAAGCCCTTGAACAAGCATGAATAATCTATGTCATCATCACTAGACTCACTATCACTAGAAGAAGCATAAGTGGAGTCTTGAGTACTCACCTTCTTCTCCCTTGCCATAAGACATGTGAGACGCTCGTTGGGGAAGAGAGCCGATTTGTTGAAGGCAGTGGCGGCGAGTCCTTCGTTGTCGGAGTCGGAGGAGGAGCAATCCGAGTCCCACTCCTTTCCTAGATGCGCCTCGCCCTTTGCCTTCTTGTATTGCTTCTTCTTTTCTCTTTTGTTCCCCTTTTCCTGATCACTTTCATTATCGGGACAGTTAGCGATAAAATGACCAAGCTTACCGCATTTGAAGCATGAGCGCTTCCCCTTGGTCTTGGTCTTGCTTGGCTGCCCCTTTCGACCATTTAGCGCCGTCTTGAATCTCTTGATGATGAGAGCCATCTCTTCATCGTTGAGTCCGGCCGCCTCAATTTGTGCCACCTTGCTAGGTAGCGCCTCCTTGCTTCGTGTTGCCTTGAGAGCGAGAGGTTGCGGCTCGTTGATCGGACCATTCAAGGCGTCGTCCACATATCTCGCCTCCTTGATCATCATTCGCCCGCTAACAAATTTCCCAAGAACTTCTTCGGGCGACATCTTGGTGTACCTGGGATTTTCACGTATATTGTTCACCAAGTGAGGATCAAGAACGGTAAATGACCTTAGCATTAGGCGGACGACGTCGTGGTCCGTCCATCGCGTGCTCCCGTAGCTTCTTATCTTGTTGATAAGGGTCTTGAGCCGATTGTATGTTTGCGTTGGCTCCTCGCCCCTTATCATTGCGAACCGTCCAAGCTCGCCTTCCACCAACTCCATCTTGGTGAGTAAGGTGACGTCGTTCCCCTCATGAGAAATCTTGAGGGTGTCCCAGATTTGCTTGGCGTTATCCAAGCCGCTCACCTTATGGTATTCATTCCTGCACAAGGAAGCTAGAAGAACAGTAGTAGCTTGTGCATTCTTATGAATTTGTTCATTAATGAACATGGGACTATCCGAACTATCAAAATGCATTCCACTCTCTACAATCTCCCATATACTAGGATGGAGAGAGAATAGGTGACTACGCATTTTGTGGCTCCAAAATCCGTAGTCCTCTCCATCAAAGTGTGGGGGCTTGCCGAGTGGAATGGAGAGCAAATGAGAATGTGAACTTTGCGGAATACGAGAGTAATCAAAAGAAAAGTTCGAATTAACCGGTTTTCTTCTCTCGTAGTCGTTGTGGTCCTCGTCCTTTTGGGAAGAAGTAGACTCGTCGCTGTCGTAGTAGACGATCTCCTTGATGCGCCTGGTCTTCTTCTTCTTCCCTTCCTTCCGTCTTTGGCCCGAGCCGGAGTCGGTAGGCTTATCGTCCTTCGGCTCGTTGACGAAGGATTCCTTCTCTTTGTCGTTGATCACTATACCCTTCCCCTTAGGATCCATCTCTTCGGGCGGTTAGTCCCTTTGTGAAGAGAACGGCTCTGATACCAATTGAGAGCACCTAGAGGGGGGGGGGTGAATAGGTGATCCTGTAAAAACTTCAAACTTAAGCCACAAAAACTTGTTAAGTGTTAGCACGATTATTGCCAAGTGGCTAAGGTGAAGTCTCAACAATCTCAACAAAACACAGTACCACAAGAGAATCAAGCACAGAGTGACACAGTGGTTTTATCCCGTGGTTCGGCCAAGACCAACGCTTGCCTACTCCACGTTGTGGCGTCCCAACGGACGAGGGTTGCAATCAACCCCTCTCAAGCGGTCCAAAGACCCACTTGAATACCACGGTGTTTTGTTTTCCTTTCACTATCCCGTTTGCAAGGAATCTCCACAAATTGGAGTCTCTTGCCCTTACAAGTATATGATCACAAATGAAACACAGAGTAAGGGAGGAAAGCAACACACACAAATCCACAGCAAAAGCGCACACACACGGCCAAGAATCGAGCTCACAAGACTATCTCAGAGTTCTCACTTAGAACAGAGCTCGAATCACTTAGAAACACAAACGAATGCGCAGAGACTTAGTGTGGATGATCAAGAATGCTCAAAGGTTGCTTGTGTGTCTCCTCCATGCGCCTAGGGGCTCCTTTTATAGCCCCAAGGCAGCTAGGAGCCGTTGAGAGCAAATCCGGAAGGCCATCCTTGCCTTCTGTCGTCGGGGGCACCGGACAGTCCGGTGCACACCGGACACTGTCCGGTGCCCGATTTGTTTCCTTAAACGGCGAAGACGACCGTTGCAGACCGTTGGCAGATCTGGCGCTGTTGGCGCACCGGACATGTCCGGTGCACACCGGACAGTCCGGTGCCGTCTTCCGACCGTTGGCTCGGCCACGTGTCCCGCGCGGATTGCGCGGCCGACCGTTGGCCCTGGCCGACCGTTGGCTCACCGGACAGTCCGGTGCACACCGGACAGTCCGGTGAATTTTAGCCGTACTCCGCCGGCCAATTTCCCGAGAGCGGCCAGTTCGAGTCGCGCCAGCCTGGCGCACCGGACACTGTCCGGTGCACACCGGACAGTCCGGTGCTCCAGACCGAGCTGGGTCTTGGCAGCACACAGCCAAGTCCCTTCTCCTTTTCTCTATTCTTCTTCTTTCTGTTTCTAACACTTAGACAAATATATTAGTACTTAAAACCAATGTACTAAGGCTTAGAAACATACCTTTACTTCATGATTTTCACCTTGTTCATCCATGTACATAAATTCCCAATTAAGCACATGTGTTGGCACTCAATCACCAAAATACATAGAAATGGCCCAAGGGCACATTTCCCTTTCAGTTACCGACCCACGCGAAGGCAGCCCCCGGCTCGCCTCACCCTCCACCCCAGCAAGGATGATGAAGATCCTTGGAGCTGAGGGCGGGGCGGAGGTCGCAGCCCGTTTCGCTTCTCCCCACCATCAAACTGGAGGTCACCGTCTTGGGTGACCACCGGTGAGGGGATGCGGCTGGGCTGCATGATAAAAATCCTTGAAGCCGAACGATGGCTGAAAGGTACCAACTTCCACGAAGTTGCGTTCCTCCAACGGCAAGGCGGAAGGATTGCAGGTGTTCCCCATCCGGGGGCTCGGAAGGTGGAAAGACACGGTGCATAAGGGAGCGCGAAGACATGGCCGCCCTTCAAGGGGGTCACCCTCCTTTTAAAGGTGACTCTCCCTACTTGCGTCCCCAGTCGTCGCGGGCTGAGTCTTCTCCAACACACTCCAAGGTCCTCCCCCTACGACACGGGGGCTAGGCCCCACGCGTCATGCAAGCTGGTCCAGGGCAGAAGGAGCCAAACCGCCGCGCGCAGGGCATGCAACTGCCCAGCGGTTACAAGCATTCCTCCACTTTCGCCCAGACCAGCGGGTGAAAGGGTGGATAGCCACGCAGTCGGCATGCAACCGCGCCAAGTGGGCGCGCCCCTTCGACTCCAACGCGCCCAGCATGGAGGCCCAGGCCCACGCGTCATGCAACCGGCTCGCCGGTTGCTACGTGCAAGCAACTGCACCGCCACTCGCACCACTACCGCGCCTCCTCGACTGCGGAACCAGTACCGTGACTCGAGGCAATCCTGCGTATGACCCAGCAGTGCCAGCCAGACACGACGGTCAATACGACCAAAGATGGGCCGGCAGTAATGGCGGTGGCAGGCGGGCAGGAGCAGCGGTCACGTCGTCATCCAAGCTTACGTCCCATCCAGGGGCAGCGAGAGAACCCTCTCTCACGGCGTGAAGACGGCGCGCCCGTGTTCCGTTTCTCGAACGGCTCGCACACGAGCAACGGCCACCTCGCGAACCACTCGCCCCATCGCATTAACTCCGCGGTGGGACAGGCGGCGCCTCAGGCAGGAGAAGCAAGCGACGCTTCGCCTTCGCCATAATGACCGCGTCAAAAAAGGTACGCCACGTCATTCGATTTCGTATCCTTTTCCTTTTCCTCTTTCTCTCTCTTGCAACAGGGACCGGGAAAGGGGGATACCACGAAAAGGATCCTTCTCCGTGAAGGAAACAGGCCCCGAGCCTCCCTACTGATCAGAGGTTCAAAGGCTGGCCCCTCGGAGGGGTTCAACGACCGCCTCAGAGCACTTGGGTTCTGCGCCCACTACTGGTCAGAGGTTCGATGGACGGCCCCTCGGAAGGGTTCAACGGTCGCCTCAGGCCACTCGGGCTCCGCGCCCACTACTGATCAGGGGTTCGTAGGCTGGCCCTCGAAGGGTTCACAGTCGCCTCAGACACAGAGTGAGGGATGACCCTGGGTACGTTCGATACATAATCAAGGCTCGGGCTACGCTCCCGAGGTACCCTAGGACATTTCCGAGACCAGCGAGAGCGATCTTGCAACGGAATCCCATCAGAGGGAGGCATCGAGCCCTCGGACCCCGTCAAAAGGGGACCGGGTCCGGCAGATCACCCGCAGGTACTTTTGGAGCGCGCCTCCGGGCCTCTAGCCGACCCCTAACAAATGGGGCACGGGCGTCCACTCGGATTACCCACCAGCAGCTCACCGGAGACACCATGTTCGGCGCCCTCCGAGGGCAACATGGCGCTTCCCTCCTCCTCCTTGCGGAAAGGCGACGCAGGGGCGTATGTAAAAAGTCGAGTCTGTCCTTGGCCGTCCTCTCGCCCTGTGCAGAGGCTCGGGGGCTGCTCTCGCAAACCCGGCTCCGGCCAAACCGTTGACAGCGTCAACATACCAGCCCGAGAACTTGGGACCCGACCGTGCACCCGGGCTACGGCCAGCTCGCATGAGGGAACAACCAGACCAGCCGAAGTGTTGCGAAACGCACTAAGACCTCGAAGGAGTCAAACTACTCCTCCGAGGCCTCGGGGGCTACACCCGGCGGGTGTGCTCGCGCGCACCCACCGGAACAAAATGCAACCAAAAAAGGCTGGTCCCCTTGCAAAAAAGTGCGGCAAAAGCCTCCAAGCGAGTATTAACACTCCCTTCGAGGCTCGGGGGCTACTGTCGGGGACCATAATTTGGGGTACCCTCAAGACTCCTAAATCTCAGCTGGTAACCCCCATCAGCACAAAGCTGCAAAGGCCTGATGGGTGCGATTAAGTCAAGGATCGGTCCATTCGAGGGACGCGATCACGCCTCGCCCGAGCCCAGCCTCGGGCAAGGGCAGCCGACCCCGGAGGATCTACGTCTCGCCCGAGGACCCCCTCCAGCAACGGACACACCTTCGGCTCGCCCGAGGCCCAGTCTTCACCAAGAAGCAACCTTGGCCAAATCGCCACGCCAACCGACCAAATCGCAGGGGCATTTAATGCAAAGGTGGCCTGACACCTTTATCCTGACGCACGCCCTCCAGTTGACAGAGCCGAAGTGACCGCAGTCACTTCGCCGCTCCACTAACCGGTCTGACAAGAGGATAGCACCGCTCCGACTGCTGAGCCACTCGACAGAGTGAGGCTAACAGCAGCCAAGTCCGGCCTCAGGCGTCATAGGAAACTCCGCTTCGCCCGACCCCAGGGCTCGGACTCGGGCTCAGCCCCGGAAGACGATGAACTCCGCTTCGCCCGACCCTAGGGCTCGGACTCGGGCTCAGCCCTGGAAGACGACGAACTCCGCTCCGCCCGACCCCAGGGCTCGGACTCGGGCTCAGCCCCGGAAGACGACGAACTCCGCTCCGCCCGACCCCAGGGCTCGGACTCGGGCTCAACCCCGGAAGACGACGAACTCCGCTCCGCCCGACCCCAGGGCTCGGACTCGGGCTCGGCCCCGAAAGACGACGAACTCCGCTTCGCCCAACCCCAGGGCTCGGACTCGGGCTCAGCCTCGGAAGACGACGAACTCCGCTCTGCCCGACCCCAGGGCTCGGACTCAGGCTCGGCCCCGGAAGACGACGAACTCCGCTTCGCCCGACCCCAGGGCACGGACTCGGGCTCAGCACCGGAAGACGACGAACTCCGCTTCGCCCGACCCCATGGCTCGGACTCGGGCTCAGCCCCGAAGGATGACGAACTCCGCTTCGCCCGACCCAGGGCTCGGACTCCGCCCTGGCCTTAGCCGACGGTCTCCGCCTTGTCCGACCCGGGGGCTCGGACTCGACCTCGACCTTGGAAGACAGACTCGACCTCGACCTTGGAAGACAGACTCGACCTCGACCTCGGAGGAGCCTCCACCTCGCCCAACCTAGGGCACGGACCGACCACGTCAACAGGAGGCGCCATCATTACCCTACCCCGAGCTGACTCAGGCTACGGGGAACAAGACCGGCGTCCCATCTGGCTCGCTCCACTATACGAGTAATGATGGCGCCCCACACGCTCCATGACGATGGCGGCTCTCAGCCCCCTTACGGAAGCAAGAGGACGTCAGCAAGGACTCGACAGCCCCGACAGCTGTCATTCCGCCAGGCTCCAGCACTCCCCGACGGCCACGACACTACACGAACTGGGTGCCAAAACCTCTCCGGCTGCCACGATGACATGTACTTAGGGCGCTAGCTCTCCTCCGCTAGACACGTTAGCACACTGCTACACCCCCTATTGTACATCTGGATCCTCTCCTTACGCCTATAAAAGGGAGGTCCAGGGCCCTCTTACAGAGGGTTGGCCGCGCGGGGAAGGACGGGACGGCGCTCGCGCAAGGCCGCTCGCTCCCTCCCGCGTGGACGCTTGTAACCCTATACTGCAAGCGCACCCGACCTGGGCGCGGGGCTAACACGAAGGCTGTGGGTTCCACCTCCCACGCCTGTCTCCCTCCGGCTGCTTTTCCCCCCTTCGCGTTCCGCCTCGCGCCGACCCATCTGGGCTGGGGCACGCGGCGACAATTCACTCGTCGGTCCAGGGACCCCCCCGGTTTTCGAAACGCCGACAGCAGACTACCATTGCTGTCTTAATAAGTAGTAGAAACTTGTACAAAATATAAATGAAATTGTAGTTTCAAAATATACCAGTTGACTCGAAACCTGTTCTGTAGCCACAGGCGGAGTCTCTACCACCACGGTGACCAAACTGGCCAGCGCACCCACCTCTCTTACTTTGGTGCAGTGGAGGCCCTGAGGGTGGGGCAGAGGGACCGCCGCCCCGAGCCCCCAATTATATAGGGCCCCGAACTAGTTATACATTCAGTAATTAGACTATCAGACACAATAACTTAATAGTGAAATGTTAAATAATTAGTAGCCACAGAGTGTTCACAACCCGGTCGTATTTAAAAATGTTAAAAGAACTTTTAAGATAATACTATAATATGTATCTTTTTATTTATTTATTGCTTGGTATGAATATTTTTAGATATGTCTTGAGTTTATATATTGGTACTATTTTTATATAGCAATAGTTTAATGGACCTCTATTTTAAATTTGCTCTGAACCCCTAAAACCTCGGGTCCGCCGCTGCTTTGGTGATCCCTTCCTCTGTCCATGGTCGCCAAGGGGATTCCACTTTGGTGATTTCTGCCTCTATGGCTGTCTGAGCCTTGCGAAAAGAACGGCGTCGAAATCTGCAACCCCCACCCCCCGGCCCGGAGAAAGCCACGCCGACTGCTAGTTTAAAGTGGTCTTGTCCGCTTTGAGCTGCTGGCCTGGCAGCGCTTTCTGTTTGCTGTTGTTTTCTCCGCATTGGCTTCTCGCTGAAGGCGAAAGGGAGGCCAGCGCGCGTGCTGGGCTTGTTTCACTGACGGTGTCGTCGAAGGCCACACACACACAGAGTCAGAAACAGCAGCTGGTTTTACAAAAGGAGAGGCCCGCCCGGCCGCTGTCCAGTCACTGCACTGTTGCAGCATGTGCAGGCTGCAAGCCGTCATGCTGGCCATCACTGGGTCTGAGGAATCAGAGAACGCGCCTGTTTTCAGAGGGAAACGGTCTTGAAACGCAAGTCAGGAGGGCAGGAACATGCAGGTCAGGTATCCCTCCCTTTCACCCACCCTCTGTGCAACGTCAATGGAGAAGAAGAACAAGTAAAGGCGCACACCTGGATTGCCCTCTGAAATCCTGCAGAAGACAAAGGAAAAAAAACCTTCTGATCTAAGGCTCAGAGAGAGAGAGAGAGAGAGAGAGAGAGAGAGAGAGATGTTTAACTGTTTCTACAATGATGAAGGGATGATGGGTTGGTTGGTTTGCCAATCTGGAGCGACTACTACCAAAGGAGAAGAGAAGGGAACTTCTTTTCTTTTCTTTTTTCTTTACACCTGCCGTCGTCTCCCCCTTCCAATGTGCCATTCCGTCGCCGCCCATCAGAGAAGTGCTGGATTTATTATTTTATTTACAGCGTGCGATTGACTTGACCTCGGCAGAAGCTTCCCTCGTTCACCACGTGCGCGCATGTATACAGTATACGTGAGAGAGCCACACGGCTGCCCTGCTGCCTGCATCTAGTTAATTCTCTTGATAGCCGTGTGGTAGTCGCAGTAGCAGCAGCAGTAGTGTCGTACTCTTCTAATATAAACACACCAGAACAAGTCAGATGGCTTTGTTTTTTTTTTCTTTTTGCCAAGTGTCAATCCTGATACGTGCAGACAAAAACCAGTGCATATTTGTAAGCACACAGAGAAACCTTGAGCCAGAGTCAGCTGCTGCTACCATTACACAGAGATCGATCTTAGGCCCCGACCCCGTTGTGCTCGATCACGAGCTTGCTTGTCGCGGTGCGAGACAAGTACTCCCAAAAAAATATGCTGTGAAATCACATCTGATGCTTCGAGTCGTCTAATCACTCGCTTGTCAAACGTTCAGACAAAAAAAAGGCTGTACAGATATAAATAATCACGGGAGTAGTACAGTATAATTTTAGGGTCAGATCCAATGATTGGCTACGGCAAGCAGGCTGTGAGATCCGTGCAGCCGAGGCATGGGCGTGAGCGGCGTGCAGGGAACAATCGTGTAATGGTGGCAGTCGCAGGGCATGGAGAAAAACTAGGGGATTTTAATTTCCAATCTTCTGAACCTCGTCGAAACGCATTTCAGAGACCTTAGTATGGGTCTACAGGTGACTGTTGTCATACTATGTTTTATATATGTTAATGAGTACTCTCTCCTCCGTTCTTTTTTATTTACGTGGTTTAGTTTAAAAATAAACTAGTAGACGGCAAATATTCAAGTACGAGGAGGTAGTATATCATTGCCTTATTCTCGAGAAATGCACTTTAGAAGGAATACATTAGTTCTACACCGGTGGTAGAGGTCTCTTTCTACCATGACATATCTGTTATACCCTGTTTGGACGTAGATATTGGTGCACAGAACTGGGAATTGGAACCAGCTTTCCTGAATTCTGTTGTTTGGTTGCACGTGTAATTGAGATTCAGAATCAGAGAGCCAATTTTGTGGCATTGGACTACAAATAGAAACTCTCCCTCCCAATTCAGATTATCACTCCTCTGTATTGCGTGGAGTTAAACCACCCAATTCCAAACTCCAATATAGTGACATCCAAATAATAGAATTGGAATTGCATCTCATTTCAATATCATGTCTGATTTGATATTGAAACCAATTTAATTCCATGCCCTTCAGTACCGACATCCAAACGGAGCATTAGCTAATTGAGGGATGTGTTTTTGCGGTGGCATTAACATCGGGGAGGGGGCGGTTCATTGGATCCTCAGGGGCAGGTGACTTGATTGTGACACCATTAGGGTTGTCGACGTGTTTGTGGTAGCAAGGACCTCCTCACTCGGCTTCAAAACTTCGACAGGGTGCTTTAGCTCAAAGGTCCTCATAGGGGTTGGACTTGTGTTGATGTCAGAGTAGACAGTCCATCTGCTATTGTGTTCACTACCATAGAGATATGTCTATATTCTATGATATCAAATGAGAGTTGTAACCTTTTAACCTTCATAGCATAGGCTGCCAACTCATCGACATTGCACGCGTAGATCCCTCGGACATGGTTAACCAACGACCAATTGAGAGTCACCGACCAATAGTTGGAGGATCTTGAGGAAGATGGCGATTTGCAAGCTCGCTATAAGCGCTTCATACTCGATCATGTTGGTGGTGGCACGGAATAGAAGACAACATAC
This sequence comes from Zea mays, assembly GCF_902167145.1. Taxonomy (NCBI): domain Eukaryota; kingdom Viridiplantae; phylum Streptophyta; class Magnoliopsida; order Poales; family Poaceae; genus Zea; species Zea mays. Next base: position 8,021,703 of record NC_050100.1, read on the forward strand.
ATAATGGATCTACCTCGCTTGTTAGGGAGTTTGGGAGGAAGCCTGCACTAACGCTTTCGCGCTGGCTGGATGTGTCGAAAGACAATATGTCCAATGTCCTTCACCAGTGTTGGTTCAGACTCGTCCTAAGCGGCTCCTAACCCTAGGCCAGTATGCTCAATGAGGCCCACTTGCCATGAAGCTAGCAGCTCTTAACTGGGTGAGGAGGGACAAAATGGAGATCAAACTCTGCTAGCTTAGTAGTCGTTAGCAAAGCGCTCAATCGTGTGTTGGTTATGCAGCACAACATTTAGGGAAAAGGATGTAACCAATGAGACTGGGTGTGTTTGAAAATGTCGGGGACCATAATTAGGGGTACCCTCAAGACTCCTAAATCTCAGCTGGTAACCCCCATCAGCACAAAGCTGCAAAGGCCTGATGGGTGCGATTAAATCCAGGATCGGTCCATTCGACGGACGCGATCACACCTCGCCCGAGCCCAGCCTCGGGCAAGGGCAGCCGACCTGGGAGGATTCACGTCTCGCCCGAGGACCCCCTCCAGCAACGGACACACCTTCGGCTCACCCGAGGCCCAGTCTTCACCAAGAAGCAACCTTGGCCAAGTCGCCACGCCAACCGACCGAATTACAGGGGCATTTAATGCAAAGGTGGTCTGACACCTTTATCCTGACGCGCGCCCTCCAGTCGACAGAGCCGAAGTGACCGTAGTCACTTCGCCGCTCCACTGACCGGCCTGACAAGGGGACAGCGCCGCCTGCGTCGCCCCGACTGCTGTGCCACTCGACAGAGTGAGGCTGTCAGCAACCAAGTCCGGTCTCAGGCGCCATAGGAAACTCTGCTTCGCCCGACCCTAGGGCTCGGACTCGGGCTCAGCCCCGGAAGACGACGAACTCCGCTTCGCCCGACCCCAGGGCTCGGACTCGGGCTCAGCCCCGGAAGACGACGAACTCCGCTTCGCCCGACCCCAGGGCTCGGACTCGGGCTCAGCCCCGGAAGACGGCGAACTCCGCTTCGCCCGACCCCAGGGCTCGGACTCAGCCCCGGAAGATGACGAACTCCGCTTCGCCCGACCCCAGGGCTCGAACTCGGGCTCAGCCCCGGAAGACGACGAACTCCGCTTCGCCCGACCCCAGGGCTCGGACTCGGGCTCAGCCCCGGAAGACGACGAACTCCGCTTCGCCCGATCCCAGGGCTCGGACTCGGGCTCAGCCCCGGAAGACGACGAACTCCGCTTCGCCCGACCCCAGGGCTCAGACTCGGGCTCAGCCCCAGAAGACGACGAACTCCGCTTCGCCCGACCCCGAGGCTCGGACTCGACCTCGGCCTTGAGAGACAGACTCGACCTCAACCTCGGAGGAGCCTCTGCCCCGCCCAACTCAGGGCTCGGACCGACCACGTCATAGGAGGCGCCATCATTACCCTACCCCAAGCTGACTCAGGCTACGGGGGACAAGACTGGCGTCCCATCTGGCTCGCTCCGCTAAACAAGTGATGATGGCGCCCCACATGCTCTATGACGACGGCGGCTCTCCGCCCCCTTACGAAAGCAAGAGGACGTCAGCAAGGACTCGACAGCCGCGACAGCTGTCCTTCCACAAGGCTCTAGCACTCCTTCGACGGCCACGACACCACACGAACTGGGTGCCAAAACCTCTCCGGCTGCCACGATGGCATGTACTTAGGGCGCTAGCTCTCCTCCGCTAGACACGTTAGCACACTGCTACACCCCCCTTGTACACATGGATCCTCTCCTTACGCCTATAAAAGGGAGGTCCAGGGCCCTCTTACAGAAGGTGGGCCGCGCGGGGAAGGACGGGACGGCGCTCGCGCAAGGCCGCTCGCTCCCTCCCACGTGGACGCTTGTAACCCCCTACTGCAAGCGCACCCGACCTGGGCGCGGGGCTAACACGAAGGCCGCGGGTTCCACCTCCCACGCCTGTCTCCCTCCGACTTCTTCCCCCCTTCGCGTTCCGTCTCGCACCGACCCATCTGGGCTGGGGCACGCGGCGACAATTTACTCGTCGGTCCAGGGACCCCCCCGGGGTCGAAACGCCGACAGTTGGCGCGCCAGGTAGGGGCCTGCTGCGTGTTGACGAACAGCTTCCTGTCAAGCTCCAGATGGGCAGTCTCCAGCAACCTCTCCAGCCCGGGACAGTGCTCCGTTTCGGGAGTCTTGAGTTCATGTCCCTCGACGGCAGCTACGATATGATACTCCTTCTCCCGCCGTGCGACAGCGATAATGGCGGTCGACAACCCGCCCGCCGGCGGCGAAATTGACGACGCCTTCCCCACGTGGTGGAAGGACGACATTCAGGCTTGTCCCGTCCCCTCCCCCGCCGACGGAGGAGGAGGCGGGGCAACCAAGGCCAAGCAGGAGGCGACACCTCGTCGGCTGTCGAGCGAGTCGACGGCACCGGCGCCCCAACGGAGAGCGCGTCAGGCATCGACCTCGCGTCTGAGACGAAGACGAGCGTCGTCTCCCCGCAACACACCAACCTCAAGCAAACGGACGACGCCAGCACGCTCGCGAAGGACTTGCTGGGCGTCACCCTCGTACCTGAGACGACGGTGCAGTCAGCCCCTGACGTGACTTCGCCACCGCCCGTCGACCAAGAGGTACCGACCGATTCCCATCTCGCGCCTTTTGGATTCGGCCTCGACCCACCAAGCGACTCCGCTTCGGTGGATATTCTCATAGAGGCGAGTCCAAACCCTCTGGGGTATCGTATGCGGTCACCCTGGGACCGGCTGACGACCGTCTCGACCTACTGGTCCTCGGGGTCCGAGGAAGATGGCGAGCCCGACTTCTGTTGGGATTTCTCCGGACTTGGTAACCCCAGTGCCATACGGGACTTCATGACCGCATGCGACTACTGCCTTTTCGACTGTTCCGACGGTAGCCGCAGCCTCGGCGACGAGGACTGCGGCCCAAGTCATGAATGTTTCCACGTCGATCTAGGGGGTCCCGGCGAAGGCAACCATCTTGGTATACCGGAGAACGGTGATCCCCCTAGGCCTATGCCTCGCGTTGACATCCTTCGGGAGCTAGCTGTGGTCCCCGTCCCGGCGGGGGGGGGGGGGGGTCATGACCCATAGCTCAAGCAAATCCGCGAGATGCAGGCCAGGCTCGACGAGGGAGCAGGAATGGGTGGGCCAACCTCCGGCCGGAGAAGCGCGTCATCTCCCCCAGGGCATCAAGCACCGCATCGCCGACGATGTCAGGGTAAGGCCGCCACCGGTTTCCAGTCGAGTCGGCCAAAACCTGGCCGCAGCGGCAATACTTCTCCGTGCGATGCTGGAGCCATCAACCACCGAGGGGCGGCGTATCCAGGGAGAGCTCAAGAACCTCCTGGAGGATGCCGCGGTCCGACGGGCCGAGAGCTCCGCCTCCCGAAGGCAGGGGTACCCCTCGGAACCTCGCGCCGCGACTTCCCGATTCATGCGGGAAGCCTCGGTCCACACCGGGCGCACGCGCAACACAGCGCCTGCGGCCCCGGGTCGCCTCGGCAACGAGCACCATCACCGCAACCGTCGGGCCCACCTCGACGAGAGGGTATGCCGAGGCTACCACCCCAGGTGTGTGGGACGCTACGATAGCGGGGAGGATCGGAGTCCTTCGCCCGAACCACCCGGTTTGCAGGCTTTCAGCCGCGCCATACGACGAGCGCCGTTCCCGACCCGGTTCCGAACCCCGACTACTATCACAAAGTACTCGGGGGAGACGAGACCGGAACTGTGGCTCGCGGACTATCGGCTGGCCTGCTAATTGGGTGGAACGGACGATGATAATCTCATCATCCGCAACCTCCCCCTGTTCCTCTCCGACACCGCTCGAGCCTGGCTGGAGCACCTGCCTCCGGGGCAGATCTCCAACTAGGATGACCTGGTCCAAGCCTTCGCCGGCAATTTCCAAGGCACGTACGTGCGCCCTGGAAACTCCTGGGATCTCCGAAGCTGCCGCCCAGCAGCCGGGAGAGCCTCTCCGGGACTACATCCGGCGATTCTTGAAGTAGCGCACCGAGCTGCTCAACGTCACCGATTTGGATGTCATCGGCGCGTTCCTCGCCGGCACCACTTGCCTCGACCTGGTGAGCAAGCTGGGTCGCAAGACCCCCACCAGGGCGAGCGAGCTGATGGACATCGCCACCAAGTTCGCCTCTGGCCAGGAGGCGGTTGAGGCCATCTTCCGGAAGGACAAGCAGCCCCAGGGCCGCCCACCGGAAGATGTTCCCGAGGCATCAACTCAGCGCGGCACCAAGAAGAAAGGCAAGAAGAAGTCGCAAGCAAAACGCGACGCCGCCGACGCGGACCTTGTCGCCGCCGCCGAGTACAAGAACCCTCGGAAACCTCCCGGGGGTGCCAACCTCTTTGACAAGATGCTCAAGGAGCCGTGCCCCTATCATCAGGGGCCCGTCAAGCACACCCTTGAGAAGTGCGCCATGCTTCGGCGCCACTTTCACAAGGCCGGGCCACCCGCGGAGGGTGGCAAGGCTCTCGACGACGATAAGGAGGAAGATCGCAAGGCAGGAGAGTTCCCCGAGGTCCGCGACTGCTTCATGATCTACGGTGGGCAAGTGGCAAATGCCTCGGCTCGGCACCGCAAGCAAGAGCGTCGGGAGGTCTACTCGGTAAAGGTGGCGGCGCCAGTTTACCTAGACTGGTCCGACAAGCCCATCACCTTCGACCAGGGTGACCATCGCGACCATGTGCCGAGCCCGGGGAAATACCCGCTCGTTGTCGACCCCATCATCGGCAACGTCAGGCTCACCAAGGTCCTCATGGACGGAGGCAGCAGCCTCAACATCATCTACGCCGAGACCCTCGGGCTCCTGCGGATCGATCTGTCCTCGGTCCGGACGGGCGCTGCGCCTTTCCATGGGATCATCCCTGGGAAGCGCGTCCAACCCCTCGGACAACTTGATCTACCCGTCTGCTTTGGGACACCCTCCAACTTTCGAAGGGAGACCCTCACGTTCGAAGTGGTCGGGTTTTGAGGAACCTACCACACAGTGCTGGGGAGGCCATGCTACGCCAAGTTCATGGCCGTCCCCAACTACACCTACCTCAAGCTCAAGATGCCAGGCCCCAACGGGGTCATCACCGTCGGCCCCACGTACCGACACGCGTACGAATGCGACGTGGAGTGCGTGGAGTACGCCGAGGCCCTCGCCGAATCTGAGGCCCTCATCGCCGACCCGGAGAGCCTCTCTAGGGAGGCGCCAGACGTGAAGCGCCACGCCGACAACTTCGAGCCAGCGGAGACGGTTAAGTCTGTCCCTCTCGACCCCTGCAACAACGCCTCCAAGCAGATCCGGATCAGCTCCGAGCTCGACCCCAAATAGGAAGCAGTGCTCGTCGACTTCCTCTGCGCAAACGCCGATGTTTTCACGTGGAGTCCCTCGGACATGCCCGGCATACCGAGGGAAGTCGCCGAGCACTCGCTGGATATCCGAGCTGGAGCCCGACCCGTGAAGCAGCCTCTGCGCCGATTCGACGAAGAAAAGCGCAGAGCCATAGGCGAGGAGATCCACAAGCTAATGGCGGCAGGGTTCATCAAAGAGGTATTCCATCCCGAATGGCTTGCCAACCCTGTGCTTGTGAGAAAGAAAGGGGGAAATGGCGGATGTGTGTAGACTACACTGGTCTAAACAAAGCATGTCCGAAAGTTCCCTACCCTCTGCCTCGCATCGATCAAATCGTGGATTCCATTGCTGGGTGCGAAACCCTGACTTTCCTCGATGCCTACTCAAGGTATCACCAGATCAGGATGAAAGAGTCCGACTAGCTCGCGACTTCTTTCGTCACACCCTTTGGCATGTACTGCTATGTTACCATGCCGTTTGGCTTGAGGAATGCGGGTGCAACGTACCAGTGGTGCATGAACCATGTGTTCGGTGAACACATTGGCCGAACGGTCGAGGCCTACGTCGATGACATCGTAGTCAAGACGAGGAAAGCCTCCGACCTCCTTTCTGACCTTGAAGCGACATTCTGATGTCTCAAGGCGAAAGGTGTAAAACTCAATCTCGAGAAGTGTGTCTTCGGAGTCCCCCGAGGCATGCTCTTGGGGTTCATCGTCTCCGAGCGGGGCATCGAGGCCAACCCGGAGAAGATCGCGGCCATCACCAGCATGGGGCCCATCAAGGACTTGAAAGGCGTACAAAGGGTCATGGGATGCCTCGCGGCTCTGAGCCATTTCATCTCGCGCCTCGGTACCGCCTCTTAAGGAAGGCCAAGTGCTTCGCTTGGACCCCTGAGGCCGAAGAAGCCCTCGGGAACCTGAAGGCGCTCCTCACGAATGCGCCCATCTTGGTGCCCCCCGCTGCCGGAGAAGCCCTCTTGATCTACGTCGCCGCTACCACTCAGGTGGTTAGCGCCGCGATTATGGTTGAGAGACGAGAAGAGGGGCATGCATTGCCCGTCCAGAGGCCAGTCTACTTCATCAGTGAGGTACTGTCCGAGACCAAGATTCGCTACCCACAAATTCAGAAGCTGCTGTACGCGGTGATCCTGACGCGGCAAAAGTTGCGACACTACTTCGAGTCTCATCCGGTAACTATGGTGTCATCCTTCCCCCTGGGGGAGATCATCCAGTCCCGAGAGGCCTCGGGTAGAATTGCAAAGTGGGCGGTGGAGATCATGGGCGAGACGATCTCGTTCGCCCCTCGGAAAGCCATCAAGTCCCAGGTCTTAGTGGACTTTGTGGCCGAATGGGTCGACACCCAGCTCCCAACAGCTCCGATCCAACCGGAACTCTGGACCATGTTTTTCGACGGGTCGCTGATGAATACGGGGGCAGGCGCGGGCCTGCTCTTCATCTCGCCCCTTGGGAAGCACCTACGCTACGTGCTACGCCTCCACTTCCCGGCGTCCAACAACGTGGCTGAGTACGAGGCTCTGGTCAACGGGTTGCGAATCGCCATCGAGCTAGGGGTTCGACGCCTTGACGCTCGCGGTGACTCGCAGCTCGTCATCGACCAAGTCATGAAGAACTCCCACTGCCGCGACCCGAAGATGGAAGCCTACTGCGATGAGGTTCGACGCCTGGAAGACAAGTTCTACGGGCTTGAGCTCAACCACATCGCCCGACGCTACAACGAGACTGCGGACGAGCTGGCTAAGATAGCCTCGGGGCGAACAACGGTTCCCCCGGACGTATTCTCCCGAGACCTGCATCAACCCTCTGTGGCGGAACTGCCCGAATTATTCCAACTTAAGTGCCTGAGTCCTGCCTTAGAGGCTAGACCACACTTAAATGGGAATAACCCGTCAATCCCTCGGATCTAGTCCGACACGACCACTGACAGGATCAAGTACCACAATCTCACTCGATGGTGAGTCACAGAGCAAATACAATAAAGCATAAAACCATGCATGTGAGAGTATTAGATTATTACATCATCATCATCAGAGTTTTTGCAAAAGTGACCATCATTGTTCTAAGTGCAGCGGAAATAAACTACGGTAAATAAACAGAGAGATGGGGAAGCCTGCCCCCTCACTCCTCATGCTCCTCCTCAGCCGAGGCGGGGTCCCACTCAACAGTCCAACCCGGTGGTAAGGTGGACGGCCAAGTCACTCCAGCAACCATGTCCTCCAGAGAACCTGTAAAATTATGCCACAAGCAAGGCTGAGTATGCTAATACTCAGCTAGACTTACCCGGTGTGAGGAGTCTACTCCTCTATCTCTAGACATGCAGCTATTTGGCTGTGGGGTTTGGTTGCCAAAAGCACTAGCTGAGTTTCTAAATCAAGTTTTTAACTTTGTCAAAATTAAGTGTGACTCTCTTAAGGCTAAAAGTGTACTATCTACTCATACATGGTATCAAACATATTTAGCAATCAACATCTTATATCAACTCATCATATTTCCACTTGTTACTCAATGCAGTACAATGGATCAAGCAGTCTCATTAGCTGTGAGAAGCAGACGATTCGAATCGAGTTTTTATCCTTGCAAGGTAAACCTAAACACACGATATGGAGAGGCACTCCGTCCCCACACACATCAACCGTCCCCATCGATTCCCCGTCAGCAGATCAGGGCTCACCGCCTTGGCGTACAATGCCCCACTGACCCCGACTGGCCGTCGTGCAGTGACCGCACTTGTACCCACCATAACCGGAATGGGAGACTACGTCTCAGGTCGCGTGAGGGGTAAAGTCCACTGCCAGGTTCAATCAGGTACTAGGCTTACCGATTTACCATATTTCTCGGCATATGTTTAGTACGTTCAAACGCTTGACACAGGTATCCGCACGTTAATCCTTATTCCCATTTTACCTCGTAGACCACGTATCCCCATGGATCCGTGTCCACCAACCAACTATCAATGTGATAAGAAAAGTGGGTACAATCAATTCCTGATCTCACGCGAGTGCTAGAAAAATCACTCGTCTTCTACCGAGATCCTAATTAAATAAAGCAGCTACTCGACCTAGCATACTAGTATTCATCTCAACAAGGAATCCTGAGTTCATGCAACTAGGGTTTCAGTCAACTCCTACACTTAAGTGCACATTACAAGCCTACAAACAATAAGTATAGCAAAATAGCATAAATAACAGGTTATGCATAAACCGGGGCTTGCCTTCCAAAGCAGTGGCAGACAGGTCCTCTGGTGCAGGCTCGGGTGCTGGATCTGGGGCTACCTCCTGAGCAGCTCCTTGCTCCGGCACGAGGATGTACTCTCCGTCAGCAAGGTTACAGTCTATCGAAATGCAATGAACATGTATGTCATGATTATGCAGGATTTAATAATATTATGCTAAACAGAACTGGGTTAAGAAGTAACTTAGGGTTTCTTAGTCATGCGGGGCTTCCAGTGGGTTAGGCTTATTACTCTCTAGGCTTGGGTTTTTAGTGAAGATAACATAGTGGATTGGTATTGTCTTGATACATTTTAGTGGACAGATTACAAAGGTTTTAGGATGACATTAATTTACATTATTCATTTTCCTTACTTTAACTCCCATTTAGGGTTTCTAGTGTAGGTTTGAACTACGACAGTGTTTTAATAATTTTCAAAAATTCTGTAAAAATTACAGTGGATTGCCATTGGTCACTATAGCCCATCCTAGGAATTTGGGGCTCAAAATAAAAGGTTAAGCTTTAGACAAAATAACAAAGGTGGTGTAAAATGGGCCACTTAACACTACACCTCCTCACTAGAGGTGAGTTTCTTCCTAAAGGTTATTTTTGTTGGGATCTAACAGTAATGCTAAACCTCTGTGCCAAAATTCACAGAAAGTTAATTGGTGATTATTTAGTTGTGATTTTCTAAAGTTTAATGATAAAAAGGTGCCTATAACTAACTTGTCATTTGAAAAATATCAAACAACAGATTTTGTATTTTTCCTATGTTCATAATAACCAAACATTAGTTATCCTAAGGTTTGAGGGGTTTTCACCTTAGGGTTATTTTTGTAGGGTTTTTCTAAGTTTCCCTGGTTTTCTAAAAATAAAAGGGATCCTAATTATTTTATACTAAACCAGGGTATGATAGATTTTTCCAGTGAACTTTATTGAATAAGTACCCTAATAAAAATAGAGGCGCCCTCTGTTTCATTATTTAATTTATATTTTCTATTTTTCTTAACCTTAAGTATATTGCAAAATAAGTAGTAAAAACTAACTTAATGGAGTGGACAGAGAGGTTTAACATTTTTATTTGGGTTAGCAGGTAGATACAAACTTCTCAAAATTTTTCTAACCCCAGTCAATTAGTGCAACTAATTTTTGCCCTATTATTGAGCTTTTGGCCAAAACTATAATTAAATCAGAGCTTTAAAGTTTTCTATAGAACATAGGGGGTTTTATATTTTTCTTAAGTATGTTACATTATTTATAGTCTGACAAAATTGGTTTGACCAAATTTGGATGAACTAAACAGAAGTTATGAATTTTTTAAAGTCTCTGTTCAAATTAAAACAGATTTAAATAAGAGTTTCCTGGAAAAACAATTTACACCGAGGCCCCTGGGTTTAAACTGAATCAACCTTCGCAAATCTACCCTCGCGCCACTATTCCCCTGTGTCTCTGACATTTCACAAGACCCCCTGACCTTCTCTCCCTCTCACCCGCAGCCCTTCCCCTTACGCAAACAGTAACCGCGGGAAAGAAAGGGTGGCGCGGCTTACCGGCGGCGAGGGAGGTCCGGCGAAGGGTGGTGTTGGCTCGGGGAGACTCTGGCGGTCACGTCGAGGTACGGCTTGACGTCAGGGATGGCCGGAATCGCCCGGTCCACGCGCGCAGGCGGGTGTTCTCGTCGGCGGCGAGTGTACCGGCCAAACCACGGCGAACTGGTTCAATCCAAGGGCACGGTGAGCTTCACGGGGTAACGTAGTGACCGTGTGCACAAGGAATCGAAGGATGGTTGAGTGGATTACCCGGTCCACGTACTCCGGCGGGGTTGAGAGCTCCGGCGAGCGTGGACTGGCCTCTCCGGCGAAGCAAACTCTGATTCCTTGCTCGGGGAGCTTCACGGAGGTGTGCACAGTCTTCTCCGAGGGCTGGACGGAGTTGGGAAAGGCTCCACTGGCCGGTCTACGGTGACAGAGGGATTGGGCGGCCGTGGACACGCTGCGCACGGGCAAACGGCGGCGAGCTGGACTCCGGTGAGGTTTGAGGGTGCGCGGAAGAGTGCGGTCGAAGTCTGGGAGGGTTTTATAGGCGCGGGCGCGGGCCATGGCGCTGCCTTGGCTCGGGCGCGGCGCTGGGCATGCGGGGGCGCGCGAGAGCGTGCTCTGGCGTGGGCAGAAAGCGTCGAACACGTGGAGGTGTGTTTCTTCCATTGTTCAAACGTCTCCAGAGATCGCAAACATGCGAATCTTGCCATGAATCCGGCGCAAACCTCTTCCTGGCACCTAGGGCTATCTCACATGTGTGAGTTCCAATGGAGGATACGCCCTAGATCAGGAGATAGACGGGCGCCAAATCTGGCTTGTCTCACTGCCCACCTCGCGACAAAACTGATGCCAAATCCTGTCAAACGTCCAAGTCTCGGTTTCCACTTTTTCCAGGGGGTGCCTTAGGTGGTATACCACATTTTTGGTATAGAACCTAAGTGGTTTTGGTGCCATCTTTAAGGTGAACACGGTTGGTCTTTGGATTAGGGTTAGAATTTGACTTAGAGGGAAATAGAGAGCTCTAGCTCTCTCTCCACTTGGAGATTTGAATTGGGGTTTCTCCAGGGGTCTTTTTGCAATATTTCCCTCCCCTAATGATGGTTACAAGGTTAGTTAAGGTTTGGGTAAAAATTACTCATGCTTTGCACACTTGTTCGCTCTCTTTCCCCTCTCACCTAGGGTTTTGGGAGATAGGGTTTAAGAGAGGTCTAGTCTAGGGTTCTTCCCCCCTCTCCCTTCAAGGTAGTAAAGGTACAAAGATTTGAGTAATGCTTCTTAGGTCATTGGCAACTTGATTAGCACATGATCTCCAAAGTTCTTATGTGTTGCCCTAAGCCTTTACCCCATATAACTCACAGTCCTTAGTGTCAAGGTGTGCTCTAGCCAAGGTAACACCTGGGGTGTTACACCCTCCGTCAAGACCGACGACACGCCCGAGCCCGAGAATGCCTCGGCCCAGCCCGAGGCACCCTCGGCTCAGTCCGAGGCGTCCTCGGCTCCGCCCGAGGTACCCTCGGCCCCCGAGGGTGAGGCACTGCGCGTCAAGGAGGAGCGGAGCGAGGTCACGCCTAATCGAAACTGGCAGACCCCGTACCTGCAATATCTCCACCGAGGAGAGCTACCCCCCGACCGAGCCGAAGCTCGGCGGTTGGCGCGGCGCGCTAAGTCGTTCGTCTTGCTGGAAGACGAGAAGGAGCTCTACCACCGTAGCCCCTCGGGCATCCTCCAGCGATGCATTTCCATCGCCGAAGGCCAGGAGCTCTTACAAGAGATACACTCGGGGGCTTGCGGCCATCACGCAGCACCTCGAGCCCTTGTTGGAAACGCCTTCCGACAAGGTTTCTACTGGCCGACGGCGGTGGCCGACGCCACTAGAATTGTCCGCACCTGCGAAGGGTGTCAGTTCTACGCGAGGCAGACCCACCTGCCCGCTCAGGCTCTGCAGACCATACCCATCACCTGGTCGTTCGCTGTGTGGGGTCTGGACCTCGTCGGCCCCTTGCAGAAGGCACCCGGGGGCTAAACGCACCTATTGGTCGCCATCGACAAATTCTCCAAGTGGATCGAGGTCCGACCCCTAAACAGCATCAGGTCCGAACAGGCGGTGGCGTTCTTCACCAACATCATCCATCGCTTTGGGGTCCCGAACTCCATCATCACCGACAACGGCACCCAGTTCACCGACAGAATGTTCCTGGACTTCTGCGAGGATCACCACATCCAGGTGGACTGGGCCGTTGTGGCTCACCCCATGACGAATGGGCAAGTAGAGCGTGCTAACGGCATGATCCTACAAGGGCTCAAGCCGCGGATCTACAACGACCTCAACAAGTTCGGCAAACGATGGATGAAGGAGCTCCCCTCGGTGGTCTGGAGTCTGAGGACGACGCCGAGCCGAGCCACGGGCTTCACACCGTTCTTTCTAGTCTATGGGGCCGAGGCCATCTTGCCCATAGACTTAGAATACGGTTCCCCGAGGAGGAGGGCCTACGCCGACCAAAGCAATCGAGCTAATCGAGAAGACTCGCTGGACCAGCTAGAGGAGGCTCGGGACATGGCCTTACTACACTCGGCGCGGTACCAGCAGTCCCTGCGACGCTACCACGCCCGAGGGGTTCGGTCCCGAGACCTCCAGGTGGGCGACCTGGTGCTTCGGCTGCGACTAAGACGCCCGAGGGCGACACAAGCTCACGCCTCCCTGGGAAGGGCCGTTCGTCGTCACTAAGGTTCTGAAGCCCGGAACATACAAGCTGGCCAACAGTCAAGGCGAGGTCTACAGCAACGCTTGGAACATCCAACAGCTACGTCGCTTCTACCCTTAAGATGCTTCCAAGTTATTCGTACACCTCGTTCACACATAAAGTCTGGTCGTCAAGGAAGGGTCAGCCTTGCCTCGGCAAAGCCCGACCCTCCCTCGGGGGCTAGAAGGGGGGAACCCCCTCTGCGTCAAAATTTTCCTCGAAAAAAGGAAAAAAAATCTTTCTGCCAGAATGCCTTTCGTGCTTTTCGACTACTTCGAAAGTGGATCCTGAAAACGACGGAGTACACGTAAGCAGCCAAGGCTGACCGAGCCGAGGGACTCCTACGCCTCCGGGATACGGATACCTCACTCATCACCTTCTGTGATAAGTAACTCACGCTCGGATAGGTGACTCCGCGGACCGAACAAGTCTTCACGCTCGAAAGCTCCTCTGCCGAAACGATTTTTCGGGCCTTCTCGACTACAACGGTGACAGAACCCTATGGGCGAGTGAGAGTACATGTAAACGGCAAGGCCGACCGAGCCGAGGGATTCCTACGCCTCCGGGATACGGATACCTCACTCATCACCTTCCGTGAAAAGTAACTCTCGCTCGGACAAACAAGTTTGTTACCGACAAGTAAGTCCAGATACTCGAAACAAGAGGAAAAGGGACGCAGCTTTACAACACGACGATAGTGTGTTTGGGCCTCGGCGGCCGCAGAAAACATACACACACTACAAGACAACCCGATCCTGCAGGCTCGGACGTCGACAGTTGAAGGGGGCAGCAGCACCCTCGGCGTCAACTACACCTTCGGCGGGATCTGACCTAGCCTCGGACGGCGACACGATTGGAGGATCTCCACCCCGAAGGATGACAGCAGCACCACGCCTGGACCAGCGCCGGCGGGGTCTTCTTCAGGAATCCGGCTCGAGCAGACGGCTCGGCCGGCCACCCCGAAGCCTCAGCCAGCCGTCCCCCGAGGACATCAGCCCGGCTTGTGGCCTCGGTAGCTCAACTCCGGCGTCGATCCCGCCAGTGGACGACCCGGCCAGGCTCCGGCCGACCAAATCTTCTTTTCGAGCCAACTCTGCCTCTGTCCGTGCTGACACTGCTACCTCCAGCTTCGGCTCATCGAAGAGCGGCCGAGGGTTCCTTTAATTGAGCAAGAGAAGCCTCGGACAACAAGGCCGACCGAGCCGAGGGACTCCTACGCCTCCGGGATACGGATACCTCACTCGTCACCTTTGCACGAGGCGACTCACGCTCGGTGAAGCGGTTCAGATAGTCGACAGGCGAGTCTTAGTGCCCAAAATGAAGAAAAAACACGGCTCCGTGCTGAAAATACATACATGTTCAGGCCCCGACAGCCGCAATGAACAAGACACCGGCATTCAAGGTTCCATTGCAAACGGAACTCCGGTTCCGTCCCCACAGCGGTAGCTGTGGCCTCAGGACGGACGCGGCCACTAGAAGGCTCTCGTTCGCGTCCCCACTCAAGGGACGCGAACCAGACATTAAAGACAAAAAGCCGGGGGTCGGTCCATAGGCGGCGCCGAAGGCCTCGACGGTGGGGAAGCTTCCTCCAACTGCCACCACATCAGCACAGACGGCGGCGTCCGCCTCTCCACCAATGCCGACAGTTGGCGAGGCGCACCGGCAGGTCCTCACTCCCGTCCTCGCCACGAAAGCGAGGAGGAGGACGGAATGTTGCATCCTAGCTGGGCAGCAACAGTTCGCCTTCCCCGGCATGGCTGGAGGACGCCTCCTCCGCAGGGCCGGAGGATGGTTTCCACCACCAGAAACTAGAAGAGGAGGTGACCAGCTGACCCGTGCGGGGGGTAGAGCTCCGGCTCAGCCCGGCCCCCGCCCCAGCCAGGATGATGAACATCCTTGAAGCTGAGGGCGGGACCAAGATCGCAGCCCGGTTCGCTTCTCCCCACCATCGGACTGGAGGTCACCGTCTTGGGTGACCACCGGTGAGGGGATGCAGCCGGGCTGCCTGATGAAAATCCTTGAAGCCGAACGATGGCTGAAAGGTACCAACTTCTTCGAAGTTGCGTCCCTCCAACGACAAGGCGGAAGGATTGCGGGCGTTCCCCATCCGGGGGCTCGAAAGGTGGAAAGACACGACGTATAAGGGAATGCGAAGACATGGTCGCCTTTCAAGGGGGTCACCCTCCTTTTAAAGGCGACTCTCCCCACTTGCGTCCTCAGCCATCGCGGGCTGAGTCTTCTCCGACACGCTCCAAGGTCCTCCCCCTACGACACGGGGGCTGGGCCCCACACGTCATGCAAGCTGGTCCAGGGCAGAAGGAGCCAAACCGCCACGCGCAGCGCATGCAACTGCCCAGCGGTTACAAGAATTCCTCCACTTTCACCCAGACCAACGGGTGAAAGGGTGGACAGCCATGCAGTCGGCACGCAACCGCGCCAAGTGGGCGCACCTCTTCGACTCCAACGCGCCCAGCATGGAGGCCCAGGCCCACACGTCATGCAACCGGCGCGCCGGTTGCTACGTGCGAGCAACTGCACCGCCCCTCGCGCCACTACCGCGCCTCCTCGACTGCGGAACCAGTACCGCGACTTGAGGCAGCCCTGCGTATGACCCAACAGTGCTAGCCAGGTGCATCGGTCACGGGCCGGTCAGCCGCGGGAGAAGGCGCGACGGTCGATGCGGCCACAAATGGGCCGGCAGTAATGGCGGTAGCAGGCGGGCGGAAGCAGCGGTCACGTCGTCAGCCAAGCTCACGTCCCCTCGTGGGACAGTGAGAGAACCCTCTCCCATGGCGTGAAGACGACGCGTCCGTGTTCCGTTCCTCGAACGGCCCGCGCACGCGCAACGGCTGCCCCGCGAACCACTTGTCTCGTCACATTAACTCCGCGGCGAGACAGGCGGCACCTTTGGCAGGAGAAGCGAGCGACGCTTCGCCTTCGCCATAATGACCGCGTCAAAAAAGGTACGCCACGTCATTTCGATTTCGTGTCCTTTTCCTTTTCCTCTTTCTCTCTCTTACAACAGGGACCGGGAAAGGGGGATACCCCGAAAGGGATCCTTCTCCGCGAAGGAAACGGGCCCCGAGCCCCCTACTGATCAGAGGTTCGAAGGCTGGCCCCTCGGAAGGGTTCAATAGCCGCCTCAGAGCGCTCGGGCTCCGCGCCCACTACTGGTCAGAGGTTCGAGGGCCGGCCCCTCGAAAGGGTTCAACGGCCGCCTCAGGCCACTCGGGCTCCGTGCCCACTACTGATCAGGGGTTCATAGGCTGGCCCACGAAGGGTTCACAGCCGCCTCAGACACAGAGCGAGGGATGACCCCGGGTACGTTCGATACATAACCAAGGCTCGAGCTACGCTCCCGAGGTACCCTAGGACATTTCCGAGACCAGCGGGAACGATCTTGTAACGGAATCCCATCAGAGGGAGGCATCGAGCCCTCGGACCCCGTCAAAAGGGGACCGGGTCCGGAAGATCACCCGTAGGTACTTTTGGAGCGCGCCTCCGGGCCTCTAGTCGACCCCTAACAAATGGGGCACGAGCGTCCACTCGGATTACCCGTCAGCAGCTCACTGGAGACACCATGTTCGGCGCCCTCCAAGGGCAACATGGCGCTTTCCCCCTCCTCCTTGCGGAAAGGCGACGCAGGGGCGTATATAAAAAAGACGAGTCTGTCCTTGACCGTCCTCTCGCCCTGTGCGGAGGCTCGGAGGCTGCTCTCGCAAACCCGGCTCCGGCCAATCCGTTGACGGCGTCAACATACCAGCCCGAGAACTTGGGACCCGACCGTGCACCCGGGCTACGGCTAGCTCGCATGAGGGAACAACCAGACCGGCCGAAGCGTTGCGAAATACATTAAGACCTCGAAGGAGTCAACCCACTCCTCCGAGGCCTCAGGGGCTACACCCGGCGGGTGCGCTCGCGCGCACCCATTGGAACAAAACGCAACCGAGAAAGGCTGGTCCCCTTGCAAAAAAGTGCGACAAAAGCCTCCAAGCGAGTATTAACACTCCCTTCGAGGCTCGGGGGCTACTGTCGGGGACCATAATTAGGGGTACCCTCAAGACTCCTAAATCTCAGCTGGTAACCCCCATCAGCACAAAGCTGCAAAGGCCTGATGGGTGCGATTAAATCTAGGATCGGTCCATTCGAGGGACGCGATCACGCCTCGCCCGAGCCTAGCCTCGGGCAAGGGCAGCCGACCCCGGAGGATTCACGTCTCGCTCGAGGACCCCCTCCAGCAACGGACACACCTTCGGCTCGCCCGAGGCCCAGTCTTCACCAAGAAGCAACCTTGGCCAAGTCGCCACGCCAACTGACCGAATTACAGGGGCATTTAATGCAAAGGTGGTCTGACACCTTTATCCTGACGCGCGCCCTCCAGTCGACAGAGCCGAAGTGACCGTAGTCACTTCGCCGCTCCACTGACCGGCCTGACAAGGGGACAGCGCCGCCTGCGCCGCCCCGACTATTGTGCCACTCGACAGAGTGAGGCTGTCAGCAACCAAGTCCGGCCTCAGGCGCCATAGGAAACTCCGCTTCGTCCAACCCTAGGGCTCGGACTCGGGCTCAGCCCTAGAAGACGACGAACTCCGCTTCGCCCGACCCCAGGGCTCGGACTCGGGCTCAGCCCCGGAAGACGACGAACTCCGCTTCGCCCGACCCCAGGGCTCGGACTCGGGCTCAGCCCCGGAAGACGACGAACTCCGCTTCGCCCGACCCTAGGGCTCGGACTCGGGCTCAGCCCCGGAAGACGACGAACTCCGCTTCGCCCGACCCCAGGGCTCGGACTCGGGCTCAGCCCCGGAAGACGACGAACTCCGCTTCGCCCGACCCCAGGGCTCGGACTCGGGCTCAGCCCTGGAAGACGACGAACTCCGCTTCGCCCGACCCCAGGGCTCGGACTCGGGCTCAGCCCCGGAAGACGACGAACTCCGCTTCGCCCGATCCCAGGGCTCGGACTCGGGCTCAGCCCCGGAAGACGACGAACTCTGCTTCGCCCGATCCCAGGGCTCGGACTCGGGCTCAGCCCCGGAAGACGACGAACTCCGCTTCGCCCGACCCCGAGGCTCGGACTCGACCTCGGCCTTGAGAGACAGACTCGACCTCAACCTCGGAGGAGCCTCTGCCCTGCCCAACTCAGGGCTCGGACCGACCACGTCATAGGAGGCGCCATCATTACCCTACCCCAAGCTGACTCAGGCTACGGGGGACAAGACTGGCGTCCCATCTGGCTCGCTCCGCTAAACAAGTGATGATGGCGCCCCACATGCTCTATGACGACGGCGGCTCTCCGCCCCCTTACGAAAGCAAGAGGACGTCAGCAAGGACTCGACAGCCTCGACAGCTGTCCTTCCACAAGGCTCTAGCACTCCTCCGACGACCACGACACCACACGAACTGGGTGCCAAAACCTCTCCGGCTGCCACGATGGCATGTACTTAGGGCGCTAGCTCTCCTCCGCTAGACACGTTAGCACACTGCTACACCCCCCTTGTACACATGGATCCTCTCCTTACGCCTATAAAAGGGAGGTCCAGGGCCCTCTTACAGAAGGTGGGCCGCGCGGGGAAGGACGGGACGGCGCTCGCGCAAGGCCGTTCGCTCCCTCCCGCGTGGACGCTTGTAACCCCCTACTGCAAGCGCACCTGACCTGGGCGCGGGGCTAACACGAAGGCCGCGGGTTCCACCTCCCACGCCTGTCTCCCTCTGGCTTCTTCCCCCCTTCGCGTTCCGTCTCGCGCCGACCCATCTGGGCTGGGGCACGTGGCGACAATTTACTCATCGGTCCAGGAACCCCCCCGGGGTCGAAACACCAACAGAAAATATTGTTTAAGCTTTTAGGACATGACTAGGATCGCATATAATAGTTTATGCACATTAGGGTACCTAAACTTTGCATCATGGAAAACTTCACTAACAAATTATACGGACCACTGGAATTTTTAGGAGAATGATGGGAGGTCTCTAGGAGAACAAAGTCAGGGCATGAAGAGTCTGTGGCACTCATGAGAGTATCCTTGGGCCTAGTATTCACCTCGATAAGTGTTGTGGACATAGGGAAAGACTATGATTCTAGATCAAGGGGCTATATAAGCAACCTAGTAAATATATTTTACTTTGAGGTAGGTGAGCATGTTATAGTCAATAAGTCCGATGTCACTTAATCAGCTATCATCACCTATTAGTCTTGATGTGTAAACTTGTCAAAGGGTGGAACCAAGATAGTTAAAGATAAAAAACAGAGAACAAAGTGGAGAATGTTAGGATGTGTTATCAGACTTGGTAACAAAACTGAGTTGGAGATAAGCACCTAGCAACAACTCGTGTACGATTTTCATGTGCCCTGTTGGGGTGGGGGACCAAACCCATGGTTGCACCCCCATTCATAGGAACACCATATAAAAGGAGGCATTGGACCAACATAGACTCTAACATGATCTAGCGCCTAATACCATAGCCACCATAGTTTCCCAAAGGTCCCCATCCATCTAACGTTCTCAAGTGACCAAAATCTTCACTGACAATGGCATCCAGTGCCTAGATCCCCCACAGGAGCAGGAACCATGGTGCCACCTATTGATCCAACTAACCATGAGTAGGAGAACAACACCAGAGGAGAGATATAAGGAGTAGGAACACGACAGGGAGGTGGAGCACCGACGATGGATACGGTGGCGCTGACCAATGCCACGCACACAACTAGACATGAAGGTATAGTCGCACCCAAACCCCTCGGATTAGGTTTAGGACACTTATGAACATCAAGGAGATTGTATTGGCTTTCTAGAGACTTAGAAAAGATCATGATGTCCTAATTTTCTATCAATCATCACAGGAGAACCGTTAGTCGTTGGCTCTGATATGTTGGTTTGATGACACTGCTTGACCTAATGGAGTCTAGAGCTCTTCTTCATATATACTTATGTGTACAATGTTGGAGTTATCAACTGATCTGCATAAATCAAAGAGACATAGGCAAAAATCAAGGAGGTGAGCTTCTTATCACCATGAATTAAATTAAACAGGGGAGATAGCTCGCTCCTCGAAGCTCCACGTCATCCTATTTTATGGCCTTCCGATCCTAATCCGACAGCAACAAAATGCTTTGTGATTCCTTTGAGCACCCGCTGTTGGCCAGGTCGACGAGCAAGCAACCTCCATACTACACGCCACTTCTAGAGAGTTCGAGAAGGGCGAGGAAAATAAGCTCTCGTCGAGCCACACGTTGCCAGGATAACCAGCACGCTCCGCTCCTCCAGTCCTCCCCACCGAGGAGGACCCCGCCAGTGGCGGTGGCTACACCACATCGCTAGACCTCCACTTAGAAAATCATAGGGTCAGCACCTTGTCCAACATCTTCGTGGAGTCAGGCATGCGGGCGTGCCTCGGCGACTTCAGCCTCTCCCGTCACCTCCTCATCACCATGAATCAATCAAAGGAAAACCCTTCTATATATAACTATACCTTTTTGGACAATTTGGTGTGAGAGAAATTCACAAATCTTTGAGCACAAAAAGAAGACCGTGCCACATACTATAGCGAAGATTAAGGAGCAAATTCGTTTGTGGATTATGGGAGGAGCAAAGCATTTAGCAATGCTATTGTAAGTTTTGGGCGAGAGGGAGGGCAAGGGGTTGGGTTGGGATATTTGTGCCACCATAATTAGTGTCTCTTTTCCTAATGCGGTGGACTTGTGTACTTCAACCCTTACTAGATATGTGCCTGTGCATTGCGACAGAAGTAAAAAAATTTGTATGAAATATAGATACTGAACGACAAACATCACTAGAATATGCAAAATCCGTGTGGAAAACATTATAAATATCACACAATTTATTTCTAAAAAGTTAATTTAGTATTTTAAATTACAGACAAATGTGTCGACAACCGTACACTAATCAGCTAATCTTTTTTAGCGATATCGATAAGTCTCTGTTGTATGTTTTGCAGGGATGGCATATCGGTACGAATTGTCCTCATAACATAACAGATCAATCACAAAATTCCTTCGAAGAATCTTTGCATCCTACAGACAAAGACATAAGAGAACAAAATGTCAATTTGTATTATATAACCGGAATGTATGTTTTGAACATGAAACGAACGTACTACACTCACCCTAACAAATTCCATTCGTCTGTCATTCCCCCACATGGTCATAGCTTGTAGAACGAGGTAGCTGATATTAAGCCTATAGAATAATGTGTGGCCAACTATGTTTTATATAATGATTATCATAGAACAAATTTAAACTGCTGAGAAGGTGGTACGAAGAAAATACCCTCTTAAGTCAATTGGAACATCAGTCCGAATTGTATGTTCCCACTTAAAAATATCCTCTGCCCATCCAGAATGTTTCTTGCTGTAAGTGAAAGGGAAATAGGGTCAAACCTTTTCCTAAATGATTTTGGTGGTTGAATTGCCTAACACAAATAATTGGACTAATTAGTTTGCTCTAGATTATAAGTTTTACAGGTACCAAAGATTCAACATAAACCAATAAAAAGTCCAAGATAGGGTTCAAAAAGAAAGGAGCAAAACCAACCGAAGACTGCCCTAGTCTGGCGCACCGGACTGTCCGGTGCACCAGGAAGATCAACTCTGAACTGCTTAGCTTCGGGTTTTTGGAGAGCCACTCCGCTATAATTCACCGGACCGTCTGGTGTAGAACCGGACTGTCCGGTGTGCCATGCGGAGCAACGGCTACTGAGAGCACCTAGAGGGGGGGGGGGGTGAATAGGTGATCCTATAAAATTCAACACTAATAGCCACAAAACTTGATTATGAAAGTTAGAACGGCTAAGTGCTTGAAGCGAGTTCTTGAACACAGATAATCAAAGGTAAAGCACACAAGAGACACGCGATTTTTATCCCATGGTTCGGCCAAGTAATACTTGCCTACTTCCACATTGTGGCGTCCCAATGGACGAGGGTTGCACTCAACCCCTTTCAAGTGATCCAATGATCAACTTGAATACCACAGTTTTTCCTTTCTTTGACTTTCTCCCATTTGCGAGGAATCTCCACGGTTCAAAAAGAATCAAATGCGCGAAGTTGAAGTCTTAGAGGCTTAGAATGTTTCTTGAATGCTTGGGTGACTCCTCCATGCGCCTAGGGGTCCCTTTTATAGCCCCAAGGTAGCTAGGAGCCGTTGAAGGCCAACAAGGAAGGCTATCCTTGCCTTCTGTCGGGTGGCGCACCGGACAGTTCGATGCACCACCGGACAACCACTGTTCATGTCCGGTGCGTGATCTCCTTCCTATTCTGGCGCAGACGACCAATGTAGATTTGTGGTAGTTGGCGCACCGGACACTGTTCGATGCACACCGGACAGTCCGGTGCCCCCTGCCGACCATTGACGCTGGCCACGCGTCGCCCGCGGATTGCGCGGCCGACCGTTGCGCTGGCGGCCGTTGGCTCACCGGACAGTCCGGTGAATTATAGCCGTACGCCGCCAAACTTTCCCGAGAGCGGCCTGTTCACCAGAGGCCAGCCTGGCGCACCGGACACTGTCTGGTGCACCATCGGACACTGTCCGGTGTGCCAGACTGAGCTGGACTTCGGCTGTACCAAGCCAAGTCTTTTGCATTTCTTTTCTTCTCTTCTTTTCTCTGTTTCTAGCACTTAGACAATATATGTTAGTACTCAAAACAACGTACTAAGTCTAGAAACATACCTTGTTACATGATTTTGCACTTCTTGCTTGTTTGGCACAAAATCAACTCACTTAATATGTGTTGGACACTTAATCACCAAAATATTATAGAAATGGCCCAAAGGCACATTTCCCTTTCAATCTCCCCCTTTTTGGTGATTTATGCCAACACATCAAAAAACAATCAAAATAAGTGCAATATCAATGCAATTGAGGACCAAATTGTTTTGACTCTACTTTGGCATATTTGGATCATTCTTTGCCACCACTTGGTTTGTTTTTGCAAATCAAACTCAATTTCGTATCTCTAAAACACACTTGTTTAGGCACATAGAGAGATATTCCAATGGAAAAATTGATCAAGTGTCAAAACTCCCCCTTTTTCCCATAATCATAAAATCTCCCCACAAGAGACCAAATTTTGCAATAAGAGTATTTTGACAAATCAAAAGTTCTAACTCTATTGTTTTCAAAAATTCTCAAGTGGTAGCTGATCCATTTGCTTTGGCCTTAATTTCTCCCCCTTTGGCATCAAGCACCACAACGGGATCATTTGTGGCCCCTTAACCCCATTGCCTCACCAAAAATGTCAATTAAGAGCAAAAAGGCAATAAGAGCAAGAGAATGAACTTGGAGGTGAGTACACTAATACCGGAGTGCAGTGGAAGTCTTTGCATGGTCCAAGTTTACCTTTCCCTTTCAATGCACCTTTGAGACTACATCAAGTAACTCAAACACTTCTCCCCCTAAATATGTGCATCATTCACACATGGACTTGTGAGGTCCGGGCATCCCTTGCACAACTTGAGCACCATAAATAAGCAATAAATCACATAAATGCATAATGTAACGTGATCAAAGGCATAAAACGCATGTATGCTATAGATCAATCCAAGTTACGCGAATCTAAGACATTTAGCTCACTACGCAGCCTGCAAAAGGTTTTCTCATCTAATGGCTTGGTAAAGATATCAGCTAGCTGGTTCTCGGTGCTAATATGGAAAACCTCGTTATCTCCCTTTTGCTGGTGGTCTCTCAGAAAGTGATGCCGGATGTCTATGTGCTTAGTGCGGCTGTGTTCAACAGGATTATCCGCCATGCGGATTGCACTCTCATTGTCACATAGGAGTGGGACTTTGCTCATATTGTAGCCAAAGACCCAGAGGGTTTGCCTCATCTAAAGTAGTTGCGTGCAACACTGTCCTGCGACAACATACTCGGCCTCAATGGTGGATAGGGCAACGGAGGTTTGTTTCTTTAAACTCCAAGATACCATGGACCTTCCTAGGAATTGGCACGTCCCTGATGTACTCTTCCTATCAACCTTGCATCCAACATAATTGGAGTCTGAATATCCAATTAAGTCAAAGGTTGACCCCTTTGGATACCAGATCCTGAAGCAAGGCGTAGAAACTAAATATCTTAGAATCCGCTTAACGGCCACAAGGTGACATTCCCTTGGGTCAGATTGATATCTAGCACACATGCATACGCTAAGCATAATATCCGGTCTACTAGCACATAAATAAAGTAATGACCCTATCATAGACCGGTATGCCTTTTGATCAACGGACTTACCTCCTTTGTTGAGGTCGACATGTCCGTCGGTTCCCATCGGTGTCTTCGCGGGCTTGGCGTCCTTCATCCCAAACCTCTTGAGAATATCTTGAGTGTACTTTGTTTGGGAGATGAAGGTGTCGTCCTTGAGTTGCTTCACTTGGAACCCAAGGAAGTAGTTCAACTCGCCCATCATTGACATCTCAAATTTTTGAGTCATCACCCTACTAAACTCCTCACAAGACTTTTGGTTAGTAGAACCAAATATTATGTTATCGACATAAATTTGGCACACAAAAAGGTCACCGTCACAAGTCTTAGTGAAAAGAGTGGGATCGGCTTTCCCAACCTTGAAAGAATTAGCAATTAAGAAATCTCTAAGGCATTCATACCATGCTCTTGGGGCTTGCTTAAGTCCATAGAGCGCCTTAGAGAGCTTACACACATGGTCGGGGTACCTGTCATCCTCAAAGCCAGGGGATTGTTCCACGTACACCTCCTCCTTTATTGGCCCATTGAGGAAAGCGCTCTTCACATCCATTTGAAACAACCTGAAAGAGTGGTGAGCGGCATAGGCTAATAATATTCTAATAGACTCTAGCCTAGCCACAGGAGCAAAAGTCTCCTCGAAATCCAAACCTGCGACTTGGGCATAACCTTTTGCCACAAGTCGAGCCTTGTTCCTTGTCACCACCCCGTGCTCGTCTTATTTGTTGCGGAACACCCACTTGGTTCCCACAACATTTTGCTTTGGATGTGGCACCATGCTCCAAACTTCATTCCTCTTGAAGTTGTTGAGCTCCTCCTGCATGGCCAACACCCAGTCCGGATCTTGCAAGGCCTCTTCTACCCTGAAAGGCTCAGTAGAAGAGACATACGAGTAATGCTCACAAAAATTAGCTAATCTTGAGTGAGTAGTTACTCCCTTGCTTATGTCACCCAGAATCTGATCGACGGGATGATTTCTTTGAATCGTCGCTCGGACTTGAGTTGGAGGGGCTAGGGGTGCTTCTTCCTCCATAGCTTGTTCTTATTGTGCTCCCCCTTGATCACATGCCTCTTCTTGATGAACCTGTCCATTATCTTGAGTTGGAGGATGCACCATCGTTGAGGAAGAAGGTTGATCTTGCTCTTGTTGTTCCTGTGGTCGCACATCTCCAATCATCATGGTGCGTATTGCGGCCGTTGGAACATCATCTTCATCTATGTCATCAAGATCAACTTGCTCTCTTGGAGAGCCATTAGTCTCATCAAATACAACGTCGCTAGAGACTTCAACCAAACCCGATGATTTGTTGAAGACCCTATACGCCTTTGTATTTGAGTCATACCCTAGTAAAAACCCTTCTACTGCTTTGGGAGCAAATTTGGAATGCCTACCTTTCTTCACCAAAATGTAGCATTTGCTCCCAAATACACGAAAGTAAGAGACATTGGGTTTGTTACCGGTAAGGAGTTCGTAGGTGGTCTTCTTGAGGAGACGATGCAGATAGAGCCGGTTTATGGCGTGGCAAGCTGTGTTCACAGCTTCCGACCAAAACCGCTCGGGCGTCTTGAACTCTCCAAGCATCGTCCTCGCCATGTCGATAAGCGTCCTGTTCTTCCTCTCTACTACACCGTTTTGTTGTGGTGTGTAGGGAGCGGAGAACTAATGCTTGACACCTTCCTCCTCAAGATACTCATCAACTTGTAAGTTCTTGAACTCGGACCCATTGTCGCTCCTTATCTTTTTCACCTTGAGCTCAAATTCGTTTTGAGCCCTCCTTAGAAAGCGCTTCAGGGTCCCTTGGGTTTCTGATTTATCCTGCAAGAAGAACACCCAAGTGAAGCGGGAAAAGTCATCTACAATTACAAGACCATACTTACTTCCCCCGATGCTAAGGTAGGCGACGGGTCCGAAGAGGTCCATGTGGAGAAGCTCCAGTGGTCTTGACATTGTCATCACATTCTTGCTGTGATGAGTGCTTCCCACCTGTTTCCCTGCGTGACAAGCTGCACAAGGTCTATCTTTTTCGAAGCAGACATTGGTTAGTCCTAACACATGTTCTCCCTTTAGAAGTTTATGAAGGTTCTTCATCCCAACATGTGCTAGACGACGATGCCACAACCAGCCCATGCTAGTCTTAGCTATTAAGCATGCATCTAGATCGGCCTCCTCTTTCGAAAAATCAACTAGGTAGAGTTTGCCGTCTAATACACCCTTAAACGCTAATGAACCATCACTCCTTCTAAAGACAGAAACATCAACATTTGTAAACAAACAATTGTAGCCCATGTGGCACAATTGACTTACAGACAGGAGGTTGTAACCAAGCGACTCTACTAGAAATACGTTTGAAATGGAGTGCTCATTGGTTATGGCTATCTTGCCCAAGCCTTTGACCTTGCCTTGGTTCCCATCTCCAAAGATGATCGTATCCTGGAAATCCTTGTTCTTGACATAGGAGGTGAACATCTTCTTCTCCCCCATCATGTGGTTTGTGCATCCGCTGTCGATAATCTAGCTTGAGCCCCCAGATACATAAACCTGCAAGACAATTTACACTTGGGTTTTAGGTACCCAACTCTTGTTGGGTCCTACAAGGTTAGTTACAATAGCCTTTGGAATCCAAATACAAGCCTTATCTCCCTTGCATTTGGATCCCAACTTCCTAGCAACTACTTTTTAATTCTTACAAAAAATTGCAAAAGAAGTATTGCAAGCATGATAAATAGTAGAAGGTTCATTACATATTCTCCTAGGCACATGATGCACAACATGATTTTTCCTAGGCTTACTTCTATCATGCACGAAAGTAGAGCTAGAAGCAAACATAGCATGTGAATTAAATGTATCATAACTCCTATTATAATGAGCATTTCTAGAAATTTTTTTATCATAAATGTAAGCATGACATTTTTTTAGAACTACTAGCCATAGGAGCCTTCCCTTTCTCCTTGTTGAGAATGGGAGCCTTTTGGCTTGTTATGTTCTTGGTTTCCTTTCGAAAACCAAGTCCATCCTTAATAGAGGGGTGTCTACCCACAGTGTAGGCATCCCTAGCAAATTTTAATTGATCAAAATTAATTTTGCAAGTCTTAAGTTAAGCATTAAGACTTGCCACCTCATCATTTAATTTGGTAATAGACATAAGGTGTTCATCACAAGCATCAACATCAAAATCCTTATATCTATTACAAATACTAACATGCTCTACACATGAACTAGATTTATTTGCTTCCTCTAGCTTAGCATTTAAATCATTATTTACACTCTTTAAACTAGACACAATTTCATGGCAAGCAGATAATTTAGAAGATAGCATTTCATTCCTTTTAATCTCTAAAGCAGGAGATTTTTGCACACTAACAAACTTATCATGCTCCTCATATAAAATGTCCTCTTGCTTTTCTAACAATCTATCCTTTTCATTTAGAGCATCAATCAACTCATTGATTTTATCTACTTTAGCTCTATCTAATCCCTTAAATAAATCAGTATAATCTACTTCATCATCACTAGAATCATCATCGCTAGTAGTATACTTAGAGGTATTTCGAACACTTACCTTTTTCTCCTTGGCCATGAGACACGTATGGCGTTCGTTGGGGAAGAGTGAAGATTTGTCGAAGGCTGAGGCGGCTAGTCCCTCATCGTCGGAGTCTGATGAAGAGCAGTCAGAGTCCCACTCCTTTCCAAGGTGCGCCTCGCCCTTCGCCTTCTTGTAGTTCTTTTTCTTTTCACTCTTGCCGTGTCTTTCTTGTGCCTGGTCATTCTCATTATCGGGACATTGAGCAATAAGGTGACCAGTCTTACCGCATTTGAAGCAGGAGCGCTTTCCCCTTGTTTTGTTCTTGTTGGGGTACTCCTTGCGTCCTTTCAATGCGGTCTTGAAGCGCTTGATGATAAGCGCCATCTCATCTTCGTTGAGGCCCGCAGCCTCCACTTGTGCCACCTTGCTTGGTAGCGTCTCCCTGCTGCTAGTAGCCTTAAGTGCAATAGGTTGAGGCTCGTAGACGGATAGTGGACCGTTTAGTGCATCGTCCACATATCGAGCCTCCTTCACCATCATGCGCCCGCTCACAAACTTCCCAAGAATCTCCTCGGGCGTCATCTTGGTGTACCTGGGATTCTCATGAATAAGGTTGACAAGATGGGGGTCAATTACAGTAAATGACCTTAGCATTAGTCAGACGACGTTGTGGTCCGTCCATCTTGTGCTTCCATAGCTCCTAATCTTGTTGACCAGGGTCTTGAGTCTGTTGTATGTTTGAGTTGGCTCCTCTCCCCTGATCATGGAAAACCTCCCCAGCTTGCCTTCCACCAATTTCATATTTGTGATCATGGTGGCATCATTTCCCTCATGTGAGATCTTGAGGGTATCCCAGATTTGCTTGGCGTTGTCCAAGCCTCTAACCTTGTTATATTCATCCCTGCACAAAGATGCTAGCAAAACAGTGGTAGCTTGTGCATTCTTATGAATTTATTCATTAATCATCATAGGATTATCCGTACCATCAAAGTGCATTCCATTTTCCACAATTTCCCAAATGCTAGGATGGAGAGAAAATAGATGACTACGCATTTTATGACTCCAAAATGAGTAATTCTTTCCATCAAAGTGTGGGGGTTTTCCAAGAGGAATAGAAAGTAAATGGGCATTTGAATTGTACGGAATGCGGGAATAATCAAAGGAATAATTTTGATTAACCATCTTTTTCTTTGACGAAGAATCGTCATCGTCATCGTCTCTTGGTGAAGAAGAGGATTCATCGCTGTCGTAGTAGACGATCTTCTTGATGCGCCTCTTTTTCTTCCCGTCCTTCTTCTTATGACTCGAGCAAGAGTCAGTGGGCTTGTCGTCCCTTGGCTCGTTGAAGAGGGACTCCTTCTCCTTGTCGTTGACCACCATCCCCTTTCCCTTAAGATCCATCTCTTCGGGCGATTAGTCCCTTAGATGAAGAGAACGGCTCTGATACCAATTGAGAGCACCTAGAGGGGGGGGTGAATAGGTGATCCTATAAAATTCAACACTAATAGCCACAAAACTTGATTATGAAAGTTAGAACGGCTAAGTGCTTGAAGCGAGTTCTTGAACACAGATAATCAAAGGTAAAGCACACAAGAGACATGCGATTTTTATCCCGTGGTTTGACCAAGTAATACTTGCCTACTTCCACGTTGTGGCGTCCCAATGGACGAGGGTTGTACTCAACCTCTTTCAAGTGATCCAATGATCAACTTGAATACCATTTTTTTTTCCTTTCTTTGACTTTCTCCCATTTGCGAGGAATCTCCACAACTTGGAGCCTCTCGCCCTTACAATGATGATCACAAAAGAAGCACGGAAGTAAGGGAGGGGAGAGCAACACACACAAGACTCAAATCATAGCACAATCACGCACACAAGTCACAACTTGAGCTCAAAACACAACCCACAGAGTTCACAACTCAAATGGAGCTCAAGTCACTATCTCAAAGAATCAAATGCGCGAAGTTGAAGTCTTGGAGGCTTAGAATGTTTCTTGAATGCTTGGGTGACTCCTCCATGCGCCTAGGGTCCCTTTTATAGCCCCGAGGCAGCTAGGAGCCGTTGAAGGCCAACAAGGAAGGCTATCCTTGCCTTCTGTCGGGTGGCACACCGGACAGTCCGGTGCACCACCGGTCAGCCACTGTTCATGCTCGGTGCGTGATCTCCTTCCTATTCTAGCGCAGACGACCATTGCAGATTCGTGGCAGTTGGCGCACCGGACACTGTCCGGTGCCCCCTGCCGACCGTTGGCGCTTGCCACGCGTCGCCCGCGGATTGCGTGGCCGACCATTGCGCTGGCGGCCGTTGGCTCACCGGACAGTCCGGTGCACCACCGGACAGTCCGATGAATTATAGCCGTACGCAGAGCGACCTGTTCACCGGAGGCCGGCCTGGCACACCGGACACTGTCCGGTGCACCACCGGACTGTCCGGTGTGCCAGACTGAGCTAGACTTCGGCTGTACCAAGCCAAGTCTTTTGCATTTTTTTCTTCTCTTCTTTTCACGGTTTCTAGCAATTATATAATATATGTTAGTACTCAAAACAACGTACTAAGTCTAGAAACATACCTTGTTGCATGATTTGCACTTCTTGCTTGTTTGGCACATAATCAACTCACTTAATATGTGTTGGACACTTAATCACCAAAATATTATAGAAATGGCCCAAAGGCACATTTCCCTTTCAGCTACTGCGCCAACGGTCGTCTGCAAAAGTGAACAGTGAACGCTACAGTGCGCGGACAGTTCGCGCAGAGTCAGAGCAGGCGCCAGAAGGCGCACCGGATAGTGAACAGTGACTGTCCGGTGCACCACCGGACTGTCCGGTGGTCCCAGTTGTCAGAGCTCCAACGGTCGAACCCTAACGGTTGGGTGACGTGGCTAGTGCATCGGACAGTGTTCGGTGGCGCACCGGACTATCCGGTGCGCCCATCGACAGACAGCCTCCCCAACGACCATTTTGGTGGTTGGGGCTATAAATACCCCCCAACCACCACACTTCAAGGCATCCAAGTTTTCAGCCATTACTTTCAATACAAGAGCTCTAGACTTCACTCCAAGACACAAAACAAAAGATCAAATCCTCTCAAAGTCCCAAACTCATTCCAAAGACTTAGTGGCTTGTGAGAGAGAGACATTTGTGTTCATTTGAGTTCTTGTTGCTTGGATCGCTTTTCTTCTTCCTCCATTCTTGTTCTCAAGCAACTTGTAATCATGCAAGAGACACCAAGTTGTGGTGGTCCTTGCAAGGGGTCTAAGTGACCCGTTGATTAAGGAGAAAAGCTCACTCGGTCTAGGTGACCGTTTGAGAGAGGGAAAGGGTTGAAAGAGACCCGGTCTTTGTGACCACCTCAACAGGGAGTAGGTTTGCAAGAACCGAACCTCGGTAAAACAAATCATCGTGTCATCCGCTTTCATTTGCTTGTGATTTGTTTTCGCCCTCTCTTTCGGACTCGACTTTATTTCTAACGCTAACCCTGGCTTGTAGTTGTGCTTAAAGTTTATAAATTTCAGATTTGCCTATTCACCCCCCCTCTAGGTGACTTTCGATTGGTATCGGTGCCCGGTACTTCATTAGAGTTTAACCACTCGAAGTGATGTCAGGAGCATCCACCAAGAGGGAGATTGGGAACGGCGGCGACAAGTCCGCAAGCTCGGGGAGAACCCATTCGAGGGATTCCGCCCACAAGCATAAGGAGGAATCCTCTTCCTCCATCAAGTCCCAACGGAGAGGTGACAAAAAGAAGAAGATGAAGAAAGTGGTCTACTACGAGACCGACTCTTCGTCACCCTCCACCTCCGGCTCCGAATCAACGTCCGTCACTTCTAAGCGCCATGAGCGCAAGAAGTATAGTAAGATGCCCCTCCGCTATCCTCGTATTTCAAAACGCACTCCATTACTTTCCGTTCCATTAGGCAAACCACCGGTTTTGAAGGTGAAGATTATTCTATGTGGAGTGATAAAATGAGGCATCACCTAACCTCAGTCCACAAAAGCATATGGGATATTGTTGAGTATGGAGCGCATGTACCAAAGAAAGGGGACAAGGACTATGATTTGGAGGAGGTCGACCAAATTTGGCACTTCAACTCCCAAGCCACTACTATACTCCTCGCCTCTCTAAGTCGAGAGGAGTATAATAAGGTGCAAGGGTTGAAGAGTGTCAAAGAGATTTGGGACGTGCTCAAGACCGCGCACGAAGGAGATGAGGTGACCAAGATCACCAAGCGGGAAACGATCGAGGGGAAGCTCGGTCGATTCATGCTCAACCAAGGGGAGGAGCCACAAGCCATGTACAACCGGCTCAAGACCTTGGTGAATCAAGTGCGCAACCTCAGGAGCACAAAATGAGATGACCATGAAATGGTCAAGGTTATTCTAAGATCACTCGTTTTTCTTAATCCTACACAAGTTCAATTAATTTGTGGTGATCCTAGATATAAGCTAATGTCTCCCGAAGAGGTGATAGGAAAGTTAGTGAGCTTTAAATTGATGATCAAAGGCTCCAAACAAATCATCGAGCGAGGCGCCACCTCCACACCCGAGGTGCAACCCGTTGCCTTCAAAGCAACGGAGGAGAAGAAAGAACAGTCTACATCAAGTAGGCTTCCCATCGACGCCTCCAAGCTCGACAACGAGGAAATGGCACTCATCATCAAGAGCTTTCACCAAATCCTCAAGCAAAGGAAGGGGAAAGACTATAAACCCCGTTCTAAGAAGGTTTGCTACAAATGTGGTAAGCCCGGTCACTTTATAGCAAAATGTCCTATTTCTAGTGACAGTGACAGGGGTGACGACAAGAGAGGAAAGAAGAAGGAGAAAAAGAGATACTACAAGAAGAAGGGCGGCAATACCCATGTTTATCGGGAGTGGGACTCCGACGAGAGCTCCACCGACTCCTCCTCCGACGAGGACGCCGCCAACATCGCCGTCAACAAGGGTCTCCTCTTCCCCAACGTCGGCCACAAGTGCCTCATGGCAAAGGACGGCAAAAAGAAGAAGGTAAAATCTAGAGCTTCTACTAAATATACAACATCTAGTGATGAGGCTAGCTCTAATGATGATGAGGATGGTTTGCTCACACTTTTTGCCAACCTCAACATGCAACAAAAAGAAAAATTGAATGAATTAATTAGTGTTATTCATGAGAAGGATGAACTTTTGGATAGCCAAGAGGACTTCCTTATTAAAGAAAACAAGAAACATGTTAAGGTTAAAAATGCTTATGCTCAGGAGATAGAAACATGTGAAAAATTGACTAGTGAGCTTAGCATTTGCCATGATACTATCTCCAACCTTAGAAATGAGAATGCTAAATTAATTGCTAACGTTGAGAAGTTAAATGTTTATGATGATTCTCTTGTCAACCTCAAAAATGATAATACTAGTTTGATTTCTAAAATTGACAAGTTGAATGAATCACTTTCTAGCCTTAAGATTGAGAATGATAAATTAATGTCTAAGGCTAAAGATTTAAATGTTTGCAATGTTTCTATTTCCAATCTTAGAAATAAGAATGTTATTTTACATGCTAAGATTGATGAATTAAATGCTTGCAAACCCTCTACATCTACTGTTGATCATGTTTCCATTTGTACTAGATGTAGAGACATTAATGTTGGTGCTATCCATGATCACCTAGCTTTAATTAAACAACAAAATGATCACATAGCTCAACTTAGTGCTAAAATTAATGAGCATGACTTAGAAAATGAAAATTTTAAATTTGCTAGAAGTATGCTTTATAGTGGGAGACACCCTGCATTAAGGATGGCATTGGCTTCCAACAGGGAGACAATGTCAAGCTTAATGCCCCTAAGAAATTGTCTAACTTTGTCAAGGGCAAAGCTCCCATGGCTCAGGATAACGAGGGCTATATTTTATATCCTGCTGGTTATCCCGAGCACAAAATTAGGAGAATTCATTCTAGGAAGTCTCACTCTGGCTCTCGTCATGCTTTTATGTATAAGAGTGAGGCATCTAGTTCTAGGCAATCCACTCATGTTAAATTGCCTAAAAATAAATCTCCTATTGCATCAAATGAACCTAATGTTTCATTTAAAACATTTGATGCTTCTTATGTTTAACTAACAAATCAGGCAAAGTAGTTGCCAAATATGTTGGGGGCAAACACAAAGGCTCCAAGACTTGTGTTTGGGTACCCAAGGTGCTTGTTTCTAATGTCAAAGGACCCAAGACCATTTGGGCACCTAACAACAAGGCCTAAACTTGTTTTGTAGGTTTATGCATCTGGGGGCTCAAGTTGGATCATTGATAGCGGGTGCACAAACCACATGACTGGGGAGAAAAGGATGTTCTCCTTCTATGAGAAAAATGAAAATCCCCAAAGAGCTATCACATTCGGGGATGGAAATCAAGGTTTGGTCAAAGGACTTGGTAAAATTGCTATATCACCTGACCATTCTATTTCCAATGTTTTTCTTGTAGATTCTTTAGATTACAATTTGCTTTCTGTTTCTCAATTATGCAAAATGGGCTACAACTGTCTTTTTACAGATTTAGGTGTTACTGTCTTTAGAAGAAGTGATGATTCAGTAGCCTTTAAGGGAGTATTAGAGGGTCAACTATACTTAGTTGACTTTAATAGAGCTGAACTCGATACTTGCTTAATTGCTAAGACTAATATGGGTTGGCTCTGGCATCGCCGACTAGCCCATGTTGGAATGAAGAATCTTCACAAGCTTCTAAAGGGAGAGCACATTTTGGGACTAACAAATGTTCATTTTGAGAAAGACAGGGGTTGTAGCGCATGTCAAGCAGGGAAGCAAGTTGGTGTTCATCATCCACACAAGAACATCATGACGACTGACAAGCCGCTTGAGCTACTCCACATGGATTTATTCGGCCCGATAGCTTACATAAGCATCGACGAGAGTAAGTACTGTCTAGTTATTGTGTGTAGGAAACGGGTGACGCCTAAGAGGGGGGGGGTGAATTAGGACTTCTAAAACTTTTACTAAACTAGGCCACAATTAAATCCCTAGAGCAAAACCTATGCAAATAATCAAACTAGAATGTGCAAACTAGGTTTTGTCTAAGTGTTGCTATCTCTATCGCCAAGGCTAAGTTTCAATCTACACTAAATAAGTATGAATACAAGATTGAAACTTAAATGCTTAATATAAATGCGGAAACTTAAAAAGCAAAGTAGAGAAGCAAACTCTCGTGGATGACGCTGGTATTTTTACCGAGGTATCCGGAACCGCGCAAGGTCTCGACTAATCCTCGTTGGTGCCCCTACGCAAAGGGAAGCCCACGCGAGGGCCAAGCACCACGGTCGAGTAACTCCGTAGAGAGCCGCGGGCCTTCTCCACGCGCAAGTGGTGCTCCGCTTTCGGCTCCTCTCGGATGCTCCCCGCCGTCTCCACTATCGAGCTTCCGGCCGAAACGCCGCGGGCCTCGTTCCCTCCGGTACACGGTGGTGGCTGTGACACAAACGCGGTTGTCACAGTCTCGCAAGACTCTCGCCCCACGCGGTACAATTACAACGACTCACGCAAGAGCCGAGGGGTTGTGTGGTTTTACAAAACTCACTCAACTAACTAGGGTTCACCTAGAGCAAGCGCTAAAGCGGTCTAACTAACCTAAGCACTTCGCAAAGCACCTACGCTAATCACCGAGTGATTCTATTAAGCACTTGGGTGTTTGAGCTCTTGGAAATGTGCACTATATGCCTTGGTATGTTGCTTGGGCTCCCACACTTGAGAATGGCCAGTTGGGGTGGTATTTATAGCCTCAAAACCCCAAACTAGCCGTTGGACAGAAAGCAGCAGCTTTCTGTCATCGGGTGCACCGGACAGTCCGGTGCACCACCGGACAACCACTGTGCAGTGTCCGGTGCACGCCACGTCAGCCGACCGTTGGCGCCTGTAGCAGTCGACCGTTGGATCCGACCGTTGCCGTCTGTCCGGTGCCGACTGTCCGGTGCTCCACCGGACAGACCGGTGCTACAGCCAGTGAGCACCTGTCTGTGGGCCTCTCTGCGCAGACTGTCCGGTGCCACACCGGACAGTCCGGTGCACACCGGACAGTCCGGTGCACACCGGACAACACTGTCCGGTGTGCCACCAGGCGCTGGCTGACAGCCCGCTTCTTGGGTTTCTTCGCTGATTTCTTCGGGCTTCTTTTGTTCTTGAGTATTGGACTCCTATGCATCTTTTTATGTCTTCTTTTGAGGTGTTGCATCCTCATTGCCTTGGTCCATTTTCTTCGCATCCTGTGAACTATAATTATAAACACTAGCAAACATATTAGTCCACAGGTTGTGTTAATCATCAAACACCAAAACTCAATTAGCCAAAAGGCCTAGGGTCCATTTTCCTTACAATCTCCCCCTTTTTGGTGATTGATGACAACACAACCAAAGCAAGCAAATAATACAAGTATTTGAATTAAAATATGCAATCTACTTGCTAAGATGCATGATTGTCCCCACAATGTGATATTATGGACTTAAGCCTCCCCCTAACTCCATAATTCACTTACTTCCTATTTTTGGACCAAATAACAAAAACCACTGGAAAAACCATTTGTAGATATAAAATTTTAAATTGGTGGTGTTTGGTGTTTGATATAGTTTTCATTGCTTTGGTCCCTAAACTTCTCCCCTTTGGCATCAACCACCGAAAAGGAAGACATTAAAAACATGTAGGAAGTAAATAAAAGCTTGCCCTCATAAGATTACTCCCCCTAAGTGAGTGTTCTCCTTTAGAAAGAGTTTTCTCCCCCTTTAGAGATGAAGAAAAGCTCCCCCTGACAGAGATCATTAGGAAAAAGCATGTGAAAGTTAGAGGTGCAAGACATGATTTGAAAAGACTAACTTCCCTTATGCATAGGTAACAGAATATGAGTTAACTACTTATGCATTTTTAGCAACATGGAAGTATATGATATGAAATATAGTCTAATCAAATATTGGAGAAGACATGTAAATGGTACTAGATATAGTCTCAAAAGATACCAGTAGAAAGTCAATGGCGAGCTTGAGAGACATGAGAGTTCTTGGAGACTTTGCAGTGGAAGATTGTTGTCTTTCTCCGGGGACCTTATTTTCCTTACAATGAGACTATCACATAAAATAGACTTGAAAAGGTGTTAGTCTCAAAATATTAGATTATAGAGTAACGTCCCCCTAAAGGTGTGCATACAAGTTTTGAATACTTGTAGGAGATTTGCACTTTGATTTTATATCAAGAGGGGCAAATTATCTACAATCCGAACTTTGGCACATATAAGTTAAAAGATACAACTTGTAGAAATCAAAATTTTTAATTGATGCATCATTTACTATGGAGTGATAAAGAAGCTATGTGCCGTGCTTCACTAAACATTTTAAGCCATGTAGGTTTGCTTAAGTATATGAATTGAAAGCAAGCAATCCTACCATATGATTTACCTAGTATGCATAATTTTAAACAAAAGTAGATAACAAATGTAATACTAGGCAAGAAAGGTAAACTAGATACAAGGTAAATAGATACACATATCTAAAGACAAGAAATACAATAAATCTAGTTATCTTAGTCATGGGTGGGAAATTTGGGTCCAAAATTTTCACTAACCCACTTGGCAAGTAAACTTGATCCAATATGATGTATTCCATGATATACATCCCAACTTTGCCAAGTCTCCAAATTTCCCGAGGACCTTTGGTCCACTCACTTCCCTTTTGGGATCCAAACCTTCTTGGTGCTTTTCATAGTTGAAATTATTTCCTTTGGCACCCAGATGCGTTTGGCTCCCTTTCCTTTGTTGGCTTGCTTGTTGACCATGATTGCTATCACCTTTCCATTCTTTTTCTTCTTGATCAAATATGGTGTAGCATTCTTTTTGTTCACCTTTTTGATGTAGGTGTTGGAGATTTCGCTTGATGGCTTTTGCTTGAGCTTGTGCCTTTGTTTATCCCCGGTCATCGCCTTGCATTGGAAAGACTTGTGGCCTTCCTTGTGGCATAGCCTGCAAATCACAGTTTCTCCCTCCATAGGCTTGTTCACTCCCGCAGTGGTGTTATCCTGTGGAGGTCGGATTTGTTTGGCTTTGCCTTTCTTGTCATACAAAGCCTTGCCAAGGCGAGCCACTTCTTGCTTTAATTGTTCATTTTCCTTTGCAACCTCATCCGAACATGTCTCTACAACAATATTCTCAACAACGACTTGGTTGCAGGGGTTAGAATCATCAATTAAATCAAAGCAGGAAGTAGAAGCATCTTTCTTAATTATTTCAGGTATTTCAATTAAAGATGCTACTGGGGTGCTACCAATGTTTTCTAGCTTAGTAGATAGCTCATTATTGTGAATGCTAAGAATTTCCATTTTCTCAAGCAAATTTTCAATAGCTTCTTGGGAGCTAGCTAACTTAGCTTTCAGTTTTTCATTCTTTTTAATAAGGCTATCATCGGTAGCAGTGGATGGAGCACTAGATTCTAATAGCTCAATTTTAGTTGATAGCTCACTATTTAAGTTTGCAAAAGTTTCAAATTTTTCTAGCAAACCTTTGTAATCATTTTGAGAGCTAACCAACTTATTTTTCAAAGTTTTAAGTTGAGCTTTTTGCTTAGTGCAAACATCCTGGAAAAATTCTACGGCTTCCGCAAGCTCATCTAGAGAGGCCTTTCCCTCACCTTCATCATCACTACTACTTTCATCACTAGAGGATGGAGTGCTTTTGTTACCTCTTGCCATAAGGCATTTGTGTGATGACCGTGATGATCGTGACGAGGACCGGTAGCTGCGCGTCCTTGGAGGTTCATCTTCACTTGAAGAATCATCCCAAGTTCTAACACTTGTTAGCGCCTTGCCTTTGCTCCTCTCCTTTTTGGGTTTGGCCATATTTGGACAGTTGTCCCTGAAGTGGCCCTTCTCCCCACATGAGAAGCATCCTCTCTTCCTTTGCTTTTTCCTGTCAATGTTAAAGAGAAGATCCTCGACCTGCAGGGGCACACCCATTAGATTAATCTTGCGGATCATCCTCATTACCTTTCCGACGCGTCAGATTGTTTCTTCGTCCTCGGAGGATGATGTGCATGGTTGATTATCTTCATCATCATTACTTTCTTCTTCTTCCTCTTCTTCACTTGAGGAACTTGGAGTGGGAGCCTTCTTTTTGCCCTTCCTTTCATCACATGCAAAAGCATATGGCCTTGAGGAAGTTGGCTCCTCTCCCCGACTCATTTTTCGCGACATCTCAAAGGCCGCAATTTTCCCAATCACAATGGTCGGGGTCATGTTGCTCAAGTCCTCCATATTGTGAAGGATGGTGATGATGCTCCCATGTCTTTGTTGTGGTAGCAGGGAGATAATCTTCCTCACAATGTCCACATCACCTAGCTTATTAATGCCAATAGAATTGAGCTCATTGATAATTAGATTCAAACGAGAATACATGTCTCTAACAAGCTCATCATCTTTCATAGCAAAAGAATTATACTCATTTAAGACTAGGCAATATTTTTGCTCACGGACATTGGATGTACCGTCATGGAGCTCATGCAATTTTAGCCAAATCTCATTAGCAGTTTTCAAGGTAAATACTTGATTAAAAATATCCATGCTAAGAGATTCATACAAGCAATTTTTGGCTCTAGCATTTAAATGAATTTCTTTTTCCTCACTCGTGGTGGGTTTCTCGGGATTCTTGAGGGGTTTCATCCCGTCACGAGTGACTCTCCAAACACCTAGATCAACGGCCTCTAGGTAACAAGCCATTCTAGCACTATAATATGGGAAGTTAGTGTCGTCGAAGTGTGGTGGCCTATGGGTATCCATCCCTTCCTCTAAAAAGCGTCGACTCTTTTAGCGGTGAAGCTAAAGTGTTTCAAATGAGCCAAACCGGGCTCTGATACCACTTGTAGGAAACGGGTGATGCCTAAGAGGGGGGGTGAATTAGGACTTCTAAAACTTTTACTAAACTAGGCCACAATTAAATCCCTAGAGCAAAACCTATGCAAATAATCAAACTAGAATGTGCAAACTAGGTTTTGTCTAAGTGTTGCTATCTCTACCGCGAAGGCTAAGTTTCAATCTACACTAAATAAGTATGAATACAAGATTGAAACTTAAATGCTTAATATAAATGCGGAAACTTAAAGAGCAAAGTAGAGAAGCAAACTCTCGTGGATGACGCCGGTATTTTTACCGAGGTATCCGGAACCGCGCAAGGTCCCGACTAATCCTCGGTGCCCCTACGCAAAGGGAAGCCCACGCGAGGGCCAAGCACCACGGTCGAGTAACTCCGTAGAGAGCCGCGGGCCTTCTCCACGCGCAAGTGGTGCTCCGCTTCCGGCTCCTCTCGGATTGTAATACTCAAATTGTATAAAAGGATTATATAGTGAATTCCTTATCTTATGTGCCATATTTGCATCATAAAAGAGCATACATGAAAGTTGGAGATGAATTAAAACAAATGATAAAAAGAATATGCATCATGCTAGGATTTTATTTTGTGTGCATTTTGTGCAATATGAAAGTAATGCGACATGAAATATATTGAAGTCCAAAGTGGGATTTGACATCTAAAAGAAATTTTGGAAATTAGAAAAGATAAAGAAATATTATAAAAATACAAAAAAAAATTCATAAATCCTATATTGGTAAGTTCAAATTGAATATATAATCTGAATATAAACTTACCACAAAGTTTGGAAACTTAAACCTGGAATTAATTTGAAGTTTGAATTTGAAATAGAAAAAAAAAAGAAAAGGAAAATAGTAAGGAAAAATCGCGCTTGGGCCGAAACCTGTCCCTTGGCCCATTTCCCAAACCCCACGCGCCAGCCCAACTCACCATCTGCGCGCATGTGGGATATCTGCCTCTGGCTGGCGGGTCCCACGTGTCGGCCACACCTCATTCCTAGGCGCTGATGCTTGGTCACTGCACCGTGGGGTCGTGGCTGTCAGCGCTTCTTCCCCTCCAACCGAACCGCGAAGATGGGGCCGCTGTGACCGGAACCACTTCTCCTCGGATCTTCCGGCCTCAGCTGGCTAACAGCCGATCCGCGCCTCCATAAGAAGCCGTACGCAACCTCTCTCCTCCCTCCTCCTCAATTTCGCGTGCGCCGCCGCCACACCCTCTCGCAGCTCACCATCGTCGAAAGGACAGAGCACCGCCGCGAATGACCATCTGCATACCGTCGACCCGATCCTCGGTGGAGTGACCCTGGGATCCATCTTGACGCAAGGAAGGTGTCCGTGGCGTCACTGCTCGGGATCCCGGGACCAGCGCGGCGGAATTGCTCGTCGTTGCTCAGGCTTCATGGCGGAGTGGCGTCATCACGTGGAGCGGAGCCCCTACGCTGCCATCCTTCGGTAAAAAGCATCTCCGAAGCTCCGCCTTCATCCCTAGATTGCGTAGCCATGGTCAATTTGGAAGTCGGGGCACCGGGGTGCCAGGTACTCTTCGCGCCGGCGAGGTCCGGCAGCTGGGGTTCGTAGCACCGCCGCACTCCGCTGTCGGAGGTTGGTGGGGGCCTCGGGGTCGTTAGATTCTTATTCAACGGCGGAGATTAGAAGTCAAAAGAAGTGGTTCCGCTCGGGTGCGGTGACCGTAGATCTATTCATCAGCGGATAGGATGGACTCTCGTGTATTTAAATCCTGGCCGCTCGCCGTTGATCCAACGGTTGGGACCGTTTCAATGCGTAACGATTCGTGATCT
Source organism: Zea mays (assembly GCF_902167145.1). NCBI lineage: Eukaryota > Viridiplantae > Streptophyta > Magnoliopsida > Poales > Poaceae > Zea > Zea mays. The sequence continues at coordinate 8,062,967 of NC_050100.1, forward strand.
AATCTGGGCGCTCGATCCCTAATCCAACGGCTCATAACACCCGATACCCCTTCGCTGCGCGCGTTTTGCTTTTAGGCCCCTCAGTTTTCGGGAAACCAACCCGCCGTCCTGGGGGCGGTATTCACTGAGTCTCTGGTTTCTTGCGCCAGAGCCCCTGCGCTTCCTAGGAATTGAGGCCCAGTCCCGAGATCAGATAAAATAGAGAAACTAATTTAAAAATAGATTTTTAGTACAAGTTTAATTGCAGAAACTTGTTTTAATTGTAGAAAATTCATATGAACTCCAATTTGGACCATTCCAGTTCCTATAATTTTGTAATATTATTCTCTACCAAATAGTGCCTCTGTTTTGGCATGAAAGACTCATTAGAATTTATTTCCCACTTAATCTTATATTAAATGCATAAAACCTTAGAAAATCCATAACTTAAAACATATAACTCCAAATTTAATGATTCCAGTTCCTGTGATCTTATTTTAATGTCTAGTTTATTACTGTGCATTCTATTTGCATGTTTGATGTGATGTTAATTTATGCTATGCTATGTATGTGTTGTATTGATGCGAGTAGACGAGCAAGCCACTGTGGAATCTGAGGTTCAGCAAGTTGAGATAGCTGAGCAGGAGCTCGTTGAAGGCAAGTTGTGCCCTTGATCACTTCTTTTACCCATTCATGTTCTTATTATTCATAATGATCTGCATAGGATAATTTTGCTGGGACCCAATAGGATACCCTAGACTTTGACTATCTTTATACATTGCTTCACCACTGGTTTTACTACTAAAGTTTTGGGTAGTACATGCTATTGCTTTATGTGGATTTGGGTATAGAGATATTCATCACTCATTGTTGTACTATTTATTGTTATCTGTTTTATTCTTCCTTGTTCATGTTAAGATCATTATGTTAATGGGAACATGGAGAACCACCCGGGAAAACAGTGCTACCACAAGGGTTTAATGGGACGCCCTTGGCTGATTAACTAGGAAAGCTAGTGGAGGGCTACCTTACCCGAAAGGGGCAAGGGCAGTAGGGGAGTGGTCAGTGTAGGGAGGTCCCTGGTTGATTTTGCTGCGATGGCAGTCAGTCAGGAACCCTGCATTGGAACTTCCTATAAACTGTAGCGGGTAGTCTGAAGCTAGTGGAACTTTGTAAAGGCCTCGTAGTGGTACCCTGCCTCGCTTCCTAGGTAGAGGTGTATGGAGTCTGATCAACTCCGTGGCAAATGGGTAACACGACTTGTGGGTAAAGATGCGCAACCTCTGCAGAGTGTAAAACTAGTATACTAGCCGTGCTCACGGTCATGAGCGGCTCGGACACTCACATGATTAAATTATGGAACTTAAACTTAACCTGTCATTTCATTGCATTTGGGATTATTTTATTATTACTTTTACTTATTATTACTATGGTTTGGTATTTACTTACACTTAGTAACTGCTAATAAAATTTTGACCAACTTATAAAAGCAATGCTCAGCTTCAGCCTTTATTTCATTGATCAGCCTTACACTTCATGAACTCTCACCTTTGGTGAGTTCATGCCACATTATTCCCCACGACTTGTTGAGCTATGAACGTATGTGAGCTCACTCTTGCTGTCTCACACCCCCCCACAGGAGAAGATCAGGTGGTTCAGGAGGAGCCGTCTAACACTGAGGAGTTCGATCTGATCTAGGTGGCGTTTCTCGATCGACATTTGCGCCGACGATCCTTAGTTCGTTTTACATTTATTTCTTTATTTTGTAATAAGTCTTCCGCTATGTAATAATTACTCTGATGATTTATGACATTTATCTCTATACACTCTGTTATTATATATGTTGTCTTCTTTGGCGCATGTATGAGATGCACCCGGCTTTGTTCCTTAGAGCCCGGGTGTTACAGAAGTGGTATCAGAGGAAATGTTGACTGTAGGGCGAAACCTAGTTAGAAATGGATAAACCCTTACCTACTTACCTTATTCTGATTCTTCTAAACTCACCCTACTCTAATTCTTTCTATACTTATCTTGATCCTGTCTCACCTTCTACTGTTCCACTCTGATCATTCTTACCTTTTCTACTCTGAGACAAGATGGATTTCACACCTTGGAATCCCTATCCCTATGACATTTTTACGAGATAGGAAGCCTAAGACAAAAAATTAAAACTATTCTCTCTATTAAAAATGTTGGTTGATTGTTCTGATGATCAATGCCTGATTTGCTTCTTTGAGTGATTGAAATAGTATAGACGGGCATCTTAGCATGTACCACTATAAGGTAATGAATTAGCTTTGGTAGGCGACACACTTAGCTAATAAATCCCCCAAAGTAACATGCTTTGTAATTACATGCCTTGTCTACAATCCTTTCTTTCGTACCCTATGCTCCTAACCCAAATGGGCTACCCCTATAGTGTTAGAAGAGGGCACTATAGACGTGATCTTTGGTATGTCATGGTTAAGAAAGGCTAAGGCAGTTTATTCACTGTGCTAAAGGAACCATAGAACTCGCCAGTTCCAAAGGAGAAAGATTTGAAGTTGGAATTACAGTAACTACCGCCACCAGATTAGCGACATTCTTAGTAGATGGAAAGTTTGTTGGTGTCAACATCCGTGTGGTTAGAGATTTTTCGGATGTCTTCCCAGAAGAGTTACTAGGGATGCCACCATATAGGGAAGATGAGTTCGTCATTGATCCCTTACCTAGGACTGCCCTTATTTCTAAATGGCCATACAGGACGTCCGTAGAAGAACTAAAGGAACTTAAGAAGCAGTTAACAGGGTTACAAGATGCTGGGTACATTCGTTCGAATTCTTCACCTTGTGGAGCGCCAATTCAATTCATACAGAAGAAAGATGGATCGCAAGGGATGTGCGTGGATTATATATCCCTTAATGATGTTACTGTGAAGAACAAGTTTCTGTTACCCCGCATTAAGCATTTATTTAATCGGATGAGAGGTGCTAGGGTATTCTCGAAGATTGATCTCCGATCGGGATACCATCAGATGAGGATTAGACCATCGGATATTCCCAAGACGGCTTTCTCGACTCGATATGGATTATATGAGTTTACTGTTATGTCGTTTGGATTGACCAATGCACCGGCTTATTTCATGAATTTGATGAATAAGGTGTTTATGGAGTATTTGGACAGATTCGTTGTGGTGTTTATCGACGATATTCTTATCTATTCTAAGAATGAAAGTGATCATGAACAACATCTAAGGTTGGTGCTACAGAAGTTATGAGATAATCAACTCTACGCTAAGTTCAGCAAGTGCGAGTTTTGGATTGACAAGGTGCCATTCCTTGGACATATTATTTCTAATGGAGGAATAGCGGTGGATCCTGCTAAGGTCAAGGAGATTATGGAGTGGAGAGTGCCCACTACAGTTACAGAAATTCGGAGTTTCTTAGGGCTTGCAGGGTATTATCGAAGATTCATTGAAGGGTTCTCTAAAATTGCCAAGCCTATGACATCGCTTTTGGAGAAAGGAAAATAATTTAAGTGGGATGAGAAATGTCAAGAGAGTTTTGATCAATTGAAGGAGAGATTGATGTCACCTCCAGTATTGATTATGCCAGATCTGCAGAAGGGATTTGACATTTATTGTGATGCATGTGGCCAAGGACTTGGATGTGTGCTTATGCAAGAAGGACATGTGATTGCCTATGCATCTCGTCAGTTGCGGAAGCATGAACTGAACTACCCCACTCATGACTTGGAACTAGCTGCCGTTGCGCATGCACTTAAGATTTGGAGACACTACACTATGGGAACTAAGTGCCAAGTATACACGGATCATAAGAGCTTGAAGTACATATTCACTCAGAAGGATCTCAACCTTAGGCAACGCCGTTGGTTGGAACTTATTAAAGATTATGACTTGGAGATTCATTACCACCCAGGCAAGGCAAATTTGGTTGCAGATGCCTTGAGTCGGAAAGAACATGTTCACTCCGCTTTTGTTGTCCAGCTACCCGACGAATTAGCAAAAGATTTTGAGAAGCTCAACCTGGGAATTGTTACTCACACTGAAGGAGTTACCATTGAGTTGGAACCTACCTTGGAGCAAGAGATTCGTAAAGGTCAGGTTGGTGATGCTAAGATTCAAGAGATTAAGGATCTGATCACGGATGGTCGAGTTCCGGAATTCACGGAGGATGAGCAAGGTACTATATGGTTCAAAGATCGGATATGTGTTCCAGAGATCGATAGCCTCCGTGAGGCTATATTGAAAGAAGCTCATGATTCTGATTACTCCATCCACCCTGGAAGCACTAAGATGTATCAAGATTTGAAGCAAAAGTATTGGTGGTATGGACTGAAAAGAGATGTGGCTGCTCATGTGGCTAAGTGTGATGTATGTCAAAGAGTTAAGGCTGAACATCAAAGACCCGCTGGACTATTGCACCCGTTGAAGATACCTGAGTGGAAATGGGAAGAAATTGGTATGGATTTCATTGTTGGACTACCCCGCACCCCTGCTGGGTATGACTCTATTTGGGTAATTGTGGACAGATTGACGAAAGTGGCTCATTTTATACCTGTGAGGACTAATTATACGGGAGCCAAACTAGCAGAATTGTATATGACTCGGATAGTTTGTTTACATGGAGTGCCTAAGAAGATCATGTCTGATCGAGGGTCACAGTTTACTTCTCGGTTTTGGAAGAAGTTGCAGGAGAGTTTGGATACAAAGTTGAATTTTAGCTCAGCCTACCATCCCCAGACTGATGGACAGACAGAGAGGACTAATCAAGTGCTGGAGGATATGTTAAGAGCTTGTGCTCTTAAGCATGGTGGAAGTTGGGAGAAGAGCTTACCATATGCTGAGTTTTCTTATAATAATAGCTACCAGGCCAGTTTGAAGATGTCACCGTTTGAGGCTCTATATGGTAGAAAATGCAGGACTCCACTGTACTGGGATCAAACTGGAGAAAGACAGTTCTTTGGGCCTGAACTTATACAAGAGGCAGAAGAACAAGTTCGAATGATAAGAGAAAATTTGAGAATCGCACAATCAAGGCAAAAGAGTTATGCTGATAATAGAAGGAGACTACTGGAGTTTCAGGAGGGTGATCATGTCTATTTGAAGGTGTCACCACTCCGGGGTATGAGGAGATTTAAAGTTAAAGGAAAGTTGTCCCCTCGCTTCATTGGACCTTTCTTGATCTTAAAACGAGTGGGTGAGGTTGCATATCAACTGGAGTTACCCGATCACCTATCAGATGTACATAATGTATTTCATGTATCTCAGCTAAAGAAGTGCCTCAGGGTACCTGAGGAGCAACTACCAATGGAAGACCTCAGTGTGCAGGATGATCTGACTTATGCTGAGTACCCTATCAAGATTCTGGACACCCTGACTCGAGTTACAAGAAATAAGGTGATAAAGATGTGCAAAGTTCAATGGAGTCACCACGGTGAAGATGAAGCAACGTGGGAAAGAGAAGAAGAGCTTCGTATAGACTTCCCCCATCTTTTCCCTAGATCTTCTTAAATCTCGAGGACGAGATTATTTTTAAGGGGGGTAGGATTTGTAATACTCAAATTGTATAAAAGGATTATATAGTGAATTCCTTATCTTATGTGCCATATTTGCATCATAAAAGAGCATACATGAAAGTTGGAGATGAATTAAAACAAATGATAAAAAGAATATGCATCATGCTAGGATTTTATTTTGTGTGCATTTTGTGCAATATGAAAGTAATGCGACATGAAATATATTGAAGTCCAAAGTGGGATTTGACATCTAAAAGAAATTTTGGAAATTAGAAAAGATAAAGAAATATTATAAAAATACAAAAAAAAAATAAATTCATAAATCCTATATTGGTAAGTTCAAATTGAATATATAATCTGAATATAAACTTACCACAAAGTTTGGAAACTTAAACCTGGAATTAATTTGAAGTTTGAATTTGAAATAGAAAAAAAAGAAAAGGAAAATAGTAAGGAAAAATCGCGCTTGGGCCGAAACCTGTCCCTTGGCCCATTTCCCAAACCCCACGCGCCAGCCCAACTCACCATCTGCGCGCATGTGGGATATCTGCCTCTGGCTGGCGGGTCCTACGTGTCGGCCACACCTCATTCCTAGGCGCTGATGCTTGGTCACTGCACCGTGGGGTCGTGGCTGTCAGCGCTTCTTCCCCTCCAACTGAACCGCGAAGATGGGGCCGCTGTGACCGGAACCACTTCTCCTCGGATCTTCCGGCCTCAGCTGGCTAACAGCCGATCCGCGCCTCCATAAGAAGCCGTACGCAACCTCTCTCCTCCCTCCTCCTCAATTTCGCGTGCGCCGCCGCCACACCCTCTCGCAGCTCACCATCGCCGAAAGGACAGAGCACCGCCGCGAACGACCATCTGCATACCGTCGACCCGATCCTCGGTGGAGTGACCCTGGGATCCATCTTGACGGAAGGAAGGTGTCCGTGGCGTCACTGCTCGGGATCCCGGGACCAGCGCGGCGGAATTGCTCGCCGTTGCTCAGGCTTCGTGGCGGAGTGGCGTCATCACGTGGAGCGGAGCCCCTACGCTGCCATCCTTCGGTAAAAAGCATCTCCGAAGCTCCGCCTTCATCCCTAGATTGCGTAGCCGTGGTCAATTTGGAAGTCGGGGCACCGGGGTGCCAGGTACTCTTCGCGCCGGCGAGGTCCGGCCGCTGGGGTTCGTAGCGCCGCCGCACTCCGCTGTCGGAGGTTGGTGGGGGCCTCGGGGTCGTTAGATTCTTATTCAACGGCGGAGATTAGAAGTCAAAAGAAGTGGTTCCGCTCGGGTGCGGTGACCGTAGATCTATTCATCAGCGGATAGGATGGACTCTCGGGTATTTAAATCCTGGCCGCTCGCCGTTGATCCAACGGTTGGGACCGTTTCAATGCGTAACGATTCGTGATCTAATCTGGGCGCTCGATCCCTAATCCAACGGCTCATAACACTCGATACCCCTTCGCTGCGCGCGTTTTGCTTTTAGGCCCCTCAGTTTTCGGGAAACCAACCCGCCGTCCTGGGGGCGCTATTCACTGAGTCTCTGGTTTCTTGCGCCAGAGCCCCTGCGCTTCCTAGGAATTGAGGCCCAGTCCCGAGATCAGATAAAATAGAGAAACTAATTTAAAAATAGATTTTTAGTACAAGTTTAATTGCAGAAACTTGTTTTAATTGTAGAAAATTCATATGAACTCCAATTTGGACCATTCCAGTTCCTATAATTTTGTAATATTATTCTCTACCAAATAGTGCCTCTGTTTTGGCATGAAAGACTCATTAGAATTTATTTCCCACTTAATCTTATATTAAATGCATAAAACCTTAGAAAATCCATAACTTAAAACATATAACTCCAAATTTAATGATTCCAGTTCCTGTGATCTTATTTTAATGTCTAGTTTATTACTGTGCATTCTATTTGCATGTTTGATGTGATGTTAATTTATGCTATGCTATGTATGTGTTGTATTGATGCGAGTAGACGAGCAAGCCACTGTGGAATCTGAGGTTCAGCAAGTTGAGATAGCTGAGCAGGAGCTCGTTGAAGGCAAGTTGTGCCCTTGATCACTTCTTTTACCCATTCATGTTCTTATTATTCATAATGATCTGCATAGGATAATTTTGCTGGGACCCAATAGGATACCCTAGACTTTGACTATCTTTATACATTGCTTCACCACTGGTTTTACTACTAAAGTTTTGGGTAGTACATGCTATTGCTTTATGTGGATTTGGGTATAGAGATATTCATCACTCATTGTTATACTATTTATTGTTATCTGTTTTATTCTTCCTTGTTCATGTTAAGATCATTATGTTAATGGGAACATGGAGAACCACCCGGGAAAACAGTGCTACCACAAGGGTTTAATGGGACGCCCTTGGCTGATTAACTAGGAAAGCTAGTGGAGGGCTACCTTACCCGAAAGGGGCAAGGGCAGTAGGGGAGTGGTCAGTGTAGGGAGGTCCCTGGTTGATTTTGCTGCGATGGCAGTCAGTCAGGAACCCTGCATTGGAACTTCCTATAAACTGTAGCGGGTAGTCTGAAGCTAGTGGAACTTTGTAAAGGCCTCGTAGTGGTACCCTGCCTCGCTTCCTAGGTAGAGGTGTATGGAGTCTGATCAACTCCGTGGCAAATGGGTAACACGACTTGTGGGTAAAGATGTGCAACCTCTGCAGAGTGTAAAACTAGTATACTAGCCGTGCTCACGGTCATGAGCGGCTCGGACACTCACATGATTAAATTATGGAACTTAAACTTAACCTGTCATTTCATTGCATTTGGGATTATTTTATTATTACTTTTACTTATTATTACTATGGTTTGGTATTTACTTACACTTAGTAACTGCTAATAAAATTTTGACCAACTTATAAAAGCAATGCTCAGCTTCAGCCTTTATTTCATTGATCAGCCTTACACTTCATGAACTCTCACCTTTGGTGAGTTCATGCCACATTATTCCCCACGACTTGTTGAGCTATGAACGTATGTGAGCTCACTCTTGCTGTCTCACACCCCCCCCACAGGAGAAGATCAGGTGGTTCAGGAGGAGCCGTCTAACACTGAGGAGTTCGATCTGATCTAGGTGGCGTTTCTCGATCGACATTTGCGCCGACGATCCTTAGTTCGTTTTACATTTATTTCTTTATTTTGTAATAAGTCTTCCGCTATGTAATAATTACTCTGATGATTTATGACATTTATCTCTATACACTCTGTTATTATATATGTTGTCTTCTTTGGCGCATGTATGAGATGCACCCGGCTTTGTTCCTTAGAGCCCGGGTGTTACACGGATGCTCCCCGCAGTCTCCACTATCGAGCTTCCGGCCGAAACGCCGTGGGCCTCGTTCCCTCCGGTACACGGTGGCGGCTGTGACACAAACGCGGTTGTCACGGTCTCGTAAGACTCTCGCCCCACTCGGTACAATTACAACGACTCACGCAAGAGCCGAGGGGTTGTGTGGTTTTACAAAACTCACTCAACTAACTAGGGTTCACCTAGAGCAAGCGCTAAAATGGTCTAACTAACCTAAGCACTTCGCAAAGCACCTACGCTAATCACCGAGTGATTCTATTAAGCACTTGGGTGTTTGAGCTCTTGGAAATGTGCACTATATGCCTTGGTATGTTGCTTGGACTCCCACACTTGAGAATGGCCAGTTGGGGTGGTATTTATAGCCTCCAAACCCCAAACTAGCCGTTGGACAAAAAGCAGCAGCTTTCTGTCGTCAGGTGCACCGGACAGTCCGGTGCACCACCGGATAGCCACTGTGCAGTGTCCGGTGCACGCCACGTAAGCTGACCGTTGGCGCCTGTAGCAGTCGACCGTTGGATCCGACCGTTGCCGTCTGTCCGGTGCACACCGGACAGTCCGGTGCCGACTGTCCGGTGCTCCACCGGACAGACCGATGCTACAGCCAGAGAGCGCCTGTCTGTGGGCCTCTCTGCGCAGACTGTCCGGTGCGCCACCAGGCGCTGGCTGACAGCCCGCTTCTTGGGTTTCTTCGTTGATTTCTTCGGGCTTCTTTTGTTCTTGAGTATTGGACTCCTATGCATCTTTTTATGTCTTCTTTTGAGATGTTGCATCCTCATTGCCTTGGTCCATTTTCTTCGCATCCTGTGAACTATAATTATAAACACTAGCAAACATATTAGTCCACATGTTGTGTTAATCATCAAACACCAAAACTCAATTAGCCAAAAGGCCTAGGGTCCATTTTCCTTACATTGTGGATGATTATTCTCACTTCACTTGGGTGTTCTTTTTGTAGGAAAAATCACAAACCCAAGAGACTTTGAAAGCATTCTTGAGACAGGCTCAAAATGAGTTCGGATTGAAGATCAAAAAGATTAGAAGCGACAATGCGACGGAGTTCAAGAACTCTCAAATAGAAGGCTTTCTTGAGGATGAGGGCATCAAGCATGAGTTCTCTTCTCCCTACACACCTCAACAAAATGGTGTAGTGGAGAGGAAGAATAGAACTCTACTTGACATGGCGAGGACCATGCTTAATGAGTACAAGACTTCGGACCGGTTTTGGGTGGAAGCAATCAACACCGCTTGCTACGCCATCGACCATCTCTACCTTCACCGAATCCTCAAGAAGACATCATATGAACTCCTCACCAGTAAAAAGCCCAATGTTTCATATTTTAGAGTCTTTGGTAGCAAATGTTTTATTCTTGTTAAAAGAGGTAGAAAATCTAAATTTGCTCCTAAGGCTATAGAAGGCTTTTTACTTGGTTATGACTCAAACACAAGGGCATATAGAGTCTTTAACAAGTCCACTAGACTAGTTGAAGTTTCTTGTGACATTGTGTTTGATGAGACTAATGGCTCTCAAGTAGAGCAAGTTGATCTTGATGAGCTAGATGATGAAGAGGCTCCATGCGTCGCGCTAAGGAACATGTCCATTGGGGATGTGTGTCCTAAGGAATCCGAAGAGCCTCCACAAGCACTAGATCAACCTTCATCTCCCATGCAAGCATCTCCACCAACCCAAGATGAGGATCAAGCTCAAGATGATGAAAATGAAGATCAAGAAGAGCCACCTCAAGAGGAGGACAATGATCAAGGGGGAGATGCTAATGATCAAGACAAGGGAGATGATCAGGGTCCAAGACTGCCACACCTAAGAGTCCACCAAGCGATACAAAGAGATCACCCTGCGAACTCCATCCTCGTTGATATTCATAAGGGGGTAACCACTCGATCTCGTGTCGCTCATTTTTGTGAACATTACTCTTTTGTGTCTTCTATTGAGCCATACAGGGTGGAAGACGCATTAAGAGATTTGGATTGGGTGTTGGCAATGCAAGAGGAACTCAACAACTTCACGAGGAATGAGGTATGACATCCTGTTCCACGTCCTAATCAAAATGTTGTAGGAACCAAGTGGGTCTTCCGCAACAAGCAAAATGAGCATGGTGTGGTGACAAGGAACAAAGCTCGACTTGTGGCCAAGGGATATTCACAAGTCGAAGGTTTGCATTTCGGTGAAACCTATGCACCCATAGCTAGGCTTGAGTCGATTCGTATATTAGTTGTCTATGCTACTTACCATGGCTTCAAGCTTTATCAAATGGACGTGAAGAGTGCCTTCCTCAACGGACCAATCAAAGAAGAGGTCTATGTTGAGCAACCTCCCGGCTTTGAGGATAGTGAGTACCCTAACCATGTGTATAAACTCTCTAAGGCGCTTTATGGGCTCAAGCAAGCCCCAAGAGCATGGTATGAATGCCTAAGAGATTTCCTTATCACTAATGGCTTCAAAGTCGGCAAAGCCGATCCTACACTCTTTACTAAAACAATCGCAAATGATTTGTTTGTATGCCAAATTTATGTTGATGATATCATATTTGGGTCTACTAACAAATCTACTTGTGAAGAGTTTAGTAGGATTATGATTCAAAAATTCGAGATGTCTATGATGGGAGAGTTGAAGTATTTCTTAGGATTTCAAGTGAAGCAACTCCAAGAGGGCACCTTCATCAGCCAAACCAAGTATATTCAAGACATACTCACTAAGTTTGGAATGAAGGATGCCAAGCCCATCAAGACACCCATGGGAACCAATGGGCATCTCTTCCTCGACACGGGAGGTAAATTCGTAGATCAAAAGGTATACCGGTCGATGATAGGATCTTTACTCTATTTATGTGCATCTCGACCGGATATTATGCTTTCCGTATGCATGTGTGCAAGATTCCAAGCCGATCCTAAGGAAGTTCACCTTAGGACCGTGAAAAGAATCTTGAGATATTTAGTTTATACACCTAAGTTTGGTCTTTGGTACCCCAAGGGATCCATTGATTTAATAGGTTATTCAGATGCTGATTGGGCAGGGTGTAAAATTGATAGAAAGAGCACATCAGGGACTTGTCGGTTCTTGGGAAGATCCCTGGTGTCTTGGGCTTCAAAGAAACAAAATTCAGTAGCTCTTTCTACCGCCGAAGCCGAGTACATTGCCGCAGGCCATTGTTGTGCGCAATTGCTTTGGATGAGGCAAACCCTTAGGGATTATGGTTACAAATTAACCAAAGTCCCTCTCCTATGTGATAATGAGAGTGCAATCCGCATAGCGGATAATCCCGTTGAGCACAGCCACATTAAGCACATAGCCATTCGGTATCACTTTTTGAGGGATCACCAACAAAGGGGGGATATCGAGATTGCTTATGTTAGCACCAAAGAACAATTAGCCGATATCTTTACCAAACCACTAGATGAGAAAACCTTTACCAAACTTAGGAATGAGCTAAACATTCTTGATTCTCGGAATTTTGATTGATACTTTGCACACATAGCTCATTTATGTACCTTTGATCACATTTCCTTCATGTGCTATGACTAATGTGTTTTCAAGTAAAATTTCTACTAAGTCATAGATTGAAAGGGAAATGGAGTCTTCGGCGACGACAAGGCTTCCACTCCACTCTACCGGTATCATTTACCCTTCGCCGTCACTCCGCATCGCTCTCCACTTTGGTATAATCTTCACTCATATTCATTTGTACCATTGGGAGAAAGTAAAAGGGCTCTAAAGACTCCATTTTTGGCGATTAATGCTAAAGGGGGAGAAAGTATTAGCCTAAAGCAAAAGGACCGCACCACCATGCCAATTTCAAAAAATTTCGAAACAAGTTTAAAGTTTTTAAATGTTTTTCAATTGGTATCTTTGAAATTAGTATTCCTCTAAGAAATTCTATCTCAATTGGTATCTATATTTTAAGGAGGAGTTTTTCAAAAATTGGTATCTAAAATATTTGATCTTCTTCAATTGATAAAACCCTCTTGAACACTAAGAGGAGAATTTCATTAAGGGGGAGTTTTGTTTAGTCAAAGGAAAAACATTTGAAACAGGGGGAGAAAATTTCAAATCTGGAAAATGCTTCTCGAAATCTTATTCATATACCATTGACTATTTGCAAAAAGACTTTGAAAAGAATTTCCAAAAGAATTTGCAAAAACAAAACAAGTGGTGCAAGCGTGGTCCAAAATGTTAAAAGAAAGAAAGCAATCCATGCATATCTTATGAAAGTATTAATTGATTTAATTCCAAGCAACCTTTGCACTTACCTTATGCAAACTAGTTCAATTCTGCACTTATATATTTGCTTTGGTTTGTGTTGGCATCAATCACCAAAAAGGGGGAGATTGAAAGGGAAATAGGGTCAAACCTTTTCCTAAATGATTTTGGTGGTTGAATTGCCTAACACAAATAATTGGACTAACTAGTTTGCTCTAGATTATAAGTTCTACAGGTGCCAAAGGTTCAACATAAACCAATAAAAAGTCCAAGATAGGGTTCAAAAAGAAAGGAGCAAAACCAACTGAAGACTGCCCTGGTCTGGCGCACCGGACTGTCCGGTGTGCCACCGGACACTGTCCTGTCCGGTGCACCAGGGAGATCAACTCTGAACTGCTCAGCTTCGGGTTTTTGGAGAGCCACTCCGCTATAATTCACCGGACTGTCCGGTGTAGCACCAGACTCTCCGGTGTGCCATGCGGAGCAACGGCTACTGCGCCAACGGTCGTCTGCAAAAGTGAACAATGAACGCTACAATGCGCGGACAGTTCGCGCAGAGTCAGAGCAGGCGCCAGAAGGCGCACCGGATAGTGAACAGTGACTGTCCGGTGCACCACCGGACTGTCCGGTGCACCACCGGACTGTCCGGTGGTCCTAGTTGTCAGAGCTCCAACGGTCGAACCCTAACTGTTGGGTGATGTGGCTGGCGCACCGGACAGTTTCCGGTGGCGCACCGGACTGTCCGGTGCGCCCATCGACAGACAGCGTCCCTAATGGCCATTTTGGTGGTTGGGGCTATAAATACCCCCCAACCACCACACTTCAAGGCATCCAAGTTTTCAGCCATTGCATTCAATACAAGAGCTCTAGACTTCACTCCAAGATACAAAACAAAAGATCAAATCCTCTCCAAGTCCCAAACTCATTCCAAAGACTTAGTGGCTTGTGAGAGAGAGACATTTGTGTTCATTTGAGTTCTTGTCGCTTGGATCGCTTTTCTTCTTCCTCCATTCTTGTTCTCAAGCAACTTGTAATCAAGCAAGAGACACCAAGTTGTGGTGGTCCTTGCAAGGGGTCTAAGTGACCCATTGATTAAGGAGAAAAGGTCACTCGGTCTAGGTGACCGTTTGAGAGAGGGAAAGGGTTGAAAGAGACCCGATCTTTGTGACCACCTCAACGGGGAGTAGGTTTGCAAGAACCAAACCTCGGTAAAACAAATCATCGTGTCATCTGCTTTCATTTGCTTGTGATTTGTTTTCGCCCTCTCTTTCGGACTCGACTTTATTTCTAACGTTAACCCTGGCTTGTAGTTGTGCTTAAAGTTTATAAATTTCAGATTTGCCTATTCACCCCCCTCTAGGCGACTTTCAATAAGCAATCTTATATTTCTTTGAGGCCATGATAATCGCTTCCGCGAACCTCTTGTATGGCATGTGTTTACACCAATCTTGAGTCGTGTAAAGTCAATAATAGTCTCATTGTTGTACATGATACTAATTCTAAAATGCATAGTTTTGTGATAATTTTGAGAACCCAAATATAGTTCTTTGAAATTTCTTCTACTATTTATTAAACAAATTTACAAATTGACATAAATTTGCAAATGCTGGTACTCCCACAAAAACCAGGTGTGTTTTCAATATTTTTGCATCAAGAGTTATGAGTTCACATAGATGATTTGTACTTACTATGCTTTAAACCAGTAGCTCGAACTTGTAATCCAGACATAGATGAGAGGACTGCAAGAAAAGAACAAGCAGAATGAAGCATGATAAAAATATATAGAAAAGGTTGATAATTGCAATTTTGCTTAACATGAGAGGAAATCAAATAGATTATTGTGGTAAGTATCCACCTGAGATTGCTGGGGTGAGGACACCATCGCCAATCACCATGCTAGCGCCACAGAGAACTATGAGAAGAAGCACAACTCTCATTTTTGTGCTTCTCCAGAAACCTTCTTAACCAAGGTGAAGGTCCATTGCGAGGTGCAAACCCATTTCTGTAGTATGAAGATAGTTCCTCATCGGTTGCTTGTTGATTTGGCAGCAAGCTGAGTTTTGTATGCCTGCAAAGAAGCGAATAGAGAGCAAATGGTCCGCCTACAAAAGTGTAGGCATCCCTTAGTCATTTGTAAGCTACAAGTGCCAAGATAGGCCTTTTTCAGAAGATACATTAAGGGATATTATTCATTTAATATAAGATTTATTAGGACGATAAACAATATAGCCTTAAATTTTCTTGCATATCGTTGCTTGCCGATATACATGCTGGATTACAACAAACTAATCCTACTCCATCCAGGAACATGAAAAGACAAGGGATGTTAAGGAAGAGATTTATAGGCACCTTCCCTGTTATCATCAGCACTCAGTACAATAGTGACATACTTCAGCAAAAGAATCAGAGTGAAGGTCCAGAAGATGAGGGAAAGCACACTGAACACTGTCTCCTCATCTTGGTACTGATTGAGCTTTCCAGAGAATGTGCTTTTATAAACGTAAAGAGGCGATGTGCTTAGGTCACCGTAAACAACACCAAAGCTCTGGTAAGCCAAAAGCAATAGATTCATGTAGTACTGCCTCCGCTGAAATTGCAAGGCAGAACGACATCCGTTAGGAACCATGCTCCGCATATTCAAAGCAGCGCTCGAAAATAGTAGTAGCACAATGCTCGTTAATTACGACTGTTTATATATAACAACAACATGGTGATACAGAATATATGTCCATCTCTGCTTAACATCAGTGATCCCCAGTTAAAATCAAAACGCATAAGCTGGGCTCAAGTTTCAGCTTCCCGCTCCACCATTGTCGCCGTGACAGAACCGAAACATTTGAGTACTGTGCCGTGTGCCCTTTAGATTGGAACCTAGGGGGAGGAATGAATCAGGCGAGACAGAGAGATTGATCTATTCCGCACCGGAATCCCCTAAATCCTACCCCCCGCAAGGACAACCCTAATCGCGACGCGGGCACACGCACAGGCCACCGGGGTGGGCGGGCACGGGCCGTTCGATGCCCACCCCGAGGTCGACCAACACCAACGTCTTCACCAACGACAGGCAAGGAGGAGAGCGGAATCATGGCAATGAGATAATGAGAGATAGCCCCCGGCAGCTGGTCGGCGCCGGCGATGCCAGCCTCGGCGTCCATTAACTCGATCGGCAGCGCGAGGCGTCCGTCCCGGCTGCGTCACGTCACGAGCCTCGCGGGCACGGTGGAGACGGATACGCGGAGCGAAGGAGGAGGGGCCTAGGCTATGATGATTGATTCATTAATTCATTTGTTTGTCATTGTGCGGGGAGGAGTATGAAAGGGGCGGGCTAGGATGGAAGGGAGGCGGGGGAGGAGGAGGATGACGGTCGGGTTTGGTGGCGGGGATCACGATTGGGGGCGAGGGAAGGGGTCACGGAGGCAGGGGCGACACGTGGAGGGGCAGAACCTTGCACCGTGTGGACGACTACACTACTGTCTTAAGAAGTAGTATAGATAGACACTCATCTTTCTATTTAATATAACAACCAATTCTCTTGCCTTTTTTTTAAAAAAAATAACTATACCTTTTTATGAGTGAACTGTGAGAGATTTGTATGAAACTCATGTGCTTTAGGCTCTCCTCAAAATTTTCGAGAACCTTGTTTCTTACTGACACCACTAGTTTCTTGGCCTGACGTCGACAGACGATTTAACCAGTTGGATTACCTTACCCACCTGCGTCTGAGGGTTTCTCTGCTCCTGTTGATCTTTTGGGAGAAAAAGATGCGCTCGCTCCTCTCCTCCAAGAAACCGACGAGCCCGTTCAACTCAATCATTGTATCATCTACTGAGCAGGAAGGAGGACAAGATTTTGCTGCTGCGCCTGCCAAGCACCTGTCGACAGCAAATCTACCCTGCCTTGGCGCCAACAGACCGCCGGAATCTACCGCTGCCGTGCGTGGGCCGTGGGCTCCAACGCCAGACCAGCGGATGGCCGGCGGTAACACACAGCACAAGGAGCTCGCGGCCGATCGAGCTGCGTTGCGAGGGCAGAGAAAGAGATGGGCAGTGCAGTGACGAAGATAAGGACCCGCCCTTTGGAAGTGCACACACACAAACCAACACTGACATCACAGCGGGTTCAGGGGAGGAGGAGAGGGAGAGACTTCTTTAAGATCACCACACCCTCCCCTCACCCCTCCTCCTCATTGTCATCTCTCCCTCTCTCTCTCTCTCTCTCCATTGCACTCGCTCTATACTAGGTCCAAGGTAACTAGCAATTGAGCTATTAAATTGTTGCTTGAGGTGCAGCAGAAAGGCACACTGCTACAAACAAGCTGATCAGCTGATGCCCGGTGGCTTCAGGACTTTGCCAAGGTTAGCGAGGTCCCGCCCCATTTTGCTTCTCCCCTGGGCTTGCGGTTGCGTTTGAGTGCACCCCTGAGGCTTTGATTGGGCCCTCCCGCTCCGCACTTAAGCTCTCCGCCTCGTCCATGGCGTCGCAGCCCTCAAGACTTGCTGTCTCTTGGTAGCTGCCGCTTCTAGCTACTCCACCTAACTGAAAGGTAGAACCGAGATCAATCTGGGAATTCGTTAGAGACCACTTCTTCCTCTGCGATCCGATCACTCCAAACGAACATCGCGAACTGACACCTGTTTTGTGCCACCTTTTCTTTTTCCGTGCAGAGCGTATAGTTAGTTGGTCTTGGATTCTTGGTCCGGTGCTGCCGCCGCCATGTTCCTGAGATCGAAGATCCAGGAGATGATCCTGCGGAGGAGATCGAGGTCGATGAACAGCGCCGGCGCGCAGAGGGGCCACGTCCCCGATCAGGCCCCGAGCTCGTCGACCGTTCCGTGCGACGATGACAGTGCCGGCGCCGGCGCCGGCGGCAGCAGGAGCGCGGGTGCGCGTGCCCTGTTCGCCTCCCCGAGGATGCTGCACTCGTCCTCCCTGCCCGCCGGCGCCGGCGCCGGCGTCGTCGCCTTCGCCAGGAGCCCCGCGGCGGAGCCCGAGCCCGAGACGGCCTCCTCCCTGAGCCCGACCTCCGTGCTGGACGCGGCGGCGGCCTACGTGCCACGCACGGGCAAGCGGCGCCGCCCGTGGCGCGCGCGGGACAACAACGGCGGCCTCGCGGACGTGCTGGACTGCACCGATGACCAGCAGCAGGAGCGGATCGTCCTCGCGGCTACGTCGTCCTCGCGCTCTCTGCTCAGGTCGTGCTCCCTGGACCGCCGCGTCGAGTTCGGCGTCAAGAACAAGAGCTCGTGGCTGCCCCTCCGCGGCCGCGGCGAGCCCGCGGCGCCGGCGCCGGCCGACCCGCGCGAGATCGGGCCGTCGTCGGAGGACTACACGTGCGTCATCTCCCGCGGGCCCAACCCGAGGACGGTGCACATCTTCGGCGACCGCGTCGTGGAGGCGGAGGCGGAGACGGAGACGGAGAGCTCGCCGCGGCCGATCAGTCTGCCGACGCGAACGGATCCCCGTCCACGCACGCGTAGCCTGATGAGTGATGACGCCGCCTAGCTAGGTAAAGAAACCGAATTTAATTAGCTGAGTGCTATTATTGAGTTCAGGCAGCCTTGATGTTGCTGTATTGTATTGGTTGCTCCGATCCGTTCCATCGTCTGATCAGAAAGATAGATAGAGTTGATCATTCATAGGTGTTTTCTTGATCAGATGATGAACTAGACGTTTTGTCCAGGTTGAGCTGAAGCTGTGATATAAATTTGATCATGTTGTTACTAGGGGGGAAAAAAAGAAGAAGAAGTGCAAATTCAGCTCCCAGTGGCTGAACTGCGCCTCGATCTGTGATGAATTTTGTCTCCAAGCTCGTTTCTGCAGCAAGCAACCAGCACAGTGAGGAACGTCAGATCAACCCTGAGTTCCCTGACTGAAAACATAGCTCATGCATGACCTCTCCTCATCTCCCCCCAAATCCTGACAAGAACTCCATCCACCATTTCCCAGCGAATCCAGCATTAAACCATTACCGATGTTTTTTTTTCATACGAGAGCAAGCTATCGCTACATGCCGTGAGTGAGCGAGACGAGCCTTCAATCATTGGTGGGTTTCTTGCAGCATGAACGCAAGCTCAATGATTGACGTCTCTTGGCTCTTGTGGAGGAGCCCTGCCCTTCTCACCCAGACCAGACGATCGATCGGCGATCGGCGATCGGGCGGGGCTTTGCGTCCTGTGGGGCGGATGCGCCCACTTGAGCGGTGCCTCGTCGCCGTCGAGGGCCCCACCCAAACAAGCGGTTGCGGCTGACCCCGGGGACACGCTCCGTGGGGCCTGATTCCTTCTCCGCTCGGCCCATTCGGTCTCGTCTCATCTCATCTCATCTCATCTCATCTCACCCCCGAGAGTGTTTCGGTTTCTCTGTCAAGCTTCCTTTCCGTGACGCCGACTGGGGCTGAATTTCTTTTTTAATTTGATTTTCTAGTGACTGTTACGTAGGGGTATCCAGGCTGATGGCCTGGCATTGCCTGCTGGCTAAGCACTGGGACCTCTAGTCTCGCAGGCCATCGTATTCGCACCAGGCCATTTCTTTTCGACGGATTTTAGCTTCGCTTGTGCTGCATAATTCTTTTCAAATGAAAAAAGGGTGGTTTGGCTAGCTTAGCAGTGCCTTTTCAAGGGTTGGTGAACCGGCGGTGCAAATTTTTTGTTGTTGTTGTTGTCTTTATTATTGTATAGAAGGATAATCAAGTTGTGGCAACAGCAACAGCCATCACTGGCTGGTTCACTGTACAGGTCAGTATCATGCACTGCTGTCGACTAACTTTTGAGTGTGCAGGTCTTCTTTACTTGCGCTCTTCTGGAGCCTTTTTTTGTGCTGTCGTAAATCTGGGCTTTGGAACATCTCTTACTTTCGGATCCAAAAGTTGAAGCTGGAGGACGGTGTTGGCTCACGTCGTCGGTAAAGCTCGGCCGTTGGATCCCGATGCTGCGGCCCGGCCTCCGATCTTCGACGGTAATGCGCTCCAGACTCTTCGGCAGAGTCTTTATATATATATATATATATATATATATATATATATATATATATATATATATATATATATATATATATATATATATATATATATATATATATATATATATATATATATATATATATATATATATATATATATATATACGGCGCTGCTAAAATGCACCTGGGTGCATTCTCTATATTGAATGCACCCAGGCGTAAGTCCTGTTTCGCGCGCCTCCCCGCCCCCGCCGCCGTCGCGCGCATCCCTATCCCCGCGCCGCCGCCGTCTCCTCCTTCCTCCGATCCTCTAAACCTAGATCCCACCGCCGCCGAGCGCCTCCCTGTCCTCGCGCCGCCGCGCGCCTCCCTGTCCCCGCGCCGCCGCGCGCCTCTCTGTCTGCGTGCCTCCCTGTCCCCCGCATTAGATGGGATTGCAAGCCCGCATTATGTGTGATTGCAACTGTTGTATAATTTTACTCAAATATCTGTTAAAAAATGTAAACAAAATGATTGCAACCGATGGTGTGTTGTAATTGCAACTGCTGGTGTAGTGTGGATGCAACTGCTGAGTTGCTCTTATGTGATTGCAAGTACTGAATAACTCTGAGAAATTTTGTTAAAAAATATGATTGCAACTGCTGGTCTGGTGTAATTGCAACTTCTGGTCTGGTGTGATTGCAACTTCTATATAACTATGTCCAAAAATCTGTTAAACAAACAAGATTACAACTACTGGTCTGGTGTAATTACAACTGTGGGTCTGTTGTGATTGCAACTTCTATATAACTATGTCCAAAAATATGTTAAACAAACAATAATTGCAACTGCTGTCTGGTGTAATTGCAACTTCTGATCTGGTGTGATTGCAACTTCTATATAACTATGTCCAAAAATCTGTTAAACAAACAATGATTGCAACTGCTGTCTGGTGTAATTGCAACTGCTGGTCTGGTTGTGATTGCAACTCCTATATAACTATGTCCAAAAATCTG
Source organism: Zea mays (assembly GCF_902167145.1). Lineage (NCBI taxonomy): Eukaryota > Viridiplantae > Streptophyta > Magnoliopsida > Poales > Poaceae > Zea > Zea mays. The sequence continues at coordinate 8,083,933 of NC_050100.1, forward strand.
TTAAACAAAACAATGGTTGCAACTGTGTCTGGTGTAATTGCAACTGCTGGTCTGGTGTGATTGCAACTTCTATATAACTATGTCCAAAAATCTGTTAAAACAAAACAATGATTGCAACTGCTGTCTGGTATAATTGCAACTGCAAGTCTGGTGTGATTGCAACTTATGTGAGGAGGTTGAGCCGTTCGTGGAGGAGCCGTTCGCGGAGAAAGAGGGGCGGGGGCGGGAAAATGAAAAGGTTCTGTCCGGAGCGTGCGGGAGGGACGAAACCGGTATGGGTGGGACGGTTGGCTCGGACCTGGCACATAGGTTCGGCCTGGGTGCATTCTCTATATTGAATGCACCCAGGTGTAATATATAAATACAGTATATATATATATATATATATATATATATATATATTATAATTTTGTATTTATTGATCTGATCTTTTGTCAAAACGACAGTACTAATCCGAAGCGTTGCGTTTACTAAAGTAAAGAATAAGCATGGAGTTAATATTTTGGGAATTTGCAAGAAATTGTATATAATGGAAGTGCATAATTTCTGCAGATCTGCCATTAGCACCCAGACGTAACTATACAGAGATAGGAACTACTATCAGGTTTACACTACATAGAATGCCACGAGGAAGCCCAGAATGTCTCAACTGAATAGATTAATTGATTGGAGTAAAATTAGCAAACACATTCAGATTAGAAGTGCTATGGAGAAACTATTCCTATGTCAATGTCATTTTCCCTAATTGCTGCACGATTGTTTGCTGAGCTCAAACGTCCACCGCCCTTAAAATAATAACACCAAACTGAACCATCGATATCAAGAAATTTCAGCCATCAACTGTCATGTGGGGCCGCACCTACACGCGGGCCCGCGACGCCAGGAGGGCTGAGGCTAGGGCGTTTAAGGGAGGCGCCAGCAGCAGCACTACTAAGGAAGGTCCATCCAAGGAAAGTGGCTAGATTAGTGGCCAAATTGATAGGCCTTAATTAGAGGGAAGTTGGTTTCCAAATAAGTCATTTCCTAAATTAGGGTTTCCAAATAAGTCATTTCCTAAATTAGAAGTTACCTAGTTGGTCGGGCCAGTGGCCTATTTATATGGAACCATGAGGCAGTGAAAGGAATAAGAAATACATCACCTTTATCTCCCATCTCCCTACACTCTCTCTAAAGCCTACGGCTGAGGCTTACCTCGCCGGAGAAGACGGACAGCGGGTACGAGTTACGTAGCCGCGGTCCAGCTGCTCGAGGGGTCAACGCCCTTGACAACCTGGTATCACGATCCCGGCGATCCTCTTCCCAGTCCACCACTACGCCAGCCGCAGCACCAACATCACCGACGTCCTCTGTGGCGTCTTGCGTTCCAGCCATGGGCGATTCCAACGACTTCAAGGCCTTTGCCGAGGCTCTCAAGTCCCTGCAGGCGTCCGTCGCGGCCAACGCCCAGGCCATCGCCAGCCTCACAGCCGACCGCACGTCCGCCTCAGGCCACAAGATCGGCTACGGCGAGCACCATGGGGACCGGCCACCGAGATTCCAAAAGCTGGACTTTCCCCGGTACGATGGTAAAACCGATCCTCTCATCTTCATCAACCGCTACGAATCCTACTTCCATCAGCAGCGCATCATGGAGGAAGAGAAGGTCTGGATGGCATCCTACAACTTGGAGCACGGGGCGCAGATGTGGTATATCCAGGTCCAGACGGACGAGGGTACTCCATCGTGGCGCAGGTTCAAGGAGTTGCTCAATCTGCGCTACGGTCCTCCTCTCCGCGCCGCGCCTCTCTTCGAGCTGGCTGATTGCCGCCGCACGGGGTCTGTCGCGGACTATCAGGACCGCTTCCAGGCGCTCCTTCCACGTGCAGGACCCCTCGACGAGGCACAACGGGTCCAACTATTCACGGGGGGTCTCCGTCCCCCGCTCAGCCTTGACGTCCAGGTCCACAACCCGCAGTCCTTAGCGGCTGCCATGAGCCTGGCACGCCAGCTGGAGCTCCGGGAACAATATACATCGCCACCTCCCAAGGGCGCCACCCGTGGTCTGCTGCCAACCCCTGCACCGCGACTAGCTCTGCCTGCCCCGCCGGCTGAGAAGGCAGCCACGCCCGCGGTCATGGCAGATGGGCGCAAACGCCTATCCATGCAGGAGCAAGAGGAGCGCCGTCGGCAAGGCCTCTGCTTCAACTGCAACGAGCGCTACACACGGGGGCACAACCGCGTCTGTACGCGGATCTTCTACATCAACGGCGTCGAGTTGGACACCGCCGACGAGTCTGCCACAGGGGAGGACCCCGACACGGAGACACCGGTGTTCTCCCTTCACGCCGTCGCAGGGGTACTCGTCGGCAATACGGTACAACTGCAGGTGATCGTCGGCGCCGCTACTTTCGTCGCGCTCATCGACACAGGCTCAACACACAGCTTCATCGGGGAAACGGCTGCGCGACGCTCCGGGCTGACCATCGAGCCGCGGCCTCGACTCACGGCAACGGTGGCCAATGGGGAGCGTGTGGCCTGCCCGGGCGTTCTTCGCAACGCTCCGATCGACGTGGGCGGCATGGTATTCGGCGTCGACCTCTTCGTAATGCCCTTAGCGGGGTACGACGTCGTCCTCGGCACGCACTGGATGGCCACGCTCGGGCCCATTGTATGGGACTTCACCGCCCGAACCATGGCATTCCAGTGGGAGGGGCGGGACGTCTGCTGGCGCGGCGTAGCACCTCCATCCACGCCGACTCTCCTAGCCGCCACAACTGACGACACCCTCATCGACGGGCTGCTACACGCCTTCGCCGATGTCTTCACCGAGCCGAGCGGACTACCTCCAGCACGCGGCCGCGAGCACCACATAGTCCTCAAGCCAGGCTCCTCCCCGGTGGCGGTGCGACCGTACAGGTACCCTGCGGCGCACAAGGACGAACTTGAGCGGCAGTGCGCCGCCATGATCGACCAGGGCATCGTCCGCCGTAGTGACTTGGCGTTCTCTTCCCCGGTCATCCTCGTCAAGAAGCTGGACGGGTCGTGGCGCTTCTGCGTCGACTACCGTGCGTTGAACGCGCTCACTGTCAAAGACGCGTTTCCGATTCCGGTCGTCGACGAGATCCTCGACGAGCTCCATGGTGCATGCCTCTTCACCAAGCTGGACCTGCGGTCGGGGTATCACCAAGTGCGGATGCGGCAGGAGGACGTCCATAAAACGGCGTTCCGCACCCACGACGGCCTCTACGAGTTCCTGGTGATGCCGTTCGGGCTGTGCAACGCCCCAGCCACATTCCAGGCTTTGATGAATGACGTCCTGCGCACCTACCTCCGCCGGTTTGTGCTTGTCTTCTTTGACGACATCTTGATATACAGCACCTCATGGGCGGACCACCTCCGGCACCTCCGCGTCGTCCTCACCACCCTGCGCCAGCACCGACTCTTTGTCAAGAGGTCCAAGTGCTCCTTTGGTGTTGACTCCGTCGCCTACCTTGGCCACGTCATTTCAGCGGCTGGTGTCGCTATGGATCCCGCGAAGGTCCAGGCCATCCACGACTGGCCCCAACCTCGTTCGGCGCGCGCCGTGCGTGGCTTCCTCGGTCTGGCAGGCTACTATCGCAAGTTCGTCCACAACTACGGCGCCATTGCAGCACCCCTCACAGCACTCCTGAAGAAAGAGGGGTTCGTGTGGTCCGACGAGGCAAGTGCCGCGTTTCGGGCCCTCAAAAGGGCAGTGACGACAGCACCGGTGTTGACATTACCGGACTTCACCAAGCCCTTCATCATGGAGTGCGACGCGTCCACCTATGGCTTCAGGGCGGTGCTCATACAGGAGGCTCATCCGCTCGCCTTCTTCAGTCGACCGGTGGCGCCCCGCCATCGCTCCCTAGCGGCCTATGAGCGCGAACTCATCGGGCTCGTGCTGGCCGTACGGCATTGGAGGCCGTACCTATGGGGGCGACGCTTCGTCATCAAGACAGACCACTACAGCCTCAAGTACCTCCTCGATCAACGCCTGGCGACCATTCCACAACATCATTGGGTGGGTAAGCTCCTCGGGTTCGACTTCTCCGTTGAGTACAAGTCAGGAGCAACGAACACGGTGGCCGACGCGCTCTCACGCCGCGACACCGACGAGGACGGCACGAGGACTCTCCAGGCAATCTCAGCTCCCCGCTTCGATTTCATCAGCCGCCTCCGCCACGCCCAGGCTACTGAGCCCGCTCTGGCTGCCATCCACGACGAAGTCAGGGCGGGCACACGCACTGATCCATGGGCGGTGGCCGACGACATGGTTCTCTATGACAGGCTCCTATACATCCCACCGGCCTCGCCACTTCTGCAGGAGATTGTGGCGGCTGTCCATAATGATGGACATGAGGGCGTCCAGCGCACACTACACCGCCTCCGTCGTGACTTCCATTTTCCCAACATGCGGAGTGTGGTGCAGGACATCGTTCGGGCCTGTCCCACTTGTCAGCGGTACAAGTCGGAGCATCTTCACCCGGCAGGTCTCCTCATGCCACTACCGATTCCCACCGTCGTTTGGGCAGACATCGGCCTCGACTTCATTAAAGCACTTCCCCGTGTCAACGGGAAGTCGGTGATCCTCTCCGTCGTCGACCGCTTCAGCAAGTATTGCCACTTCATCGCCCTCGGCCACCCATACACCGCCGAGTCGGTGGCGCAGGCCTTCTTCGCCGACATTGTACGCCTCCATGGTGTGCCACAATCCATGGTGTCCGACCGCGACCCGGTGTTCACCTCGACGTTCTGGCGTGAGCTCATGCGGCTCATGGGCACTAAGCTGCACATGTCGTCCGCCTTCCACCCACAGTCCGACGGCCAGACGGAGGCGGCCAACCGCGTCATCATTATGTACCTACGCTGTTTCACAGGCGACCGTCCTCGACAATGGCTTCGCTGGCTGCCGTGGGCCGAATACGTGTACAACACGGCATACCAGTCCTCGCTCCGGGAGACGCCATTCCGGGTGGTGTATGGTCGTGACCCGCCCTCCATCCGCTCTTATGAGCCTGGTGAAACAAGGGTGGATGCGGTCGCACGCACCATGGAGGAACGCGAGGCATTCCTTGCCGATGTGCGCTATCGCCTCGAGCAGGCCCAAGCGGTGCAGAAAAGACACTACGACAAGCAACACCGGCCAGTGACATATGCAGTCGGCGACTGGGCACTCCTTCGACTTCGCCAGCGAGCTCCGTCCTCACTGCCACAACAGACATCGGGCAAACTGAAGCCCCGCTTCCTCGGGCCATACCGCGTCATCGAGCTCATCAACAATGTCGCCGTTCGCCTGGAGCTACCACCACAGGCCCGCATTCATGACGTCTTCCACGTGGGCACCCTGAAGAAGTTTGTAGGGGCACCTCCATCTGCCCCACCGCCCCTACCCGACATCCATCATGGGGCGATTGTTCCAGAGCCAGCTCGGGTGGAACGCGCTCGCCTGGCACGGGGTGTTCACCAGGTGCTGGTCCAGTGGAGGGGCGAACCAGACACTTCGGCGACCTGGGAGGACCTCGACAAGTTTCGCGCTACATACCCAGATTTTCAGCTCGAGGACGAGCTGGACCTCGAGGGGGGGAGAGATGTCATGTGGGGCCACACCTACACGCGGGCCCGCGACGCCAGGAGGGCTGAGGCTAGGGCGTTTAAGGGAGGCGCCAGCAGCAGCACTACTAAGGAAGGTCCATCCAAGGAAAGTGGCTAGATTAGTGGCCAAATTGATAGGCCTTAATTAGAGGGGAGTTGGTTTCCAAATAAGTCATTTCCTAAATTAGGGTTTCCAAATAAGTCATTTCCTAAATTAGAAGTTACCTAGTTGGTCGGGCCAGTGGCCTATTTATATGGAACCATGAGGCAGTGAAAGGAATAAGAAATACATCAGCTTTATCTCCCATCTCCCTACACTCTCTCTAAAGCCTACGGCTGAGGCTTACCTCGCCGGAGAAGACGGACAGCGGGTACGAGTTACGTAGCCGCGGTCCAGCTGCTCGAGGGGTCAACGCCCTTGACATCAACACCTTGCAAACCATTACACACAGATGACGAACTGAAGCAGTCATCGCAATGATTAATATAACAATCACTTTTGGTATTTACAACGTTCAGAAACCTAGTGTCATCAAGAAAAAAAAAGAAGAGCACATATTAGCATAGCAGCAATGAATTGAAACCCTCCAGTCTAGAGATCTTGGAATATTGGATACCTTGATGAAGCTGTACTTCTCTCAAGACCAGATACAAATACGGTTCCTGTCCGATGTAGCAAGAGGTCCACCATGCACTTGCGAGAACGGGTGAAGAATGACCCTCTAGGATGGCCGGTGTTCCATTCTTCAATCTCGACCATACGTAAACAGATCCATCACAAGAACCAGCAGCGATGCAAATTTCATCAGGGCTGATAGAAGGTTTGCCCCCAGCTGCCCACCACTCTGTTGCCCAGGGCCCTGAATGTCCCACAAATCTCCAATGTTCTAACATCAAAAAGGCTGTGCACATTATCTCTCCCACTTGTAAGAATAAAATTTCTGCTCCGTGACACACAGACCGAGGTGACATCAAGATGAGCAGCTATCTTACCTTTAGTTAACGTGGTATATGCTCCATGGCTGACACAGCCATATTCATCACCTAGAGTGGTAAGTTAAGTCTGTTAGGATGTGTCCTCTACACTAGCCGGATAATAGTAACCGGGGTAGGGTTAATTCTAACCGTCTAACTGCGCCCCTGATCGGGGATATCCTAACCGTTGGTTGCAGCCTCCGGTCACACGACACATATAAATAGATTAAGGGAGCCGACGAGTTTAGCCAACGCTAATCACTCGACCACAAAACCCTAATCAACACTTTGAGAGGTACTGATCCCCTAGGCGCTCGAAGTGACTGTAATCGGTGTGACTATGTCTCAGATCCCCATTATCCCATCGGGATATGAGGTTCCCCCTGCAAGCAACATTGGAGGAGCTGATCCACCGCTGATCAACGACGGGAACCAATCTCATCGACACCCGCAGGGAGATCGAGAAGGAGGAGGAGGCAGGTCTTCGCGGCAAGACGTCGCCGCTATGATGGCTAGGAACAACAACGACATTATGTATACATGTACCTCTCAGTAGAATAGATCTACTCATAATCGAGGTATTTTAGACACGGATTGGTATTCTAGGAACTTAGGAAACGATCCTAATCACCAAAGATTCTAACAATGGTATCAGAGGCACCTAAGAACCCTAGATCTCCTTATCCGCACCAGTTTTATGAGATCACATAAAGGTCTCGGATCAATGTGATTGAACTCATTTTTTAATCATCGTTCATCACCCGAGAACAGACAAGTTAGATCGAGATAGAATAGATAAAAAGAAGTCGTTACTCTCGGGTTAGGATTCATCTAACCCTAAATCTAGGGTTTTTCGGCCACAGTAAAGAGACACATGGTCTCGGCCATACCCATAACTCAAAGAGCGACAGTTCATCGTTGGTCTAGGGTTAGGGTTTTATTACCTAACCCTAGTTTACAGATCGAATCACATAGATTGGTTAAGGGCTCTGGATCTCTGTCTCCGCGGCCAAGAATCAAGTTTAAATAAAGAACAAAAACTCGCAGAACATATTAGGGATAGAAAACCCTAACTGTTTTCCCTCAAATTCGGCTCGGATTTAAGTGCATTGAGCACTGTTAGTGAAGTCCGAGGATCAGATCTAACTATAGCGCACATTTTCATCACAGAATTTTTTTTGCAAGAAGTCCGGATACGTGATAGGAAACGTCTCAACTCGATCCCACGTATTACATCATATCCATTTCTTACAAGCATTCTTCACAGAGAGTTGGGATGGAGTTGAAGAGATAGAATCCGGTTGAATACAGTTCAGAGGAAACGATCCTAAGCACCAAAGATTTTAACAATGCTATCAGAGGTATTTTAGACATGGATTGGTATTCTAGGGACTCAGGAAACGATCCTAAGCACCAAAGATTCTAACAAAGTCTACTTTAAATTTTAGTTAACTCAAATATAGTAAATCAAGCTAAATCTATACAGTAACATATATACCATATCTTTTGCAGGGTTCGGGTTCGCGTCCTACTTTGAACGACGGTACGAACTTCGTCGACCAGATCTTCAACACGAGCCACTTGCGTCCCGACGACCCACCTTGAGGATGATGGACTTAAGGATTTTCAGAATTGTTTATGTGATGTCTGAACCTGTTTATGCGATGATTGGACTTGTGATGTGTGGACTTAACTGTGGACTATTGTGTATATGTGTTTGGACTTTGTGGTTGAAACTTTTGGACTTGTGTGTGAACTATTGTGTATATATGTATGGAGGTTCTAAAATATGAACTCTATTATGGAGGCTCCCCATATAGAGAGGAAGCCTGAACAGAGTTTATATATTTTTAGAAAAATAATAAGAACGTTATGTATAGTTGGTTTGCCGACGTTCTTACAAACACATGGCGACGCTCGCGGATGGCCAGATAGCCGTTTAAGAACGTCAACCGATCGACGTGGCCGTCATACTTACCGCATTAAGTACGTCGGCCCACCGACGTTCGTACTGTCACGTGACTCACCCACCAAGCTCCGAGAGCCTGCCACGTGCCTCGTAGTTAAGAACATCGGGCATGTGGTACCGACGTATTTAATGAATTAAGTATGTCGACTTTGTCTAGTCGACGTTCTTAGTTTAAGAACGTTGGTCCCGATGTTCTTATTCGATTAAATACGTCAACTATTATACGCCGGTTAAGAACGTCGGCACAATATTTTTTTCTCGTTTTCCTGTTGTGTGGGTGTATAGATTTCATGCTTTCATGCATTTTGCATCGTACCTTCAAAAAAATACATCTTTTTAATTCCCCCTCAATCCCTTTCGGTCCCTTCTAACCAAACAAGTTTTAAAGAACGTTCCAGCCTGAGATGTTGTTACCCAGCATTATTTATCATAGCAAAAAAATGAAGTCCAATATATATTAATTTATTATAGTGGCTTGAATTATGAGTACAGTTCAAAATAACCGGGATGCACTTATATCGTAATTCGTTTAGTTGTCCCTAGCAATAATGATCTCAGAGAAATGCTAAAACAATATAAAAATATTCGATTTGAATTTAGTACCAATTAACATTTCGATTTGCCTAATTCAACATCTCTTTTTTCTGAATGTTACTTTGAAGAGATTTGTAATGGCTGCATAAATATGTTCTAAAGGTAAAGCTATCATGAGTATCCTTACTTATCATATCTTCTATCTTATTTTCTATTTTATATCTTGTTTTAAACTTTGTTCTATAAATAATACAATATACTGTTCAAAATAATGTTTTACACGACTATATACACACTCTACTAAATTATATTTTACGCAACTATATACACGATCTGTTATAGAAAGTCTTACTTCTATCTAGGCAGTAATAAATATGTCTATCCTCAACATTTTATGTTCTGTGGTAGATCGACGTTTTCTAACATTTTAGCGTCTAATCGAGAAATGTCCAAACCGATTAAAATTGCAGAGGCAGCCTTGAAGATCATCATTGTGATGCCAACACAGATTCCATGTCAGACCACACAAAACACATGACAAATTACAGGTTACGCAAGTCCCCAAGCACATCCGCACAATGACGGGGATGACATTGTAATGCAGATAAGACGATCGATCGATGCCCGCCGGCCAAACGAGTTGAGGCATGCATGGCCGGCCATGCATACTTAGGTGTAGCTTATTATTAACTTAACTGATGTCTGAGCTGACGAGCTAGAGAGCTAGGCTAGGCCGCTAGGCGACGCTGCGGTTGAAGCCGAAGCAGGTGCACCCCTGCGAGACGTCGTCGACGGGCGTCATGCCGCCCTTGCCGCTGCCGGTGTCGATCTTCTCCAGCAGCGCCACCACCTCCGACATCTCCGGCCGATTGTCTGGGTTCCCGTCCCAGCACCGCGTCATGATGTCCGCCATCGGCCGAGGGCAGCACCTCGGAATGTCCGGCCGGATGCCCTGCAGCAGGCAACGTATGGACGATCAGAGCTCATAGCTCAGTGGAGATGACGATGCATGCGGACCGATAGAGCAAACTAGCGCACCAGCTTGACGACGTGGTAGGAGATGTCGGCGAGGCTGTAGTTGGGGTAGGCCATGGCGCAGCAGTAGGTCTCCCACAGCAGGATGCCGAAGCTGTACACGTCGCACTTGTGGTCGTACGGCTTCCCCTGCAGCACCTCCGGCGCCATGTAGCCCAGCGTGCCCGTCTGCCCCGTCACCTCGCAGCTCTGCGCCTCCACGCGCGCCACGCCGAAGTCGGCGATCTTCAGCGTCCGCTTACGGTCCAGCAGCATGTTCTCCGCCTTCACGTCGCGGTGCATGATCTTCTTCGAGTGCAGGTAGTTCAGCCTGCAATTGCATGCATGCATGATCCCGTCGCGACCCGCGCGCGCCATGCCGCCATCAGCGACCATATATATACTGGTGCGTGAAGCGCTACTACATACATGATACATCAACTCATTCATGACGTACTCACTCACCCTCTGGCGAGATCTAGCGCGAGCCGGACGACCTTCCTGTAGGAAAGCTTCTTGTCCCGGTGGTTGTACAGCAGCGTCTTCAGCGTGCCGCCGTGCTGGAACTCTACCACGACGACGCAGCACTCGTTCGGCGCAGTGCGACCGCCGCAAGAGGAGGAGGAGGAGGAGGTCGACGTCGACCCCTGCTTCCTGGGGATCTTCAGCTGGGACGTCCCCATCGACGCGCCCACGAACTGCGCGAACATATGCCGTCAAGTTTCTGGGATTCGTCAGACGTGAGTGAACTCGACGATGGCCGTGAATGAATTTTGCTTACGTAACCTTAGTGACGTTGGGGTGGTCAAGCTTCTGCCAGACGGCGACCTCCTTCTCGAAGGCCTCGCGGTGCTTCGCCGCCGTGTCCTGCCCATCATGCCCCCAGTCCAGAACCTTCACTGCATCCAAATACAATGTGTTCGAAATTTTTAGCCGAAATAAGGCTTTCCAGTTTCCATCAGCCTCCACGCCGATAATATATTTCGGATTTTCTATCGGTGAAAAATTAAACCGTACGTGTTTTGGATTTTTTTTAACCGGTGAAAATTTAAACCGTGGCAGCGGCAGCACATCGTCCGGGCGAGCGGTGTTGTATATATATATGGCTGATAGAGCAAGCATGTTCAGCGGCGTCGCTTAATTTGTTTCCACATATAAGCAGGAGCGGCGAAATTAAAAAGGAGCGCATTTTACGCCCGCACATGTGTGAACGCGGACGTACCTGCGACGTCGTGGCCGTCGTAGGTGCCGCGGTACACGACGCCGAAGGTGCCATGCGCGATCTGGTTCTGGATGTCGAGCTTGCCGAGGAGGTCGATCTCCCACCCGAGCAGCGGCGTCTCCGGCCGCGGCGACGCCGCCGACCGCTGGTGGTCCAGCCACACCTGCGACCGCGTCTTCTCCAGCTGCACGTCCAGGGTCTTGAGGTCGATCTTGTCCGCCCGCACGTACATCTCGTTGCCGTCGGCCCCCGCCCTCACGAACGCCCCGGCGCCGTTGCCATTGCCGGCTCTGCTGCTGCTCCCGAGGCTGCGGCTGCGGCCGCGAGCAGCGCCGCCGCCGCCGCCGATGGAGGCCCCGGCGTGGGACATGGCTGTGTAAACAAAGCTAGCTAGGTGAGAATGAAATACATGATCAGATCGGTCCTAATAGATCGAAACGGCTAGGTGAAGTGAAATGCATGCATGGTCAGATCGATCCGAATAGAAGAATGCAATGCATGCATTAGGGTTTGGATTCGCGCGGCAGGAAGCGGGGGAAGGGAATGTGCGGGCATATATGTACCTGGGGTGGATGCTCGTCGCCGACGAGGCGCTCCGACGAAGGCCTAGCTGGCCACGGGCGGCGCCGCTCGCCCTGACGTGTGGCCGCCAGAAAAGAGAGTCCGAGGGAGAGAGAGAAGGGAGGCCACGAGGGAGAAGGGAAGCCACGAGGGTGAAGGCGTGGAGCGGTACGCCGAGTCGCCGAGCGATGCGCGCGCTCCGGAAACTCCGGATGGATGATCTTTTCTTTTTTTTCCTTCATCCACAAAATGGCACGAAAGTGATCATAATCCCGAGCAATACTAATATTCGGCCCTCTTTTCTCGCGTGAAATAATTATCCACTCAGTAGCGTACTCTCCTAGCCTGAATCGCCTCCTCTATAATGAACCGAAGACGAAACCGATCTTGCATTGGACGCTGCAGCATCGCACCTACCACACTGCAGTCTGAAATCGGTCTCCACGATCGCTAGCCCATTCCGCTCTTCAGCAGCAATGTAGAGGCCTCCATAATAATAATCTGATCAATTTTTGTCGGCCAAAAAACCCATGAAATTAGCCTAACTAATTTCTATCCGTATCGAACGGCTGATGGAAATTAGCTAGGGTTGATGATAGCGGACGAAAATTAGGGTCACTAATATACTAAAGAGTGTGTTTGGTTCAGCTTTCTAAACTAGATTGTTTCTAAAAAATTCAGAATACCAACCAAACGAATACAATAGCAAAATAGATTTCTAAAAATCTTCATATTATTTCTCTAGTTCAATTTAGAATCACCTTCTACCCTAAATTTTCGAGATTCCTGTCATTCATGTTACAAGTTGTAATTCCTTTATAAAAGTCTATAGTTGATAATTGTTTTAATCAAGTAATTTTCTGTTTTTCTATAATTATCAGCTCACAACAATTTTCTCACCGCAATAATCTACAATTCAACAGTACATACTACCCTAAATATGTTGATGGAAATGAATGGGCTGACCATAATGAAGCAGTTCTATAAGTCTAGGGAGAGGATAAAACATACAAAGGTGTATGATCACATGAATAAATGCATGGAAACAATCCACATGCATGTTGGCTTGCTAAAAACTACCAAACAATTAAAAAAGAACAAAGAAAATGAGGAAGAAGTTGCCGAGAAGAAATTAAGATGGTGATGACAAGTAGTTTTTTTATGAACATAGTTGTTTTAAAGTTTTTCACATTTTATTTACTTTGATTAATTTACGGGCTATATATTCTTTAAGCTTTTTGAAATTTATGTACTTTATTTGAATTATGATTTTTCCTTAATTATGTGCTCTATGATAGTAAAACATCATGTTTTGTTTTAAATGAGGATCTATAAAAGAAAAATTGATGTAATGGTGAGGTGATTGTAGGCTAATATTAAAGGTTGTGCTCTAAAATATTGTGATAGATAAATACTGACAACGGTCGATAAATTAGACACCATTCAATGGCACGACATATTATGTCTTCTTGAATCCATAGTTCGATGGCACACCATATCATATCTTATACGATCCAAATGGGATGTGCTTGTTGTGATGTGGGATACGAGTCTATTTGGTTCAACTATATATATATTTTTACGAATCTAATTTCAGTTGTGAGATATGAGGAAGCTGATACAAAACCGTTGGTTGCCGAAAAGCTAAAAAATATTTAACTGAAACGATTGTCAACTGAATTATGTAATATAGTTTGACAACATGTCACACTCAATCCATCACATGTATAACGTCTCTTACACAAGCAAGATATAAGGTGTATATGTTGATGGAAGTATACTGACACTCCTAGATGTTGTGTCATCGTCTCTACGAGAATGGGAACTCATAATCGCTAAGGGCTTGTTTGGAACAAAGGGTAATAGAGGGGATTGAGGGGGCTATAATCTCTCACTATTCAAAATTAAGTAGTAGGGGATTCTAGCCCCCTCAATCCACTCCATTACTCTTGATCCCAAACAAGCCCTAAACATGGAAATGAAGACCGGAGAGATACCAGCAGGGCCGGGCCAGCATAATTCAAGACCCTGTACCGATTTTTTCTTTTTTTTTCTTTGTTAAGAATAGAGGGTATAGATTAATCTCAATTATTAACCGTGATTGAATTATTAATGTGGGAAATGACTTAATAACGGTAACGAATGATCTTAACGTTTGGATGTTATGCCAGCATGTGCTAGCTGTACTTCGCCATATAGCTAAAATGAGTTGCATAACAGATTGGTACTCGGTTGTTACGACAAACACTATATTTCATTCTTATTGAGCTGACTTAGCTAGACCTTTTAATTATTACTAAAATTTGTATTGATTAAACTATCGCTAACTATTATTTTAGGGGCCCTTAGAGGGAGGGGCCCTATTCTTGTGCACAGGTGGCACATGCCCCCCGCCCGGGCCTGGATACCAGGTATAGACTCGCTCAAGATAGAATAAGAGAATTGTTTAAATGTACAAGAGCTAATAGTTAGTGATTAAGATTAGCTAGAGACATCAAATACACTAGCTAATAAGAGCAAATCCAAGAGATTAGCTAAAAATAGTAGTCAAATTTACTGATTTAGTTACTTTCTAAAATCGATTTTATAGAAAAAATGTAGGTTAATCCAAGAGTCTCGGTAAACCTACAAATTGAATAGAGAGTGAAATAGCTTATCGAAAAATAGAGAGCGAAGATGAAAGAATAGAGAACCACTAAATTTGAAGAGTTATTTACAGAGTCTATTAGATACGATTTTCTTCTAATATTAGCTAAATATATTTACCTTTACAAAACCATATAGCTAAATTTATCTTTACAAAACCATATAGCTAGTCTCTTTAAGTTACTCTAATTAGTTATTTTTAGTAAATTAGTTAATAGTTAGTTAGCTAACTAACTATTAGCTTTACCTGTGGATCCAAATCAGGTATCCCCATGCTGAATTCCACGTTCCTATCACATGCTGAATTCCACGTTCCGACATCGGTTTTTGATATTGAGATCCAGAGATATTTCAACATAGCTCTTTAGATGTTATGATGTCTTGTTGTGGTTAGAAGACAAATACCACTATATAGATTTATTGTTTAGATTTATTGTATTATTAAGGGTTATTTGATTCATTTAGTCCCGTTTATTACATCTATGGACTAAATAAAATTGTATTTGAAAGACCTATTTTATAGAGTGTTTGGTTTATGTGGACTAATTTTAATTTCTTTATTTTATTTCATTTTAATTTCTAAATTAGGAATTAAAATAGAATTTTAGTTTAAAATAAAGTTTTAGTTTGTATCTAGGAACTAAAATAATATAAAAATAGAGAAACTAAAAATTAGTCAATATATAAATCAAGCACCTCATTGGTCATTTAGTCACTTTGTTTATTATTTTAGAAAGTAACTAAACTTTAGTTACTAAAATTTATTAATTGGAAAGCAAACACGTCCTTATGCACCTTTCTAGTATATGTTAATATGGATATATCTCTATTATACTTAAAGCATCAGTTTCAACGGTCGTCTCACGTCATTTTTTTACAAATAACCCCTCACAACTATATCAAATTAACCCCGTTGCACGCCTATGGATGGTCAAACGGGTCCCGGCACGGGCCAGACGCCCGCGGGCCACAGCTCTGACTCAGGCACGTCATGTCGGCCTGCTGACTGTGCCGGGTTGACCCGCTAGCCCGTCGGTCCATTTAATGAATTCAGCGTAAAATGTTAAAAACAATGTAGAAGGTAGAGTTTGAACCTATGCTCTGATGGAAGAAGGGCGAGAGATAATAGGTAAAGCTATCTAACCACTAGAACATCATGCTTAGATGTTTTTTATATTGAATATAAATTGTATATATATGCATATACGTTTTTTGTAAAGTAAAAAATATAATCGTGTCGGGTCAGCACTACGGCCGGAGGCTACAACCCAAACACGACATAACGTTCTTGGTTCTTGCAAGCATTAGATCGTTTATGAGACCACATTGGCGCAATGGACTCCATGGTGTTTGAGGTTGCTGAATTGGATGGAGCAATAATGATTTATCACACTAACAGTAAAATGAAAGGTTATTTGTTGGTTTTAAACGTTAGTAATTGCTACGAAGTAGCATAATTTATATGAAGTGCATCCAGTTTTTATTGATGTCTGACTTTAGCAATCACTCCATATTTTGATCTATCTTTTTTATAAGTTTTTTTTATAAGTTTGAGTTAATGTGATTTATTTTAGAAACTTGAGCTCACAAACTCTCTCTTATTTAGTCTCTGTATGGTGAAATTATGTCATTTTATAATCTCTATTCGTTCAGTCAGTCGTTGTGAAATCTCTTATAATCGTTCACTTTATCGGTCATGCTGTACCAAGACATATTGTATGGAGTAAACATCAGTGTAACAAACTAGTGGATACAGACTAGTGGATATTAGACGATGAGTTACGTTGAAGGATCGATGGAGAAGAGGCCTGTTTGGTTCGTGGCTAACTGCGCCACACTTTGCCTAAGGTTAGTCGTTCGAATTGAATAACTAACCTTAGACAAAAAAGTTAGGCAAACTGTGGCAACTTAGGTAGCGAACCAAACATGACTATAATGATTTATGAATGACTAAATCGGTGTGAGGTGGACGAGGGTTATAATGAAGATAATTGGGTAATATTCTTTAAAAATTTAGATTATAGAAATCTGAAGAACTAGTAGTAATATTGGATAATATTTTTAAAAATTTAGATTTTGAGGAAATGATTTAATTTCTGTAATTGAGTTTTCAAATAATTGAGAATAGAAAATAAAGAGTTTTCAAATAGTGAACCGAGGCTAATCTCTAGTAGAATATTTATTCCCATCTTCTTCATTTTCGAACTCTATTCCATAGCTCTAATTTCGAAATTATATAAACAGACATTTTGCACCGATCTGTTGGACATATATTAATCAAATTTTCCAGGAAAAATAACAAAAGAAGAAAAAAATATCACAGAAAACATACATAGGTCCCAAAAACGACAGTTAGTTTCACAGAAAAAAAATTGTTTCGTTGAACAATCTTCGCAAGCGAAGCAAAGCACAAAACCAAAACAATTATTTCTCTTTAGTCTTTTTACAGAGGAATTTCGGCAGACAGCACCGGAGGCGGGGCAAGGCAAGGCACATTCCAAGATCCTGTCGCCGCGCCTACGCGAGCTGGCAGGTAGCCGTGCTCACGAATCCGCCGCCCGGAAGAGCGTGAGGAGGGAGAGGAAGAGGTTGATGACGTCGAGGTAGAGCGCGACGGCGGCCCAGACGTACTCGTCGTAGGAGTAGCGCTTGATGAGGTTGTCGGTGTCGTAGATGATGTAGCCGCAGAAGACGAGCGCCGCCAGTCCCCCGTATATCATGAGCGAGATGCGGCCGAGCGGGAAGAAGAGCTGGATGAGCGCGAACAGCATGAGGATCATGACGGCGGCGAACAGGAACGGGCCCAGGAAGCTGAAGTCGTGGCCGCGCTTCGCCGCCCAGAACGTGTACGCCGTGAGGCTCAGCACCACCGCCGCCGTGAGGACCGCCGACTCGAGGATCACCTCCCCTTTGGTGAAGGCGCAGGTGAGGCCGACGGCGAAGCTGATGGCCACGGTGAAGAGGCCGAGCAGCAGCAGGTTCACCGGGTGGTGCTGGTAGTAGTAGTACAGAGGGCAAAGCACTGCACGACGCACGCACGCAACAATGAGTCAGTCAGTTCCATTCCGTTCGTTTGTGCCGAACATCTGCATCGATCAAGAAACCGAAGCGGATCGATCGAGCCAGAGCTTTGCTGGCGTCGCGTCGCGTACCTATGAACGGGAGGATGAGGAGGAAGATGTAGAGCCCGAACCCGCCGGGCGTGGAGACGAAGAAGAGCGCGACGGGGCGAACGTACACGACGACGGCAGCGACGGCGACGGTGAGCAGCATCTGGATGGAGAGGATGCTGTAGACCTTCCGGATGAAGGCCCACCGCAGACGCGGGTCCTCCAGCATCATTGGGTACAGCGGCCGCGCCGCCTGCCCCGTCTCCGCATCGCTGGCGTACCACTCTGGGCCCTTGGGCGGCGGACGGAAGTACATCTCCTCCTGCTCTTCCTCTGTTCGACTGTTCCTCTTCGTGTATGGAGTATGGACACGCCGCACGCGGCTGGCGCTCGGAGCTCTCCCACGGTCACGGCTTCTTGGTCTCTGCCGTTGTGTGTTGTTGCGGTGAATGGCTCTCTCGTCGGCCGGACGGGGAGGTGTTTAAGACTGACCGCAGCGGTCGACCCTACCCCTCCCCCTCCCCTTGCATGTCGGCTGTAGGGGGCACCCTATGGCCGCAGCGGTGCCCCCTACAGCGCCCCCTACGTGTCGGTCCCCTTCTCTCTCCCCCCAGATCTAGCGTGTCACTGTTCATCACCCTAAACATTGTGCTGTGGGTCCACGAGTAATTGTTAGTAGATAAAAAATTGATAGTTGATATAGAAAATGATATTTTATAGTGGTAGTCGGGTATAGGGGGAGTATTTAGGGGAAACCGCTGCGGGAGATGAAAAAATAGGGGGGAAAATAGGGGGAAAAGTGATATAGGGGGAAAAATTTAGAGGTAACGGTTGCGGATAGCCTAAGGAGGCGCGAAATGGGGCCCAAACCCAACGGTGGACTGCGGAGGATGACGCGAGAGGAGGTGTGAAGGTTCGCGAGGAGTCCGTCCTGTGGCGGTGCGGATGGTCCGACGTGGCGGGGCCGGAGGCTGACGCGTGGGGCCGACATACGCGAGCCGCGTTCTAGTGATGTCTCTGTCTGTCTGGTAGCGTCTGGACTCCGGAGTCCGGAGGGAGGAGAGAACGGGAGAAATGGCAGATGCCGAGATGCGTTGCTTTTGCGTAGCGGCGGGGGTATCGCCGCAATGCATTTTCTTCCCGGGTTTGCATTGCATCATTGCCTGCGCTTTTTCGTATGGTCATGCCTAATTTTCTGGCATCTTTTCTGGACGAAGCAAAGCATGAGCAACACTGCTAAAAAAATTAAAATATTTAAGAGTAAATTATAGTGTCTATTCCAATAGTTACTTCAAACAAATGCTAAAAATGAAAACTGAGCCAGATTAAAAAGAAAGCACCTCCATCTATCCCTCTTTTTGTCAGCCTATGAATTTTGGTAATTGGACTTTTTTCATGTTCACAGTTTTTTGATTTTGATAAATGCCATGTTCCCATGCAAGAAACTCCAGGACACATGTGCCTGCACGCCCCAGATTCGTACGAACGTGACCCTCTATAATAGCATCTCCAAGAGACCACGTTAAAACTCCTCAAAACCAGTTTTAGGGCTTGTTCGTTTGTGTCGAATTGGTGGGTCCGAACGATTTCAAACCGGATTGATTCTCTAATTTATATAAACTTTGATTAGCTAGAACTATTCCGAGTGCAATCCGACACAAACGAACAAGGACTTAGGGGTAAATCCTATTTGTTCATGCTCCAACAGAGGCCCGTTCATGAACCGTATTTATGCGCAACCCGGAAAAACACGACCGCGTCCCGCATATATGCGCGAGGATGAAAACTTTCCCAATCACCTAAGCGCGCGAAACCTGGTGAGTTCCCGCCAAGATTGCATCGTTGGATCCTCGAAACCTGGAGAGCGAGCAAAATCTGATATGCAGCAAAAATAAATATGTCCATCCACACGCATAATTGGGCCAATGGTAGAGGCCAACTGGGCCAGCAACAACACCTGGAATTTTTAAATAGTAGCCCAGTTTTGTTTGAGCATTTTTTTTTGCGGAAACTGTTGGAGTTATACTTTTTACACCATGAAAAAAGATTTTTGTTCGCTCCCCATAATCATTTTTGGGGAAAAAATTTGCATTTTCTTTTGGAAATGCTCTAAGGTGATTGGGGGATTTTTTTTTTGTTCACGTAAATATGAGGGAGTGAAGCTACCGATAAGGGGAGGCGAAAAAACTGGTGAACTATTGGCAGTCTATTGGAGAGGAGATATCAGCCTTTTTCCCTTAAAAAACGTTTTGGAGGCTTTTTTAGCTTTCTATTGGAGTTGCCGCGCCTAAACCTAGGGATGACATGTCAATTTAACTTGTGTATTTAGATATCTGATCCGACGAAGCCGGTTATGGATAGATATTTTAACCCGTGAGTCAGACCCGAATCTGAGCCGAAGTCGGGCGAGTACGGATTAGAATATTAACTACTACCCGCGGGTTATCCTTGGGATATATGAAAATCGACCCATAGTGTATTTTTTTGGCCTAGTCCATATTACATAGCAAACAACAAATCCTAACACCATAAACCCCCACGCCTAACGCTCCCAATTTCCCACTCTTGGCTACCACTTATAGCCTTGCTCTGCGCTGTGCCGCGTGGCCCCTTCCAAGTCTCATAGACTGTAACACCACTGACGGCTGTCCCTTCCAAGCTCTAGTGCTCCTAACCGAGGCCCGCAGACTCATAATAATTCTTTTATTAAGTTTTAATTGTGTATGGCGGTGAACTGTGAAGAAATTTGACTAATTATGTTATTGTATTGTTGAATAAATAATTATGTCTGTCATATCCGACGGATATCCGAAACCCGTCCGAAATCCGATGGACACGGGCATAGATATAAATTTCTACCCGCGGATACGATAGCGGATGGATATTGGTTACAACCGCAGATATAGTTATAAACAGATATTTGCAATATCGGATCTGAAATCGATCCCGGCTAAACCAAATCGCACCGCCACGTCAACACATGGGAGCCAATCACATCCACATGACCACGCAAGGAGTACGACCCCCCGCCCCCGTTCCGTACCCACGCGATTACGCGATTAGCCGAGTCCTTTATTGCAAAAACACGCATCACCTCCGTCGCCATCCCGATCCCTGATACCACGCTGAGGGCGGTGGTATTAGGAGATTAGCGATGGCGAGGTGGCGGCCGGCGGCGCTGCTGGTAGTGGCTCTGGCGGCGGTTCTATCGGCGGCGTGGCGGGCGGATGCGCTATCGGTTACGGTGACCGACACCGAGTGCATCCACGAGTTCGTGCCCTATGAGGGCGACACCGTGTCCGGGAACTTCGTCGTCGTCGACCACGACATCTTCTGGAGCTCCGACCACCCAGGAATCGACCTCACGGTACACAACCGATCCCCCTTTCCACAGCCGTAGTCCAATTCTGCGCGGCTAAACTCGATCGGAGGATCGTGTTTCGATTGGGTTTATGGTTTGTTTTGATGGGGATCTGGCCATGGGGTGGAATTGGATTGGGGATCGGGTGCTTTCATGACTCGTGATCCCCTGACGCGGTCTCTTGTTTATGTACCGCAAGGTTGGGGATCTAAAACAAATATTTTTATGGCTGGCGTAAGGATTTATATAGTTTAGCTTGATGAATTAGAGTGTTCGCTGCATAGGAGTTGATTCAGTAATGGGTTTGGTGCAATGTTCGGACCCTTTTTGCGGAATTTCAGAGAATAGCCACTGCTTTGGTATACGATCTGCTGCGGGTGCCTTGCGAGAGCCAGCCCTGAATCGAAGCCTAGGTAGGCACAGAGTGGAGAAGGTCCTAGGTAGGCACAGAGTGGAGAAGGTCCTGAGGCACTCTCCTGACGGCAAGCAAGTATGCAAGACTAGCTCACACTGCTGTTCACCAACCATGCGATGCTCCGGCCTCAGGCAGCTTCAGCTGATGAGGGAAGGCATGTCCAGAGGCTACTACCTGCTCAGCGCCTTCAAGCGCCAAGGCCTTGTGAACGGAAGTAGGACACGATGTTAGCAATGGGAAGGGAATCCAGAGGATAGCAGAGAGGGAGCAGAGGTAGGAGCCGAGAATGGGGGAGGAACTAGAGACAGACTGTATTGTTTCAGAGTAAAGTTCATACATGGTTGTTCCTACTCCCCAAGCCAACAGCATATATGCGACTACTTAGGAACATGCCTCACCAACCGGTGACCGAGGGACACAGCCCCACGCGCCAGAGACTTACCCCCAGACAGGACCGCAACAACAAGGCTGCAGTTAGTTACACCCACTCAGGACCTGCGACTCGAACATTAGTGTGACGCACGCGTCTTCCACGCTCACCGGGATGGAGTTCCTTCTATGGAGTATCTGACAATGGCGGTGTAACATTTTTTTTCTTGAAAGCGCAGGAGAACTGTGCGATATTATATTAAAGAAGAGGGACAGATACAAGAAAAACAACTGGAGCCCCTACGGCGGCCAGTAACAGGCATACAGAAACCCATCCATGACTAAAGAAAACTAACAAGAACTACCACAATGCTAGCTAACTAGCAGGGAGGCCCGGAATGGGGGCGGTGAGCAAAGACAACTTCTTTGCACCAGCCATCTCCCACAGGTGAACCTCCAACCCAACTCTTCTAATAGCATCAGCAATACTGGGGCTCTTATTGTCAAAAACACAGCCATTGCGCTGCTTCCATAACCAATGGCGGTGTAACATTCCCTCCTCAAAATTCGACATGCCCTCAAGTCGATGCAGAATCTGAGCACATCCAGGATCCTGATGCCCGGAGTGAAGCAACATGTGTTCCAAGGTCTTGAACTGTACCACCGGCACTAGTTGCACAGCCAAACGCCCAAGCTTTTTTCAAGAAGCTTGTTCTGAAACTTTGTTCCCAAAATATGTATCTTCAAGCAGTTTTAGAGTCAAGAAAGTCTTTCACAGAATTCCCTGGTAGCTTGAAACTGGCACCAGCATTCGCAACAAACATCTGATGCAACGTCTTTGGATAATAGTCAACTGTCTCTTGCCAACCATCATCTATAATCAGAAACCTTGGTGGCACACCACCTTCACGCCGACTTTGAAGGTCCTCCTCAATCCCACATGGTTCAACAGCTTTGTAAAATGCATCCCATGTGCACCACCAAAAACAGTCCAAATTTGAAGGGATCGTCGTGTCCTGTATGTGACTGAAAGTCTGAATTTGCCACGGTATCTGCAGTATCTTGTGCTGGCAATGTAACAATTCTCCATTAGCCACGCGAACCTGCAATGGAGCAACCACCAGATCCACATGCTGGAACCATGCACGAAACTTCTCATGCAAGAAGGTATGTGGACTACCACTATCGATCAATATCAGAACTGAATGATTCTGAAGTTGGCCTTGAAATTTCAAAGTTTGAGAAACATTTGTACCTCCCCAAGCAGCCAGAGATACTAACATAAACAGCTGCTCTGTAGATGAATCTTCTGGACTCTGTCCTTCGGTTTTAGTTGGATCAGGCACCAAGAGCTAATGGAGTGCTAGATCGGGTTATTGGATGTCTCAATGGTATTTTACCTTGGCGTGACATTTTGGTGGCATTTTACGATTTTTGGCAACTTTCCGTGCTTGAGAACTAATTTTCCTTTTCACTTATTGCATTACTGATGTTTTCATTTGTTGCCCTGATTTTTGTCTTGGAGTGCTCCTATATCCAATATGTCACCAACATCGAGGTTGAGGGCCTTGGCACTATGTCATCTATAGGACATGTTTGGGTCGGCTTTTGGCCGCCAAATACTTCGTTTTTCAGTCTGCTTTTGTGAGAATCGCTTCTGTGAAAATCGTCCAAATCAACATGAATACAAAATCCACTGAGTCGTCACAACAGGAGGAATTCGTCGCTTCCTTAATCCTAAATCTTACGGACCCTTTCATCTTCTTCCGCACGCAAGCCCCGCGATATCTAGATTCTCGTGACAGATAGATTATCCACGAATCCATATTCTTAGAATAGCTCTTTAGAAAAAAGATGTACCAAACCAAACAGGCCCATAGTCAACTACTGGTCACCTCTTACTCCCAACCAGGCAACAAACCAATGATGTTTGTTACATTTGGAAATGTCTGAATTGGTCCTACTGCAATTACAATTGTTATTAGTTTTATTAGTGCTTCAAAAATTAATGTGGATGTACCTGCATATAGTTTTTTCAGCATGCTTTGTTTAATGTGCGGGGTGGTAAAGTATGTTATACAGTTTTTTTTCTCGAAGACGCGCGAGAGCTACAAATCTTTATATATTATTTTTTCTTGAACGTGCAAGAGAACTATACATCATTATATTATTAAGGAGAAAAAAGAGGTCCAGAATAGACCCAAACAGCAAATCAAAAGGCCCTTACGGAGGCCAAAGACAAAAATACACAAATGAATCTTTATATATTAGAGAGAAAAGAAGGGAAAACCTGCTACGCAGAAACCCCGAGATTACACACACTTAGAGCTATTACATACTAGTTACATAATTTGACCCAATCACAATAAGGGCTTCAGCTAAGCCTAAACTTAGAAGATGTTTGGGTCCAGCTAGCACCTAGCATGCCAACTCATCGAACTGCATCTTGCCGATGGAAGGATAATCACCATCAAAGACTACCCGGTTTCGTTGCAACCATAAACACCACACACCTAGAACACTTGATATGATGCTCGATATTAACCTTTAGTTTTTGTAAATACAGGTAACGTCACCAGGTGGCAACACTGTGTACACATTGAAGGGAAAATCTGGTGAGAAATTTGAGTTTAAAGCTCCAAGAGGTGGCATGTATAAGTTCTGCTTCCATAACCCATATGGAGCACCTGAAACTGTTTCTTTCTACATCCATGTTGGGCACATACCCAATGAGCACAATCTGGCGAAAGATGGTTAGTTTACTGCCTTTGTATCTTAAGCTTCTCAGCCCCTGCCTACTCTGTCATTCTTAACCGTTTTGCAAATACTAAACAACCATAAATTCGATTGATTTTTTTAACTTCATTATTGTGCAGAGTTTGAGAGTTATGTGTCATTTGTCTAGTGTTAACATCTTAGCACTGCCATGCGTAAGCAATGTCTCATTTCTGTTGCAGAGCACTTGGACCCTATCAACGTTAAAATCGCGGAGCTGAAGGAAGCATTAGAATCCGTTACCGCCGAGCAGAAGTACCTAAAAGCACGCGAAGCTCGTCACCGACACAGTAAGCTCAATGGACTTGGGACTTGCATGCGCTCTTATTACATCTCTGGAATGTTTAGCACATTATGACGTTTATGCTAGTTTTTTTTCTTTTGAAAAATAACAGCAATGCTAACAGAAAGAGGGGCTCTAGCAATTAGAAGTTAGAACCCATCCGTGTCAACATTTCTGAATGCATTAGAGTCAGAGTGCAACTAATGTTGTGACTTATGTAGAGAGTAGCATCTGCCTATTCTCCACTGGTCTAAGTTTGTATCTAGTTTTATCACAGCATACTTATCGAATCAAACGTGTTCTTCAATGTAGAGGGGACAAACAGATGGTTTTGTTTAGTTAAATTGTTCAGCCTGTTCTATTCTGCCTGCCTCTTTCAGTTTTCCTCACTATTCAAGTAGTAAATAAAAATGCCTTGTACTGGGATCTCTAGATAATCTAGGTAACAAATGTGTAATCACTAGCAGGGGACAGGACATTACGGACACATTTTCTTCTGTTGGTCTTTTCATGTACTTATTGCTTCCATTTTATGACGATGCGGAGTTAATTTCATGCTTTGATTCAATCCAGCCAATGAGAGCACCAGAAAGCGTGTCATGTTCTATACGATGGCGGAGTACCTGGCTTTCATGGCTGCTAGCGCGTTGCAGGTCCTCTACATCCGCCGCTTGTTCAGTAAAAATGTGGGATACAACAGAGTGTAGGATAGAAATCTACTTCAAAGGCGACGGTGGAAGCACCTTATATGGTCGGAACGGGAAACATTCTCTGCCAGTTTGACAAATTGTAGTTCTGCACCCTCTTTTTTTTTGTTAGTTTATAAGAAACACTTTAATTTATCATCATGTACTTTTAGCAACACTTGTGGTATGTTAAGTGCATTTGGTGCTGAACATTGTTCCATAACTGATCTTCAGAGGATTGTTATGAAAGTTAGTATTGTTCTGCTACCGATTTCGATCATGTCTAATCTTGTGATGTCTTAACGGGCTCTATGCCTCTGCCAATGTAAGGACCGGATGAGTGTTACATCTGACAGTAGGACCATGACACGCTCCTTCAATTGAGCCCAAGCCAAGAGGAGGGTCGGTCCGCAGTCGGTGCTTCAATTCCTCTCCTCGATATTGCTATTGCGCCGCCCAAATCCAATCGCACCATTTCCGTTGACCCGTTACCACATGCCATGCTATACATACATCACAAACCGATGACCACCCCCACCTCTCTCGGTCTCACTCAACCGGGCGATCCGATACGATGCAGCAGCCAGCAAAGGCGTTGGCCATGCTGTGCCTGCAGGCGCAGCAGGTGGCCGGCTTGCCCGACGCCGCGGAGGGCCGCCGCATCCAGCTGAGTACCACTTGTACTCTTGCTGCGGCAGTGTGCAGGGCGGGCGTGGCAGACTTCCACGGTCAGGTGCTCCTCCTGCACTGCGCAACCGTCAACAGCATCGACGCTGTCGCGGTCACGGTCACCATGGACGACACCTTCACCGACCCCGCCGCAGCAGCTCGTATTATTGCCACTGTCAACCTCGACCTGGCAGGGCAGCTGCGTCGTCCCTCCCCCGTCGTCCTCAGAGTCGGCGGAGGCGCCGTCGGTGCCATGCTCTCTCTCACTCTGCACCACAGGCTGATGGTCACCACCATCACAGGCACAGGCTGCAGCCTGTGGGTGCCCCTCGCCGCCGCCGGCTGCTGCCTACCAGTACCAGTACCAGGGCTGCGGACGACGACGCGGCAGAGACGTCAGCGTCAGCATGGCCGCCGCCCAGACACTGCGGACGCCGACTGCTCATCGTCGTCCTCTGGCTTCATCACTATCGAGAAAGGCACCATCTCCAGACGGCGCCCGCCGTCCGACTACCTGCTCACCACCGACGACGACGAACGAGATGGACATGAACAGCAAGCGGCCGGGCTGCCCCCAACCACGACAACGCCCACCTGCTGCTGGTCCTTGGACGACGATGACGACACCAAGGTGGAAGACGACTTCTTGGCCATGCTAGTGCTAGAATACGACGACGACGTGGACCAGCTGGACGCGCTCATCAAGGACGCCGAGGCCGAACTCGCTGCCGTATCCATCACCTAGCTAGCTAGCGCCTAGCGAGCTGCCTCCACGTGCCACGTGTGCCTACATACTCCCATAGACCATCATAGGCCGTAGTAGAGATGATAGATTCATGCACCCACCCAGACCAAAATCCCCATTTCCAACAGCACTCCTACAAACCAACGCAAGCTCCTCGATTGAAGGAGCTAGAGAGGCAGCCAGCATTCCACGTGTCGTCTCAGCGATCTACTAGAACTGGATCAGAATCAGATGATGTGATCGGATCGAGTAGGAGTGGACTACGTGTACTGTACCATTCCATCCCATTACCGCATCTGCAGAGATTGATATGATACAAGCCACCGCCGGGCCAGAGAAATTTAAAGCCGTGTATAATATATATTTTTATTAAAAATAAGTAATAATAACCTATAAGTTACAATAACATATATTGCAATAGAATATTAAAAAAACATATCTACTTTATTTAAATAACATCGTTCTTTTGGTGGGGTTTAAAGAAAAACTTATATGCTTATATTTGATCTACTTCAAAGTTTCACTCTCGAGTGTTATTGTGGCTAAATAATACGTCTTTTGTCATAATAGAACACAAATATGAATTTAGTAGCTTTAATTTAGAGAACTTCGTTTACGCAGACGTTTACGTAGACAGATATATTAAGATTCTATAAAGATTCATTCTTTGATGTAGCGCTTCATAGTTTCGCTTCAGCGCAGCTGTATGGTAGAGAGAAAAATATGTGCTATATGTAGAAGATCATAAAACTAGAATACATCTGCCAAGTTTTGGGTCTCAATTTTTTGAGGCCCTGTGCAAGCGCATGGCTCGTACATGCCTAGGCCCGGACCTGATACAAGCAGAGGCGCCAATAGATTAATTAGAATCTAAATTGAAAGAAAAACACCACAACTGTCTGTTTGGACATGCTTTTTTAGACATGCAGGATTATTAAGCTCTAACTATAGGCAAGCAAGTCTCTTGATTCGTTAGATCTGGGTCTACCTTCGCACATCCGCAAGCTTAGAATGGTTGATGTCCAGCCTCTAATCGACAAAATTGGAGGCCGACTGCAAAGTTGGAAAGGAAAGTTCCTGTCCTCAGCAGGTCATGAGACTTTGGTGAAATCAGTTCTTTGGTCACAACCAATATATCGTCTCATTGTATTCCCAGCTCAGAAATGGCCAATCAAGAAACTTGACCGATGTAGGTGGAGTTTCCTATGAAAAGGCGATGAACCAGAAAAGGTAAATGGAGGTTACTGCTTGGTAAATTGGGCAACGGTGTGCACACCAAAAGTCTTGGGGGGACTAGGTGTCCTGGACCTCGAGCGTTTTGCTAGGGTACTGAGGCTAAAATGATGTTGGTTTAAATGGAAGAGCAGTGATAGGCCTTGGACAAATATGGAGATCCCTTGCGATAAAGTAGACAAAGATCTATTCCATGCCTCCACAACTGTTAAGGCAGGTGTCATGGTTTCGAAAACCGAGGCGACAATAGATTTGTGTTCAGTGGGAGATGCAAGTGCGGACTAACTCCAAATGGTGGATCACGTGGATCCGAGCAAAGAACCGAAACACACTAGAACATGAGGCGCCCTATCAAAAGAATGTAAGCTGACATAAGTATTTCTAATGTAACCACAGACATAATATGGCATAGCAAAGATATATACATAGCAAAGATATATACATGTACAATAGAGTAGCATCGCTGGATTACACGACAGCCTCCAAGGTTATTATTTAGCCCCACGTTACAACTGGTCCAGAAGCAGCAGACCCATCGTTCATTGTAAATTCAAGCAACATATTAGCAAGTATTGCTTGCCCACAAAAGTACAAAATTTCTTTGTCCGGCGGCAATATTAGTGGCGTTAAGCGACATGTCTCCTCATTTCTTATTAAATGTTTACCTTCATTGTACCTATCAAGAAAGAAAGTTCTTCAGGAACAAAAAATGCTCTTTTCCTATAATTTGTTGGCGAGGTAGATGTGAGCGCATATTCTGTTGGCGACACAAAAAGCTCGAAGGCATTTGAGTACAACAACTATGATGAGAAGATGTGATTCTTTTCACAATTCAATCAATAGTCTGCTTGAATCGGCTGAGGAGGCGGCTAATGGCACAAATTAGACAAACGCCTCAAGCGAAACCTCCTACCGTGGAGCTTACGGTCCAAAAAATTAGGACGGTGCACAGCATCACAAAGAACAGGTGAGCAGAGCTGCTTTGGTTGCTCAAACTAAGGGAGCTGAAGAATATGGATAGATCAACACACAATTATATCTAGCTCGATTGATTGTAGGACTGATGGCGATGACATATTATTCACCATAAACTCCAAATTCACCTAGAGACCAAATATCAGATTTAGTACCATATGGTATATCAGTAAGAAGTTCTAGGCACATATAACTTGGTGTTACTACCACCTTTGTTGGAGAAAATACGGTAACAAGAAACACCAGCAAATAAATGCAAGAAGACTCAAAAAAATTCAAGTATACTTACAGAAGACGCAAGATCATCTGATGTCAATATTTTTGCAAGACCAAAGTCATCTGCATTTGCACATATTCAAAATGAATATCATTGGGATTTATGAATTCATACATAAAGTACTGTACTTTTCCTAAGCTTAAGTCACTGACGAAGGTATATGCTTTTATCTCTGCCAATAAATATATTGGAGCACTGACCAAGAAGTTTCAATTGGGGCTAATTACATGCCTTAGGACGGAGGGGAAATACCATGTATCGCAAATCAATCAAGCACTGCTACTGACCTTCATGTCTCGATGAAGAATGTGATTTGCATGCAGATAATCAAGTGCCACGAGAAGTCGCACACTTACACAAGCCGATTGCAAAGTTTATAGATATGAAAAACACTGTCCAACAGATACATACATGTCTCCTCCCTCACAATTTCCAATAACAATGCAAATGTAGCAACCCTGAAATTTTGTAAGCGCATGAGGTGCATAACAAGGAAGGGCTTTCACCTAATTATTTAAAGCAGTACCATTTAATACATTTTATTTTGGTCCTTTGCCTATCTTTTCCTCGTAGGAATCTTTGTACTCCATAATGAATAGATTTTGGACTATCGCAGTGAGCTGCATCTGCATCAAAATGAAAACAAACAGTACAGACAACTGCCCTAAACCTCCATGCACATCAAGGGGAATTAAGAGCACTAGAATAGGAAAGCGCCCTATCGGGCGCTCAGCCGATCCAGAGAAGGCAACTACTGTGGCATTCGATGGTAGAGTTCTCAGGCTTGGTCCCAGATTCATGTCAGTCAATTTGCCCACTGCCCAAGCTTGTGGTATTATTTTTGCCAAATCGTGCATAAGAAACACTTAGTTTCATTTTTTTCACGTCTGTACTACGATGTAGATGGAACGAAGGATATATTATAATGAAGTTGAGAGATTATTAGTTGAATGGTCAGAAACCACTAACATTGATGCATGCAGGAACAAGCCTGCTCAAATGAGGGGAACTTAGATGGAGTGCAGGTCATTTTGTGGTGAACCCTTCAGAGTTGTTAGATGAAGATGAGGAATTAGGAGCAACATAAGCTAGCGGCTGCACTTACAAGCTTGCTTAAGATAAACTACGCATTACTTCTTTGTTCAAGGGCATCAAACATAGTAATTAGACTACATACATGATATCACTGCTGCGACATCAAATCCTTTTTGTATTATTTTCTTGTGCATCTCCCTGGTTTTGTTACAGAATAAACATGTCTAATAAGCTCTATATCATAGTTTCAGCTTTAGAAAGTCATAATCTGATTCTGAGGTGAGCTTGGACAATATGGACATAAGAATGAACTGACATGACTTTGGTCAGCGTTGAAGGCAATGACACATCATCCAATTTCAATACGCTTGTAATAGTCGAATCAGCTTCCTCTAATATGTGCGACCCCAAGGCAAGAAGCTGCAGTGCAAAGTCTGCTTCCATTGTGAATGACTCGATCACCAGGAAAAGGCCACATCTTTTCAAACAAAAAAATTTGTAACGTAGGGTTGCCAATCGAGAGAGCCGACTCCAGTGGCGATGGCCGCATCGGCATCCCGAGTGAACTCTTCCAATCTCTATTTTTCCTTACATCCATGCATCTGCGTTGATGGATTTCCACCTCATGTAGCTTTCGCTACTCAGCCGGATCAGACTGGTTTACACTTCCAGCCAGCGTGAAGTGTGTCTTTGCCTTCTCAACCATCTCAGGCCTCCAATATGGTCAGTCTATCATTGTGCAACCGTGAAAAACTTCCATTTTAATTATGCGCTCTCGAAAACATCAACACAGTTAGGATCGCTATCCAACGAATATGAGATTATCAGTGTTGTGGTCAAATTACAATCGATCATGCAGACAAGCAGTCCCTATAAACTGCATTGTATGATGTTAAGTCCACATTACCCCACTGCAACAGCTTGCAGCGGTGCATAGCAGCAACATGTTGCATTGTATGATGCGGCAGAGGCACCCTCTCCACTCTCCGGTGGCTCGACCACAACGCCAGTGTCGTCGCCATCATCGTCCCGTTTTGAGTTCTAGAGAACCGGCGCCGGCAACAGGCATAGGGAGGCATCCTTCACGTCCCCTACGGAAGAGATGTTCTACAAAGGCAACCTGTTGCTGCTCCACCTGCCGTCGTGGTTGCAGCTCGTGCAGAGTCTCGTGCAAAGAAAATGGAGGTCGTGGGTGGAGCACGCGGTGCTAGACGAATGGTTGGTTTAGTGGATAGTCCCCCACGAGGACGTTGGCGGCAGCGAGGTGGACACGGTTCTTGAAGTCGAGCAGAAGGTCGAGGTTGTGGAGGCCGTCATCGGCGTCGACAGCTGAGAGGCCGAGGCATACGAGGGAGATGGCTAGACTGCCGGTTGTGGTGGTCTTTCCGATGCCGCCCTTGCTAGAGGCTCAGTTGCTCCAAGCAATGTGGCTCCACGTCGGCCGAAACTGGCTGGTGCGAGCAGAAGCAGCAGACCATCGAAGAATCCTGAGGGGAAGGGGAAGGGTGAGGCGGGCCCGGCCTGGCTCGGTTGTGGAGGAGGAGGAGGCATACGGAGGTGAAGGCGGAGGCAGTTGAGAGAGGAATACGGGACGCTACGCTCGCGACTCTGCTGAATTGAAGCAAATTTTCGGGTCCGTGAGCACACGGCCATGCGTCGACGCAGTGGTGGCTGGAGAGCCCCAAATCGTGGACAGCGTCTGAATTCACTTCAGGTTTTAATAGAAAAGATAATGCAATGTGGCACAAAATAAAATAGATCAAGCCCGAATCAACCTGGAAGACATGCCCTCTGTATATCAAGGAAGATGAGGATCTCCTCCATCCTTGTGTGCTCCAACATTAACTACATTACGTCCTCGTGTCACTTGCCAAGACTCCTGTCCTTAGCAACCTCCTATATTGCTCCTCCCCTTCCTGGACTTCTTCCCCTTCTTGACCATCTCTGCCACCTTCATCGCCACGCCCTCGAGGAGCCACTTCCGCGCTGCCCTATTGCAGCCGCACCAGCTCGGTGACCTCCGCGACACGCGACCTACCCTTGAGGAACCACCTAGTGCAACAGCTCGTCGGATGTGTTGCATACCTTCGAGTCGACGGTGGAGATACGGAGCACGGAGTGGCCGAGCATGGTCGCCTCAGAGGGCATGAGGTGGAGGGGCGTTGATGCCTTGTAGAGGAGCGAGACGCGAAGGCTCCACATGTCACGAATAGACGTTGTGGGGAGCTTCCCTGAAGGCGAGAGATCTCGCTCACCGACGCCGAGAGCGAGGGGAGGCCGGGAGGGAGACAAGCGGGCACACGGTGTCCTGTAGCGACAGAGTGAAGACCCGGGTGGAGTGTGGGAGGCACTGGCTCACTGGCTTCAGGAGAGAGAGAGAGAGTGGAGGAGGTTAGGACTTTAGAGCTCAGCTGCATAAGAATTTCGGGTCCGGACGCTAGACATGGATGCGTGTCATGATGTGATGTGCGGTGACACCTGTGAAGCCTAGAGAGCGTAGCAAAACGGGTCGTCTTCTAACAACTCTGATGGGTTATACTGGTTCAGGCTTTCGTCCTAGCCCAATGTAGTGCTGGTCGTAGTATTGCTTTGAGGTGTGTTACAATAGGTGTTCTTGTGTGGGAAGAAGGAGGGGCCTTCCTCTTTTATATCTC
Organism: Zea mays; assembly: GCF_902167145.1. NCBI lineage: Eukaryota > Viridiplantae > Streptophyta > Magnoliopsida > Poales > Poaceae > Zea > Zea mays. The sequence continues at coordinate 8,117,033 of NC_050100.1, forward strand.
AAGGGTAGGACCATATAGTTGGGACTTGTATTCTACTCGGGGGCCCTTGGCTTGTTGCCCCTAGGCCGCTCTAGTCCTCCTCGAGTCGTCTATGGAGGAGTGCACCGCCTTACTCCCAATACAACGTTCTGTCCCATCCGTTCTCCATATAGGTCACTATAGCTTGCTCGGTGTCAAGGTCGCGGTACCTGGCAAGGTCCCGTAAAGTGGACTTACGGTGAGGTCCAGGGTTGCGTCTAGTACAACTTTATATCTTCTATCATACTCCTTGTGTCATACTCCTTGTGTCACTATCCAGTACGTGTAGGTATACACCTGGTATGGGGTATCATCTCATCCTTCCGGTGTATTAGTGTATGGGCCACTGTAGAGACTCCGACGCCGAGGCCCCTACGACCGAGGTTGACTGGCCCCACAAGTCAGTGATGGTATATCCATGGGCGCATGAGGGGGTGTTTCATCATGTCTGTCAGACACCTTTTGGTATTGTATGTATGATTCAGACGTGAATTGGCGATGTTGTGTCTTGTCGCAGTCGTCGTGGCAGCGTCGCCCTAGGTTTCGTCCTTGTGGATCTATTCAGTGGGGATTTGATCGTTCGCCCCGCCACGCAGGCTTGCTCGGCAGGGACTTGGTCGTTCGCCCCGCCTCAAGGACTTTGCTCGATGGGGATTTGGTCATTCGTACCGCCTCGTAGAGTTGCTCAGCGGGGACGGTTTGCCCCACCTCACAGACTTGCTCAGCGGGGACTTGGTTGGTAAATGGACCAGAGATAGGTTTATGGACCTCGCCATGGGTACATTTATAGGTCTCGCTTCGGGTATCCCATTCCAGGGTATCCGACAGTAGCCTTGAGCCTTCGTGCAACTCCTTGGAGTCGATCAGAGGCTTTCTTGTTAGGATCAGAAGCCCCAAGTGCGAGCAAGCGCATCAGTATGATGTAGCCCCCGAGCCCTTGAGTAAATCGTAAAGGGATGCCTCACATACCAGCGCGCACATGCTGTCCGACGGCCTCCTGCTTCCCCTTCCAGTTCCAAAACTAGTTTGGGTCAACATCGCGCTGGACTTCATCGAGGGACTGCCATAGGTGGGTGGCAAGTCTGTCATCCTCACGGTGGTGGACCGTTTCTCCAAGTACAACTACTTCATCCCCCTCAGCCACGCCTACTCGACGAAAGGAGTCGCCAAGGTCTTCTTCGGGGAGGTAGTTCGCCTACACGGAATTCCGCAGTCGCTGGTCTCTGATCGTGACACGGTGTTCACATCCGCATTCTAGAAGGAGCTCCTGACCCTCTCTGGCGCCAAGCTCCACATGCCCACTGCCTTTCATCCCAAGCATACGGGCAAGACGAGGCCACCAATAAGATGATCTCCATGTACCTACGTTGTTTCACAGGGGATCGGTCGTGCCAATGGTTGTGTTGCCTTCCCTTGGCAGAGTACACCTACAACATCGCCTTCCACACATCGCTAAAAGACATGCCATTCAAACTGGTCTATGGTCGTGATCCGCCAACGATCAGGTCATACGAGCAGGGAGAAACGCGTGTGAAGCGGTGGCCAAGACAATGACTGAACGCGACAAGAGGACGCATGCTATAGACTAGAGCAGGCCTAGGCATCCTACAAGGCACACTACGATCGCCGTCATCGGCAATTGTCCTACAAGATAGGTGATTGGGTCTGGTTGCGGGTTCGACATCGTACCCCCCTATCCCTGTCATAGACGACCATCGACAAGTTGAGTCCGCGCTTCTACAAATCGTATCAGGTGATGGAAGTCATCAACGAATAGATGTCCACCTTCGTCTTCCACCAGGATCCCACATACATGACGTCTCCCATGTTGGCCTCCTCAAGCTTTTTCGAGGCTAGCCATCGTTGTCTACACCACCCTTGCTGCTATGCATCGCAACGCGACTATTCCAATTCTAGCAGCGGTAGAGTCAAGGTCCTCATTCATTGGCAAGACCAACCACTATCATCTGCTACTTGGGAAGACATCGTCATCGAGCGCCACCCCAGGTTCTAGCTCGAGGACGAGCTGCTCGTCGAAGGGAGTAGAGATGCCATGTGGGGCCGGACGTTTGCACGATGCCAGCCAGAGCAGCGCCAAAATAGGGGGTGGAGTCGAGATGTAATTGGACAGATCAAGATGTTATCGGCCAAGTAGAGTTTGTTGAGAGTTTTTTAGCAAATAGATAAGGATAGAATAGTTCGCAAATAAAATAAGGAGAGGTTTTAGGAAAGTTTGTAGATCAAGGAGAGTTTTAGGAGAGATTTTAGAAAAGTTTGTTAGATCAAGGACTATATAAGTCGCACGACGCAAGTAATGGAATCAAGTCGTAATTCATCTATTTCCTATTCCTCTTTGAGAGCACCTAGAGGGAGGGGTGAATAGGTGATCCTATAAAATCACACACTAAATAACCACAAACTTGATTGTTATGGTGTTAGTGAAATCGAGTGGCTATGGAACACGCTCGTGTGAACAAAACAATCACAAGAAGCAATACACGAGACACGCGATTTTTATCCCGTGGTTCGGCCAAGTAACACTTGCCTACTTCCATGTTGTGGCGTGAATAGGTATATAAATGAGCTATGTGTGCAAAGTATCAATCAAAGTTCCAAGAATCAAGAATGTTTAGCTCATTCCTAAGTTTGGTAAAGGTTTTCTCATCTAGTGGTTTGGTAAAGATATCGGCTAGTTGTTCTTTGGTGTTAATATAGGCTCTGTGCTCGTCTTGCTTGTTGCGAAACACCCACTTGGTTCCCACAACGTTTTGCTTGGGACGTGGCACCAGGCTCTAGACTTCATTCCATTTGAAATTGTTGAGCTCTTCCTGCATGGCCAACACCCAGTCCAGATCCTACAAGGCCTATTCTACCCTGAAAGGCTCAATAGAAGAGACAAACGAGTAATGCTCACAAAAATTAGCCAATCATGAGCGAGTAATTACTCCCTTGCTGATGTCACCTAGAATCTGATCGACGGGGTGATGTCCTTGGATCGACGCTCGGACTTGAGTTAGAGGGGCCCGTGGTGCTTCTTCCTCCATAACCTGTTCTTCTTGTGCTCCCCCTTGATCCTGCCCCTCTTCTTGGGGTACCTATTCACCGTCTTGAGTTGAGGGATGCACCATTGTCGAGGAAGATGGTTGATCTTGCTCCTGTACTTCCTGAGGTCGCACATCACCTATCGCCATCGTGCGCATTGTGGCCGTCGGAACTTCTTCTTCATCTATATCATCAAGATCAACTTGCTCTCTTGGAGAGCCATTAGTCTCATCAAATACAACATCGCTAGAGACTTTAACTAATCCCGATGATTTATTGAAGACCCTATACGCCTTTGTATTTGAGTCATATCCTAGTAAAAACCCTTCTACTGCCTTGGGAGCAAATTTAGAATGTCTACCTTTCTTCACCAGAATGTAGCATTTGCTCCTAAATACATGAAAGTAGGAGACATTGGGTTTGTTACCGGTAAGAAGTTTGTAGGAGGTCTTCTTGAGGAGGCGATGCAAATAGAGCCGGTTTATGGCGTGGCAGGCTGTGTTCACAGCTTCCGACCAAAACTGTTCAGGCGTCTTGTACTCTTCAAGCATCTTTCTCGCCATGTCGATTATCATCCTATTCTTCCTCTCTACCATACCATTTTGCTGTGGTGTGTAGGGAGCGAAGAACTTGTGCTTGATCCCTTCCTCCTCAAGATATTCTTCGACTTGTAGATTTTTGAACTCAGACCCATTGTCGCTTCTTATCTTCTTCACCTTGAGCTCAAACTCATTTTGAGCTCTCCTTAAGAAGCGCTTTAGGGTCCCTTGGGTTTCTGACTTATCCTGCAAAAAGAAGACCCAAGTGAAGCGGGAAAAATCATCGATAATTACAAGATCATACTTACTTCCCCCGATGCTTAGGTAGGCAACGGGTCCGAAGAGATCCATGTGAAGAAGCTCCAGTGGTCTTGATGTCGTCATCACATTCTTGCTGTGATGAGTGCTTCCCACTTGTTTCCCTGCCTGACATGCTGCACAAGGTCTGTCTTTCTCAAAACAGACATCAGTTAGTCCTAACACATGATCTCCCTTTAGAAGCTTATGAAGGTTCTTCATCCCAACATGTGCTAGACGGCGATGCCACAGCCAGCCCATATTAGTCTTAGATATTAAGCATGCATCTAGATCGTCATTCTCTTTCGAAAAATCAACTAAGTAGAGTTTGCCGTCTAATACACCCTTAAAATCTAATGAACTATCATTCCTTCTAAAGACAGATACATCAACATTTGTAAACAGACAATTGTAACCCATGTGACATAATTGACTTACAGACAGAAGGTTGTACCCGAGCGACTCTACTAGAAATACATTTGATATTGAGTGCTCATTAGTGATGGCTATCTTGCCTAAGCCCTTGACCTTGCCTTGGTTCTCATCTCCAATGATAATCGTATCCTGGGAATCCTTGTTCTTGACATAGGAGGTGAACATCTTCTCCCCCGTCATGTGGTTCGTGCATCCACTGTCGATAATCCAGCTTGAGCCCTCGGATGCATAAACCTGCAAGGAATTTAAGCTTGGGTTTTAGGTACCCAACTCTTGTTGGGTCCTACAAGGTTAGTCACAATAGTTTTTGGAACCCATATGCAAGTTTTGTCTCCCTTGCATTTGGATCCCAACTTCCTAGCAACTACTTTTGCATTCTTACATGAAAGTACAAAAGAAGTGTTGAAAGCATGAAAAACAGTAGTAGGTTCATTGCACACTTTCCTAGTAGCATAATTTCTCCTAGGCCTACTTCTACCATAAGCATAAGTAGAGCTAGAAGCAACCATGGCATGAGAAGTATGATAACTAGGTAAAACAACATGATCATAGCATCTATCATTATAAGCATCCCTAGAAAGTTTCCTATCATAAATATAGGCATGATTCTTTTGGGTACTACTAGCCATAGGGGCCTTCCCTTTCTCCTTGTTGAGAACGGGAGTCCTTTGGCTTGTTAGGTTCTTGGTTTCCTTTTGAAAACCAAGTCCATCCTTAATTGAGGGGTGTCTACCAACAGTGTAGGCATCCCTAGCAAATTTTAATTTATCAAAATCAACTTTGCAAGTCTTAAGTTGAGCATTAAGACTTGCCACCTCATCGTTTAATTTAGCAATAGAAATAAGATGTTCATCACAGGCATTAACATCAAAGTCCTTACATCTATTGCAAATAACTACATGTTCTACACATGATCTAGTTGCATTTGCTTCCTCTAGTTTACATTTAATTCAACATTTAAATCTTTTAGACTAGAGACAGATTCATAACAAGCAGACAACTCAGAGGATAGCATTTCATTTCTTTTTAATTTCTAAAGCAAGGGATTTTTGAACACTAACAAATTTATCATGTTCCTCATATAATATATCCTCTTGCTTTTCTAGCAGTCTATCTTTTTCATTGAGAGCATCGATTAATTCATTAATTTTCTCTACTTTAGCTCTATCTAACCCCTTAAATAAATTAGAGTAATCTACTTCATCATCAGAGGATTCCTCATCGCTAGAAGAAGAGTACTTAGGGGTATCTCAAATATGTACCTTCTTTTCTTTAGCCATAAGACATGTATGGCGTTCGTTGGGGAAGAGCGAAGACTTATCGAAGGCCGAGGCAGCCAGTCCTTCATCGTCGGAGTCGGATGAAGAGCAATCAGAATCCCATTCCTTTCCAAGATGCGCCTCGCCCTTCGCCTTCCTGTAATTCTTCTTCTTCTCCTTCTTCCCATGACTTTCTTGTGAATGGTCATTTTTATTATCGGGACATTGAGCAATAAAATGACCAGTCTTACCGCATTTGAAAAAGGAGCACTTTCCCCTTGTTTTATTCTTGTTGGGGGTACTCTTTGCGTCCTTTGAGTGCGGTCTTGAAACGCTTGATGATAAGCACCATTTCTTCCTCATTGAGCCCGGCAACCTCCACTTGTGCTACCTTGCTTGGTAGTGCCTCCTTGCTGCTTATTGCTTTGAGAGCAACGGGCTGTAGCTCGTAGATGGGCAGTGGACCATTTAGCGCATCGTCCACGTATCGCGCCTCCTTCACCATCATGCGCCCGCTCACGAATTTTCCTAGGATCTCCTCGGGCGTCATCTTGGTGTACGGTTGAAAGGAAAATAGGCTTACACCTTTTCCTAAATAGATTTTGGTGGTTGAATTGCCCAACACAAATATTTAGAATAACTAGTTTGCTCTAGTCTATAAGTTTTACAGGTGCCAAAGGTTCACAACAAGCCAATAAAAAGACCAAAGATGGGTTCAAATAAAGAGAGCTAAAGAAATCCCAAAGGCTCCCTGGTCTGGCGCACCGGACAGTGTCCGGTGCACCAGGGAACTCGACGTTGAACTCCTCACCTTCGGGAAAATGGGAGGCCGCTCCGCTATAATTCACCGGACTGTCCGGTGAGGCACCGGATAGTGTCCGGCGACACACCGGACTATCCGGTGTGCCAGCGGAGCAACGACTACTTCGCACGCAACGGTCGACTGCAACGCATTTAATGCACGCCTGCGCGCGCAGAGGTCAAAGCACGTGCAGTTGGCGCACCGGACAGTCTACAGTACTTGTCTGGTGCACCACCGGACAGCCCAGAGGCCCCACCAGTCAGAGCTCCAACGGTCGAACCCTAACGGCCAGGTGATGTGGCTAGCGCACCGGACAGTGTCCGGTGGCGCACCGGACTGTCCGATGCGCCCGTCGACAGCAGCCTCCACCAAAAGGCTAGTTTGGTGGTTGGGGCTATAAATACCCCAACCACCCCACCATCATTGCATCCAAGTTTTCCACCTTCCAACACCTTACAAGAGCTATAGCATTCAATTGTAGACACAACCAAAGAGATCAAATCCTCTCCCAAATGTTTCATACTTTAGAGTCTTTGGTAGCAAATGTTTTATTCTTGTTAAAAGAGGTAGAAAATCCAAATTTGCTCCTAAGACTGTAGAAGGCTTTTTACTAGGATATGATTCAAACACAAGGGCATATAGAGTCTTTAACAAGTCCACTGGACTAGTTGAAGTTTCTTGTGACATTGTGTTTGATGAGACTAACGGCTCTCAAGTAGAGCAAGTTGATCTTGATGAATTAGATGATGAAGAGGCTCCGTGCGTCGCGCTAAGGAACATGTCCATTAGGGATGTGTGTCCTAAGGAATCCGAAGAGCCCATTCAAGCACAAGATCAACCATCCTCCTCCATACAAGCATCTCCACCAACTCAAGATGAGGCGGAGGCTCAAGATGATGAAGAGGAAGATCAAGAAGATGAGCCACCTCAAGACGACGGCAATGATCAAGGGGGAGATGCAATTGATCAAGACAAGGAGGATGAGCAAGTTCCAAGGCTGCCACACCCAAGAGTCCACCAAGCAATCCAACGAGATCACCCCGTGAACACCATCCTCGGCAACATCCATAAGGGGGTAACCACTAGATCTCGTGTTGCACATTTTTGTGAGCATTACTCTTTTGTTTCCTCTATTGAGCCACACAGGGTAGAGGAAGCACTTCAAGATTTGGATTGGGTGATGGCGATGCAAGAGGAGCTCAACAACTTCATGAGGAATGAGGTATGGCATTTAGTTCCACGTCCTAACCAAAATGTTGTAGGAACCAAGTGGGTCTTCCACAACAAACAAGATGAGCATGGTGTGGTGACAAGGAACAAAGCCCGACTTGTGGCCAAGGGATATTCACAAGTCGAAGGTTTGGATTTCGGTGAAACCTATGCACCCGTAGCTAGGCTTGAGTCAATTCGCATTTTACTTGCCTATGCTACTTACCATGGCTTCAAGCTTTATCAAATGGACATGAAAAGTGCCTTCCTCAATGGACCAATCAAGGAAGAGGTCTATGTTGAGCAACCTCCCGGCTTTGAAGACAGTGAGTATCCTAATCATGTTTATAGACTCTCTAAGGCGCTT